>NC_068912.1:102355770-102975838 GCF_023091745.1 Budorcas taxicolor
ATGCTATCAGCCTTGGACTCAAATCCTGGCTCTGTTGCTTATGAGTTCTGTGACCTTAGGTAAATCACTTAGCTGTCTTTGGGCTCTATTTCCTCATCTTTCAAATGAAGATGGGAATTCCTGCGGTGCAGAATTGTTAGGAAGATAAAAAGATAACGTACATAAAGACCTGAAGATAAGTAAGCTGGTACAAGCACAGTGGGAAACATCTTCATATCAAATGAAGATGTAGCTGTGCACAGACAAACACCTTGCAACTCTACTCCTAGGTGGACAGCATCAGAAAAGTCACACACTTGTTTAAGGAAACATGTACAAGAACATTCATTGCAGAACTGTTTGTAATAGCAAAATGTTGGAGGCAACCTAAAAGTTCACCAAAGGAAAATAGATTAAATGTGGTATATGGAATATTCTACAGTAGTTACAAAACCAATGACCTAGAGTAACCTGTACCAATACAGATAAATCTGAAGAGTATAAGCAAAAAAAATCAATTTGAAAGACACATACACATATGCAATACTGTTGATAAAGTTCAAAAACATGCAAAAACCATGCCATATTTTTAATGGATATATAAACAGGCTGTACAAATACATAAACAGGCATGGAGCCATAACACCAAAACCAGGATACTGGTCTCCTGGGGAGGGTGGGGGATGGACTAGGAAAGGCTACATGGAACTTGGACTGTATCTCATGTGTTATTTCTGAACTGAGTAGAGAGTATGTGGATGCCCATTTTATCAGTCTTTATGCTCCCTTATAAGCCTGAAATACTTCATGTAAAGAAAGGATGCCTCCAAAATTAAACACAACAATCTTTTAATTTTTTTTCCTTTTTTAAAAAAATTTTATTTATTTTTAATTGGAGGATAATTGCTTCACAATATTGTGCCGGTTTCTGCCATCCGTCACCATGAATCAGCCAGAGGCATACATATGTCCATTTCCTGTTGAACCTCCCTCCTACCTCCCACTTCATCCCACCCTTCTAGGTTGTCACAGAGCATCAGATTGAGCTCCCTGCTGACATATAGCGAATTCCCACTGACTGTCTATTTTACATATGGTAATGCATATGTTTCCACACTACTCTCTCAATTTGTCTAACCTTATAATTTTTTTAAAAGACGGAGTGGAAAATACTGTCAGATGCAGCCAAGAGGTCAAGTTAAAGACTGAGAAGTATCCTTGGGCTCTCACAGCAGGTACTGAGCAGTTTCACTGAAGTGGTGGTGGGACGGAGACATTCTTCAGGAGTGAATGGTGAGGAAGAGGAGACAATTGGCACGGGCAATCTTTCCAGGAGTCGAATGAGAGAGGGTCAGGGTGACATTCCTTTAAGGAACGTTCTATACCAAGTGACTTCAGACACACTTTACAGTGGGCTTTAGGGAAGGTCACAGACCCCTCCTTTTCCTACCTGTATGGAAAAGCATACTGCTGCTAACTGACCAAGGCCAAGGCTATGGCCTGCGTTCTTGTTTTCTAGGAGGGGAAGCTTAGCAGAATGGTCATAAACTATGGGGTACTTTTCTTGCTGGATGATGGGCTCTGTATTGGCCTTCCCTGCCCTTCATTACTTAGTAGGATCAGAATCTCAAGTGAGGGTTTACGAGAAAAGTTAGGCTGCTTGGCTCCCTGCACCCATGAAAAAAGGAGTTCATGGGGTTCAACCCAACCTTGGAGGTTTTGAAGGTCAAGGCTCCAGCTCAAGACTATCCTTTTGCTGGCCACTGTCTTCTTTTCAGGAAGGGGTGGGCTGGCTGAGTAGAGGGTTTGGGCATTCTGGAGTCTGCTAGCTAAATGATATCACCCTTTAACACTCATCTCATTTAATTCTGACCACAACCTACTATGGTGGTCTTATTCTCTCCACGTCACTGATGAAAAAACTAAAGCAAAAACATGTGGGCAACTTGTCCATGGTCACAGCTAGTAGAGAGGCAGAACTGGGATCTGATCCTTCTATGTATGATGTAAAGCCAAAAATCTACCATGCCCTGAAACAGGGAATCTGTCACGGAAACAGAACTGTTAAACCCTCAGTGACGCAGAAGTCTTTTGGCAGGAGCTGCATGGTGAGGTCCCTGAGGCAATGGAAGGGGACAGTTCTGAGAGTATCGGACGGAAAGGTTAGCCTTGGACAGGATAAGGATGGATTGGAGGGGAGGCTACATAAGGAGAAGAACATCAGGAGGGGTTGACGGAGGGGTCTGGGGGCAGTCATGGGGCACGGCCTCTATTTCCCCTGGGATGTCCCCCCTCATACCTAGTCCTCTCATGCGGATGTCTCAGGCACCCCTTTTGGGTGGTCTCACAGCACTGTGTCCTCTCATCAGAGGCCTTACTGTCCTGCCCCCCAAGTACCAGTGTCTGCGTCAGACTGGAGCTTTGTGAGGGGAAGGATCACATCTGTCTACTCCACTACTGTGTACCTAGTCCCAGCAAAGTGGAAAGCTCTGAGCAAACATTCCACTAAAGAAGCAGGAAACAAGCAAGGACAGGAAAAACAGAGGGGAGGTAGGGCATTGTTTTTTTTTGGGGGGGTGGTCCCCAGCAGGGAGACTGCTGAGGGTACAGCCCTGCCCTGAGGCCCAGGAAGGTAACCTGGGAGACAAGATGTTAATATAGAGTGGGGCAGGGTCCCCAACATACCTTGACCTTTGATCCCAAAAGGCGGCACAAATTCCCGGATCCTAGCCCACTTGCGGAAGGAGTCATCCAGGAACATGGGTGCTGGCTTCGAGAACCTGGAATACAACAGGGCTGTTGAGGGTCCCAGAGTGCATGAGGCTGCAGTGCTGGCTGGCATCTGTCTCGACTGTGGATTTGCTGGAAGCCAGCCTCTACGTTCCAGCACTCCCTGGCGACCCCAGCCTACTCATTGGGTAGTTTCTACGTGGGGTCTGATAGGCCTTGTTCAGTGGAGCCTGGGTTTGGAGGAGCGGGCCTGGCCAGGCCATATGTGGCCAGCTGCCAGAGTGGAGAGACAGGATGCGCTCAGCAGGAATCAACATCCCCAAGCTGGATGCTCTCTAGCAGGTTATCCACGCCTGCATCCATCCCACAAGCCCAGCTGTCCTTGCTGTTCCTGCAAGCTGGGAACTCAGAGATGAGATGCTGTCCAGTGAACAGAAAAATCCCCTCGAATACAGCCAGTGCAAAGAGACAGAATTTGGGAGAGAATTCTGGGAGGTGGACCGCCCAGGATAAGGAGGAAGGAGACTCCACGGTGAGAGGGCAAAGCAGGTGAACAGCCATAGGAGCTGGAGGTTTGACAGAAGGGAGGAATTGCAGTATCCTGCAGCCGAGAGGCAGGCAGGGCTGAGGGGAAGCTTCAGAGGAGCAGACGCCTGAGCACTCTGCTGGCAGAGAGGACAAAGGGAACGCTAAGCTCCCGGAAGGTGGGGGAGGGACATCGAGCTTACAGGGAGGACAAATTTTGGTCTGGAGGAAAGATGGGAGGGAAAAGGGGAAGAAAGGAAGCATGAAGTGATGTTGAGCTTGGGAGAGAAACTTGGGAACTCCTCGGGAAGCCAGGGAGTGGGCAGGGTAGGGGGAAGGCTGGGAGGTAGGGAAGGCTGCATTAGAGGCGTGCAGAAGGAAGTGAGGAAGTGCAGAGGAACAAGAGGAACCAGGCTTTTCAGAGATGCTTGGACAACACAGCCCCACTAGAACCTAGCACCCTGGTTTTGAGACCTTGAAAAGGCAGCCCTGGAGATGACCAGCACCGGGTCACTTCCTAGGTGTGGACCTCTGCTCAGGGCCTTCCTGGCTGACAGGCCTAAGCCTTGATGGCTGTCTCTGTTTGTAACAGCCTGAGTCACCCTACTGAAAAACAAGATTGGAGGAAGGGGCTCTCCTGGCCCAGAAGTTAGAACTCATCCCTCCCAGCAAACTCTAACCTCAGCATCCATTTCTCATTCCCATCATCACTAACATCGTTACAATCACCAGGCCCAGGGGGAATCACAGCAGTAATCACTTGGAGGTCTAAGGTTATTGGAGATTTTGAAGCAAACTTGAAAGAGGCAGAAAAGTTTCACTGCTGCTCCCTCCCCATCCTTTGCTGCCAGGAAGAAGCTGTCAACACTGACAGCGCAGGAGGGCCATTCTTGCACACTGGCTTTCTTCTCAGCTTACTCCCCTTCTGAGTGCAAGAGTCAGTCATGTTTCTCATACCTGGTACACACAGTCTAAGTGAATCAATACATTTGATGTTTTACCAGAGGCCCCGAGGATCCTGGCCAGAGTCCACAAGGTCCCTGGATAAGCCTAGGGCAAGCACCTCTGTGTCAGGCTTGAGCTTATAAAAGTTTTGCAGTTTCTCAGTCAGGCATGGACAGGATTTTATCTGCTTCCTAGGATATTGGATGTTATATGCTAGCAAAATCTCCTAAGATCTAGCCGAATGATCTCAATACATTATTTTCTTTGTCTTCTCCCTTCCCCCCATCTTTCCAGCGGATTAGGAAGTTCATTATGTTCAGTTCAGTTCAGTCGCTCAATCGTGTCCGACTCTGCGACCCCATGAATCGCAGCACGCCAGGCCTCCCTGTCCATCACCATCTCCCGGAGTTCACTCAGACTCACGTCCATCAAGTCAGTGATGCCATCCAGCCATCTCATCCTCTGTCGTCCCCTTCTCCTCCTGCCCCCAATCCCTCCCAGCATCAAAGTCTTTTCCAATGAGTCAACTGTTAGCATGAGGTGGCCAAAGTACTGGAGTTTCAGCTTCAGCATCATTCCCTCCAAAGAAATCCCAGGGCTGATCTCCTTCAGAATGGACTGGTTCGATTTCCTTGCAGTCCAAGGGACTCTCAAGAGTCTTCTCCAACACCACAGTTCAAAAGCATCAGTTCTTCGGTGCTCAGCTTTCTTCACAGTCCAACTCTCACATCCATATATGACCACTGGAAAAACCATAGCCTTGACTAGACGGACCTTTGTTGGCAAAGTAATGTCTCTGCTTTTGAATATGCTATCTAGGTTGCTCATAACTTTTCTTCCAAGGAGTAAGCGTCTTTTAATTTCATGGCTGCAGTCACCATCTGCAGTGATTTTGGAGCCCCCAAAATAGTCTGACACTGTTTCCACTGTTTCCCCATCTATTTCTCATGAAGTGATGGGACCAGATGCCATGATCTTCATTTTCTGAGTGTTGAGCTTAAAGCCAACTTTTTCACTCTCCTCTTTCACTTTCATCAAGAGGCTTTTGAGTTCCTCTTCACTTTCTGCCATAAGGGTGGTGTCATCTGCATATCTGAGGTTATTGTTATTTCTCCCAGCAATCTTGATTTCAGCTTATGCTTCTTCTAGCCCAGCGTTTCTCATGATGTACTCTGCATAGAAGTTAAATAAGCAGGGTGACAATATACAGCTTTGACGGATTCCTTTTCCTATTTGGAACCAGTCTGTTGTTCCATGTCCAGTTCTAACTGTTGCTTCCTGACCTGCATACAGGTTTCTCAAGAGGCAGGTCAGGTGGTCTGGTATTCCCATCTCTTTCAGAATTTTCCACAGTTTATTGTGATCCACACAGTCAAAGGCTTTGGCATAGTCAATAAAGCAGAAATAGATGTTTTTCTGGAACTCTCTTGCTTTTCCCATGATCCAATGGATGTCAGCAGTTTGATCTCTGGTTCCTCTGCTTTTTCAAAAACCAGCTTGAACATCTGGAAGTTCACGGTTCACATATTGCTGAAGCCTGGCTTGGAGAATTTTGAGCATTACTTTAGTAGTATGTGAGATGAGTGCAATTGTGTTCATTATGTTAATTGTTACTAAAAAAAACCCTGTATTTTTGGTGTTGCTTGTAATATGTGTTAATTTTGGGGAAAAGATACAAATAGGCATGCGCACACACACACACACATACACACACATACACGTAAAAATACAACCCTACAACCCAGAGACAATTAACCTTGGGTATATTTCTGTATTGATTTTCCTTTTCCCATATTATTTTTTTGACTGTTCTGTAGACTACTTTTTCTCACCTTATAATATTATGACAATATTGGTCTGTAAATAGAACAAAAACCATTCTGCTGGTAACCTGAATAAAAAATGATCCCCCTAATAGAATGTACAGGGATACACAAATGAAAAGATATGTTGAAACCATTAGATTTTATATCTCTTTTCTCTTAAGCTGATTTCCTTGTTTACAGTAATATTAACATAATTATGTTAATATCTACACATATAGATACATACATAAAATGCAGAGGGCAGATTCAGGATAATACCACCAGTATTATTACTAACACTATCATTACTAAAAGTGATTTAAAGTTTCTTTATATTTCTCTTTGCTTAGGGTATATCCTACTAGAGAAGTACAGATAAATTATTTTACTTTTGCAAAATTATTTTGAAATAATCCTGCTGAGTTCACTTCATCAACAATACATAGTTAGGTTCATATGTTTCTTTTTGTGTCTTAGAATTTGCTTATCCCTCATTTTAGTTTTGTTTTATGATGACATAAAACTATAGAATTCCAGAATTAAATTCACCAAGCAAGATATATTCAGAGAAATCAAACTTTTATTTATGTCTGACTCCTGTTATTTTATTCCCATTTAGTATTCATTTTTATTAGTTTTTTATTTTTCCTCCATTTTTTTGAGATAAACAAATACACATGTGTGTGTATTCCTCTGCCCTTCTATATTCAGTAAACCAACATATACACTGTTTTACTTTTTTATTTTTTTCACTGATGTTCAATATACTCTGGTGATCAAGGCACAGCAGCAGATAGAGTTATATACTTGATGATACCTCATTGTGGTCACGTGTATACATTATTCAGTCGGCTCCCTGGGTTGTTTCTCATCTTTCTTAGAGTAGATACCACTAACAGTCGTAACAATGAACAACCATGCATCCATCTTGTTTTATTTGCCAGTGTATCTTTGGAATAGATTCCTAGAGTTGGGTTTGCTGGAACAAAGGGAAAATGCATATATACAGTTTTGATCCATAACCAAATTCCCCTTCACCAGGACGTACGACAGTATCATTTCCCCCACAGCCTCCCCAAACAGAGTATACTGTTGAACATTTCAATTTTGCCAGTCTGACAAACAGTATCTCAGTGTGGTTTTAATTTGTATTCCTTTCACTATGCTTTGAATTAAACATCGTCATATATGGAAGGGCCATTTGCGGTTCCTTTTCTGTGAATTTTGTTCGTATCTCTAGCCCATTTTCCCAAAAGGTTACTGGTCTTTTTCTTCTATTTGTCCCAGCTTTATTAAGATATAATTGACTATAAATGATATATAACACTGTGTAAGTTTAAGGTGTACAATGTTGATTTCACACACATACATGGCAATATGATGACCACCACAGCATTAGCTAATACTCTTCTCTCTCTTTTGAAGCTCTTGATATATTATATATATAAACCATTTGAGATGCAGTTGCAGATAAATTTGAGTTTATTTATTTATTCACTTGGCTTGTGGTGTTTTCTTGCTTTTCCCCTCCTTTTTATAATAGATTCTTTTAATGAAGTCAATTTATTAATCTTTTCCCTATTACTTCTGGGTTTTGAGTTTTAGTTTAAACGGCTTTCTTCATTCCCAGGTTATACTTCCCTTTTTATTAGAATTCCACTGATCTCGTCAGTCTCTCTTGCCAGGATGCTGTACCCTCTTGTTCCATTGTCTTTTGTCTCATCCATAAGGCAAAATCCAATCAAAGGTTAATCAAATCTGACACTCTTACACTTTATAAACTCAAGTGCTGCTAGAACACACACACACACACAGACTGGTTCCCCTACAAATTCATGGACTGGAGCCTAGGTGAGCCCTCACACTTGCTCAGTGGCTATTGCAAATCTCCTTCACTCTCCATGAACTCTATCCTTTTTCAGCCTTATCTAAGCAGACATCTCTTCTTTTCTCTCACTTCACAGACAACATCAAGCTTATCAGACAGGAACTCCTTGTACTTCTTACTTTCTTACCTTACTTCAGATCCATTAAAGCTGGTCTCTCCATCACGCCATGCAGCCCACTCCTGTCTGTTTCCCGCTAAGCATACAGTAAGCTCAGGTCTCTCCTATGTGAAAACTAACTCTAATGGCAGAAAGCGAAGGGAGCTAAAGAGCCTCTTGATGAGGATGAAGGAGGAGAGGGAAAAGCTGGCTTAAAACTCAACATTCAAAAAACTAAGATCATGGCAGCTGGTCCCATCACTTCATGGCAAATGAGGGGGTGGAGGGGAGTAGAAGCAATGACCTATCTTCTCTTGGGCTCCAAAATCACTGCAGATGGTGACTGTAGCCACGAGATTAGAAGTTCTTGCTTCCTCAAAGGAAGGCTATGAAAAACCTAGTGTATTAAAAAGCAAAGACATCACTTTGCTGACAAAGGTCTGCATAGTCAAAGCTATGGTCTTTCCAGTAGTCATGTACAGATGTGAGAGTTGGACTATAAAGAAAGCTGAACACTGAAGAACTGTTGCTTTTAAATTGTGGTGCTAGAGGAGACTCTTGAGAGTCCCTTGGACAGCAAGGAGATCAAACCAGTCAATCCTAAGGGAACTCCACCCTGAATATTCACTGGAAGGACTGATGCTGAAGCTGAAGTTCCAGTACTTTGGTCATCAGATGAGAAGAGCCAACTCATTGGAAAAGACCCTGATGCTGGGAAAGACTGAAGGCAGAAGGAGAAGAGGGCAACAGAGGACGAGATGGTTGGATGGCATCACAGATTCAATGGACATGAACTTGGGCAAACTTCAGGAGATGGTGAGGGACAGGGGGGCCTGGCGTGCTGCAGTCCAAGGGGTTCACAAAGAGTCAGACACGACTTAGTGACTGAACAACGACAACAAACTAACTGACTCAAACTCTCCTGACCATGTTCCCAGGCTACCAATCTCTCTCCATCCTCTCCTGGCAAAACTTCGACAAAGAGAGGTGGATACTCTGTCTCAGCTTCCTCATCTCCTATTCACTCCTTGGTCTACTGCTATCTGGATTTTATTCCTCTGAGACTAGTTATGTTCTATCAACCTTGTGCTCTTTGTAGTTCCCTGAACATGCTGGTCTTCATGGATTTACACATGCAGTCTCTGCCTGAAATGTAGCCGCCTCACCATTCTCTGTATTACCCCATCCCCTTCCCTCTCTATTTGCCTGGAAAGTCCCTTCTCAGTCTTAAGGTTCGAGGCTGCTTTCCTTGCACAGCCTCCCTCACTCCCCCAGGCAGACCTGTACTCTTCCACTAGGATTTCCACTGTGCTTTGTTCAGCCCCCAGGAGGTGGCTCAGTGCCTGCGGAGGCCTTGGAAACTGAGCCTGGGGCCATACACAACAGGAAATGGGGTGGGGTGATGGTAAAGGTGGTGTGTGTGTGTGTGTGTGTGTGCGTGCGTGCGTGTGTGTGTGTGTGTGTTTGTGTTAATTGTGCAGGCGGTCTGGGCAGAGCCCCATGCTACACCTGGAGAATTCCGGGGCTTCTGTCCAGAGACCAGTGCCAGTCTGGGGGCCCAGCCAGGGTGGAGGTGGCCCTTGAGGTGCAGAATAACTGGCCAGACTAGCAGGGTTGTGGGACGCCTGACCTGCTTGCCCTGGCCTAGCGGGTAGTGGGGCAGGGTGGGGCAGGCTCCAGCAGACAGGCCCCAGCCCGCCAGCTCTGCCAGCTCTGCTGAGAACCCCAGCACACGAAGCAGCCTTGAGATCAGGTTTCAGGAGGGTGTGTGTGAGTGCGTGAGAAGGAACAGGGGAATGAGGAGGCGGAAGCTGCACTGGGATCTGTGCGTCTTTTCTTCTTGGACAGTAGAGCATAGTAGAGTGGAGACTCAGGACTGGGAGGGCACATGCTAAGGGTGGGTCTGACCCCCCTGTGCCTCTCATAGCGAGGATGGAACCCCAGGACCCATGTGACTGCCCTGCCCACCTATAAACTGAGAGAGGACGATGAACTCGGCACATTGGTCAGTCAGCCAGCCAGGATGGGCAACCCAGGAGCCCCCTACCCCCAACACACACAAAGGACTCTCCCAGCTCATTAATGCCCAGCAGTCTGGCAGAGGTGCAGTATAGAAAGTGAATGCCCCCAATCCTGGTTCACCCACCTACACCATTTCCTAAGGCCTGGAACATCAAGCCTGTGCCCAGAGACAAGCAGAGAAGTTAACTGGGTTTCACTAACAAGAAGGGGAGTGGTTCTTTATGGGCACCAGCAGACCCAGAGCAGGGTCTTCCTCCTAGTTCCTACCAACCCAGCAGAGAAAGATGCCTCCAGATGTGGGCTTGCTGGATTAAGGCAACACACAGCTTCGGCCCTCCATCTGTGCCTGTGGGGTTGGGTGACCAGCCTTCTGGCCATTTCTCACAGTAAGGATGAAGAGCCCAAGCAGCCTGGGAGACAATAGGAAGGCAGAGCCCAGGAGTGGGTCCTGACACCAGGGGCCACAGCACAGCAGTCTGCCAGACTCAGCCATAGGCCAAAAGAGTGAGATGGTCATCCAACGAGGTAAAAGCTAAACCCTAGAGATCCTCCTTTCTAGAACCTGCTCTGGGGAGCGAAGGGGTGGGCAAAGCAGGGGGACACACATTCTCTAGAATCTACCTGATCTCGTTTGGGATCTCGCTGTGGCAGCCCCACCATAAATGGCCCTGCACTGTCAGACTCTGGTATATGTCCAAGCAAGCCAGATGAGCACGTTGCCAATGATTTGTCCAGCTTCCATTCTGCTGTCACTCCTCCTACTAACCTACCTGAATGGGTCCTGCAGAAGAGTAGGAGTTAGAGGAGAAAGGGTCATGAATCTGCAAGACAGGTGGATATATGTCCTGCGAGAAGAGGCAGGGAAGACAAACAGCAGGTACCAACCAACCAAACACGAGCACGAAGCGGCAGCCTCCAACCCTACGCAGGATGAGCTGGAGCTGCAGCAGGCAGCCCCATCCAACAACTGCTTGCCTGCTTGGTGCCAAGTCCTTTGCTGAGCGCTGGCTGGGGACCTAAGGTAAACTAGCTTTGGTCCTTCCCCTCAGGAGCTATTGGTAGACACAGGCAAACAAATAACCATAAGAAAATAAGTCTGCACATTCTGTGTTTTGAAATAGGGAAGGGTGGGGTTTCCCTGGTGGCTCAGACGGTAAAGAATCCACCTGCAGTGCAAAGAGACTTGGGTTCCATCCCTGGTTCAGGAAAATCCCCTGGAGAAGGGAATGACTACCCACTCCATTATTCTTGCCTAAAGAATTCCATGGACAGAGCAGCCTGGCGGACTATAGTACATGGGGTCACAAAAAAGTCAGACATGAGTGAGTTACTGAGCAACAACAACAACATGAAGGTCTCAGACCAACTTAGGGTTTAGAAACATCTTGAAGGAGATGCTGAGCCTTGAAAGACAAGTATATGTGAGCTCGTAGAGCATGATATGCACAGTGTTGATTCAAGGAGAAGGGGAGTGCAGACAAAGGCTCAGGAGGGAAGAGAACCAGAATCGACCCTCCCTTCAAGGCGAAGAGAGACTGCTGAGGCCGCCAGAGCGGAGCAGCATCCGCCAAGGGCAGGGGAGCTTCAGCCTGGCTCCGACCCAGTGATCTGCCCTTTAGTCCCACTCAGGCAGGCGCAGCATGAGGAAGGAATGAGTGGGCAAGTGTGTTCTGACTGGGTGCAAACTGGGTACAAGGCAGCTGAGGAGCAGGCTGTGCACAGAGGGAAAAGGCCAGGGCAGGGCGTGCGTCAGCACTGCAGCGGTTGGCCTGATGCCCCGAGGTGGTGTCAGGACCAATTTCAAGCTGGATCATCACTGGTAACTTGGGGCACTCAGGTCATGCTCTTTCTTGTTGGTACGTTGCAGTGGATATCTGTGTTCCTTCCTCCTCCTTCTGTAAAGTACCCACTTCTTATTCCATATGGTCCTAGTTGAGCTGACTCCCCACTGCTGCTTTGGTGGGCACGTGGAATGGACTGACCACTCAAGATACTTCACCTCTTGGAACCACAGTAATTGATTTGACAATGGGCACTTGACCCAAGTAGGATGAGTCAAATTCTTCTCTGGGCTTTAATATTTGGACACTAAGGGATATAAGAGTCTCTCTTTTCTCTCTTTTCCTCTGAGATAGTGAGCTGTAAAGGCTGCATTAGCCTAGAACAGGGCTTGTGCAAATCATGGCCCAAAGGCCAGCTGCCTGTTTGTATAAATAAAGTTTTATTAAAACACATATAAATAAAGATTTATTAAAACACAGCCACAGGGCTTCCCTGGTGGGTCAGTGGTAAAGAATCTGCCCGCTAATTCAAGAGACCGGGGTTCGATCCCTGTGTTGGGAAGATCCCCTGGAGAAGGGAAGGGCAATCCACTCCAGTGTTCTTGCCTGGAGAATTCCGTGGACAGAGGAGCCTGGCAGGCTACAGTGCATGGGGTTGCAGAGTAGGACACGACTGAGCGACTAACATTTTCACTTTCACAAGGCTTCTCTGCTGGCTCAGCTGTAGAGAATCTGCCTGCCAATGCAGGAGACCCGGGTTCCATCCGTGGTCAGGGAAGATAATACACATGCCTCAGAGCAACTAAGCCCATGAGCCACAGCTACTGAGTCTGTGCTCTAGAGACCATAAGCCAAAATTCTAAAACTCATGCGCCTAGAGCCCGCGCTCCACCACATGAGAAGACAAAGCCACGGCAATGAGAAGCCCACCCGCCACAATTAGAGAGGAGCTCCTGTTTGAGAAAAGCTCCTGCAGCAACAAAGACCCAGCACAACCAAAAAAAAAAAAAAAAAAAACCAACACGGCCACACTCATTCATTTGCCTAATAATGTCTATGGTTGCTTTAATGCTGTGTCAGCAGAGGTGAGTAGCTGTGGCAGAGAGTACATAGCTTGCAAAGCTGAAAATATTTACTATCCAGACCTTTAAGAAAGAAAAAGTTTGTCCCCTGTGGGCCTAGAACTGCTAGAGCCATCTTTTGTGGTTACACAGAGGAACTGTCTGCAGAACAGTCAAGGCCAGGGAAAGCCGAGCCAAGATATGAGAGACAAACGGTGAGTGCTAGTCCAGGGGGGCCTGAAGATACTTCAGCTCGGAACATAAGTTATATAAATGAATCCATTTCCTTTTTGCTTGAATTAGTTTGATATAGGTTTCTACCAACTACAACAGCTACTTGAGGATAAAGTTTAAGCTTTTTAGTCTGGTTTACAAAGCCCCAGACTGTGATCTGATTTCCTTATGCTTAGCTCCCTGCTTCAGACACTGCCTCTCCTTTCCTCCCTCTCCCTAAGCTTTAGCCATTTCCAACAACTTACAGATTCTAGGCCCTGCCAGACTCTTTAACACCTCCATGCCTTTCCACCTGCTGTGCCCTTTGCCTGGAATTCTCTTCCTCTTCAATCGGATCTCTGCTCCTTCTTCAGCCTGACTCCAGTGTCTTTGCCTCTGCACAGGTCGGGTCTTCCCTGAGCCACATGGGGCTGAAGGAGCCTCTCCAGGTCCCCGCTGTTCTCTGTGCACCCTCCTGGCACTGACTGCATACTAACATGCCTGTTCCCTCCCCAGCACATGGCCAGGATGCTGTAGCTGCTCGGTAAATGACCACTGGCTGGAAGAGGGAAAAGAATTTGGGGTGACCGGCTCCACAGTGTGAGCCCCCATGGGCCAGTGCAGGCCGAGTTTGCTCACCTGTGGAGCTCTGAGGGCGGCTTTTGGTGCAGCTCCTCATGGGCACTTTGACCCCCCTGCTCCAAAGTGATGTCCAGGCTTCCAGTGACATCTCTACTGTTTCCTAGCAAACCCCTCCTGTTTGGAAATGTTGCCAGCTGCTGCCCCTCCTTCTGTTTAGGGACTCTGGCTACATCTGTGTCCAGACAGGCTGGAGCCACATGCATGACGTGTATGACAGGCAGGGAGGCCTGTGCTGAAGGAGGCCCTCAACGGGGCAGTGCCTGGACTGCTGTTGACAGGGGTCCCCGACTCTGCTGACAGACTGTGCCCAGCATGGACCAAGGAGGAAGGGAAGGGGCCCGACATCCTGGTAAGGAGGGAAGTGTGGGGACGTGAGGAGAGGACCACGAGCTGGGAAGCACAAGAGGCAAGAGCACCTCCCCCAGTCAGAGTTTGGATAATGGCCAGACTGTCTACAGAGGCCACATAACCCAGAGCCCAAGGACACAGTCCCAGCCCCAGTGACCGCCCTCCAGCTCTCCAATACTTGCTAAGCCCCAGCTTATCCCAGGTACCGTGCTAGTCCTTGGGAATATGACAATACGGCTCAGAGTCCTGGCTTCATGGATGATGGATGAGGCAGCAAATACACACACAGAGGCAACAGTGAAACGCGTGACAGATGACAACAGTAATAACAGCAGCTTACAGTCACTGAGCTCTTGCAATATTCTAGACACTATCTGAAGTGTATGCTTGTCATCCTATTTCCTCCTTCCTCCTCACAAGAGCCTCATGGATGGACACAATGTCATCCTTACTTTATCATACGGCCTTTGGGATACACGAAAGTCACTGGACCCCTGGGGAAGTGCACTGTCAGGGATGGAGAGAGGATGGAAGCAGACCACAGGGGGTGGGGCAGGGAGAGAAGTGAGAGCGTTTCAGAGAGAGAAGGCCATTTCTACAGAAACACGGTAGTGGAGGAGAGCACAGAAACGGACTGGGAGCTGGCGAGTAAAACAGGAGGGAGAAGAACTGAGCCTGCTTGTCCTGAGGGAAGGAGCTAGCAGAGGAGACGGGGATGGGGCATGGGAGACAGAGGGGCAGCAGCGGAGAGGCCCCGGGAGGCGAGGGGACCAGATCAGAGTAGGAGGGAAGGGACCCAGAGCGCCAACTGACTCTTCCCTGGGAAATGGGGGAGCAGGTGAGGGTGGCTTCTCTGCAAGGAGTGCTGGGAGCTGGGGGAGCCTCGTTTCTCTGGGGAATCTCTGAGGTTAAGGGTTATGGATGTGAAGGTGTGAGCTGTGGTAACTGAAGAGGTTTGGAGCTAACACTGTAAGTCAACCAGGGATTACCGAGCAGTGCTGAATACTGGGAGAGTCTGGAGACCTCTCTCTCCATCAGGATGCTGCAGTGGGACCGATACGTTCGATTCATGTGTCTCTATTAACAGTTCACCAACCCAAAAGCAGAAGCAGAAAAAGCGGCTGGATCCGTTTCATCAAGTTTGGACCCTACTGTATGAGGTGAGCTAGAGGCACACAGCAGTGTGACAGGCGTGGCGGGGATGTCAGTGACGGAGAGGACCGCGGTGGAAGGGCACAGAACTCAAAGACGTGGCGGGGATGTCAGTGACGGAGAGGACCGCGGTGGAAGGGCACAGAACTCAAAGACGTGGCGGGGATATCAGTGACGGATAGGACTGTGGTGGAAGGGTGGGATTTTTGGCTTTGATGCGGAGAAAGGAGAGGCCAGGCAGAGGCAGTTGATCAAGCAAAACTTAGGAGTCATTCTTTGCTTTTTTAGTCCCATTTGCCCAGATCATCACATTCTCCCAAGAGAAATATCTATTTTATAGACAGTCCTCTACCTTGCCAGTTGGATGGAGTCATTCTTGACTCATTTATTTTTCCTATCTATCTCTTAAATGTTCATCAGTAAATCCTGTTCTCCCATTAATCTCTCTGTCCACTTCAGTTCAGTTCAGTTACTCAGTTGTGTCTGACTCTGTGACCCCATGAATCACAGGATGCCAGGCCTCCCTGTCCATCACCATCTCCCAGAGTTCACTCAGACTCGCGTCCATCGAGTCAGTGATGCCATCCAGCTATCTCATCCTCTGTCATCCCCTTCTCCTCCTGCCCCCAATCCTCCCAGCATCAGAGTCTTTTCCAGTGAGTCAACTCTTCACATGAGGTGGCCAAGGTACTGGAGTTTCAGCTTCAGCATCAGTCCTTCCAAAGAAATCCCAGGGTTGATCTCCTTTAGAATGGATTGGTTGGATCTCCTTGCAGTCCAAGGGACTCTCAAGAGTCTTCTCCAACACCACAGTTCAAAAACATCAATTTTTCGGTGCTCAGCTTTCTTCACAGTCCAACTCTCACATCCATACATGACCACTGGAAAAACCATAGCCTTGACTAGACAGACCTTTGTTGGCAAAGTAATGTCTCTGCTTTTGAATATGCTATCTAGGTTGGTCATAACTTTCCTTCCAAGGAGTAAGCGTCTTTTAATTTCATGGCTGCAATCAACATCTGCAGTGATTTTGGAGCCCCAAAAAATAAAGTCTGACACTGTTTCCACTGTTTCCCCATCTGTTTCCCATGAAGTGATGGGACCGGATGCCATGATCTTCGTTTTCTGAATGTTGAGCTTTAAGCCAACTTTTTCACTCTCCACTTTCACTTTCATCAAGAGGCTTTTTAGCTTCTCTTCACTTTCTGCCATAAGGCTGCTACCACCCAAATCACCCAAATCATCACCCTGTGACCAGTGGTCAGTGACCAGCTTCCACCCTGGACCCTCCATTCCATTCCTATACTAACCAGAAGGATACTCCTAAATCATCAGCCACATAAGGACATTCCTCTGCCTAAAACCTTCCCACTGCCTCCAATCAAAACCAAACCACAGACAATGACCAATCTCCCTCATCCGCCTCTCATTTCATTTCAGGTCCTCCTCCTGACTGACCCCGAAACAGTACATATTGGCCTTCCATCCAGTCCTTGAATACAACAAACGTCTTCCTGCCTCTGGACCTTTCTGGAACCCCTGTGGACCTTCCCAAGGCTGGCTCTTCATTTTTATTCAGATCTCTGTTCAAATGTCACCTCTTTGGAGAGGTCTTCTCCAACCCCTCTGTTGAGGGTGGGTTTCCTCCTCCTGTCTCTATCACTCAACTTTGTTTTACTTTCCTCATAAACATTCAGCACCGTTTAAAATTATCTTGTTCGTTTGCTTATTTTCTCATGTGTGTGTGCGTGTGCTTGCTCAGTTGTGTCAGACTCTGAGACTCCATGGACTGTAGCCTGACAGGCTCCTAGGTCCATGGGATTTTCCAGGGCAGAATACTGGAGTTGGTTTTCCATTTCCTTCTCCAGGGGATCTTCCCAGCCTGGGGATCAAACCCGCATTTTCTGCATTGGCAGGCGGATTCTTTACCACTGAGTGACCAAGGAAGTCCCACTTCGTAAATTAGAACAAGATAAATACTGTGGGGGAGGTATGGCAAGGTTTTTAGGAGCAGCTGAGGGTTTAACAGAATGGCCAGGGTTCACTTCATGGAAAGGTGAAATGTGAATACAGACTGGGAAGAGGCAAGGGAGCAAGCCAGACGGATACCTGGAGGGGAATATTCCAAGAGGGCAACAGCTCCAGTAAAAGCCCCAAGGCAGCAAGGAGTGTGGCTGTTCTACAGTGAGCAGAGGGAGGGTAGTGAGCGGTGAAAACAGAGAGGAAATGGCGGGGGGCGGGGTGGATCATGATGGCCTTGGAGGCCGTTGTAAGGACCTCACCTTTTACTCTGATTGAGACAGGAAGACACTGCACATGAGGAGAGCGTGATCTTCCAAGCTGAGTGGACGCTGCTTCCGTGTTATCACGGGGGAAAAGAGAAAGAAGTGGGGCAGATGCCTGTGGTTTTATAGATTTGGTGGGAGGCAGATCTCTGATCTCACTTCATAAATACTTATTCGGCATCTACCTGCTATGCTAGGCGCAATTTTAGGTACTGGGGGATATGGTACTGAACAAAATAGCCAGATCCCTAGTCACACAGCGCTTGCATTCTCCAGTTATAATGAACCGGTACACATGAGAGAGGTCTCCCCAGGGGGTGCAGTGGTAAAGAATCTGCCTGTCAATCCAGGAGACAGGAGTTTGAGCCCTGGGTCAGGAAGATCTCCTGGAGGAGGGAATGGCAACCCACTCCAATATTCTTGCCTGGAGAATGTCATGGACAGAGGAGCCTGGTGGGCTACAGTCCATCGGGTCGCAATGAGTTGGACACGACTGAAGCGACTAAACAACAAGTTACTCAATAATTTCCTTAAACGTTGTTTATTGTTGGTGTTTCCCTGTAAGACTATGAGCTGCATCAAGGGAAGCTCTTGAGATGAGGAGACTACCCTGGGTCCTGCAGGAGGGCCCTTAATCCATTCACAAGGTCCTTAGAAGAGAAAGGCATAGGGAGATATACCACAAGCAGGAAAAAAGGCAATATGACCTCAGGGACAGAGTCTGAAGTGATGTGGCCACAAGCCAAGGAACACCAGCAGCTGCTAGAAGAGGGAAGAGGCGAGGCAGGGACTGCCTCCCAGAGCATCCGGGGGGAGTGCAGCCCTGCTCACACCTTGACCTCAGCCCAAAGATGCTGACGCCGGGCTTCTGGCTTCCAGAGCCATGAGAGAATCTGTCACACCAGCAACAGGAAACAAATACAGGTAAGCTATTTCCTGAGCCCCAAAGGAAAACGGAACAGAAGAAGGGTTCAGCCGTTTTTTTTTTTCCTCCCTCTGCTCAGAAATGAGACAACAAACAGAGGCTGAGCAGCAGCTGTGTTCTCAGATGAGCCCCTCGACTTTCAGAGAAGGGGGCTGAGGAAGGCAGCCTGGACGAGGGCACAAGGGCGTCACTATCGACCACCACCTGCTCTGCCTCCCACCACTGCAGACGGTCCCTGGAAGCACTGCGAGGAAAATTCTGGAAAATGTGACTGTTTCAGGAGGGTCCAAGTTCCAAACATCTGGATGCCTACGTCCAGCTGGTGGCTGCTGAGTCTCCATCTTACTCTCAGAATCTCTGCCCTGAGTTCGAGTCATATCCACCTGCTTCTGGAACATCTCGTCCAATATGCTCCACCGACATCTACGTTTCATGTATTTTTTAAAAAGGGGTCTATTATCTTCCCCTAACCCTAGTTCTCTCTCTTTTTCTCTCTTTTTTCAATGAATAGCACCCAAATCACAGGCCAAGGGGCAACCTCTCCAGCTGTTCACTGCCCCTAAAGCCTGAGCGCAATCTAACTGCTTCTCTCTGTAGGGAAGTGTGAGGGACATGCCAACCTCGGCCAGGGAAGTCTGAAGCCCTTGAACCCACGTGGCTGGATTTCATCACACTCTCTTCACTGCTCCAGGGTGGGGAATACATTGATGCACGCTGCTCTTGGGATTCCCAGGCCTAGCTTGGGGCTCTGGTCCTACATGGAACACTCTCACTATCTCTGGTCCAGGGGTTCCAGCATTATTCTTGACTTTGGAGACCTTTGGAGGCTTCAGGGGCAGAATTGCCAAACAGAATGGGTCAAGCTGATAGATGGGAACCTCGCATATCAGAGTCCCATTGTCAAGATACACAGGGAGATTGTCCTACAGTAAGAATTTCAGGCCCTGGGCAAACACTGATGCTGCCACTCTTGTTACTTCTGCCATTTCCCACCTCTGCATGGGTGTCCTGGCCCCTGCAAACCCAAGAGGTCCTACATCTGCACTCATGACAACCTAAGAAGCACTCTGAGAAAGACTGTCTTATCATTGTGCATGATCTTCTCCCTCACCTGCCTAAAACTTAGAACAGCACATAACATGTTGTAGGTGATCAGTGGACAAATGAATAAACAGCACGTGAGGCAGGGATGTGTCACAGACAAAAATCACTGACCTGCAGCCTTCAATTTCCTCTTTCACCCCCATCCATTCTGAGCTCCCCTGCTCTCTGCGGCACTCAGCACCCCATCACCCTTCAGACAACCACCAGGAAGAGAACCACTTTCTGTAGGTCATTCTAGGGACCTTCCCAAGACACAACACTACTAGTGCCTGGTAGAGTAAAGGGTCCTGGAGACAAGCAAGCCCCAACCCATCTTGTCCCCTCCCTGGAATATCTTCAGATGTTCCATATTATTGATACCACTGACTTAGGCTCAAATCCCTAGACTTTCCTGCCCTCAATCCCTTATGAGGGCCTCTGTGACTTACTCCTTTACACATGACAACCAAGAGCCTCAATTCTGATACTGGCCTGGGTCTCTGCCCCCAGGCTCTTTATGACCTTAGCTGCCTTTCTGATCTCTGGCGTCTATGCCATCTATGGCTATGGACCACTAATGACCCTTGGGTTTGCTAATGTCTAACACCACCTTCCCTAGAAGGTCCCTACCCCCTAATTGTAGGTTCGGTCAAAGGTAAATTGAGAAGAGAAACTCTGAAACAGTTAGCATCACTCTCCATATTTATAGTGTATTCCTTCCTCAAAAAGCAGGAAATAGGAGAGATGAGCTTCCTTCTAAATCTAAACTGGTAAATTTCAAGGCAAACCTACTTTGCCTTCTCCTCCTTCAATGATCTTACTTTCTACCCTACCTCAGCTATTTATTCCTATATACCCTATATGCTAGACCAAGCCAATTCTAAAGCCCTTTCTAATATCAGTCTCAAACTCTCAGTCTCCAACTGTCTCCACCTATCTGCATAACTATAGCTCACCTGCTCTTCTAGCAAAACTCTAACAATCCTTCAACACACTAGGATCTACAAGCCACTAGCTAGCCCATCTTTTCACTGTCCTTCACCTCCTGATGTCCTTACTGCTGTTCTCACCCAGCTTAAATTCCAAATCAACCACCTCCGTGTATTTATCCTCAACTTCTTTGCTCCTCCTTCATTCAGCTAAAACACAACTCCTGTTGAATCCCACATCCTACCTACTTTGGATGTGGACCTGTGCAGATGAAAGTAGCTGGTCAGAGGAAAATGCATGCTGGCTCACCACCCTAAATTCGAGTGATAGACACGGAAACAATCTAAGTGTCCATCAATGGATGAATGGGTAAAGAAAATGCCTCACACACACACACAATCTAAGTGTCCATCAATGGATGAATGGGTAAAGAAAACGTCTCACACACACACAGGAATATTATTCAGCCATTAAAAAATTAAGTCTTGCCATTTGTGACAACATAAATAGATCTTGAGGGCACTATGCTAAGTAAGATAAGTCAGAGAAAGACAAACACCATATGATCTCACTTATGTGTGGAATATAAAACAAACAAAAAGTTCAAGTATACAGAAAAGTTGAAAGAACAGTACAATGGCCACCTGGATTTAGTCATCACACATTTCTTTACCAAAACTCACTTTGAGAAGGAACTATCTATACTCCTCCTTCCTTGCTTTTTTTTTTAAGAAAATTTTATTGAAGTATAGTTGATTTACAATGTTGTGCCAATCTCTGCTGTACAGCAAAGTGATTCAAAGTTATACACGTATGTACGTTTTAAAATATTCTTTTCCATTATGGTTTATCACAGGATAAGTGTTTCGCAGAAGAGCAGGGAAAAGAGATGTGATACCATTATGTAGCAGCATTTATGCCATTGCATCAGGAGAAAAAGGAGTCAGAGGACTACTGCCCCTTGGCAGTAGGAGGAGGTCTGAGAGAAGACCCAGTGGGGTGCCGAGACAAAAGACACGAATGAAATTCAGGAGATGAAAATCAACTGAGGATCCATCAGAGTTTCTAGACAGGATTTATCAAGTTTGTAAGTGCTACACAGAAATAGACCCTGAGGCCCCTGAGAATGTAAGGATGATAAATATGACCTTCATCAGGCAAAGCCACCCCAGAGATTAAGAAATTAGGTGGTGTACTTGAAATGAATCCTTCTCCATTAGTAGACGCTGTTTTTAAAGTATTCAACGGCAAGGAACAGCAACAGAGCAAGGAGATGAGAAATAGAATGCAGCTTTTCTGGTAACAGCATTGAAAGTGAGTAACCTCAAGCAGAACTTAGACTCAGTGGTAAAAAAATCCGCCTGCCAATGCAGGAGATGCAGGTTCGATCCCTACGTCGGGAAGATCCCCTGGAGAAGAAAATGGCAACTCCCTCCAGTATTCTTGCCTGGAAAATCCCATGGACACAGGAGCCTAGCGGGCTACCATCCATGGGGTCGCAAAGAGTCTGACACTACGTGACACACACACAAATTTTCCGCTGTGCTATACAGTAGAACCTTGCTGTTTATCCACTCTAAATGTAACAGCTTACATCTGCTAATCCCAAACGCCCAGTCCTTCCTTCCTCCACCCACCTCCCCCTTGGCAACCACATGTCTGCTCTCTCTGTCTGTGAGTCTGTTTCTGTTTTGGATATAAGTTCATTTGTGCCATCTTTTAGAGTCCACATGTAAGTGATATCATATGATACTTGTCTTTCTCTTTCTGACTGAACTTTACACTCACCATTTCTGATCTCTCTCCTCTCACTTCTCTTGAATCCATTCTCCAAACTGAATCATTCAAGGCCACCAATTACTTTCATGATGCTAAACCTAATGGTCAGTTCTCATATAATGACCATACGATATTCTGATTTGCCTGGAGCCATCTTGGTTATCTATGTTATCCTGGAATAACTATTAATAATACCCATTTTCATTCTCTAAAGTGTCCTAGTCTGGACAACAATTTATACAATCGCCCTACCGCCCAGCAATATATTGTATAGTTTAATACGCCTCTTGAAATACTTGCCTAATTTGGCTTCCGGAACACCGCACTGTCCAGGTTCTCCTGCTGCTACTCCACGCATGCCTTCTCTGCGGTTTCTTCCTCGTCTCTATCACCGCTACAGGTTGCTGCGCCCAGGGGCTCAGTCCTTGCTTCTCCTTCCACATTCGCTTATGTGACCGATCGCCTCTTCCATTTTCACAGCCTGCCTCCCCCCTCCCATGAACGCCAGACTTTTCGATATTTCCATCTGGATGTTTAAGAGGCATCTCGTGCTTTGCATGTTTAAACTTGAGTTCCTGATCCTCCCCCTGAAATCTGCTCTTCTTGCAATCATTTCCCCATCTTGCTAAGTGGCACCTTCATTCTTCCAGTTGCTCAGGCAAAATGCCTGAAGTCAGCTTAGATTCTTCTCTCTCTTTCATACCCACATCTGCACTGTCAGAAAACCTGTCAGTTCTCCTTTCAGAACACATCCTGAACATGACAATTCTTACCACCAGCACTGTTTCCACCATGACTGAGTCACCAGCGTCTCTCTCATCAATCATTACAACAGCCTCCTAATTCGCCTCTCTTCCTCACGACAGTCTTATCTTATCAAGGCAGCCCAAGTGTTCCTCTAAAAACCTAAGTTACTCCCTTCTCAGGAGCCTCCATCCTTGGAATGACCTCCAGTGTCCCCATGTTGCAGCCTTTTCTTAAAGTTCTGACTTCATCTCCTATTATTTCCCACTCCAGCAACATAGGCCTCTTTCCTGGTTTTGGATCCCACCTCGGTGCTTTTGCACTGTCTGTTTCCTCTTCCTGGAAGGCTCTTCCCTCAGATAAACAGCAGAGCCCCTCCCGAACTTCTTTGAGGTTGTCACTTAAATGTCACCATTCTCAGTCACCCTGTCTGCTCTCGCCCTATTTCTCACTATCTAATATACTCAGTTCAGTTGCTCCGTCGTGTCAGACTCTGTGACCCTATGAACCGCAGCACGCCAGGCCTCCCTGTCCATCACCAACTCCTGGAGTTTACCCAAACTCATGTCCATTGAGTTGGTGATGCCATCCACCCATCTCATCCTCTGTCGTCCCCTTCTCCTCCTGCCCTCAGTCTCTCCCAGCATCAAGGTCTTTTCAAATGAGTCAGCTCTTCGTGGCCAAAGTATTGGAGTTTCAGCTTCAACATCAGTACTTTCAATGAACACCCAGGACTGATCTCCTTTAGGATGGACTGGTTGAATCTCCTTACAGTCCAAGGGACTCTCAAGAGTCTTCTCCAACACCACAGTTCAAAAGCATCAATTCTTCGGTGCTCAGCTTTCTTCACAGTCCAACTCTATGTGCGTGCTAAGTCACTTTAGTCGTGTCTGACCCTTTGTGATCCCCATGGACTGTAGCCTGCTAGGCTTCTCTGTCCATGAGATTCTCCAGGCAAGAATACTGGAGTGGGTTGCCATAACCTCCTCCAGGGGATCTTCCCCATCCTGGGATTCAACCCACGTCTCTTGTGCCTCCTGCATTGGCAGTTAGGTCCTTTACCACTAGCGCCACCTGGGAAGCCCAGTCTAACATACTATACATTTTTCTTATACATCTGGCATTGTTGGCCTGCTTCCCCATCAGAATATGAGAGTCGGGCACGACTGAGCGACTTCACTTTCTGTGAAGGCCGGAAGGTTTCCCTGTTTTGCTCCCTACTGTATCTCCTCCACTGACAGCAGCAGCCAACACTTGGCAGGTCAATAAACATTTGTTGAATGAATGAATGTAAAACGGGACTGAAAAGATTCAGCATCACAGATGAAGTGACATAGGCATGCCAAGTTCCCAGCACACCAGTTGCTCAATAACTGTGTTTCCTTCACCCCCTCCTTCCCTCCCAATTTTGGTATCAGCCAAAACTGATACCCCAGGGAGTGCCAGGTCAGAGGCAGGGTTGATGGCAGTAGCAGCCCTACCAGTAGCCACCAACAGCCCCTCAGGACTCCCTCAGCCCTTCTACTGATGCTGGTTTCCGTGGTTAGATGTGAGACACCCTGCTTTAAGTCAGGAAGCTGAAGCCTGCAGAATGACTGAGGAAAGCATTCAGAAGTCCTGTCCTCAGATCACATCTTTGTATCAGGGGCAGCTTTCACACCTCATCCTAGCCGTTCATACTTACCCCAAACACAGCCTGAGAGCCCTTGTCCCTGGGCTAACAGTCCCGTCTCATGGGTTTATTCAGTACCATGGTTGGGCTGTCTTCCTAGCCTCCTTCTCCAGACTTACTACCTGGCTCCCCCAGGCCCCTCCACGCTCAAGTGTTTGACCTACCAGGACTCTGGCAACCACATCCCAGGAGGACTTGAGCACTTCGTCCACCAGCAACTACTGCTGTGTCCACACACAGGGTGGGTCCTGGGAACCAACCATGCTCGGTCAGGTGCTCGCCTGGCACAGTCCATTCTGGCGTGGCTGCTCTCTTTAGGGATGGCCTGAGCCCTGTTCCTACCCCAGCTCCAAGCACCTTTCTCCTCACTTTAGGAACAGGAGCTATTTCCTACAGATGAGTCCCCTAGGAAGCATAGTCAAATGGGGTCAAGATTTCTGGGCTGGGTTGCTCCTTCTAGAATCCTAGCCCCATATTTGGACAACTCGGCCTGCTGGTGCCACTACAGGGTCACGGCCACCCACCTGGCCTGCTCTGCTGCTGGGCGGCTTCTGGCCGCCCTAGTAAGCAGTCTCTTCCATTCTCCACAGAGGCCTTCCGAATGTCCTCCACTCTTCTCAACCTTCTCTCCCAGTACCCTGCCTTCCCATCCAGCGCACAGTCCCATCTCCTGCTTCTATTCTGTTTGGGTCCATCAATTCCATTATACCTGCTGAGTAGGAAGGGGAGGGGACTTGGAAGAAGCACATCTCGAACAGACATACGATCAAGATGACAAGACCACTAAGGCAGAGTCTCTGGGGTGTCACTGTGAGAAGCACTGGAAATGGGGAGTGCTTATCCTGCATCCTTTCTGCCTGGCAGGTCACCCCTGAGCAAGTGTGAGCTCCATCCTGGGTGCCTTCTACAGGAGAAAATAAAAACCACTGGAAGGGGGAATTCCTTCACCTTTATACTGCAATTACAAGCCCATCTATGTTCCTACCACTCTGCCCTGCTGTAGAATAGGAGTCTCCCTCTGAGAGCAGAGGCCCACCCCTCCCCTCAGTGTCCTCAGGGGCCTTGTAGTATCATTTATCCCCTCCTTCTCCAGCAGGTTTCTACTTTCCTCTCCGTGTACAGGATCCTTCCATTGGTGGTCCACACACCCACTTCACCCTCACGACCACACCTGCCCCAACTTCAAGCCCATCTTCCTTCTCCCGTTACAGGCACGCTCTCCTGGGTGCGGCCTCCGTGCAGTGACCACATATCCTCGCCTCATGATTCAGCTTGATGTCAGCTGGCTGTCACCCCAACCCCTGCGGAGACACAGCTCTTGCCGGGGACTTCTCCGGTGCCAGTTCCAGTCTCTGAGCTCCCATTCCTGACTTGCCTCCGCAAGTTTCAAGCCTCTTCTTCTCAACACATGTCCTGACACCAGACTGGGCTAGCAAAGGCCGACTGTGCCCAGCTTGATTTCAGACCCTCCTGGGAAGCCCAGACTCTGCCTCATCCCTGAGCCCTGACATCCCTTGCCCCCGAGGTTCTAGCTCCCTTGCCCCTGGCAGGGCCTGGAATTGCCATGTGCTATGGCGTATCCTAACCTCCTGCCGGATCAAAATCAGCAGGGCTCGTGTGATCCCTATTTGTGTCACTCACAGGGCTTACATACTGGAAGCTTTTCCTTAAATGCTTATGAAATAATTATCCTACCTTCTGTTTTTCACTAGGCTGTAATCCTTTCATCCTAACAAAAGAAATTTGAAATAAGCAAGGGCTACATTTCCCCTAGTTTACAGATGAAGAAACTGAGATTCAAAGAATTTAATTTGTCCAAGGCGAGGAAGTGCTGAGCCAGGTCTAAAATCTGAGGTTTCTGATTTCAAAGTCTGTGCTCCTTCTAGGATTATATGTGAGTCTTATGCATGGAGCTCTCAGATACCACAAATGGACTGCGACAGGTCCCAGAAGGACACGTGGCAAGGGCCCTCTCAGGTGGATACAGTAAACTGTGAGAAAGGGATGGCAATGTGGGCTCGATGGCAGGAAAACTCAAGAGTTTGGTAGCCGGTAGATACTTCCACTCATACCTACCAGGTCGGTGGAAGAATCTGTTCTAGGATAGAATGGCTTAGTCATCAAGTCTACGGAAAACAAAGGGAAAGGGAAGAAACAGCTTATGTTGAAGGTCCAAGGAAGATCCCACAAGTTCCAGATAGCTCCATGACCAGACCTGGTTTGGGTCCATAAATTCCATCACACATGCTGAGTAGGAAGGGGAGGGTTATTCAGCAGAAGCATGTCGAGAACAGACTTATGGTTAAGGTGACAAGACCACTAAGGCAGTGTCTCTGGGGTGTCACTGTGAGAAGCATTGTAAATGAGGAGGTGCTTATCTTGCATCCTTTCTGCCTCGCAGGTCACTGCAGAGCACGTGTAAGCTCCATCCTGGATGCCTTCTACAGGGAACAGTAATAAGATGGGAATGACCCCGAGAAGAAACCGACCCTGGTAGGGAGGGGCTTTATCATACCTGCGAGAGCAGAGATGTCTGACTAGAGGGAACTTGAAGGTAAACAATCATCAGCTTCAAATCCAACCATCTGACAGAGAAGAGGGATTAGTCTTGTTCTGTGTGGCTCTGGTGGGTGGAACCAGAATCACAAGTTGAAGTTGCGGAAAGGTATATTAGTGCTTTTTTTTTTTTAAGTTAAAACCCTCTAGTCATTGATCTTCTTGAAGTGGATGGGTGGCTTCTGGAATATAAGAGCCTCTGGCTACTGGGGATGGGGGGTGGACTAGGACATCTTCATTATTCTGAGACAGGGGCTCTCGACCCACCAAGTTCAGAAAAGTGGCAGGAACCATCTCTCCCGGCACGCCCTGGTCCCCTGCCCCCTCCTTGGGCTGCTCTGGGCTGAAGTTAGGCTCACAGTGGCAGCAGGTCCAGCCTTCAGTGTAACCTCAGTACTGTAAGTTCAGTCGCTCCAAGCTAGTGTCCAGGGACTTTCTTGGTAGAACTGTCTACAGTTTGGATAACTTATTTTCTCTCTTTAAAAGGAAAAACTTTAGAAAGGGGGGGAGGTTGTGGGAGACTATTTCCATCTCAGTATCTGTCCCAAAGTTCTGGTGTTTTTCCAGGATTGAAGCATGGTATACACAACACTGTTAAAAATAACCCCTTGATTGAACAGAAGGCGTGGGAGAGAGGGGATAACCAGGCGATTTTGCTAGTGGGCGGGGGTGGGTAAGGAGAGGAAACTTAGACCCAGAGACCCTGGGAAGGATTGTGTTCGAGAAGGATTTTGTAGACACAAGAACCAGGGAAATACTGTCCTCAATGGCTCCTTTCCAGAGAATTGCCCAGTACGTGCTCTGCTTTGGGTGTGCTCTAGTATGTAAACTGGCTGCCAGTTTCAAAGGGTTCTCCCAGGATCGAGTCTGCCATTTTTCGTCCTGATTGCCAGCCTATGGGACAAAGGTCAGGGAATGACGACAAGGAGCAGAAACCAAGAAAGGTTAACAATGTCAAAACCCACAAAGGTCACAGACACAGAGGCCAGAGAAAGGTCTATTGGATTTAGCTGTTGGGAGATTCTTGCGATTTGTGTGTGAAGGCTTCCAGACATTTCCTTCTATAACTAGACACTTAACGTAAATGGAATGTTCTAATATGGACTGTTCCATAACTTGCTTTTGAAAAATTCAACGGTTAAGTTGTGGGGTACTGTCAGGAAATAAAATCTGACATCATTTTTTATGACTACATATTATTTCATCACATGGACATACTATATTTACTTAATTATCACAGCTAAGAGGCATTTATGTTGTCTCTAATTTTCTGCTGCGATGAACATGCTGCAACAAGCATCGCATTACACAAACTTGTGTGCACAGATATGATTATTTCCTTATGTTAAACACTGAGGAGAAAAACTGCAGGATCAAATGAAATCCACATTTTAGACTTTATTACACTTTTGTGTGTGTGTGCGCACGCACTCTGACTCTTGGAGACTTCTGGACTGTAGCCCGCCAGGCTCCTCTGTCCATGGGGATTCTCCAGGCAAGAATACTGGAGTGGGTTGCCATTTCCTCCTCCAGAAGGTCTTCCCGACCCAGAGATCGAACCCATGTCTCTTGCATCTCCTGCATTGGCAGGCAGATTCTTTCCCACTAGCACCATCTGGGAAGCCCTTATTACACTTTGCTTCCCATAATGTTCGAGAGAAGAAAATATTATTCTCAAGATTTCCTCCAATGTCTCTGGCCATTCTTTCCCATTCTCGTTCATTATGTCTCCTTCCTATTCATCCCTTATAAGTTGATACTGCCCAGAGTGGTATCCTTGGGTTCTCTTCTTCCTCCGAAAATTATAAGCTCAAATGTCTTCCAGAGTCAAGAAGGTACTGCAAATATGTTAACTGGGCCAGATGTAAGACAAGAAGGGCTAGGTCATGGCAAGAAGAGAGGACAGATTGCCAGTATTCACACTATCTGCAAACACTGTGCTGGCCACATGGCTCCCAGGCGGCACCAGTGGGAAAGAACCCACCTGCCAATGCAGGAGGCATAAGAGATACAGGTTTGAATCTGGGTCAGGAAGAGTCCCTGGAGGTGGGCATGGCAACTCACTTCAGTATTCTTGAATGGAGAATGCCATGGACAGAGGAACCTGGCAGGCTACAGTCCATGGGGTTGCAAAGAATCAGACACGACTGAAGCAACTTAGCACGCATGCACGTGCCAGCCACACAAAGCATGTCAACTTTATCTTGTAAGCTGCAGGTTTGGGACCCAGTCTACACACTTGCCCTGTACAACCTCATCTACAGCCCAAACTCCATCTACATGCTGAGATTCCCATTGCATCATCTCTGGCTCTGACCTCTCCTCCTGGACTCCAGACTCATACATGTAACTGATTACTCGACATCTCTCCTTAAGTGTCCTGGAGGCATCTCATTATGTCCACAATGAGACTTGTGATCTCTGCCCTTTCCTCTTCTCTTAACAAAAGCCAGAATTGTAAAATCAGAAACAACCACCCGTCTGCTCAGGTTCCCTATCTCAGTGAATAGCATTCCAACTTTTCCTGTTTTTGAAGCCAGAAACTTGGGAGTCATTCCAGATACTTCCCCCTCCCCAGCCAGCCACACTCAATTAATCATCAAGTCAATTCAGTAGGCACAATAAGCACTTACTGAGCACCTGATCAGTGCCAGGTGCTAGTTAGGTGCTTGGGTTGGCCACAAAGAGGAATGCTATGCTCCTGTCCTGGAGGGAGAGACTAATTACAATGCCATGATCAGAAGTGGTGGTGTTGGGAGAAAAGTCACACAAGATGTTCTGGGAGAAGAGGAGGGATAGTTTGATCCTATTTCCTAAGTGTTCCTCAAATAGCCACTAATCTCCATCCCCATAGCATTGCCTTCAGCAGGTACTGCAGCAGTCTCCTAACTCATCTTTCCGTTCCCTCCTCCAATCCATCTTCCATATCAGGTTAGAGAAACCTTTCCAAGTAGCAAATTGGATCAAGACATACTCTTATCTCTTGTCTAAAACATGTCAATGATATCCCCACATCGTCTCACAGGACAGCATCACAATCCTTTTAGAATGACTTGTAAGGTCTCCCTGGACCCTGCCCTGGATGACATCTTGTCTTTCAGTATTCTAGGACATAACCAAAAGTGAGTGAGTGAAGTTGCTGAGTGGTGTCTGAATCTTTGCGACCCTGTGGACTGCAGCCCATCAGGCTGTTCATGGGATTCTCCAGGCAAGAATACTGGAGTGGGTTGCCACTTCCTTCCTGACCCAGGGATCGAACCCAGGTTTCCCGCATTGCGGGCAGACGCAGGCAGACGCTTTAGCCTCTGAGCCACCAGGAAGCCCAATGCCCCAAACATGTCACATTACTTGCCGTTCTCTGAATATCCTTGGGTAATTCATGCTCTGAGTTTATGCTGCCCCTCTGTCTAGAACACTTGACCTATTGTTTTTCAATTGCCTAATTCCTAAACAATCTTTAAGACTTGGATAAAATATCACTTCCTGCAAAAATTCTTCTCAGATCACTTCACCCAAAAAGGATGGCTTCTCCAGGCATTCTGTTACACGCCCTCCCAGTGCTGCGGGCTTACACGAGGGGAGGGAAAGAAACTTCCGAGGCATTTTGCCCAGGCTGCTGAAGGGGGGACCGTAACATGTCCTTACCCGGATGTCTCTGAGAACAGGTAGTGCTGAGAAAATAGGGAGGGCTAGTGAGAAAACAGTGAATGATTCCAGAAGAGATCAGGAGACAGGAAAAGGCACAGCTCTTTGGGTTCTGGTTGGACATAGCCTTGAGGGGTCCATGAACCTTTCAGGTCCACAGGCCACATATTTTGAGAAACTACTGACATGATCCATTTCAACTACTGACACTTACAGTACCTACCTCTGCCAAATACCAAACAAAAACAAAAAAAGGAAAGAAAATTCTTCAATGGAATGATGGTGAGTCACCACTCGCCAATGAGAGGATTTTCAATGGCTTTTAAATGCTAGAAGTAAATTATTAGGATGAAGGTCAAGAGGTACCGTGAATAATAGCGGTGAAGAGGAGTGAACCCAGAAGTTAGGGGCAAAAAAGGGCCTCTGACATCTCTAATTTGGTGTCTCTTTTCTGCATATTCACAGCATCCTATATTTTCATCTACCACGGCATCAACGCTATATTACATTTTGTGCTCACGTCTGACTCTCCCTCGAGACTGGAGCTCTAGGGTAGGGATTATGCATGACTCCGCATTCTTAGGACCCAGCAGGGCATCCAAGAAATGAAAATGCTTATAAGATAAGTAACGAGGGAAGGAGTGGGAAGGAAGTTAAGGCAAACAGTGAATCAGTGCAATATATATAGATAGATAAAATTCTTTCGTTGTATCCGAAACATACTGAAATTGTCAAGGAACTGTCTAAAAACTTATTTGTAAGAATACTGTTCACAGCAATGGTGTTTATAATAGAAAGAAATGGGGGGAGGGGAGAAAAACTAGAAGGACCCTGGTGTTTCACATTTGTATCTGATGATTTGTAGAAGCCTCAAGGTCAGTATTTCCCCAAATGGGCTCAACAGCTGCTCCCAAACCTGCCCTTCCCTTGTGGTCTCTAGTTTAGACAGTAGGGCCACCATCTCCCTAGCTGCCCAAATCAGAATGTGGGGGTCATCTTTACTCCTTCCTGTCACTCTGACTCCAGCCACCTAAGGTCACTTCTCTTCCCAGCATCTCACCAACCCATCCTGTGCTCATCACTGCCTCCCAAGGGGCTCCCTCCTCAGTCCCACCTCCTCTAATCCTTTCCCCCATTTGACATAATGATCTTTCTAGAGCACAGACTTGATACTGTCCCTCCCTCAAAACCTTTGCCGACCTCATAATAAAGGGCAGATTCCTTGGCATGGCATTCAAGGCCTCTTCCCACCAGGACCTGTACCCTGGACAGCCCAGATTACTTGACAATGCATCTCCTTCCTTAGTGTGAGTGCCTTTCCCAGACTCTTTGCCTGGTCAGTTTCTAATTGTCCTCCAACTGTCAGCACAGGGAGCATCTCCTCTAGGAAGCCCTTCCTGCTTGCTTAGTCAGTATAGATGCCCCTCACCTGGGTGTGCACAGCTCCACGGTTTGCTCTGTCCCTGTGGTCACCACATTGTCCTGTTTCTCTCATGCACTGTTTCTTACTGATCACTGTCTCCCAAAGCTCTGCACAAGGCTTGGCAGGGAGAGGGTGCTTAGGGGCTAGGGAAGGGGCAGAATCTGCCTTGGGTCCCCAGGCAGTGAGGCGCTGGGCAAGCAGTCACCAAGGGGAAGGAAGTGTCCAGATGGGGATCTGTAGGGTCTGGTCCTGGCCCCTCAGAAGTGGAAGATGTGGGAGCCTTGCTCCCTGGCCCTGAGGGCGTTCTCTGCCACACTGGAGCCTCTGCACGGGGCTGGGGGATTAAAACCACACACTGCACAGACAAGTGCAATCCTAGGGGGCAACTTCTCCGGCCAGTCTTCATTCTTTATCGTCTCTGGATTGCAGAAACAGAAATGGCTCACTCTCGGTCTGAAGCTTTTCGTGACTTGTGTGGAAGACACAGCATCAACAGCCTTTTGTTTGGGCTTGACTTGGGTGAACATGCCAAGAAGACTGGCTCAGAAGTCTTTTCAGATGTCATTTCTATCTCGTTACAACTCTGCTCCATGAGAGCCATTCACAAGCCTGTTTTCCTGAGGCTACAAAGCTGTCAGTCTCTCGGCCCTGCCGCAGCCCACAAAGCTATGTGGGATGCTCACCCAAGACAGCCAGTGTTGTAGCCAGAGCTGGGCCAGCACAGGAGGTGGTGGAGAGGGCTCTCCACTGTCTCTTGCCTTTCAACCTGGCTTGAATGTCACCGGAGCCCCGAGGTACAGCTCCACTGTAGGTCCCCCAGATGGTGATCTGGCACCATGCCTGTATTTTCAAACCCAGTTCCCCGGTGTCCAACACAGACACTGAACAAAAAATGCATTAAATATGTGAACCAACAGGCATGAAATTCCCAGTTATTTGCACTTATTCAGGGAGCCCATCAAGTTCAGTGTTTAGAGGGGAGAATTATCTAGAATTTAATGTCCTTGAATAAATTTATTAGAACTTTCTCACTGCTGATGCTGGTAGTGTGGCTGCTGGAAGGAAGCAAAGAGCACTGGGTTGGGGTGGGGGGCGTGGTGCACATGCACATGGCGAAAGAAGGTCAGCAGGACCCCCTCTTCCATCTCCCACTCCAAGCCAAAGCCCGCTGTGACAACCGTGCTCACAGGACAGACAAAGGCGAGGGCATGGGAGCTGTCCCCGGTTCGCTCTCAGTTAAGAGCCACACAGGGTACATTAAAGGGGAAAACTAGAGGACCTAGGAGGGAACTACGTGCAATGTGTGAAGGGTGACAGAGAGACACACAAGGAGCTGTGGGAGCCCCGAGTCGACCTCTGCCCATGGATGTAGGGGAAGCCTCGCGGAGGAGACGCCATCTGTGCTGAAGTTTGACAGGTGGAGAATGTGAGGAGGGACCCCCTAGACGCACACAAGAGACGCCGTGCTCTGTGGCAGCTGAAGTTCGAGCTGCCTGTTGTCATCAAGGTAGTGGTCCTCAAGGCAGAGAATCAGGGGGAGAGCATGCCAGTCTGGGGGGAACAGTGTATGCACAGGCAAAGGTATAAACGCCTATGGTTTGTAGGGCAGGGCTCCCCAGGGGTTAGGGCGCCAGCCAGCATCAGTTCCCGGTTGTTCTGCTAACTCCGTCAGGGGTTCAGAAGACTTTTTCTTTTCTTTTTTCCCCTTTCTTTCCTTTCCTTTTTTTTTTTTTCTTCACTAAATTACAGGTTATCAGTTGCATCCTGTGTGGCTGAGATTGCCAAAAACCACACTTCCTGATATGTGGAGGCATTTCTGTATCAACAGATGCCAATCACCTGCGTTTGTATGCATAGTCTGGACAAGTCCGGACAGCTCCCAGCCAAGACACGTCACCGGAAGGTCCTGATGGGAGTGGTGGGGCAGTCAAGTGTGAGGACAGAACGCAACAGTCATTGCCACTGCTGCGCGCTCACCGATGGCCAGCACCAGGCCACGCATCGTGTGGCCTTCTCCTGACTGCCCACAAGGTAGGGGCTGTTATTCCCACTTGACAGGTGAGGAAGTTGAAGCTGGGCAGGCCTAGAGGACCTTGTCCAAGGTCCCACGGCTAGGTAAGTGGCAAAGCTGGGACTCAAACCCGAGTTCGTTTGCCTCCAAGACCCAGGCTCTTTTCATTTGCCCCAACTGAGGAAGGCGAGCCCTGGCCTCATTTGGTCTTTGCTAAGAGAGCAGGAATGAGATGCTGTGGTCCCAGCATGGGTACTACTGGCAAGGCCCCGAACTCAAGGCATCACTGACCTGGGGTAAAGTCAGGTGGCAAACGTGCCCTTCTCTACTTTGGCAGCACAGTGTGGTTGGACTACTTCTGCCACAGCTACAAATATCTCTACTTCTTGAAATTCAGGAAAACCCTCAGAAAAGGACTGGAAGGTAGCCAGTAATTAGGCCTAATCACAGTCTGGGAAGGAAATCAGCAAGCTCCAGCTTTAGAGGGAACATGGTGGCTTTAGCCCTGTAGCCCATGTCCCTGCCCCGCCCCCTCTGCATCCAGCTCCCAAGCCCTGCCTGCAAGGGGCTCATAACTGACAAGGACAAGACCTGCAGCTCACGGCAGAGGTCGCCCTGGGGATCCAGAGGCGGGGCAGAGGATGCCTGGTCCTTCCTTTCTCTCCCTTCGGCAAATGCTCCTCCAGGTCACCCCTGCACCCCTACCCTCTATGAAGCTGTGTCTGTGTGGACAGACACCTCACCCGCCTGTAGCCCCTGAACCCTTTGTTTCCTCCCTATAATCTCCTTGAGGGTCAGTGGATTTATTGAGCCTGCTGGAGACCGGGCTTGGTCAAGGGCCCAGGTCTCCTAGCTGAACTGTCTTTCCCCAAAGCCTTGAGAGCTGGGGCGTGGTCTGCTGAGCACTGCCTGCTGCCCCGGGCACTGCTCTCCATCCTGCCTCAGGAAGAATGGGCTACACCAGTCAGCTGCTGACCGCATCTTTATAAAAGGTCACTGCCCCCAAGGCCTTCCTTCCCCACATGGGCTCACCAAGCCTAATCAAACCAGCGATCACTCTCACTGCATTCTCCCTGGGGGCGGTGGAGTGGAGACAAGCCCGCTGTTGGGGAGGGGACCTGTGCGGGCAGCAGCCTCTGAGCAAGAAAAGAAAGGCATGGTTGTCCAGGCGGCCACTTAACAGAAGGTTCAAAAGGTCCTAGGGGCAAGCTGAATCAAGTCCTGCCTGAATCCCTGTTGCTGGTCCTGGGGGCTTGCAGGAGGGTGGTGGGGGAGATGGGGAATGAAGCAGAGACAGCCTTTTACCTGGCCAGAACCCCACAGATGACACTGTCCCTGGACACATGGGACCACGGGTAGTGGGGATGATAGGCAGAGAACCATCCCTCATCCGGCCCCAGAGAGCTGGTTTCTGAGCCCAGGCCTCCTGCACCTGCCTCACCCCATTTGGGGGTCTCACTCCATTTGGTGGTGTGCTTCCTGGGGCAAGCTCTGCAGCTGGCCCCTGGCCCAGACACTCTCGAGGGGCTGAGAAACAGAGTCCAAGGTGTTCTTTGGTGTTTTGCAACCATCTGTTTTCAAGTTGTGTTGCTGCAGGAAACTTCCCTGTACCAAGCTCTGGGAACGTGGAGAGGGAGGATGGGACTGTCCCAACATGAGAGGCACAGAGATGTCAGGAGGTCAGCTGTCAACAGGCCGGCTGGGTGCGATGCTGTCAGCAAACAGGCTTGTGTTTCCCCCACGAGGGTCTCCCATGAGTAGAGACCAGGTTATCCAGGCCTCTCTGTGTAGCCCTGGACAGTCTCGTCCACCTTCCCTCTGAGCTGTGTATATGGATTATCTCCTTCTTTCTCTCCCAGCCCAGCCCTGAGTGGTTCACAGAACCCAGGCTCCTGGGTGGGGTCCTGGCTTCCCTCTGGCTACTTCAGGGGCCTCCGCCTGGGTTCCATGCAAGGCACAGGGGCAGAAAGCTCACATGACAGGAGGCAGGCATCAACTGGAGTCCTCCTTCTACCTGGGAGAGGGGAGGCTTCAGCCCTGCTTCTCCTCTCCAGCACTAGCTATGAGGGGAGGCCAGTCACCGTGGGGGTGCAGATGGAGTCAGGAGAGCCACAAGATGCTGAAACCACTGGCCTGCCGCTCCCGACCCCGCAGGGCAGAGCGTCTCTCTCCGCCCCGCCCAGGACTTGTGTGGGTGGAGCTCAGACTCGGGCCCTTCTCCCGCTGAGTAGCCAGTGTCTGTCTGGGCTGCTCCAGTCCTGAAGCCTCGCACAAGTGAGCGCGCCTCTGGGGTGAAGGGCCAGGATCACGTTCTCTGCTTTCACCCGCTTTTGCTCCTCACAGGCAGCAGAGCTCCCCACGTGGGGATCTTGTACCTGAACCAAGAAAAGCAAAGCTGCTAATCCTGACAAGATCAATCTCCAAATACCACAGGAATGCAGCCTGCTCTCACCAGGTGCTGCACTTCTAAGCACTTCTAGGCTTCCTGCTCTCGGGCAGAGCCTGCAGCTGGGGCTGCAAGGGGAGAAGCTGCTCCCACCAGTGTGTCTGACTTGCTCCTGAAGCCCCATCTTCCCGGGGATAGCCCAGGCATCCCCTCCCCCAGGAATCCTCCGGGTCAAACTCTCATCGCCGCTGCCTGCTTTAGGGGCCTCCTCAGTGCCTCCACTCAGGACTCGCTGTCCTCACCTCTCTCAGAGCACATATACCTGGATGTGTGTGTCCAGGTGCTGCTTCCCTTAATCCCGAGGTCAGTGGAAGAAAGGGAGGTCTGGAGAGATTATGCCAACCAGTCCTATTCACTTGCAAAGCCTGTGCTCTTATCACTATAGTCCATGCTTCTCAAACTACCTGGGAAGAAGGACCAGTTTTTTGTTTGTTTTTTAAATTTTTATTGGAGTATAGTTGTGGGTATTTGCATATGTATAGCTGATTCACTTTGTTGTGCTGCATTTCAAATTTCAATTCTGTCACAGAGAGTAATCCTTTTATAAAAGATAATAAAAATGAATCACTATAAAAAGTAAAACATATAAAATATAAGAAGCCCCATTTTTAAATTGTTAGATGACAAATGACAAAAACTTACTCTAATTGCTTAAGACCTTTCTAACACTGTATTTTCAATTTCTCAAAAGTCTTGTTGTAGACCAGTTCACACACTTCTGATTTCACAGCACTTAATAGGCTCCCTACTGACAGATGCCTGCTGGGGCATTCTGCCAAGGACTCTTGGTTTGAGAGAGGATGAGACCTAGCTCTTCAGGTCCTGAACTAGGGCGGGAGAAAAGACACGTTCTGATAACATCAGGAGTGGTGAGCAGACAGAGGCCTAGCACTTCGTCTGTGAGGTATGAGTTTATAACCAGAAAAAAAATCTTACCGGGTGAGCCTGCAGCATTTACCTGTACAAGAAGTATATAGGTCCTTAGTCATCTAGAGAAAGAGACTTCTCCAAAGAAAACAACTCTGGCCATGTACTACAGATCCACCTATAAAGATTGGAAGATAGAGCAAAGAGGAAGGAGATGAGGGAGTAGCTACAGGGCATGAGTTCCTGGAAAGGTCGGGAAGCAGGGGTAGGTTTGAGACCAGAAGTGGAGCTACTTTAGTTTATTTTTTAATTAAAAAAAATTTTTCCCCCTTTTAGCCATGTGGCTTATGGGATCTTGGTTCCCCAACCAGGGATTGAACCCCTGACCTCAGCAGTGGAAGCATGGAGTCCTCACCACTGGACCTGCCGGCAATTCCCAGAAGTGGAGTTACTTTAAAAGCAGATCATGGATTGGTTCCCAGAGGAGATCAGAACAAATGTCACTTAGGAACACACAGGAAAAAAAAATGATGGCAGAGAAACCAGCTACAAGCTGGAGTCCAGGTCAAGGACAGGCATGTAGTCTATCCAGCTCAGGCGGGACTGTCAGCCCTTGAATACTCCACAGAGAAGCTTTTTTTTTTTTTTTTTTTTACTTTATTTTACTTTACAATACTGTATTGGTTTTGCCATACATTGACATGAATCCACCACGGGTGTACATGCGTTCCCAAACTTGAACCCCCCTCCCACCTCCCTCCCCATAACATCTCTCTGGGTCATCACCGTGCACCAGCCCCAAGCATGCTGTATCCTGCGTCGGACATAGACTGGCGATTCGATTCTTACATGATAGTATACCTGTTACAATGCCATTCTCCCAAATCATCCCACCCTCTCCCTCTCCCTCTGAGTCCAAAAGTCCGTTATACACATCTGTGTCTTTTTTGCTGTCTTGCATACAGGGTCGTCATTGCCATCTTTCTAAATTCCATATATATGTGTTAGTATACTGTATTGGTGTTTTTCTACAGAGAGGCTTTAGTTACTGAGCACTCTGCTCGTTCCAGAAAGGCCCAGCATCCAAGGATTTCACTGCAGAATTACCTACTGAAGATACTTATATTCTGCAATTGAAAGGCATCTGTAATCCCCTATAGGTTCATGGTTCAGAGCCGTAACTCAGGACACAAGGTGGAACTGATGGGTTTGGTTCCTGGCTCTGTGTTGTTGTGACCTTGGGGAGATTATAGTTTTTCATCTGTAAAGTGGGCATAGCAACATTTACTCCACAGGGCTACTGTAAAGATTAAATAGGCAATGAACATACAATATTTAGTACAGTGGCTGGAGAAAGCTGTGGATGCCATAAAACTGTGATATTTTACACACACGGGCTGTCTGTGGCTGCCAATGAAGTGTAAGCCATCAAGAGGAGAGATTTTAAGTGTCTTACATAATGCTGAAGCTTCTGGCACCTAGGAGAGTATCTGGTGCTTAGGAGCTGCTCGATAAAGATTTGTTGAATGAATGATGTGGTAGTTATTATCATTAGGTTTACTATAGGACGGGCTTCCCTGGTGGCTCAGCCATAAAGAATCTGCCTGCCAATGCAGGAGACATGGGTTCAATCCCTGGGTCGGGAAGATCCCCTGGAGAAGACATGGCAACCCACTCCAGTATTCTTGCCTGGGAAATCCCATGGACAGAGGAGTCTAATGGACTACAGTCCATGGAGGTCACAAAAGAGTCAGACACTACTTAGCAATTAAACAACAACTACTTAGGATAATGGAGTTAACATGGCAGCTTCTTAGGGGATGAGAAAAACGTAAGTACGATTAAATAGTGATATGAACGAGTCAGGAAAGAGAATGAAGATCCAGGTTTCCAAAGAGAGGTTGGGGAATCAGTGCTCAGGGGAAGGGCCTGACTTCTCTACAGAGAGTAGACCTGTCAGGACTCGATGACTAACCGGATATCTGATTTAGAATGGAAGGAGAAAGAATCACACCCAGATTTCTGATTCAGGTGACAGAGCGAAATAGGCAACATGGGCTAATTAAAATGATTGAAAATTCGGTGAGTTGGATACATTGACTTTGAGATGCTCAAGAGTCATCCAAGTGGAGCTGTTCAGTAGGAAGTCGGATATTTGGGTCTAGAGATCAGAAGAGATCTGAGGTCCTAACAGATTTGCGAGTCACCAGCACATATCTGAAGCTAACATATAGTGAGAAGAGAAGAAAAAGGACCATGGTTGAAGCCTAGCAGACATCAACATTCTTTTTTTTTAACATCAACATTTCAGGGTGGGTACGGGAAAAAGAGACTGCTTGTAAAAGAGACTGAGAAGGAATAATAGAGAAATCGGAGAATGAGAAGGGAGTTTGGACAAACATTAATGAAAAGAGGGTTACAAAATGTTCAAAATAGAGAAAGAGATCAATACTGCCAAATGTTTCAGAGAGGTCAAAAAACAGAGGTCTGCCCGTTGGCTGTGTCAGTTAGTCCTTCTGGGCGATCTGGACAAGAGCATTTCAGGGAGGGGTGGTGGGGATGGAAGTGAGAGTACAGAAATTAAGAATAAGGGGGCATGAGGAAGCAGAGAGAGCAAGAGTAACAAATCTCTTTGCACACTCCTGGGCAGGGGAGTGGGGGAACACTCAACTTGCTCTCAGGCTAGGACAATGAATCTGTGGAAGCGGATGGTGCTCTAGTCTCCTCTGTAATTTATGGTACAGGACAGAGCTTTACAAGGGTGCCTTTCCCATCTTTCCACTCCTCCCTGGTGTTTAAGTGATAAAAGTCCCAGAAACCATGAAGGACAGAGAGGGAGGGGCTTTGGAATGTGGGGATACAAGATACCCAGTCACCCTGGCCAGAAGACTATTAAGTTTCAAATCCCCCAGGGCAGTGCAATGGGCCTCCTGCACCTTCTCATGCACGGTTCCCCAAACAGGCAGCTGGGACTCTGTCATTCCTCCCGATTTCCTGCCTCAGAGATCTCAGCAAGGTTTCACAGGCGGCTTTGCACTCTGGGGAACTTGGTCAGCTTGGATGACAGCAATGATTCCTTAGTAGTATGAGAATCACAGACACACACAGTTACAGACACACACTATGCACCCTGGCCTTCCCGAGGCAACAAACATCTCAAGAGAAGTGAGGTTTTCCTCTGCAGAGCTGGGCAAGAGGGCAGTTCCCACACCAATGCCTCTAGAGCCCCGGGGCATCTGGTAGACCTCTGTGATCTGGCCCCCAGCCACCCTGTCCATAGGACAGCAGCAGCAAGGGGCAGTAGAAGGTGGCAGTTGAGCATGTAAGCTCTGAGGTCAGAGTTCTCAGGTTCAAAACATCCTATCCATGTGACCTCAGGCCAATTGCTTGACTTCTTTATGCCTCCATTTCCTCAGGGCTAAAAGTGTATCAATAACTGTTCTATTTCAGAGGACTGTTGCGAAGACTGTGCTTGTTCATACGTGCTCAGTCATGTCTGCCTCTTTGCAACCCTATGGACTGTAGCCCACCAGGCTCCTCTGTCCATGGGACCTTCCAGGCAGAAATACTGGAGTGGGTTGCCATTTCCTACTCCAGGGGATCTTCCCAACCCAGGGATCGAATCCACGTCTATTGCATCTCCTGCACTGGCCGGCAGATTCTTAAACAGGACAAATAGGAGCAGGTCTTAGCAGAGGATCTGGGAAGTCAATATTGATACACCAGTAGGTGTTGGCTGTCAGCGTCGCTGCTGTGCTTGGGCACAGCCTGGGTCTGGATTCTGCTCTCTCTTCGCCTATGGCTGCATGCTTGTACCTGATGCTGAGTGGCTCTGCTGGTGACCATCAGAAAGACATGATACTCACTCTTTCACCAAAGCACTTTTAAAAAGCCTCTTGTACGTTTATAGCAAAGCACTGCTAGGAAAATGGGGCGCGTCCATTAAGATTTTATGAATTAGGGACTCCCTTGGCGGTCCAGCGGCTAAGACTCGTGCTCCCAATGCAAGGGGCCTGGGTTCGATCCTGGTCGGGGAACTAGAACCCACATGCCGCAACTAAGATTTCGCATGCCACAGCTAAGGACCCCGCATGCTGCAACGGAGGCACCTGCCCAGCCAGACAAATAAAGAAGTAAAAATATTTGTAAAACGGTTTTATGAGTTATACATATTTTTTAAACCTACATTTTAAATGTATACCATGACCTATTCTGGGATCTTTATTTCTGACTGAAAAAAACTAACCTGATTTAATGAAAGTCACTGAAAAAACAGAATTCAATTAATGTCTAATATTAAATTTTGTTGGAAGGATCTAACATTCATAGCCCCAAGATACATCATCTCATTTCATCCTCTTGACTAATGAGTTATGTGATGCTCTGACTTTTCCAAGATCATGCACAGCCTATTAAGTGAGAAGGCTGTGGGAACTCTGGGTCTCCACATCTCATCTCTTTCTAATCTAGCACACACTGGTGTGTGTGTTACTCACTCAGTTGTGTCAGACTCTTTGTGACAGACTCATGGACTGCAGCCCACCAGGTTCCTCTGTCCATGGAATTCTTTAGGCAAGAATACTGGAGTGGGTTGCCATTCTCTTTTTCAGGGGATCTTCCTGACTCAGGGATCGAACTTGGATCTCCTGCATTGCATGCAAATTTGTTACCATCTGAGCCACCAAGGAATCATCAGTGGTAAAGCTACTATTTAAAAGCCAATGAGCCATTCTAAATAAAGTAACTTGAATAAAGCAAGTGTGTTTTCTGGGTATATTTTGAGTGGGAACATCAGAAGACCTGGACTATTTTCAAGATTATTATATTAATAAGATTAGGATTATACGGTGCTCTCCAATAGGAACTCCTCTTATAAGTGTTCTTGGATACCTAGTATGGCGCTAGGCACATGGGCTTTCAGTAAGTATATAACAACTGATATCCAAAGACATGTCAAAATAGTTATTTTTCTTTGGTAACTCTCTCCACTGAAACAGTGTTTTGTCAACATTTCTCACACCCTCAGACTCTTAGTCTCCCAAGGGCAGAGATCCATATCCATTCATGTAACAAGCATTAAGCACCTACTAAGTGCTAAAGGGTCTGCTAAGTACTAGCAGCCATGACAGAGAAGGAAATGGCAACCCACTCCAGTGATCTTGCCTGGAGAATCCCAGGGATGGGGAGCCTGGTGGGTGGCCGTCTATGGGGTCACACAGAGCTGGACACGACTGCAGCGACTTAGCAGTAGCAGCAGCAGCCATGAACAAGACCATATTTCTGTGCTAAGGGGCGCACAGCCTATGACGGGAGAAGAAACAGCAAAACACGGTTATAAGTGGAGTAACAGAGCAATGTGTGCATCACTGCAGTGGGATGGGTCGAGGAAAGACTAACAGTGTGTTCATGGGCGGAGGTCAGGGAAGACTTTCCCTTCCATGAGACCAATAGATGAAAAGCCCTAATCCACTGTACAGAGTTGAGTAGGTGCTCAACAAATTTGAGTTCCTTTGGATCGCATGGCCCCTCCTCCCCATCTCTCTCACTAGAGGACAATGTATCCAGGCAGGCAAGTTTTGAGGAGGAAAGGAGGCAGGTGCGAGAGTGAGCGGGCTGGCTTCCCAGAGAAGCAGGATTCTGCATCCTGGACAGGCCAGAGTATCAGCATCCCCTTCGTTACCACTGCCTGCTCCCCAGTCTTTGCTCAGGTGTGGGAGGCAGTGACTGGCTGGGCTCAAGGAGGCCTGAGGCTTAGGAACAGAGTGAGAATATGCTTCATACAGCACTTGGTAACAAAACAGAGAGAGAGAGATTTAAGTTGGTTTTTATTAGGTGGGGTCAAAACTAACATGTCAAAAGAGCTGTATCAAAACCTCTTGTGTCAAAATATTGTTGCTACAAATTTCAAATTCCTAAATTTACTTAGAACTTTTTGGTCAAAATATCAAAAAACACTAGTTACCCAAAAGGAAAATAATTAAACAAACTCAGATCCTGACACCAAGAATCATGCCCAACACCAAAACAAAACAATAAAAATCTCAAATGGATTATTAATTCAAATATAAATAATAAAGCTATACAAGTATTGGATGAAAATAGACAAAGACAACTCTAAAATACTACGTGTAGATTTAAATTCAAGAACTGCTACAGAGGACAATTTGTCAATAACTTTCAAAATTATAAATTCATTGTTTGTATTGACAAAAGCACTGTGGAAATAAATCAGGCAGGGTGGAAATGCCTTGCAATGCACAAGGCACTGGGTCAAGTCTTCAGACAGGTACTGCATTAGTAATGGGGATAAATTAGCCCTAGACAAAGGGTTACTCAACACCTGCAGCAACAACATTAAAAGCAAGTCTCAAAGGGATACAACTGATTCCAAGTAATTTAACTACACAACCAAGCAAAACTAGAACTATTTAAGAGAATATAAAAAAAATCTTGCACATAGAAACATAAATTTCACATTGTTTTAAATCTAATAAAAAAAATTACCAATGAGGCATATGAAGAATTGAAAAATATAGGTTATTATCAGGAGAAAAATCAATCAAGAGAAACCACCCCAGAAATGATAGAGATGATGAAATTACCAACAGAAGAGCACATGAACATAATAAAGAATGAAGTGCAAGATATAAAAAGACCTTAATAGAACCACAGGGATTAAAAACACAGTATCTGACATGAAAACACACCAGATGGGATTAACAGCTAATTAGACACCACGAAACAAATATCAGTGGATGTGAAAACACAGAAATATCAACTATCCAAAATGAAGCACAAAGAGAAGTAAGAAAAAGTTTGGGGGAAAAAACCCCACCAACACAATAGCATCAAACAAACCAATTGGACCAATGGCTTAACATACATGTAATTGGAATTCTGGGAAGGGTGATGAACAGAAAAAATATTTGAAAAAATAAGGACAAAAAGCATCCAAATTTGATTAAAAGTAAATATAAACCCACAGATTCACTGAGCTAGATAAATGCAAGCCACGAATAATATAAAGAAAACTACAACAAAGTACATCATATCAAATTGCTGAGAACAAGTGATAAGGAATAAAATCTCAAAAAAGTAGCCAGAGGAAAAGAGAAACATTATATACAAAGCAAAAAAAGGTAAAAATGACAGAAGACAAAGAAACTATACAAATCAAAAGAAAATGAAGTTATATCTTTAAGGTAATATGTGTGTGTGTGTTTGTGAAATTGTCAACCTAGAATTGTTATACACAGTCAAAAACAGCTTTTTTAAGCTGAAGGTAAAATAAAGACTTGATCAGAGAAACCAAAGCTGATCGATTTCACTGCCATTAGATTTTGCTCATAAGTAATGTTAAAAGACATTCTTCAAGCAAAAGAAAAAGAATAAATAGAAATATGCATCTACCCAAAGGAAAAAGTAAATTCAATTCAGTTGTTCAGTCGTGTCTGACTCTTTGCGACCCCATGGACAGCAGCATGCCAGGCTTCCCTGTCCATTACCAATTCCTGGAGCTTGCTCAGACTCATGTCCATGAGGTCAGTGATACCATCCAACCATCTCATCCTCTGACATCCCCTTCTCCTCCTGCCTTCAACCTTACCCATCAGGGTCTTTTCCAATGAGTCAGTTTTTTGCATCAGATGGCCAAAGTACTGGAGCTTAAGCTTCAGCATCAGTCCTTCCAATGACTATTCAGGACTGATTTCCTTTAGAATTGACTGATTTGATCTCCTTGCTAACCAAGGGACTCTCAAGAGTCTTCTCCAACACCACAGTTCAAAAACATCAATTGTTTGGCACTCAGCTTTCATCATGGTCCAACACTCACATCCATATATGACTACTGGAAAAACCATAGCTTTGACTAGACGGACCTTTGTTGGCAAAGTGATGTCTGTGCCTTTTAATATGCTCTCTAGTTTTGTCATAGCTTTTCTTCTAAGGAGCAAGCATCTTTTAATTTCATGGCTGCAGTCACTCTCTGCGGTAATTTTGGACCCCAAGAAAATAAAGTCTGACACTGTTTCCACTGTTTCCCCATTTATTTGCCATGAAGTGATGGTCCCAAATGTCATGATCTTCCTTTTTTGAATGCTGCGTTTTAAGCCAGCGTTTTCACTCTCCTCTTTTACTTTCATCAAGAGGCTTTTTAGTTCTTCACTTTCTGCCATGAGGGTGGTGTCATCTGCATATCTGAGGTTATTGATATTTCTCCTGGCAATCTTGATTCCAGCTTGTGCTTCATCCAGCCCAGCATTTCACATGATGTCCTCTGCATATAAGTTAAATAAGCAGGGTGACAATATACAGCCTTGATATACTCTTCTCCCAATTTGGAACCAGTCCGTCGTTCCATGTGGGTTCTAACTGTTGCTTCCTGACCTACATACAGATTTCTCAGGAGGCAAGTCAGGTGGTCTGATATTCCCATCTCTTTCAGAATTTTCCACAGTTTATTGTGATCCACACAGTGCAAATGCTTTGGCATAGTCAATAAAGCAGAAATAGACCTTTTTCTGGAACTCTCTTGCTTTTTTGATGATCCAATAGATCTTGGCAACTTGATCTCTAGTTCCTCTGCCTTTTCTAAATCCGGCTTGAACATCTGGAAGTTCATGGTTCACGTACTACTGAAGCCTCACTTGGAGAAATTTGAGCTCTACTTTACTAGCGTGTGAGATGAGTGCAATTGTGGAGTAGTTTGAACATTCTTTGGCATTGCCTTTCTTTGGGATTGGAATGAAAACTGACCTTTTCCAGTCCTCTGGCCACTGCTGAGGTTTCAAAATTTGCTGGCATATTGAGTGCAGCACTTTCACAGCATCATCTTTCAGGATTTGAAATAGCTCCACTGGAATTCCATCACCTCCACTAACTTTGTTTGTAGTGATGCTTCCTAAGGCCCATTTGACTTTGCATTCCAGGAGGTCTGGCTCTAGGTGAGTGATCACACCATCATGATTTTCTGGGTCGTGAAGATCTTTTTCTATACATTTCTTCTGTGTATTCTTGCCACCTCTTCTTAATATGTTCTGCTTCTGTTAGGTCATACCATTTCTTTCCTTTTCGGTGCCCATCTTTGCATGAAATGTTCCCTTGGTATCTCTAATTTTCTTGAAGAGATCTCTAGCCTTTCCCATTCTGTTCTTTTCCTCTTATTTCTTTGCATTGATCGCTGAAGAAGGCTTTCTTATCTCTTCTTGCTATCCTCTGGAACTCTGCATTCAGATGCTTATATCTTTCCTTTTCTCCTTTGCTTTTCGTCTCTCTTCTTTTCACAGCTATTTGTAAGGCCTCCCCAGACAGCCATTTTGTCTTTTGCATTTCTTTTTCTTGGGCATGGTTTTGATCACAGCCTCCCGTACAATATTACAAACCTCTATCCATATTTCTTTAGGCACTCTGTCTATCAGATCTAATCTATTCCTCACTTCCACTGTATAATCATAGGGGATTTGATTAAGGTCATACCTGAATGGTCTAGTAGTTTCCCCTACTTTCTTCAACTCAAGTCTGAATTTGCAATAAGGAGTTCATGATCTGAGCCACAGTCAGCTCCGGGTCTTGTTTTTTGCTGACTGTATAGAACTTCTCCATCTTTGGCTGCAAAGAATATAATCACTCTGATTTCAGTATTGACCATCTGGTGATGTCCTTGTGTAGAGTCTTCTCTTGTGTTGTTGGAAGAGGGTGTTTGCTATGACCAGTGTGTTCTCTTGGCAAAGCTCTGTTAGCCTTTGCCCTGCTTCATTCTGTACTCCAAGGCCAAACTTGCCCATTAATCCACGTATCTCTTGACTTCCTACTTTTGCATTCTAATCCCCTATGATGAAAAGGAATCTTTTTTGGGTGTTAGTTTTAGAAGGTCTTGTAGGTCTTCATAGAACAGTTCAATTTCAGCTTCTTCAGCATTAGCGCTTGGGGCATAGACTTGGTTTACTGTGATATTTAATGGTTTGCCTTGGAAACAAACAGAGATCATTCTGTCATTTTTGAGACTGCACCCAAGTACTGCATTTTGGACTCTTTTGTTGACTATGAGGGCTACTCCATTTCTTCTAAGGGATTCTTGCCCACAGTAGTAGATACAATGGTCATCTGAATTAAATTCACCCATTCCAGTCCAGTTTAGTTCACTGATTCCTAAAATGTTGATGTTCACTCTTGCCATCTCCTGCTTGACTATGTTCAATTTACCTTGACTCATGGACCTAACATTTTACGTTTCTATGCAATATTGTTCTTTACAGCATCAGACTTTACTTCCATCACCAGTGACATCCACAACTGGGTGCTGTTTTCACTTTGGCTCAGCCTCTTCATTCCTTTTGGAGATATTTCTCCACTCTTCTTGAGTAGCATATTGGGCACCTACCAACCTGGGGAGTTCATCTTTCAGTGTCATATCTTTGTGCCTTTTCATACTGTTTATGGAGTTCTCCAGGTAAGAACACTAAAGTGGTTTGCCATTCCCTTCTCCAATGGACTACACTTTGTCAGAACTCTCCACCATGACCCATCCATCTTGAGTGGGCCTACATGGCATGGCTCATAGTTTCATTGAATAGGACAAGGCTATGATCTATGTGCTCAGTTTGGTTAGTTTCCTGTGATTGTGGTTTTCATCCTATCTGCCCTCTGAAATGGGTGAGGATAAGAGGCTTGTAGAAGCTTCCTGATGCGAGGGACTGGCTGCGGGGGAATCTGGGTCTTGCTCTGATGTGCTAAGTCACTTCAGGCATGTCCGACTCTTTGCAATGCTATGGACTGTAGCCTGCCAGACTCCTCTGTCCATGGGATTCTCCAGGCAAGAATAATGGAGTGGGTTGCCATGCTCTCTTCCAGGGGATCTTCCCGACTCAGGGATTGAACCCTTGTCTCTTATATCTCCTGCAGTGACAGGTGGGTTCTTTACCACTAGCGCCACCTGGGAAGCCCAGCTCTGATAGGCAGGGCCATACTCAGTAAATCTTTAATCCAATTTTCTGTTGATGGATGGGTCTGTGTTCCCTCCCTGTAGTTCCTTCCTTGAGGCCAAATTATGGTAGGGGTAATGGCTACCTCCTTCAAAAGGACTTATGCCAGCACACCCTGAGGCTCTCAGGCCTGTTGTATTCAGTGCCCCTAGCCCCATGGCAGGCCACTGTCAACCCATGCCCTTCGCCAGAGACTCCTGGACGCTCACAGGGAAGTCTGACTCAATATCATTAGTCATTAGTAAAATACAAATTAAAATCATAGTGAGATACTGCTCTCAACCTACTAGGACAGCTAAAATAAAAAAGATTGATATTAGGGATGTAAAGCAATTAAAATCCTCATACTTTGCTGGCAGGAAAGCAGAAGAATATAGTCACTTCAGAAAACAGTTTGACAAATTCTTACAAAGTGAAGCATACATCCTCTATACAAATGTTTATACTGGCTTTATTTATAATAGCTAAAAACTGGAATTAACCCAAATACCTTTTGACTGCTGAATAGATAAACAACATAAAATGTTATGCCCGTATAATGAAATACTATTCAGCAACAAAAAGGAGCAAACAATTGCTACACATATGCTTGAATCTCAAATGCATTATACCAAACAAAAGAGGCAGACTCAAAAGGCTACTTTATAATCCATTTATACGACATTCTGCAAATACTACAGCGACAGTTGTTGTTGAGGCCTGAGAGTCGAGGTGGGGGTTAACTGCAAAGAAGCATGAAGGAATATTCGGAGGTGATGATGGAAATATTCTATTGATTGTTATGGTAGTTGCACAAAGGTGTTCTCAAAACCCATACAACTGTACTAATAAGCAATTTTCACTGTATACAAATTAAACTTCAGTGAATTTTTAATAAAATTGTGATACCTCCAAACAATTATATATTATGCAATCATTTAAAATATAAGATGAATCCATATATGCTGATAATAGGATAATCTCTAAGATATACTGTTAGGCGTAAAAAGCAAGACATAGGACAATAAATACAGTCTGTTCCTTTTTATGGTATATTGGCTGTCTCCCGGGTCCGGAGTGGAAGTATATACCCTTTTGTACTGTTGAGTTCTTAGCCCCATGTGCTTGTATTACTTTTAGTTAATAAAATCCACATACATTTCCAGGAAAACTCACAGGTGTCTGGCCCAGGGGCCTGAGCCATGTAGGTGTGAGAAAACCCATGTAAGAATATAATATATACTGCCAGACCCTGAAAAAGTGCTCAGTAAATAGCTGGGAGAAGCAAAATACTGGAATCAAGTCAGAAGGCAGAGCCTGGACAAAGATCTCTATCTGAACACCAGATATTCAGCCAGCAGAGTCCCCATTTTATATAAGGAGCTAAGCTTGAATGGCTTACGTTAGGAAAGAAAGGGACCATAATATCCAAATATCCTGGATCTGCTGTTGGGCAAGCTGTTCGTCAGCATTCCTGTGCAAGGACACTGTGTGCCCCAACCTCAGCCTCTAAGGGATGGGGTGCATCCCCTTCCCCCAGTGAGCAGAGCCCACTCAAAGAGGCCACCCCAAGGGCTCCTCTGGTGGTCTAAGTGCTACATCTTGACTCCCAGAGGTCCTGAGCAGCCCCTCCTACAACCCCTTGGGTCAGATACTCCTATAGCTCTCCGAAGGAGTGAAACAACCCCAGGGTCTCACTGCACTCAGACTGCAGACTAGATGATCACAGCACATTAGGCTCTTTTCCACACTGAGGCTTCAGAAAAGAAAACCCGGAAGGAAAAGCAGATAAAGCAAGAAAGGTCTCTTAGGGGAATTTGGTGAAAGGATCTCCCAGGGTTTGGCAGGGCTTCTTTCAGCAGCCTGCAATCAAGGAAATCAGGAGCTCCAGGATGCCAAAGGGACAGAGAGGGAAGGTGCCCAAACAGCCAGCCTCAGAAACTCTGCTTTATTTGGACATGCCTCCCCGAAGCCAGGTCCTAGCTTCTAGAAAGGACTATGAGCTTCTGTGCTGCGGATCACTGTCTGGCTGCCTCTGGATACCTGGCTTCCTAGGGGGAGCACATAGGTCCTACCTCCTCTTTCTGCTCTGCAAAAACAAGCTGTGCTGGCAGGTACAAGCTCAGAGAGGATGAGGTAAGTTGTAACCAGGGCCGAGAGTAGGACTGGGGTAGGAGGCAACCAAAGCAAAGTCCTTTCAGGCATTCAGGCACCCACAGACTCAAGGATGCAGGAGAGAAGGCACCACAGAATCTCACTTTCTCAGGAGCACACCACTTGCCACCAGGGGCAGGTGTGTCTGAGCCCTGGGCCATGGACCGGGCTAGCCAGGTGATGGAAAGAAACCAGAGCACTTACCGGGGGAAGATGGCAGTCATCAAGGCCGAAGCATAGCCAGGCTTGCAGGTTCCCTCTGAAAAGTTTGCGTACTTGGTAGCTAACTCTGCAGGCCTGTGGGGAGAGAGGGAGAGTCATAGCTTGCCGGGCAGTGGTTACTGTTTCATGAAGAGCTGTTGGTGTTTAAACCTTGAATCAAGCTTCATTTGCTACAATCAGCACTTCAGTCCCTTTTCCACACCAAGTTTCCAGAGGCGGGTGGAGGGGAGGAGCCAGGACATTCTAAAGGAATAAGTAGATAAACAACAAGGCCCTTCTGTGGAATTTGGTAAAAGGAACTCACTGGATTTCGAATAGATTCTTTGCAGTAAGCCTGGTTGCAAGGAAATCAGGAACCCCATCCAGGCTCCCAGACTAGGAGATTGGCGCCCTGGAGACCTAAGGAGAGAGCTCCCAGGCTTTAATAAAATCACAGGCACAGCCTTTTCAACCTTCTTGAATGTTTCTACATGTCCAGCCTCATCTGCCTTTATTCTCTCACACAAACTATGGTCCAGCCAGTGGGAAGTGCTCAGTGCCCTGAATATATGTCAAATATATGACGGGGGGTCTCATTGAGTATGTTCTCCTGCTGTCCTATTCCCTCTGCCTGGAATGTTCTTCCTTGTTCTCCTTCTGCCTCCTGGTCCTTCACAACTCAGCTCAGATGTCAGTTTCACTGGGAGTAACTCCCAGACCCCCAGATTGGGCCAAGTGCCTCCTCTGTGCTCATTGTCCATCTGCCGCCACCCGCATTGTGTGCTTGCCCCCATCAGCACTTGCCATACTGAACTACAACTGTTGGTAGTATGTCTCCCTCACGGCGCTGAGAATTCCCAAAGTCAGGGTCTGATTTAACCCTGTACCCCCAGTTCCTTGCACAGAGAATGGGCACACAGAAGACCTCGGTGATTTTCTGCAGGAACTCTCACTGACAATCTCACTGCACTTGGACTGGAAATAAGGCAGTCTCAGGAGTCCACAAGTCAGACAGCGCTGACTGTTTTTCAGAAGACCTGTGAGTTTGGCCCTGGATCTGTTGCTGTGTGACTGTAGTCAAGTCATCTCACCTCTCTCGTCTTCAACATCTGTATGGGGTCAACATGGGGCTGGAGTCACTGCCCTGCCTCCCCAAACCCTGCTCAGTGCAGTCTAGACAAAACCAAAGCGGAAGAACAGGACCCATCCCGTGACTGCTGGGCTGGAGGCCCCGTGTGCTGGGGCACCTGAGGGAGCTCTGGCTGCTGGCCAGTTCCCAGCCCCAACCTCCCCCGCCTCCACCCTTGGGCCAGCTGCCAGCACACTGATGCCCAGCTGCTCTGCTGTGCCAGGGCCCTGCAGCAAGTCTTCCCTTGGGGCTGCCTTCTGCAGGGACAAGGGTGCAGTGGGGATGGGGTGGGGGAGGTTGGTGCCTGTACAGGACAGCCAGAAACCATGATGCCACTGCCCAGCATGTATCATGTGTGATTTACTCAGCCCTGTGATCCTGGCCCAGGGCCTTATACAGAGCCACTGCTCATTGAATTTAGACAAACTCATCTGTATCTACATGCATTTTCTTCTAAAAATCTACATTTTCTTAGTCTTCCCTAACAATGAAATTTAAAGCCTGAAATGCAAATACAAATGCTGAGCGACAAGTCAGAGTTGGGCCTTTATTTGGCAGGCAAAAAAAGGTCAAGGGTTTAACAAGAGAATTTACCTAACAGTATTTTCTTATGGAAACAACTGTATTTCAGAAATGAAACATAAACTTCAGTGCAATTACTGAACCTACTGGAAACTTCTGGACTAGGCACAGTGACAGGAACATTACAGGTGTCTTCAATTATTCCTCTCAATAGCCATGTGAGTAGGGTGCTGTTGATTATTAATTCACATAGCAGCTCAGAAAGATGAAGAGACTTATTCAAGGTCACACAACTAGCAAGTGGTGGATACCATTTGAACCTATCTTTCTCTGACATGAGTGCAGAAGCTCTCAACAGGACACCGCCCTGGTGTGGATCCCAGTCAGTGCCATCACAGAGAGTCGCACAGAGGCCGGTGCAGCACGAGCGGTCAGTGCAGCTGGAGACGGGGTAGGGGAGCTCTCTGGCAGTGTGTAACAGTCATTGAGCCACTAAGAGTCCCTCATAGCCCCCCATCCCCTTGCCTGCCTCTTACTGTGGGTTCCTATGGTCTTTGTGAATTCCAGAAAGTTCCACAAAGCAAAGGAAAGATGGATGGCCATTGCCTCTTTAACACAGTGCATTGCAGAAATGCACGTAGAAATGCCTGTACAACAGCAAACCTTCGGCCACATCTTTCCTCTCTAATAAACACCATCAGCTTCTGGCGAAGCTCCTCAAGGATCAGGGCTGTGGATGCACAGCAACATAGATGGGCCGGGAGGGCATGATGCTAAGTCAAATAAGTCAGACAGAGGAGCACAAACTCTGTATGATATCATGTTTATGTGGAATCTAGGAAATACAACAAACTAGGGAATATAACGAAGAACAAGCAGACTCACAGATATAGAGAACAAACCAGTGGTTACCAGAGGGAAGGGTGCAGATGGGCAAAACAGCGGTGGGAGAGTGGGAGATACAAACTATAGGCTGTAGGACTGGTTCAAGGATGTATTGTATGACACAGCGAACATAGCCAATATTTTGTAATAAGCATAAGTGAGAAGTAATCTCTAAAAATTGTATAACAATTTTTTAAAATTAAAAAAAAAAAAGAACTGGGCTATGGAATAGTCCAGGGTCTGTGCACTCAGGTAATCCACAATGGAGAAGAAAAAGCCCAGACAAGCAGGAGCATGGGAAGCCAGAAGCCAATAGGAAAGGCTCTTCCCATGGCTATGCAGGGCAGTCAGATATCCCGGATGGAGCAGCTCAAAACCAATTCCCCCACTGAGAAAGCAACAGTAACTTCTAAAACACACAGCCCTGGGCATAGCGGGCCATGTCAAGCTATTACCAAATTAAAATGCCTTAGAAATGGCTTCCCGACTATCCCAGTGAGAGAAGAATAGGGGGAGTGTTGGGGACTCTGAGTCATGCAGCAGGCTGGGACCTCTGGGGCAGTGAGCGGTCAGAACCACCAAGATTAACTGTCTCCAACTCCCTCAGGCCAGAATGGTTAGTTTCTCTAAGGCGCTCACACTCCAAATGCCAGGAGGCCCCCACAGATGTCTGATCAAATCATTCAACCCTTGTTCTTCTCATGCTCTGCAGCTGGCCTTTCATTTGGGGAGATTTAGCATTTGGACCAGTAAGAGCACCCATTGTCCTGCAAACGTGACTACCAAGTGCCTGGGGTGAAGAGTGTAAACCGCTGCGCTCTTCAGAGGAGATCCAGATGGAGAGGCTGGCACCTAAAAGAAGGAACCAGACTTCCATGCCTCTGCTTCACTGAGAAGCACCGAGTGTAAGGAATTGGGTCAAACAACAAACGGGTTGTAAGTGGGAAGAACACAGGACCCGGAATTAGAATCTTTCACAAAGGACATTGCAAGCCGTGTGACCTTGGGCAAAGGAAGGACAATCTGATTCGCAGCTTCTTCATCTGCCAATGGGAACCACTCAGTTCCCAGGGATCTTGGAGAATGTGGTGAGAAAGGGCATCTGGAGGGGCTGGCTGGTCTCCAGAGCACCACACAAATACTTCATGAAAGGTGAGGTGGCAGGGGCAGGCAGCAAGATGGTGCAGGCTTCGAACACTGGGCTCAAGTGTGGATTCTGTCCTGGAGAGAGTGCTAAATGATTTCCAGTGGGAGAGCACCCTGGATCACCATGTGTATTTTCACGATCAACATTCGGGAGGTGAGGAGGAGCATGGCCAAAAGCTGAAAGAAGCAGCGCCTGAGATGGAAAAATAACCAGGAGAGACTGTGATGTCTCAGTTGTTAAAGGAAGGAAGGGTCTCAAGGAGGATGCAGGGACCAACTGCATTGAACTCTGTGTGGGGCCTGGGAGGAGGTGGCCACAGGATTGATGGCTGGATCTGCCAACATGGGGGCTACTCTTGACCTTGAGAAGAGCTGTTTCACCGGAGTGGGAGTGAAATGGTGATTTCATTGGGTTTAAGAGAAAACAGAATTGGAGCCAGGGAATAACAGACTTCTATTTTTAGAAGTTTTGTTATAAAGGGGGACAATGAAATGGGGCAATAGCTGGAGGGAAAGCGCAGGGAAAGATGTTTTTTGAGGTTAGGAAAATATTTGGCATGCATATAGGCTGGTTAGAATAAGAGGAAAACTCATGCATGGGGCAGTAGAGGTGGGTCCGTTGGAGCAGTCTTGGAGAAGGTGAGGGGGGAAAGTAGAAGCGCTGGCTTAGCTCTGTCTACCCTGCCCTGCCCTAGCCAGTGACCACCTATTTATCTTGAACATTCAGTTAAGAACCACTTCCTTCATGAAACCTTTTGTGATGGCTTCCCCTGCCAAGCAGAACCAGCCTCCCATGCCTGTGGACCTCATTTTACCTAGCGCTGACATTCACCTGACCTTGCTCACTGGTTCCCACGTTCTCTCTCTCTCTCCCACCTCCTGGCCTTCTGTCCTCTCACTCACTCAGTCACTCAGCAGACACTCAGAGGCAGACACTCTGCTTGGGCTTATATCCTGGCTCCACCACTTAGTAACTGGGCATGTTACTTAATTGCTCTGTGACTTAATTTCCACATCTTTAAAACTGGAATTACACTAACACTTCACAAAATTGTGGTGCGGATTACACTGAGAATAAAGTGCTTCATGCAATGCCTGGCACATAGCTCTCCCTCTCCCTCGGTACATGCTAACTCTAACAGTCTTGCTCTTGTCATGTGCTAGATGCTGGCCTGGGATTAGAGATACAATGATGTCTAGGATGGGAATACGGCCTAGCACTTGTTACCCTGACGAGTAACTATCCATTTAGACATCTTTCTCTCCCAGACCATGAAATCTGAGCATAGTGCCCATCACAAAGTACCATGCATGGCACTGAGAGTATGAGCGCCTAGCAAAATGTTTGTTGGACTGAACTCAGCTGGTTACCTTGGCTTGGAAGGTGAACTGAGAGGAAGGGTTGGGGTGGGGTGGGGTGGGGATGGGGAAAATGAAGAGTGGACTTTGAGGGTTAGGACTCTACAGATCAGGGATGGGCATCTCATAACCAATGGCCTAATGTCTAGAATGTCTCAGAGAAGACTGAACTTAGAGCAGCCGCCTATTGTGCCCCCTTACTCCTTCCTTGAGCTAGTTTACTAGAAGCAGTTCAAACAACTGGCTGTGAGAACGAAATAGGACCATAAATGTAACACACCCAGCACACAGCCTGACAAACCATAGTTAACAAGTATTAGCTTCTTATCAAGCAAACGTAGCAACTTAATTAAGGTAGCCAGTCAACATATGACTGTGCTGAAAGGGCTGGCATGACGAACACACAGAAAAGTCCTCAGCACAGAGCTCATCCCGCCACTGCTTCTTCAGTTCTGTTCTCCCTTGCCTTCTGGACGAAGACGCACTTTTCCAATGACTAGAGACGCCTCTGGAACAATGACATGATTTGGGCAATGGCAGAAGCAGCTTAGTTTAGCTATAGCAATCCTAGCCTGTCACTAAACATTTTTATTTTCTTTTCCTTGAAATAACTTTTATGTAAGAAAGGTTATTGAATACTGCCAAAGACCCTTTCAAGATCCAAGATATACAGCTTTCTCCCTCAGGATAATTTCTGTCTCCTCTGACTGCCTCTCCCTCCATGACTACAGGTCTGCTGGCTCTTCTTGAATTATCATCAGTCTTTCCATTCACCCACATTTGGGGTGTGCTGATCTGTCCTGCCCTGGGCATCACTGACCCTTTGCTCTTTGTGAACTCCACTGCAGCCTTGGGCTTCTACACAGTGTTGCCCACTTAAGAGTGATCTGGTGGCTCAGACGGTAAAGCGTCTGCCTGTAATGAGGGAGACCCGGGTTCGATTCCTGGGTCGGGAAGATCCCCTGGAGAAGGAAATGGCAATCCACTCCAGCACTCTTGCCTGGAAAATTTCATGGACAGAGGAGCCTGATAGGCTACAGTCCATGGGGTCGCAAAGAGTCGGACACGACTGAGCGACTCTGTCCTGTCCATGATCAACTTGGTGGCACTGTCTTATGCCTCTTTAAGAGAACAGGGACTGCTTGATCTGTGTCATCTGGAATTTAGGGTATTTCTCGGCTCTGGAGGCCCTGCCTCTCAGCTCCTGTTATTGGACACTGCAATACCTTCTCAGCAAATCAGCCATTCTTCTCTCTGATCAGTGATTCTGGAGCTGACATTACTGCAGTTTCTCTTTGTCTCCAAGGCCCTGTACTTTACTTCATTTTGGCTGGGAGGATGTTTTCCAGGAAGCTCTTGCAAATGCTTTTAGCCTGAGCTATACAGGTAGTTCTCACCAAGACTCTCCACCAGGAATCTCTTTTGATTACTCCAATTTTGTTTCTACATGTGTGTGTGTTGTGTGTGTGTGTGTGTGTTGTGTGTGTGTGTTGTATGTGTGTGTGTGTGTGTGTGTGCTTAGTCACTCAGTCATGTCTGACTCTTTGCAACCCCATGGGCTGTAGCCCGCCAGGCTCCTCTGTCCATGGGATTTTCCAAGCAAGAATACTGGAGTGGGTTGCCATTTCCTGCTCCAGGGGATCTTCCTGACCGGGGGATCCAATCTGTATCTCATAGTCTCCTGAATTGGCAGTGGATTCTTTACCACTGTGCCACCTGGGAAGCCCGTTTTTTTCTCCATTTCGCTTAAAAATGCACACTCTTTCTGGGTGGTAGTGAAAAGAATAGAGGAATTAGCATTTACTGAACATAAACTATGCTCGAGACAGTTGACCTAATTACCTAATATAGCTTTACAGTAATCCTCTGAGGCAGAATAGCCCTTAGATCCAGGCACGTGGGCTAAGAGAAATCAAGAGAAGCGTGGTTGGAAGATGTGCTGTTCTATAAAATTTCAAATGATAAACTTCGGTAGGGATTACATCAAATCTGTAGGTTGTTTTGGATACTATGGGCACTTTAACAATATTCATTCTTCCAATCCACCAGTATGAAATATTGTTCCATTTATTTGCATCTTCAGTTTCTTTCATCAGTGTCTTATAGTTTTCAGTGTAAAATCTTTCATCTCCTCAACTAAATTTATTCTGAGGTATTTTATTCTTTTTGATGCAATTGTATATGGGGTTGTTTTCTTAATTTCTCTTTCTGATAGTTCATTATTAGTGTATAGAAACACAGTTGATTTTAATATATTGATTCTGTATCCTGCAACTTTACTGAATTTTTAAAAATACTTCTGACAGGTTTGTTTTTATTTTTGGTGGAATCTTTAGGAATGCTATCTGCAAATATAGACAGTTTTACTTTTTCCTTTTCAATTTGGATGCCTTTTATTTCTTTTTCTTGCCTAACTGTTCTGGCTAGGACTTCTGGTACTATGATGGAAAAAAAGTGGCAAGAGTGGACATCTTTGTTTCGTTCCTGATCTTAGAGGAAAGACTCAGCTTTTTTTACCATGGAGTATGATGTTATCTGTGGGCTTATCATAAAGAAAGAAAGAAAGTGAAGTTGCTCAGTCGTGCCTGACTCTTTGCGACCCCATCGACTGTAGGAGAAGCCTACCAGACTTCTCCGTCCATGGGATTCTCCAGGCAAGAATACTGGAGTGGGTTATCATTTCCTTCTCCAGGGGATCTTCCCGACCCAGGGATTGAACCCGGGTTTCCTGCATTGGAGGCAGATGCTTTAACCTCTGGGCCTCCAGGGAAGTGGTCTTTATTATGTTGAGTTACATTACTTTTTATACTCACTTTGTTGAGAGCTTTTATTATGAATGGATGTTAAAGTTTGTCAAATGCTTCTTTTGCATCTACTGAGATGGTCATATGATGCTTCTCTTCATTTTACTGACGTGGTGTATTACATCAGTTGATTTATGAATGTTGCGCCATCCTTGGATCCCTGGAATAATCACAGAGTATGATTCTTCTAATGTACTGTTGAATTCAATTTGCTAAAATTTTGTTGAGGATTTTTATATCTGTGTTCATCAAAGACATTGGCCTGTAATTTTCTTTTCTTGTAGAGTCTTTGTCTGATTTTGGTATCAGGATTAGTCCTGACCTCATAAAATGAGTTTGAAAGTGTTCCCTCCTCTTCCATTTTTTGGGAAATGTTAGAGAAGGATTGGTATTAGATCTTCTTTAAATGTTTGGTAGAATTCACCAGTGAAGCCATCTGGTTCTGGACTTTTGTTTGTTGGGAGGCTTCTGAATACTGATTCAATCTCCTTACTCCTTAATTGGTTTGTTAGGATTTTCTGCTTCTTCGTGATTCATATGGTGAGTCTCACATGGCCACAGAACTAATCACAATTCACATTTCCCCTGCATACTCTGGTTAAGACTTACATTCATGGTCACTGTCAACAAAGTGCAGCCACAAATTTCAGAGTTGCTGGAACCCAGTATTTGTGGGCAGCATGCAGGATAACATAGTGTGGTATCAAGAGTAATGATGTAACCAGCATGAAATAAAGGGAACTAGAGAACTGAAGAGACAAGAAGATCTATACTGATTCTATAAAACAGGTTCCAGAAAGTCCTGGCACTGTCAATAATAAGAGTACTGCTACCTTTTTTAGTGATAGAAGATGTGAAATTAGTCAGGAATGATATACCTGACAATTAAAAAAAAAATGATGAGATGATCCCTGAACCAAAAAGAGAGAGTATCTGGATACTCTAAAGATACTTCAGGTACACTGACTCAATAATAAACACATAAGTATCTCTTCTTTCCTGCGCTGTTCTAAATCCTCATCAATAAATCATTACATCTCAAGTGGATGGACTTGTTTACACAGCAGAGACCTCACAAAAATATTTAGCTGGGGCTCCATGCATCCTAGGGCTTCCCTCCCATCTCAGCTGGTAAAGAATCCGCCTGCAATGCCAGAGACCCTTGTTCAATTCCTGGGTCAGGAAGATCCTCTGGAGAAGGAATAGGCTATCCAGTCCAGTATTCTTGGGCTTCCCTGGTGGCTAAGCTGGTAAAGAATCAGCCTGCAATGCAGGAGACCTGGGTTCGATCCCTGGGTTGGGAAGATCCCCAGGAGAAGGAAATGTCTACCCAGTCCAGTCTTCTGGCCTGAAGAATTCCATGGACTGTATAGTCCATGGGGTCACAAAGAGTCAGACACAACTGAGCAACTTTCACTTTCACTTTCTGCATATCCTTGGAGCAGCTCTACTCTAGAATAACTATTATTATCATTCTTGGCAAGGGAAACTGATTTTAAAATCCATCCTTTTTTCCCACCAAAGCCTTTGCTTTCTTTGGGCTTAAAGGTAAAAAGACTGGAGTTTAAGAAACTAACTCTTATACCTACTAGTTGTGTAACCTCAGGCATGAGATAATCAGTTCCCTTAACTCTTAAAATAGCTAAAATAAATAGGACTGATGGGAAGATCAAATGGTTTCTTGCAACAATGGAGGTTAGAACATTCTTTAAAGATTATACAAATGTCAGTAACTGTTATTACTCTTTTAATGTTTACTTCTGACTGTGTGGATCACAATAAACTGTGGAATATTCTGAAACAGATGGGAATACCAGACCACCTGACCTGCCTCTTGAGAAACCTGTATGCAGGTCAGGAAGCAACAGTTAGAACTGGACATGGAACAACAGACTGGTTCCAAATAGGAAAAGGAGTACGTCAAGGCTGTATATTGTCACCCTGTTTATTTAACTTCTATGCAGAGTACATCATGAGAAACACTGGACTGGAAGAAACACAAGCTGGAATCAAGATTGCCGGGAGAAATATCAATAACCTCAGATATGCAGATGACACCACCCTTATGGCAGAAAGTGAAGAGGAACTCAAAAGCCTCTTGATGAAAGTGAAAGAGGGGAGTGAAAAAGCTGGCTTAAAGTTCAAGATTCAGAAACGAAGATCATAGCATCCAGTCCCATCACTTCATGGGAAATAGATGGGGAAACAGTGGAAACAGCGTCAGACTTTATTTTCTGGGGCTCCAAAATCACTGCAGATGGTGATTGCAGCCATGAAATTAAAAGACGCTTACTCCTTGGAAGAAAAGTTATCACCAACCTAGATAGCATATTCAAAAGCAGAGACATTACTTTGACGACTAAGGTCCGTCTAGTCAAGGCTATAGTTTTTCCTGTGGTCATGTATGGATGTGAGAGTTGGACTGTGAAGAAGACTGAGCGCCGAAGCCGAAGAATTGATGCTTTTGAACTATGGTGTTGGAGAAGACTCTTGAGGGTCCCTTGGACTGCAAGAAGATCCAACCAATTCATTCTGAAGGAGACCAGCCCTGGGATTTCTTTGGAAGGACTGATGCTGAAGCTGAAACTCCAGGACTTTGGACACCTCATGTGAAGAGTTGACTCATTGGAAAAGACTTTGATGCTGGGAGGGATTGGGAGCAGGAGGAGAAGGGGACGACAGAGGATGAGATGGCTGGATGGCATCACTGACTCGATGGACGTGCGTCTGAGTGAACTCCGGAGTTGGTGATGGACAGGGAGGCCTGGCGTGCTGCGATTCATGGGGTCACAGAGAGTCGGACACGACTGAGCGACTGGACTGAACTGAACTGAATGTTTGACTTCTACTTTTACTGCTTCTAGGTCACCTGAATTATCATCATAATTTCACTAATTTAATTAGGAAAAAAACGGTTTCTTTTATGTTTCTTACTTGAATTAGTCTCTCCAACTCACTTGGCTGTCTCCAAACTTCTGCTCTATATGTAGGGAGATCAGGAGGCTCCTGGGAACAGAGAAGGAGGGCCACTGAAATAAGGCAAACATCTCTTACACAAGGTCTTGTCTTCAACTGGCCAGTCCATATCTGAGCTCAATGGGAAGGCTAAATCTCATAAGATCTGTAGCATAGTATTTACTGATCTCTTCAATTTTTCCTTTTCCAGAATGTCATACAGTTGAAACCATGCAGTACATAGACTTCTCAGACTGGCTTCTTTCATTTAGCAATACACATTTAAGGCTCCTCCATACCTGCTCACGGCTGGATAGTGCATTTCTTTTTAGTGTCAAATAATAGTCCATTGTCAGGATGTACTACAGTTTGTTTATCTATTTATCTAATGAAGGCCATCTCAGTTCCTCCCAGTTGTTGGCAATTAAGAATGTTTTAAAGGTAATTAAACAAAAAGGCCTTTATTACTGTACAAACTAGAATAATGTGCAACATTTGTGCCATACTGCAATATTTCTGTGCAGTTTTTGTATAGAGGTAAGTTTTCAGCTCAATTGGGTAAATACCTACAAGAGTAATTGCTATTCAGACTACGTTTAGCTTTTATAACACCTTGCCAAAATGGCTGAACCGTTCTGCATTCCTGCCAGCAACGAATGAGACTTCCTGTCGTTCCTCACCCTTGCCAGCATTTGGTGTGTCAGTGTTTTGGATTTTAGCCATTCTAATAGGTGTGTGGTGATATTTTATTCTTGTTTTAATTTGCATTTCCCTAATGACACATGCAGTTTCCCTGGTGGCTCAGTGGTAAAGAATCTGCCTGCCAATGCAAGAGAAATGGGTTAAATTCCTGGGTTGGGAAGATCCCCTGGAAGAGGGCATGGCAATCCATTCCAGTATTCTTGCCTGGGAAATTCCATGGACAGAGGAGACTGGTGGACTACAGTCCCTGGCGTCACAAAAGAGTCAGACACAACTTACTACTAAACAACAAAAACAATGACACATGATGTGAACATCTTTTTCTATGTTTATTTGCCTTCTGTGTATCTTGTCAGATGAGGTATCTATTAAGGTCTCTGGCCCACTTCTAACCGGATTTGTTGTCTTCTTATTGTTGAGTTTTAAGAGTTCTTTGTATATTTTGAATAAGTTTTTCATTAAACATGTGTTTTGCAAGTATTTTTTCTAATTAGTGGCTTGCTTTTTTATTCTTTTAGCAGTTTCTTTCACAGAACAAAAGTTTTTAATTTTGGTAAGCCAGGTTACTGGTTTTTTTTCTTTCATGAATTGTACTTTTGGTTTTATATCTAAAAACTCATCGTCAAATCCAAGGTCACATAGATTTTCTCTTGTTACCTTCTAGATGTTCTGTGATTTACATTGAAGTCTATTAGATTCCATTTTGACTTGAATTTTTATGAAAAGTATAAAGTGAAAGATTCAATTTCTACACACGGATGACCAATCGGGCTAGCACCACTGGTTGAAAAGAAAATCCTTTTTTTTCCATTGACTTTCCTATGCTCCTCTGTCAAAGATCAATGGACTGTATTTGTGAATTTCTATTTCTGGACTCTACTCTATTCCATTGGTCTGTTTGTCTATTCTTTTGCCAATACCATGTTGTCCTAATTATTGTAGCTTTATTGTAACTCTAATGTAGGATCAGTCTTTCAACTTTACTCTTCTTTATCAGTTATTACGTGGACTATTCTCAGTTGCTTGCCTTTCCATATACACTTTAACACATTATTGACTGGAGACGGTATTAACACTTCAGGCATTAGTTTCTGCAAAAATCCTCTGGTTAATAATATTTTAAAATAAGTTTGTTGCTATCCATAAAATAACTCACCAGGATTTTAATTGAGATTATGTTGAACTTATAGATCAAGTTAAGAGGAACTGACATCTAAACAATGTTGGATCTTTCTATATATATTTCTTTGTGTGTGTGACAATACAAATGATATTGTGTTTTAATTTCAAATTCCAATTGTTCATTTCTGGTATATAGGAAAGCAACCGATTTTTGTAGGTTAACCTTATATCCTGCTTCTTTCCAACTAACTGCTAGTTAGTTCCAGGAGTTTTTTTGCCAATTCTCTGGAATATTCTACATAATCAATCATCATTTGTGAACAAAGACAATTTTATTTCTTCCTTCCTAATGTCTATGCCTTTTATTTCCTGTACTGTTAGCTAGACCTTTCAGCATGATGCTGAATAGGAATAGTAAAGAGGGACACTGTCTTTTCCCAGACTTGGGTTTCTCAGGGCTCCCCCGGCGGCGCAGCAATAAAGACTTCACCTGCAACGCAGGAGACGCATGTCAAGCCCAGGGTCGGGAAGATCCCCTGAAGACGGAAATGGCAATCCACTCCAGTATTCCTGCCTGGAAAATTCCATGGACAGGGGAGCCTGGCAGGCTACAAGCCCTTGGGGTCGCAAAGACGTCAAACACAATTTAGTGACTAAACCGCCAATACCATATCTAGTTTCTCATTATCAAGCAAGATGTTAGGTATAGACTTTTTTGTAGATGTTCTTTGTCTAAACTGAGCAAGTTTCTTTCTATTCCTATTTTGCTGAGAGTTTTTCCAAAAATCATGATTGGATGTTGAATTGTATCAAGTGCTTTTTGCATCTTACAGATAGGATCGTATGGCTTTTCTTCTGTAGCCTGATGTGATGCAACACAGTAACTGATATTCTAATCTTGAATGAACCTTGTATATCTGGAATAAATCCCCCTTCATTAAGATGTATGGTTCTTCTTATACTTTGTTAGATTCAACATGCTAATATATGTTGAGAATTCTTGCATTACGCTCATGAAAGATATTGGTCTGTAGTTTTCTTATAATGTCTTTATCTGGTTTTGGTTTCAGAGTAACGCTGGCTTCACAAAACAAATTAGGAAGTCTTCCTTCTGGTTCTATTTTTCTGGAAGAGATTGTAGAGAATTGGTATCATCTTTTCCTTAAATGTTGGATAGAAGTCACTAGCGAAACCATCTGAGCCTATTTTTTATGTGTTTTTGTTTTGGAAGGTTATTGATTATTGATTCAATTTCCTTGGTAGATACAGGCCTTTTCAGATGATCTATTTCTTTTGCATGAGTTTTGGTAGTTTGTGTCTTCCAAGGAATTGGTCTATTGCAGGCAGAGTTGTTCACAATAGTCTTTTATGAGCCTTTTAAAGTCCATAGGATCAGTAGTGGTGATCCCTCTTTCATTTCTGATATTAGTTAATTTGTGTCTTCTCTCTTTTTTTCTTGGTTAACCTGGTTAGAGGTTTATTGATTTTATTAATATTGTCAAAGAATCAGCTTTTGATTTTATTGATTTTTCTCTACTGATCTCTACACTTTGTTCCTATGATGGCCTCCTAAGTCTTATTTTCCTTTCCATTTCTGCTCCTCTCCAACCCATATACCTTCCTGCAGCCAAAATCATCTTCCTACAAGTCGAAACTAATTACGTTTTTCAGCTCCTTAAAATACTTCAATGGCATCTTTTGTCTTCAAGAAGCCCAAACTTCTTACTGTCTCCTCCAAAGCCCTGTATGATTTGGTCTGCCCATTCCTCCAGACTTATCATGTCTCATCTTAGACATCATGGAGTTTTGACAGCACAGAAAAGACAGATATTAAGTTTTTACACAAATATTTATTTCAGTTATACATAATGAAGAACTATTTAAGTAGGCCACCAGAATGTACAGGAAACTCTTCAATTGATTCAGATTTTAAAAGATCCTGAAGAAAAAACTAGAGAAAGGGTTGATAACCAAAAACTTAATATAAAATGGATTTTTGATAATAGTATTTAGAGACCTAGAGAGCATAATGAAAGTTTTTTTTTTAATTACAGAAATGAAGGCATATCCCAATATACTTCTTCATTAAAAAGGTATATAAGGACAATACAGAAAATGTAAGCTCAAAAGAAATAACGTACTCACAATCTGACTGCCCTAGCACAACTAATACTACATTCTGCAGTGGTTATAATGCTATATTCAGATATGGTTATAGTGTTTGGCTTGAAGATGATACCCTGGTTCTCAACCCTGACATGTTAGAATCACCTGGTGGAACTTTTAAACATAAAGATAACTGAGTCTGATTCCTAATCAACTAAACCAGGACTCTGGGTGGCAAGGTCCTGGGTTGAGAAATACTGTATATAGACATGTCCTGTATACAAGCAGGGGCCTCCCCTTAAAGGTGAGTTTATTTTTGGTATCACTCATCTGGGAAAGTGAAGAGTTCCTCAGACAGGAAATGTACTCTTTTAGAGCAGTATTAGACTCACATGGGGAGCTTTAAAAATCCCAATGCCTAGGCCACACCTCAAGTCCATGACTTCAGAATATTTAAGGGGTGGGAGGCAGGCATCGGTAATTTTTTAAGCTCCCCTGGTGATCCCAATATTCAGTCAAGGTTAAGAACCACTGTGCTGAGACTCTGGGTGAGCTACACAGTGGGAATTTGACTTTTAAGATCTTGACCACATAGGTATCAAGATATCTAGGAAGAAGTGTGAACGGTGAGTCGTTAAACAGGCTAGAAGTCACCAAGCCAAGAACCCAGTCAAGTCCTGCAATGCTGTGCTCTCCTATTGTGAACTAAGTACGGCCCTGGTTTCAGCCGTCTACAGGAGAGACAGAACTCTGAATTTTGCAATCCAGACTACTTTGAGTTTCTTTTACTCTCAAGGTTTATTTACCTGTTGTCCTCGTTTAATCTGTAGTGAAATATTTTTAGCTTTGTTAAGAGAAACCAAGAGAAAAGTTTTGTTGTTTCTGTTATTATCTCTCTTTTTAAAGTATTAAAGGGAACCTGTGCTCTCTGGAGTCAACGCAATGGTGAAAGCAGGCTCTTAAGTGAGACACCCTCCAGGAGATGGTGAAACTCAGGACTAAAGGCAGGGGAGTCCCCAGGTCTTCCAATACTGGGGGGAATCTGGGTTTTGTTATTAAAGATGGCACTATTCTTTCTCATAGCTTCGTCCTCTGTCTTTAATTGATTTAACAAACATTTATTGAATATTAACTATTCACCACAAACATTATACTAGTATTGGGGATGGATCTGTGAGCAGGACATTCATAGTCCCTTGATAAAGTTTACAATATAGTGGTTCAAATTTAGGATCAAATTGACAGTGCAAATTTGGGGAGAAAAAAATAGAAAGCGATATTGAATAGTGAGACAAGTAGGATGTTTGGCGCCAGGCAGAGAACATTTTGAATGCTGGCTTCATCACCTGTACTCCTGTGAACACAAGGAAATTACTTCTATGATTACTTTCTCATTTAATACCGCCTACTTCAGAGAGTGATCTGCCAACACATGCATTCAACCAACAAATATTTATTAAGCAATCAGTAAGCACTAGGCAATGTTTTAGGTGGTAGGAAACAGTAGTGAACAAATTAACTCCCCCCACACACACCTTAAGTGAGAGGAGACAGACTATAAGTAAGCAGATTTCCAATAGTGATAAACACTGGAGTAAAATGACAAAGTAAAGGGAACAGGCATGCCAATGGGGGATGGGTTATAATTTTAAATGGCACAGTCAGGGGAGACTTCACTAAGAAAGGGACATTTGAGCTAAGGTCTGAAGAGGTGAGGGAGAATGCAATCTCTGTAGGTATCTGGAAAAGAGTGTCCCAAACAAAAGAAAGAGTAAATGCCAAGATTGACCTGCGAGTATTTTAGGAACAGCAAGGAGTCCAGTATGGGCTTCCTAGGTAGCACAGTAGTAAAGAATCCACCTGCCAACACAGGAGATACAGATTTGATCCCTGGGTTGGAGGAGCAGGATCCCTGGGGGAGGAAATGGCAACCCACTCCAGTATTCTTGCTGGTAAAATCCCATGGACAGAGAAGCCTGGTGAGCTATTGTTCATGGTTGCAAAGAATCAGACATGACTGAGCACAAGGTATAGCCAAGGAGCCCAGTAGGGAATAATAAACAAGGAGAGTAGTAAGAAAACAGGGGTCGAAACTGTGTAGGCTCTTGGTGGAGGATGGTAGAAACTCTGACTTTGAGACTTCCCTCATGGTCCAGTGGCTAAGAATCCACGCTCCCAATGCAGGGGGCCCAGGTTCTAACCCTGGTCAGGGAACTAGATCCTACACGCCACAACTAATCGAATTCGAAAGCTGCAACTAAACAGTCCTCATGCCGCAATGAAAACTGAAGACCTTGTGTGCTGCAGCTAAGACCCAGCACAGTCAAACAAACATCTCTGACTTTTATTCCAAGAGAAATGAAGAGCCACGAGAGAGTTCCAGTCACTGAAGTAACCAGATCTGTCTTGCACTGTGACAGATCACTGGGCTTCAGCAAGCAGGTAGACCTTAGGGCGGTAAGTACGAAAGCAAGGAGAGCAGCTAGAGTGCAACAATGAGGTACGAGGAGGTGACGGCTGCTGCACAGAGTTAACAGTGCTGGATGTAGTGAAAAGCGGTTGGATCTAGAGGTATGTAAGGTAAAGCCAATAGCGTTTGTTGATGACTAGTTTGGTGTTACAGAGAAGGCAGTGGCACCCCACTCCAGTACTCTTGCCTGGAAAATCCCATGGATGGAGGAGCCTGGTAGGCTGCGGTCCATGGGGTCGCTAGTCGGACACGACTGAGCGATGTCACTTTCAATTTTCACTTTCATGCATTGGAGAAGGAAATGGCAACCCACTCCAGTGTTCTTGCCTGGAGAATCCCAGGGACGGGGGAGCCTGGTGGGCTGCCGTCTCTGGGGTCGCACAGAGTCAGACACGACTGACACAACTTAGCAGCGGCAGCAGCAATTTAGTGTTAAAGATATGATGCTACGATCTTTGACCTGAACAAGTGGAAGGATGAGGTTGCCATTTACTTGGGTAGGCAAGATCTTGGAGGCATGGGGTGTGAATCAGGAGGTTTTTTTCTGGACATGTTAAATGTAAGATGCCTAATATACATTCAAGGAAAGGAGGCAACTGGATAAACGAGTATGGAGTATGGGGAAAGAGAAGAGATTGAACTATAAATTTGGGAGTCATCAGCATATAGATGATATGTAGGCCATGAGCTCTTCAGGCACTCTGTCTACCAGGTCTAATCCCTTGACTCTATTCATCACCTCCACGGTATAATCATAAGGGATTTGATTTCAGTCATACCTGAATGGCCTAGCAGTATTCCCTACTGTCTTCAATTCAAGCCTGAATTTTGCAATAAGGAGCTTACAATTTGAGTCACAGTCAGTTCCAGGTCTTGTTTTTGCTGACTGAATAGAGCTTCTGCATCTTTGGCTGCAAAGAATATAATCAGTCTGATTTTGGTGTTGACCATCTGGTGATGTCCATGTGTAGAGTCGTCTCTTGCGTTGTTGGATACCTCTTTAATGGCAGAAAGTGAAGAGGAACTAAAGAACTTCTTGATGAGGGTGAAAGAGGAGAGTGAAAAAGCTGACTTAAAACTCAACATTCAAAAAACTAAGATCATGGCATCTGGTCCTATCACTTCATGACAAATAGCAGCAGAAAAAGCGGAAGCAGTGACAGATTTTATTTTCTTGGGCTCCGAAATCACTGCAGACGGTGACCGCAGCATGAAATTAAATGATGCTTGCTCCTTGGAAGGAAAGTGATGACAAATCTAGACAGTGTATTAAAAGCAGAGACATCACTTTGCCAACAAAGGTCCATACAGTCAAAACTACGGTATTTCCAGTAGTCATGTATGGATGTGAGAGTTGGACCATAAAGAAGGCTGAGCACAGAAGAACTGATGTTTTCAAACTGTGGTGCTAGAGAAGACTCTTGAGAGTCCTTTGCACTGCAAGAATAAACCAGTCAATCCTAAAGAAAATCAATCCTAAATATTCATTGGAAGGACTGTTGCTGAAGCTGAAGCTCCAATACTTTGGCCAACTGATGCAGAGCTGACTCACTGAAAAAGACCCTGATGCTGGGGAAGGCTGAAGACAAAAAGAGAAGGGGTGGCAGATGATAGGATGGTTAGATAGCATCACTGCCTCCATGGATATGAATCTGAGCAAATTCCAGGAGACAGTGGAGGACAGATGAGCCTGGCAGGCTGCAGCCCACGGGGGTCACAAAGAGTCAGACACGACTTAGGACTGAATAACAACAATAAGACATGAGACTGGATAAGGTCATCTGAGTGGCTGTTTTGAGGAACAGGTAACACAGAAAGTACCTAGTATGGCCCTGGGTATATAGTAGGTGCTCAATAAACACTTCATCCTTGCAGCCATAGGGAATTTGGCAGTCTGTTCTGGAAAAAGTAAGCTATGCCTCAACATGTGTTTTAGACTACCCCATGTTTATAGGTCTTTCTTGATTGGTTTGCTTTTCACAAGCCTTTGGGAGTTAAAAGTTGTTGGTTTTGGCTTCCATATCCTTGTATCTTCACACAGAATTCCTTATGAAATGAGGCTGAACATTAAAGCCTCCATGCTCTTGCCCACATGGCAACCATAAAACCCCACACTGTGGCAGCAGACAGGAGCTTTCCCAGAGCACACACCCACACCCAGCTGAAACAGATGACACTTCCATTTAATTAAATCAGCGTTCAGAAGGCTGACATCAGCTTAGGAAAAACACACCTGGACACCAGGCTCTGGCGCCTTCACGGCTCCAGATGGCTCTTGTCTCCGCTGGACTGATGGGCACATTCCCGGCTCCTGGTGTCATGTTCCTCATAACTGAGACTGAGATTTCCTCAGGGTTCTGTCTGAGGGCTCTGCTTCCAGATACTGGCAGGCCTCACTCCCTCTCTTTTGTTGAGTCTTTGCTAAAATCTACCTTTCAAGGAGGCTTGCCCTGACTATCCCATTTAAATGTGCAGTCTCTTCTCCAGCATTGCCTTGTCCTGCTCTATCTTCTTCCACAGCAGTCATCACCTTCCAAGATACTGAAAAGCTTGTTGATCACACTTTCCATTTACTGACCACCTGTTCACTGGTATATCCACAGAGCACAGAAGACTGCTGACACATAGTAGCTACTTAAGAAGCTGTGAATGAATGAGAAAGCGCTTCTCTCTTCTCTCGATGTCTGGGCACAGCCTGTAACCCTGAACCCTGTCCTAGGACCCTCCACTTGGCACAGTAGATTCCTTTTGGAGAACCCAGTGTCTCTCCAGGGACCAGACTTGAAACTTCTGGAGGTATCATCCAATTGGGCTGCAGCTGAGTGCATGGAGCATCCTGAGTGCCCAACCTCCAGGGAACACACGTTCTTGGACAAATTTGAGGCCAACAAAACCCAACTTGCTACCCTCACATCCTATTATTTACTCCCTCAATGCCACCCTCATCAGTTTTTTTGTGCTCAAGTCACTGCTCTCTGCTTCTTCTCCTTGGTCCAGCCTCTCACTTCTCTCCCCCATCACCACACTATAACTCACCATTGTCTCCCATAAAGCCTTGTTTCCTTACAGCCTCAGCTTCCTCAGTGAATGTTCCTTCCATCTTCTAATTTCATAGAAACCTGGGTCTCCCCTGAAAACACCATTTCCTCTACAGCCTTGTGATGGAGGCAGCTCTTTCTTCTATACCCTATGCATCTGAAGATCTCTCATATCCTCTTTGTACTCCATTTATGCTTCTGAGTCACCAGTATGTCATCTTTCTTTAAAAAAAAACAAAAAACAAAGGGACTTCCCTGGTGGTCCAGTGGCTAAGACTCCATGCTCCCAAGGCAAGGGGCCCAGGTTTGATCCCTGGTCAGGAACTAGATCCCACATGCCGCAACAAAGACCAGGCACAGCCAAATAAATAAATAAATAAAAACAAAAATGAAAACCTGTTTATTGCTCATACTATCCAGAAGTACTTAGTACTTTCTTCCCTCCTCTGCTGTTCTCATTTACTCTCTCCTGCTTCACTTAAACTTCAGCTCACAACACATCCTTTCCAACCAAGCTTGTAAGGTGGTTCATGTGGCTTAGTATTTTCAGTTTTATCCCAATAACAAACCATATAGTACTCAAGAAATATTTGCTAAGTGAACAAGTGAAGAAATGAAGTCTGGGGTGTAAAGCAGGAGGCAAGCTGAGGTTCAGGTCTCATTTTGGGGTTATATCCTTCCCAGGTTACCAGACACTGATAAGGGTACAGCACAGGTTGCATTTCAACTTTGGGTGATTACTTTTATCCCCACTTTATAGTAGGAAACAGGCTAGCACTTAAATAACTCGCTCAAGATTAGTAAGATGTGGAACGGGGCTTTAAAAATCCACATCTGATTCCACAGTCCACATTTTTAACCTCCAGAAAATACTGCCCTCCTGAAGAATACAGCTTGCTGTTAAAGGGAAAGATCTTGTACAGCTCTATAAGTATTCTGAATAATTTTCATAGTCCTAACAAGTGATTTTGTCATAAAGACACAAGCAGCAGGGAATTCTCAAAGGAAACAGAAACCACTTGTTACACAAAGATATAATTAAAACAATATAATAAAGACAAAAAAAAAATCCAAGATACTTCTTTCCAGGTTTTTGAAGTATCATTTGATAGAGAGGTATTTTAAATGTATTTGTAATAAACAGCTTACCCTTGAACAACAAGGTGGTTAGCGGTGCTGACCCTCCACACAGTCAAAATCTGCACATATGAATCTGCATATAACCACATATGTGGTTCCTCCATCCACGATTCTGTGTGCTCCAATTCATACAATCACAGATTGTATAGTACTGGACTGTGTACTGTTGAATAAAATCCACATATAAGTGGATGCACTTCAGTTCAAGGGTCAACTGCAATAGAATTTCAAGAATAAAAAACACCTGGGGTGGAGAGGCAATTCCCATGCAGGTATATCTACACTGCATTCTCAGTGAAGGGCCAGCATGTATGATTTGTGAGCCAAATCTGACCCACTATCTGTTTCTGTGAGGTAAGAATGTCTTTTACATTTTCAATGGTTGGTTTAAAAATTAGAAGATAATAGTTAATGACATAAAAATAACATTAAATTAAAATTTCAATGTCCATTAATAAAAAGTTTTGTTAGAATACAGCTAAGCCATACTCATCTGTAGGTGCTATCTATGGTTGCTTCCACAACATATTGCAGAGACAGGTGTGACAGAGATAGCAAAACTCCCAAAACTCAGAGATATTGACCATCTGACTCTACAAAAAGAGCTGGCCAATCTTGTTATAGGTCACTTCCTCTGACTTAGCTTCCAGCTCACTAATCCTGTCTTTAGTTGTATCTAATCTGCTGCTAGTTGTACCTAATCTAATGCAGTACTTGGATGCAATCTCAAAAACAACAGAATGATTTCTGTTCGTTTCCAAGGCAAACCATTCAATATCACAGTAATCCAAGCCTATGCCCCAACCAGTAATGCTGAGGAAGCTGAAGTTGAACAGTTCTATGAAGATCTACAAGACCTTTTAGAACTAACACCCAAAAAAGATGTCCTTTTCATTATAGGGGACTGGATGCAAAAGTAGGAAGTCAAGAAACACCTGGGGTAACAGGCAAATTTGGCCTTGGAATATGGAATGAAGCAGGGCAAAGGCTAATAGAATTTTGCTAAAAGAACACACTGGTCAAGTAAACACCCTCTTCCAACAACACAAGAGAAGACTCTACACATGGACATCACCAGATGGTCAATAGCGAAATCAGATTGACTATATTCTTTGCAGCCAAAGATGGAGAAGCTCTACACAGTCAGCAAAAACAACACCAGGAGCTGACTGTGGCTCAGATCATGAACTCCTTATTGCCAAATTCAGACTTAAATTGAAGAAAGTAGGGAAAACTGCTAGACCATTCAGATATGACCTAAATCAAATCCCTTATGATTATACAGTGGAACTGAGAAATAGATTTAAGGGACTAGATCTGATAGATAGAGTGCTTGATGAACTCTGGATGGAGGTTCGTGACACTGTACAGGAGACAGGGGTCAAGACCATCCCCATGGAAAAGAAATGCAAAAAAGCAAAATGGTTGTCTGGAAATGGTTGTCTTTTCACAGCTTACAAATAGCTGTGAAAAGAAGAGAAGCGAAAAGCAAAGGAGAAAAGGAAAGATATAACCATATGAATGTAGAGTTCTAAAGAATAACAAGGAGAGATAAGAAAGCCTTCCTCAGCGATCAATGGAAAGAAACAGAGGAAAACAACAGAATGGGAAAGACTAGAGAACTCTTCAAGAAAATTAGAGATACCAAGGGAACATTTCATGCAAAGATAGACTCGATAAAGGACAGAAATGGTATGGACCTAACAGAAGCAGAAGATATTAAGAAGAGGTGGAAAGAATACATGGAAGAACTGTACAAAAAAGATCTTCATGACCCAGATAATCACGATGGTGTGATCACTCATCTAGAGCCAGACATCCTGGAATGTGAAGTCAAGTGGACCTTAGAAAGCATTACTACAAACAAAGCTAGGGGAGGTGATGGCATTCCAGTGGAGCTGTTTCAAATCCTGAAAGATGATGCTGTGAAAGTGCTGCACTCAATATGCCAGCAAATTTGGAAAACTCAGCAGTGGCCACAGGACTGGAAAAGATCATTTTTCATTCCAATCCCAAAGAAAGGCAATGCCAAAGAATGCTCAAACTACCGCACAATTGCACTCATCTCACACGCTAGTAAAGTAATGCTCAAAATTCTCCAACCCAGGCTTCAGCAATACGTAAACTGTGAACTTCCAGATGTTCAAGCTGGTTTTAGAAAAGGCAGAGGAACCAGAGATCAAAATGCCAACATCCGCTGGATCATGGAAAAAGCAAGAGAGTTCCAGAAAAACATCTATTTCTGCTTTATTGACTATGCCAAAGCCTTTGACTGTGTGGATCACAATAAACTGTCGAATATTCTGAAAGAGATGGGAATACCAGACCACCTGACCTGCCTCTTGAGAAATCTGTATGCAGGTCAGGAAGCAACAGTTAGAACTGGACATGGAACAACAGACTGGTTCCAAATAGGAAAAGGAGTACGTCAAGGCTGTATATTGTCACCCTGCTTATTTAACTTCTATGCAGAGTACATCATGAGAAACGCTGGACTGGAAGAAACACAAGCTGGAATCAAGATTGCTGGGAGAAATATCAACAACCTCAGATATGCAGATGACACCACCCTTATGCAGAAAGTGAAGAGGAACTAAAAAGCCTCTTGATGAAAGTGAAAGAGGAGAGTGAAAAAGTTGGCTTAAAGCTCAACATTCAGAAAACAAAGATCATGGCATCCAGTCCCATCACTTCATGGGAAATAGATGGGGAAACAGTGGAAACAGTGGCTGCCTTTATTTTCTGGGGCTCCAAAATCACTGCAGATGGTGATTGCAGCCATGAAATTAAAAGACACTTTCTCCTTGGAAAGAAAGTTATGACCAGCCTAGACAGCATATTCAAAAGCAGAGACATTACCCTGCCGACAAAGGTCCATCTAGTCAAGGCTATGGTTTTTCCAGTGGTCCTGTATGGATGTGAGAGTTGGACTGTGAAGAAAGCTGAGTGCCAAAGAATTGATGCTTTTGAACTGTGGTGCTGGAGGAGACACTTGAGAGTCCCTTGGACTGCAAGGAGATCCAACCAGTCCCTTCTAAAGGAAATCAGTCCTGGGTGTTCATTGGAAGGACTGATGCTGAAGCTGAAACTCCAATACTTTGGCCACCTCACGAGGAGAGTTGACTCATTGGAAAGACTCTGATGCTGGGAGGGATTGTGGGCAGTAGGAGAAGGGGACAACAGAGGATGAGATGGCTGGACGGCATCACTGACTCGATGGGACATGAGTTTGAATGAACTCTGGGTGTTGGTGATGGACAGAGAAGACTGGTGTGCTGCAATTCATGGGGTCGCAGAGTCGGACATGACTGAGCAACTGAACTGAACTGAATCTGATGCTAAATACATCTACTGAGGTTTTAATTTTGGTCACTGTATTTTTCAATTCTGTCTTTCTAACCTAATCCTTTGCTTTTTATAGTTCCCTATTACATGTATGAATGCTTGTGCTCAATTGCTCAGTCATGTCCAGATCTTTCCAACCCCATGGACTGTAGCCTGCCAGGCTCCTCCGTCCATGGAATTTTTTAGGTAAGAATGTTGGAGCAGGTTGCCATTTCCTTCTCCAAGGGATTGTCCCAACCCAGGGATCGAACCTGCTGTCTTGTGTCTCTGGCATTGGCAGGCAGATTCTTTACCATTGCACCACGTGGGAAGCCCCTATTACGTGTATAGTTCAATCTTATCTTTATTTCCTTAAATACAGAGTATCTAATTACTTTATAAACTGTGTCTGGTAGCTCCAATTTCGGAAGTCCTTGTGGGTCCCCCTCTGTCGTCTGTTGCTGTTCATGGTCCTCTCTAATGAAGTCTTATTTCCTTGTGTGCTTAGTTATTTTTTCCTGTGAGCCGTTCATTTCCTTGAAAAGTTATTCATGAGAAATTCCTGTCTTCCTCCAGAGAGGGATTGCATTTGCTTCTGCCAGAAGCTTGGAGGCATGGCCAGTCTGGAGTACCTTAGACCAAGTTCACAGCTTGAGGTTTTGTGGACCAGCTGAGTGACGAGAGCCCAGGCTGTGAATATCAACTGTTTCCTCTTTATTGACTTATTGCCCTAATCCACTTAGAGCTCTGGCAGCCTCTCCTGCAGTCCTGGCTTAGGGGCACAGTTTTAGTTCTAGTTTATCCTTATGTTGAATGCTTTGGGGTTCCAGTTCAATGCAGAAAGGATCAAAAGATGGAAAATGTAGAAATTAGTAGACTTGGGGGTGAGAATGAGAAAGTTTACCACTTAATCAGAGTTTAAGAACAGTAGAGAGAGAGAGCGAATGGGGCAGAGGCAATATTTAAAGAAGATAATGGCTGAAAAATTTCCAGAACACACGAATTCTTATAGGGTAGAAGCTAAATGAATCCAATCAAGATAAATAAGAAATTTCTATATTTGCATATTTACTCATAGAACTCTTTTTTTTTTTATTCTTCGTAAAAACCTGAGGAGATGGGTATTATTATTCATGTTTTTGATAAGGGAAAATTGTGATTCATAGAGCTAAAATGAATTATCTAAGGTTATATAATCCTAAGCAGAAGGGGTGGAATTCAAATCCAGTTCTGATCCAAGCTCAGGTCCTTTCCTATGCATCAGAAATGGAACACAACACAGCAGAGAAAGACTTCGTAAGGGGAGGTCTGGATATTTCTAAGCAATTACCTCTGAAAACCAGGATCCTTAGCTTGGAAATTTCTCCCTGGGACAGATAAAATCCTTTCCCATGTGTCTGTTTTTGTTCTGAAGATAACACTGGATTAGAAAAGCCTTTTCAGTAAGAGGCAGGAAAGCTGGAGCTTGTACCTTAAACTCTGAGGTAAATCTAATAAAGCCAAGCCAATTCCCCAGGCTAAAGACCAAGCTGACTCTAATGGTTTATAGAACCGGCCAGTTACACAAAAGAAAGCTGTACAAGAGCCTACCACGTACCACCCAACTGTCAGAACAGCAGGGCAAGTGTCCTCCGATTCCCCCTTCTCACACTGCTGAAGACAGCTTAAATACTATAGTTAACACGTCCTGGATACCATGTATTTTGTTCATCAGTGTGATCTGACTTGGTAAATTACTACATCTCTTCCATTCTGATGGCATTTCACTTGCTTATAGCTTATGCTTGATTTGTTTTTTGCCCAGAGCACTAAATTAAGGATTTTCTAAGGGTGAAGCCTGTGGATTCCTAGCATTATCAAGCCCCATTCCCTGGATGGTAACATGCAGCTGACAACTCTACACTAGCTTGGTAGACAGAACAGACCACTCTTCCCTCGTGGCTGCCTCCATGATGTATAAAAGCTGGGAGAACTGCAGCACCTGAACTCATGGTGTGAGGCACCAGAGCCAAGAGGCCAGATGCCAGGAACAGGGGCTACATGCCAGACCATTCAGTGGGGAAGCCAAACAACCCTGGGCTGGTGTCTTGCATGAGGGTGCAGCCACCACCATCAGAAGCAGCTGTGGTCAAGGCCTCAAGCTGGAGAGGAAAGAAAGGAGACACAATTCTGATCTTTCTCATCTGTCTGGTACAGGACAGGGGCAAGGGTGTATGAAGATGACTAACCACAGCAAGGAGCCACAGACAGTTCTGCAACACTGGCCATGTGAGGGGGCCTCGACAGGGCATGAACAGAGGGGTAGAGCCCAGTTTCCAGGCAGCCAGTCTAATGAGGGAGGTACACAGGCACCTGTCATCATGCAGTCACGCAGCCATCCATGCAGCCGTGCGTTCAGTGTGGACTTAGCACCTAACAAACATATGCCGGCACTGCCCCGGTGCTCAGGAGGCCAAGAGGGCCAGAACAAGGGAGGATTCTGAAAGAATGAGATACTTATTTGAAAATCCCTGTAAATTCACCATTTCTGTACAGTTCTTACAACCCTGTCAAGTCTTCACGTTACAGGTGAAACTGAGGCTCGGAGTGGTTAAGCGGTCTGCCCTAAATCACAAAGAAAGTAAATGGCAATCTGGGATTTGAACCAAGCATGGCCTGGCTCTGAGCCTGCACTCTTGATAAATGAATAACTATTACACTTAATTATAGTATAATGAAATAATGGGTATCAGAGGTAGAAAATTCACAGGAAGCGGAAGAAGAGATAATAAATTCTGTATAGGAAGGAGGTAGTTCTCAAGTTTTCCTACTGGACAAACAAGGAAAGGGGTTTGAGACATGGATAACAAATATATACAAGGATAGAGGGAAAGCCAGGATCTACCTGTTGGAGAGAGACAGGAGCTAGAGACAGGAGCTAAATCCAGGAGGAAACCTGAGCGCAGAAGGCTTTGCATGCCTGGCTGCGAAGCGTCTTGAAAGCTTTGCACTGTCTCCTGCCATGGTTCAGTCAGCCTCCACTCTGCAGCTGAAGCCTTTCCTCCTTGTCCTTCAAACTCCAGTGGGGTGTGGTGGGGGGAGGTGCACGCTCCTTCTGTAATCAGCTCCCTCTGCCAGCCAAATCTAAGGCCTTCTATTTGCACCCACAGACTGCAACATGCTCTAAGCTTCAGCTGACAGACAGAGGACAGAGGCCCCAGGAGTGATGAGAGCTGGCCCCTTGAGGCCTGCCTCCAGCTCTCACAGATCTCTATCACAAAGTCAAGGAACTGGGTCATTCTACTCACAGTTTAGAATCCAACTTCAGAAGGAAGCCCAATCGATCATATTCTGAAAGAGAAAAATAAAGCAGAGAGTGTCACTGATGTCAAGTCATTGCAGACACTAGCAGACACATTCCCTAACAGAGTCCTAGACCACTGGGGCAGACAAATGCTTCTAGATCTAAAGACAAAAACTGCAAGTAAATTTAAGTCACCAAAGTCTTGCTGAACACCTGTCTTATGAAGGACCAGGTTCAGTGCTAGGCATTTCCCAGGCCTTATGGGCCAACCACTGTCATGCTGACATATAACTGCCTTCCTGTTTAAATGTGGTACTTGAAACTGAAATTTAGTAAGCCGAAAAAATGGGCCCCTTGAAGAATTAAGAGGGTCAGTAAGCAACCTCTGCTTCCTCTAAGCTCTTAAGATTTATGCTGCATATATAATAGAATATTAAACAGCCATAAAAAGGAACAAAATAGTGCCATATGCAGAGAGGGGGATGGACCTAGAGATGGTCATACAGAGTGAAGGAAGTCAGAAAGAGAGAAATATCATATGTTAACACATGGATGTAGAATCTAGAAAAATGGTATGGATGCTCTTCTTTGCAAAGCAGAAACAGAGACACAGACGTAGAGAACAAAAGTATGGATACCAAAGTGGGAGGTGGTGGGGTGGTGGGATGGTGGGATGGATTGGGAGATTGGGATTCACATACATATACTACTATGTGTAAACAGATAACTAATGAGAACCTACTGGGGAGCACAGGGAACTCTACCCAGTGCTTAGGGAAGGAAATCCAAAAAAGAGGGGATATATGTATACATTTGGCTGAAATTCACTTTGCTGTATAGCAAAAACTGACATATTTTTAAAGCAACTATACTCCAATTTTTTAAAAAAAGATTTATACTGAATCAGTTACGTTAACTATGGGGTGAAAATATGGCAGCCAAGGGATCTTCAAATTCACAGCAATGATTCACTCCATGACAATCACAAAGCAGTAAAAGATCTGATTTCATAAAGGATAGGAAATTTTAAATGAAACCTAAAATCAAATTGGCAATATGTTTGCAACAAATGGTAAATCATGAATATTGTACTTAATTTCTCTATATTTTGCCTCATTCTAAAACAAAGTTAAAGCAGTTTTACAAAGTACAAGATTTTAAAAAGGAAAAAAAATCTTTTAAAAAATCTTGTAGGCCAAAGGAGAAATAAGCAAAGGAAAAAACAATAAAAAGCAGCCAGGATGGAAATACTAAAGAGTGCATGTCCTAAGGTTTTATGTGCTTGCTGGGAGAGGATTACAGATATATCCCCAAGATTTCTCACAGATAAAACTAAACACAAAGCACTGTTATAATGGTTTATAGTGTCCATAAAATAAACCAGGAGAATCCCAGATCTTCTTAATACTAAGATTTTAGGGAAGTTTCCTCTGGGTCCTCAAAGATATTTGTATAAAAAGATGATAAGGAGTGTCATATAATTGCTTATTTTATATAGCTTTGTCGATGAGTGCTAAGTATGTGTGTGTGTGTGTGTGTGTGTGTGTGTGTAGAGTGGCTAAATTAAAATAAGGTGGTCTAGGAATGTATTGGGTTGACCAAAAAGTTCATTTGGGACTTCCCATAACATCTTATGGAAAACCCGAATGACCTTTTTGGCCAACTCAATAGCTCGAAGTTGGCCTAGCTTAATCTGAGGATAAAACAGAATACCAAGCCTAAACAACTGTTTGGAAAAGGCTAAGCAGCACATAGCTTTCAAAGAACTTCATCTTTAATAAGCAGTTCAGTTCAGTCGCTCAGTCGTATTCAACTCTTTGTGACCCCATGGACTGCAGCATGCTAGGCTTCCCTGTCCATCACCAACTCCTGGAGCTTGCTCAAGTTCATGCCCATCGAGTTGGTGATGCCATCCAATCATCTCATCCTTTGTCATCCCCTTCTCCTCCTGCCTTCAGTCTTTCCCAGCATTAGGGTCTTTTCCAATGAGTTAGTTCTTCGCATCAGTTGGCCAAAGTATTGGAGCTTCAGCTTCAGGATCAGTCCTTCCAATGAATATTCAGGATTGATTTGCTTTAGGATTGATTGGTTTGATCTCCTTACAGTCCAAGGGACTCTCAAAAGTCTTCTCTAACACCACAGTTCAAAAGTATCAATTCTTCGGCACTCAGCTTTCTTTATGGTCCAACTCTCACATCCATACATGAGCAAGGAGTGGCCAAAAGAGGGAAATTACACACACTGATAACCTCACAAGAGCCACTCTGCAAGGCCAATTAAGGCCAGACTGTACACTTTCATACGCAGCTGAGCTACACAGACAGTCATTCATCTTCTTAAAACTGAAGATGTACCAACTAGGACACACAACTATATAGGAGACTTGCCTCCCAAGAGAATTTTGTTGTTCTTGTTCAGTGGCTAAGTCATGTCCAACTCTTTCTGATCCCATGGACTGCAAAATGCTAGGCTTCCCTGTCCTCATTCTCTTGCAGAGTTTGCTCAAATTCGTGTCCACTGAATTGGTGATGCTGTCTAACCAACTCATCCTCTGTCGCCCCCTTCTGCTTTGCCTTCAGTCTTTCCCAGCATTAGGGTCTTTTCCAATGAGTCAGCTCTTCGCATCAGGTGGCCAAAGTATTGGAGCTTCAGCTTCAGCAACAGTCCTTCTAATGAATATTTAGGGTTGATTTTCTTTAGGATTGATTGGTTTGATCTTGCAGTCCAAGGGACTCTCAAGAGTCCTCTCCAGTATCACAGTTTGAAAGCATCAATTCATCTGTGTTCAGCCTTCTTTATGGTCCAACTCTCACATTTGTACAGGACTACTGGAAAAACCACAGCATTGATTATATGGACCTTTGTCAACAAAGTAATGTCTCTGCTTTTTAATACGCTGTCTAGGTTTATCATAGCTTTCCTTTCAAAGAGAAAGCAGATTGTTTAATTTCACGCTAGTCATCATCTGCAGTGATTTTGGAGTTCAAGAAAATAAAATCTGTCACTGCTTCCACTTTTCCCCCTCCTATCTGCCATGAAGTGATGGGACCAGATACCATGATCTTAGCTTTTTGAATGTTAAGTTTCAAGCCAGCCTTTTCACTCTCCTCTTTCACTTTCATCAAGAGGCTGTTTAGTTCCTCTTTGCTTTCTGCCATTAGAGTGGTATCATCCGCATATCTGAGGTTGCTGATATTTCTCCCTGCAATCTTTTTTTTTTTAATTCTAAAAACACCCAGTGTGATTATGGTACTCTGTACTGTGCTTAGGCTTGAGTTCATATTCCTTAACTCATATTCCTTGGCAGGTAAGGCTTTTTCATACCTTGGTCTTTTTTTTTTTTTTAATTTTTAAAATTAATTTATTTTTTAATTGAAGGATAATTGCTTTACAGAATTTTGTTGTTTTCTGTCAAACATCAACATGAATCAGTCATAGGTATACATTATGTCCTGTCCCTCCCTGCAATCTTGATTCTAGCTTATGATTCATCCAGCCTAGCATTTCGCATATAAGTTAAATAAGGGTGACAATATACAACCTTGTTGTATTCTTTTCCCGGTTTTGAACTAGTCAGTTATTCCATTTCCAGTTCTGTTGCTTCTTGAGCTGTATACAGGTCTCTCAAGAGACAAGTAAAGTGGTCTGGTAATCCCTACTCTTTAAGAATTTTCCAGTTTGCTGTGATCCACACAGTCAAAGACTTTCATGTAGTCAATGAAGCAGAAATAGATGTTTTTCTGGAATCCCCTTGCTTTCTCTATGATCCAGTGAACGTTGGCAATTTGATCTCTAGTTAGTTCCTCTGCCTTTTATTTTTTTTAATTGATTAATTTATTTTAATTGGAGGCTAATTACAATATTGTAGTGGTTTTCGACACACGTTGACATGAAGCAGCCACGGGTATACATGTGTTCCCCATCCTGAACCCCTCTCCCACCTCCCTCCCCATCCCATCCCTCAGGGTCATCCCAGTGCACCAGCCCTGAGCACCCTGTCTTATGCATCAAACCTGGACTGGCAATCTGTTTCACATATGATAATATACATGTTTCAGTGCTATTCTCTCAAATCATCCCCCATCCCTCTGCTTTTTCTAAACTCAGCTTGTACATCTGAAGTTCTTGGTTTACGTACTGCTGAAGTCTAGCTTGAAGGAGTTTGAGCATAACCTTAACTAGCATGGGGGCTTCCCTGGGGGCTCAGTTCGTAAAGAATCTGCCTGCAATGCAGGAGACCTGGGTTTGACTCCTGGGTCAGAAAGATCTGCTGGAGAAGGGATAGGATACCCACTCCAGTATTCTGGCCTGGAGAATTCCTGGGTCTTTTCCTGGGTTGAAGAGTCAGACAGACTGAGCGACTTTCACTTTTTCACTTTAAATAGCATATGAAATGAGTGCATTGTATGGTAATTTGAACGTTCTTTATCATTGCCTTTCTTTGGGATTGGAATGAAAACAGACCTTTTCCATGCCTGTGGCCACTGCTGAGTTTTCCAAATTTGTTGACATATTGACTGCAGCACTTTAACAGCATCATTTTAAGGATTTTTAAATAGTTCAGCTAGAATTCCATCACCTCCACTAGTTTTGTTTGTCATAATGCTTCCTAAGGCCCACTTGACTTCACATTCCAGGATGTCTGGCTCTAGGTGAGTGACCACACCACCTTTTTGTATAGTTCTTCTGTGTATTCTTACCATTTCTTCTTAACCTCTTCTTGTTAGGTCCTTACTGTTTCTGTTCTTCATCGTGCCCATCCTTGCATGAACTGTTCCATTGGTATCTCCAATTTTCTTGAAGAGATCTCTAGTCTTTCCCATTCTATTGTTTCCCTCTATTGCTTTGCATTGTTCATTGAAGAAGGCCTTCTTATCTCTCCTTGCTATTCTCTGGAACTCTGCATTCAGTTGGATATATCTTTCCCCTTCTCCCTTGCTTTTCACTTCTCTTTTTTCCTCAGCTATTTGTAAGGCCTCCTCCAACAATCACTTTGCCTTCTTGCTGCTTTTGTTTTCTTCACACTTCTATTTCTTTGGGATGATTTTGGTCACTGCCTCCTATACAATGTTATGAACCCATGTCCATAGTTCTTCAGGCACTCCACCAGATCTAATTCCTTGAATCTATTCATCACCTCCGCTATATAATCGTAAGGGATTTGATTTAAGTCCTACCTGAATGGCCTAGTGGTCATTTTCCCTAATTCCTTCAATTTAAGCCTAAATTTTGCAATAAGGAGTTGATGATCTGAGGTCTTGTCTTGTTGACTGTATAGAGCTTCTCCATCTTTGGCTGCAAAGACTATAATCAATTTGATTTCAGTATTGACCATTTGGTGATATCCACGTGGAGTCGTCTTTTGTGTTGTTGGAAGAGGGTGTTTGCTATGACCGATGCGTTCTCTTGACAATACTCTGTTAGCCTTTGCCCTGCTTCATTCTGTACTCCAAGGCCAAATTTGCCTGTTATCCCAGGTATATCTTGACTTCATTCTTTTGCATTCCAATCCCCTATGATGAAAAGGACGTCTGTTTTTTTGGTGTTAGTTCTAGAAGGTCTTGTAGGTCTCCATAGATAGAACTGGTCAACTTCAGCTTCTTCAGCATCAGTGTTTGGGGCATAAACTTGGACTACTTTTCACTTTCTGCCAATAGATGTTGATGTTGAATGGTTTGCCTTGGAAATGAACTGAGATCATTCTGTCATTTTTGAGACTGCATCCAAGTACTGCATTTCAGACTCTCTGGTTGACTGTGAGAGCTACTCCATTTCTTCTAAAGGATTCTTACCTACAGTAATAGATACAATGATCACCTGAATTAAATTCACCTGTTTCTGTCCACTTTGGCTCACTGCTTCCTAAGATGTCTATCTTCGCTCTTGCCATCTCCTGCTTGATCATGTCCAATTCACCTTGACTCATGGCCCTAACATTCCAGGTTCCTATGCCATATTGTTGTCTACAGCAACAGACTTTATTTTCACCACCAGACACGTCCACAACTGAGCATCGCTTCTGCTCGGACCCAGCCGCTTCATTCTTTCTGGATCTATTAGTAATTGCCCTCCGTTCTTCCCTAGTAGAACGCTGGACATCTTATGACCTGAGGGGCTCATCTTCCAGTGTCACATATTTTGCCTTTTCATACTGTTCACGGGGTTCTCACGACAAGAATATGGGAGTTGTTTGCCATTCCCTCCTCCGGTGGACCACGTTTTGTCAGAACTTTTCACTATGACCCATCTGTCTTGGATGGCCTTGCACAGCACACCTCATGGTTTCATTGAGTTATGCAAGCCCCTTCACCACAACAAGGCTGTGATCCATGAAGGGGATCCCAAGAGAAGACACCTGGGCAAGTGACAGCCTTTCCTCAAGATAATTCTGGTTTTGCTCTAATTCAGATAAATGGGAAAAAGACTTTGCTTAATATATCAGGTACTTATAAAAATCAATAAGGTTTCAATTTTAAAAATAAACTGAAAACAAAATTTCCCCAAAGAGTTAGTTTCAAAGTTGAATACTGTTTCAAAAATCTGGTTTTACCCTGCCATCAAAAAGAAAACCTCATTAATTTGCCAATACCTGTTGCTTTTTTTCCATGTGGCCATAACCTTGGGAACTATCCTGCTACTCCTTACCAGATATGCGCTAAGACACCTTCAGACACACAGTGAATCCATGTTTTGGCTGATTCTTCCTCCAGAGAGGCCAGAGGATGTTTTCCCCTTGTTGCAAACTGAAAAGTCAGGGCCAAGTAGGAACAAAACATAAACCAGGGACGAGGATGAGTGTAATGCCCTTCTGCAGCAAGTCACATAACTTACTTGTTGAGAGCTGAAATGTCTTCTTCACCACATAGTTTTGTATAGTAACCATGATTCTATTTATGGGTTATTTTCGAATGGCATCTTAAGTTGTGTTTTATACACTCATACAGACTAATTGCACATTAAACATCTAAGAACATACTGTGCTTCTAAATAAATTATATCCCTCCTTTCCATGGTTCTTTTGGACTATCTCTTGTTTTCTCTCTTTGTTAAGAAACATAAGCACCAGAAATATTTCCCATTTAGTCTGTAGTTTAAGAAAATGTAACTGCATGAGTCCAGTGATGACAAATAGCAACTGACACTGGGGTTCAGGTCGCAGAGCCAAGAGGGAGCGGAGTCCCTCTGGTGATTCCATGCCCTGTCAAATGGGACAGCCTCTCCCATCTCCAGCTGTCTATGCCAGGCAGTAAGGCAGACCTGGCGTTGTCACATCTCCCGGGGTTTTTTAAGTCAAGAATTTGGATCTTTTATGGTAAAATTCCTCGGTTTGTAAATACTGGCAATAGATTCAAGAAAAAATTCAAGATTATGAGGATCAGCTGAAGTATGTCCATGGCCTGAATGCAGGCAGCAGTGTAAACTCTGTCTTACACTGGCAGATACGTTGGCTACAGAGGACATGGCCTGTATTCCCAGAATTTGTTGCAGAAAAGGATGTATGAATATGCTGGTGTGGGGTGGCTTTAGGTCCTTTCCTAAAGAGCTGCCCAGCAGGCTGTTGGGTCCTCAACAGACAGAAATAAATGCAGATTCCGAGAGTCCCAGGAGCTACACCAGGAGTGAGTGACAAGGCTCTGGCGAATGCACTGCTCACATCAGGGGACCTCCAAGGGAGAGGTCCCCAGCTGGAGGGGGTCTGCAAAACATCTACAAGAGACCCCACGAGAGTCACCTTTACACACTGGCCAGTCCAGGGAGTGCCCACACTATCTTATGTCTTCTCTGCTCATCCTCTCTCTCCCTTCCTTTCCAGTTCCACAGAGGTTCAAAATCACAGCTGGCAACTGGCGTACAAGTGGAAAGAGGAGGACAAATAGGGTGCAGACCCGTCCTGGGTCAGCATCACTGCTTCTAAACCCTTCGCTGGGAGGGGAGTCGCTGCGGCTCTGAATGAGCTGAAAGCTATGCTATTACGTAAGGCGGGACACTAATTTTGGAATTGGTGACTCAATACGACCATGGGATTTCTATTACCTCAGAGGTACCAAAAAATTCTCTGGACCTCCCACGCTGAAAACATCTTAAGGGGACACAGAGAGACCAATGAAAGTGGCTGTGATTAACCCCTGGTGTTTCCCGCATGTTCAACATACTGGTTGCACTAACTTAAGTAAATACAGCTATTCAGAGGTTCACATAACCAAAGTGTGGGAAGGGCCCGGGTGCAGGGTTTCAGAGATGACCAAAAGTGACTGGAATGCCAGCATACCTCCCTCGGTCAGCTTCACTCTCCCCACTAGCTTAGTCAGGATACAAATTCTCAACTCTGTTTCCTCTTAGGAAGACTCTTGGGTTCTGTTTGGGTTCTCCTTTCCTGTGCTGTGGTCTGGAAATCTTGTCTAGGCCATTGGCTCGGGCAGTTATAGGGTTTATCTCATGTATTTCCCTTCTTTCAAATGCAGGGTCCTGTGCCATCTATAGTTCAGTGTCTGAAAGAACTCTTCTTTCCCATATAGTTTGTCTACTTTTCAGTTGTTTCTCCTTTTTTTCACTTTTTCTTATCTGCTCTAGACTTCACCATGCTTAACTGTTCAGTTTAGCCTGTCCCAATGATCTTCCCATTATACCCATACCAAATCTCTCTGCCCAACCCTTTCTCCTGAGCTCCAGACTTGGGCATCCAGCTGACATCTCTACTTTGATACCTATAGTGACCTGAAACTCAGGCTGCCTCACAGAGTTCATTTTCACCACCTCCACACATGCAAAGGCTCCTCCTGTATGCCCTGCCTTAATGAATGGTACCACTTTTCACACAGATTATCTTACTGTATACAAACGTGTTCCTGAAGTAGCATATGAGTTCAGCTTATACAATGGAAATGCTATTTTGAGTGCACCAACTCTTCAGGGAAAATTCACCTCTGGGGAAGCTGGCAGTAAAGCCCAGTTCTCACTGGCAGTCAACTGATGCCAAATCTGCAGTAAGAATGGAAGATCCTGGGACTCCCCAGTCATCAGACACAGCACATGCTGATGTACATACACAGCTGAAGGTCCTCTCTCGCAGGTGTCAGAGCAGCAATACCACAGCTGCACAGTGAAGGAGAGGTGTTTAGTCTGGAACTTTAGGCTGCCTGCCCCAGCTAGGCTGGAGAGCCTGGCATTATAAAAACCCCTAACCAAGGAGTGCATGTGCGTCCCTTGCCTGGCTCCAGGCATGTAGTGGCACAAACGATGCACGTCTCTGTTCTTCTCTTCCTGCACCTGTACCAAGTCGGACTTGTGAATGCATAAAGTGCCTGTTCAAATGCTTCAAGCCTTGAAATTTCAAAGCAGTAAGTTGATGTGCTGAACTCATATAAAGTCCTAGCAGGTTCAGAAATCAGACATAGACAAAAGGAGGCCATGCACTAAAGTGTGTATGTACCTAATAATGTCTATCAGGCAAAATTAAAAGAATTACATGGAGAACGACACAACGGGTCTCCTGTCTTCATAATGGGAAACTCACAGACCACTGAAAAACCAGGCTCACACAGTCAGTGAGAAAGCAGATGATCTGAACAGAACAATGAATAAATAGATCTGAACTAGCTGAAAAACAGAGTACCTTACCCCTGACAAGTGGAGAACGCAATTCTCTTCAAGCATATTTGGAAACTATGAAAACTGACCACCTGAGAGGCATAAATGCCAAGATAAAAATTAATAAATGCTGAAACAAGCTCAAGTTTTTAACTTAAAAACTTAAAAACATTTTTGTTTTATAGCAATTTGAAATTTTAATACATTCCATACCACTTTGTATTTAATTTTATCATAATTGTGTAATGTAAAGGAAATTAAAAATGTTTTCATAATTCCCTGTCTAAATAACCCTGAGTCCCCTCCTGCTTATCTTAGCAGGGGGTCCAGATAGTATCACCTTCTACTTATGCTCTCATGTATAAGTGGCTGGGGTATTGACTATATAGTAACATCCTCTTCAAAGATGAAGGGGGGGAGCTCCCTGAAACAAAGTGTCCTATTCTAGCCCCATTCTCAAGCCACTGAGCCCCAAAATGGACTTTCAAGGAATACAGGTGCACAATTGTGAGCCAATTGTGTGAATGGCCCTTTCAGTTCCTAGTGGCCCACCTCCTCTGATCACTGTAAAAAGCCACCACAAATTCCCATGCACAGTCACTGTGCTTTGAAAACAAAGCAGATGCTTAGGCTGATGACAACAGTGAATATTCCCCAGGAAGGCCAGCTTAAGGAATATTACTGAAGTAGATGAAGTTTAGTATAAAGGATAAAAACATGGCCTTGATTCTATCAGAAAACTACAGCACTTCATATTAGAATGCACAAAAGTTAGAAAAGCAGGATAGGCCATTGGGCAAGAAAAGTCCAAGTACATAAGAGAAGAACTCTGCTGCCAGATCTTTTTTCAAGGGGGTCTTTGGCTCCAGTCTCTGAGCTATGATGAATTGCTAAGTGCAAAGAGTATAGGGGTAAATGGAATGAGGACCTATCCTAACTAAAATAGATCCCTCTTTTCTAAAGAAAAAGCACTGTACAGCCTCCAATAAAAGTCACAGGCTATATTAAACATAAGTAATGTATGTCCTGGCTTGGGTGGAGGAGGAAGTTGGCAACAGTTGCAAATGGACTGTGGGACATGCCAGACAAAGGGATGAACTGAGGGAATCTGTATTTACTGAGCATCTACTGTGAATTCACACTGCTTTCAGAACTTTCACCAGCACTCTCAGTTTAACTCTTACAACTCCTACGAGGTGGGTATTTTCTGCATTTTACAGAGGAGGGAACAGAGTCTTGGAGACGAGAAATAACATGTTCAGGATCCCCAGCCAGTACATGGACCAGCTGGGGTGTTGTTGAACCAACCCAGGTTTGACTTTGCAGCTTCTTGTCTTTACATTATGCTACACTGACTCTCTGAGGAAATAAGAAAAGCAGACCCTCATATTAGGAGAGCTGCCATGAGAGCAATTATCTACTTCTACCTCCCACTCCTGGCTCCAGGGTGGTGTCAGAAGGCCTGGCCACGCCCACACACGAACCCTAGGAGTCCCACAGAGGCCCAAGAGGGGCTGGCCAAAGTGCAAACAGCTCCCACATCAAGCCAGGAAAATAAATCATAATGCAGGATCAATTAATCAAAGACAAACTAAAATAGGAAAAGCAGTTATATAAAATAAACACAGAAAGAATTCACTGACCTGGACTAAATTAACTGACCCAGTAAAGTAAGGTTCACCAACTGAAGCCCAATCTCAAATGGGTGTACACTGGCGTGGGGGAGGACGGAGGCCTAGCGAGCAGGTCCTGATAGGACGCAAGGAGCAAGCGTCTTTTAATTTCACGGCTGCGATTACCATCTGCAGTGATTTTGGAGCCCCCGAAAATATAGTCTGCCACTGTTCCCACTGTTTCCCCATCTATTTCCCATGAAGTGATGGGACTGGATGCCATGATCTTAGTTTTCTGAATGTTGAGCTTTAAGCCAACTTTTTCACTCTCCTCTTTCACTTTCATCAAGAGGCTCTTTAGTTCTTCACTTTCTGCCATAAGGGTGGTGTCATCTGCATATCTGAGGTTACTGATATTTCTCCCAGCAATCTTGATTCCAGCTTGTGCTTGAAATGCTAATTTGCATTTCCCTAGGTACTAATACAATTGAAGACCTTTTCATTGGGTTATTAACCATCTGGATTCCTCTTTTGTGAAGGGCCTATTTGGGTGTTTTGCTTGTTTCTACACAGGGTTGCTTCTTTATTCACATTGATCTTTTTAGCTCTTTATTCTGGAAACAAGCCCTTTGTTGGCTATTTATGTTATAGACATATTTTTTTTCACTCTGCCTTTTCACTCTCTTAATGGTATCTTTTGATTAATAGAAGTTTTACTTTGTAATAAAGTTGTAATGTAGTAAATTGTAATAAATGTAATAAAATTGATTCATCAATCAATAAAATTGATTCACAACTTTATGCCTATTTCAAAACTCTTTCTATCTGTCCATTCTGTCTTAAAGCATTTCAGTGGAGTATCAAGTATCAAGGTATGAGACAGCAAGATGGCAAGGCAGAGAGTATAGGATCTAGGGTTAGACAGATATGAGTGGCCTTGGACAGGGTACTTTGACTCTTGAGTATTAGGTTTCTTCATCTATAATTAAAGATGTACTTACTATCCACCTTGCAAGAAGTGTGTAAAGCACTTGGCTTTGGTGTTTTTAGTGCTGGCACACAGTAGGCCCTCAGTAAACAGTGGTAGCTGAGATTATATTCTCTGATCGTCTTCCCCCTCATCCACATTGCTACAGTGGCCTGAACCTCATGGATGCATTGTGAAACATCAATCTATTGCAGTCAACCACAGCAAAATGGGTTAATTGCCTTTAACAGGCCAGCGAAGTCTCCCTGTTACTCACAGGCAGCACCTATGGTACAAGGACCACCATCTTCAAGTAAAAATTAAGACCCGATGCATGGAGATGCTCTCTTCATGAGGTAAAGTCATTCTGGGGCTCCCATACGGATGCAATGGCAGCAAGCTGAAGAATCAGTATCTTCCCTTTCTGTTCACTGCCAGCAGCAGAGTGCTGTGGGGCAGGCAGAAAGCCTGAGATAGGAGAGAGCTGGGCTCCACTAAGACTGGGTGATCTGAGTCAAAGTGGTGGGTGTGCCAATTTCTGTGCCCTGCACTGTCGACACAGGGAAGCATGCAAGTGCTTCAGCATGTGTGCACGGTGCCGTGCCCCGACACACAGGAGGTGTACACCCAGGAGGTGTGTATTTGAGTTATATGGGGTGTGCCTGTGAACCTGCAATAGGGTGTGTGTCCTCAGGAAGCTGTGATGCCCTCACCAGCCCAGCACGTTCCTGGAGACCCTGATGGTCCACTGCTCCTGTGTGCCCAGAGCTTGGTGTCTTTCAGTGGCCTCTGCCCATCTCTCTCTGCAACAGGATGTGTGCACAGGAAACAGACATCTTTTCTATGACCCTGGACCACCCTGAATGAGGAGGGAGCATCTACTGCAGACTCTTCGCTGCACACGTTTAAAGCAACTGGCAAAGTCCTCTGGATGCTGCATCCCACTGCTGTTTCCCAGACCACAGGTCCCTAGAAAAGCTTCTTGAGACCTTCCCACAATACTGAGATATTCCAGTGCCCTCCCCAACATCCCCTCCCCGACCTCATTAGGCTCCACTTCAACTGTGGCCTGTGCTGAGAGCAGAAAGGATGACAGAGGGGGAGGGATTGGTACCTGAGCCTAGCGTTTGTCCCGCGGAGTCAAAGGAAAGAACCACTGAATCTGCAACACAAGAGGACAAGTTCATTTCTTTCTCCTTCTTACAGTAAAAACAAAACAAAAACAAACAAAAAAAGCAAGCTCTCACTGGCATTGCCCAAACCCTCTCCCAAGGAAAGGTCAACAGGACTGGAATCAGCTGCACAGAGAGCCTCCACAGGTCCATCCCACCCATCCGCTGGGCCAGGAGGCCCTGCCGAGCCCAGCCCCAGCCTCCTGCCACTGGGAGGAACATCTCAGGGCAGAGACATGCCCCAAATTCTTCAGAAGCATTTCCTGCCAAATTAGGGGACAAATTTACTTCTTTTTCCTTTGCACAGTGGAAATAAAATTAAAGCAAAAGAAAACGTCTCTCCTGCATCTGGTTAAAGGCACCAACATTTTCCTTTGATTTACTTTCTTTTCCTATTATTATATCCAGTTGTTTATTATTTCCTCCCCCAAAAGGCATCAAGTGACTTATAGGAATTTACAGTATACACTGGAATTTTAAAAATGAAGAAATCAAAGGAAGGAAAAATACTATATAGTCAGGGGAATGTTAGTGCACAAAATGCATGCCATGAGGACGTAACCAAACACTACAGGTTGACTCAAAGAAGTCTGAGCTCCCAAACAGCTAAATAAAGGAGAACATGAACAAGATTGAGGGCTCACAGTATATTCATTCACTCATTTATTCAACTGTTCAGTAAATATTTATTGAGCATCTACTATGTGCAAAATACTATACTATGCCTTTGCAATCCAGACACACACAAAAATGCATGATCTCTACCCTCACGGATCTGCCATCAGTCTAAGAGAAAAAACGTTACCCGACAACAACTTATTCAACTGAAAACTGATGAAGTAAAAACAATAACAACAAAGAATATGGGAAAAGCACTAAAAGTTTGGAAGGGGAGTGTATATTGGTTAGGGAAGGCTTCCCTAAAGAAGTGACACCTGAACTGCAAGCTGATGGATATGCAGGATACGTAGAGGTTAAACCTGACACGAAGGGAAGGGGCATTCCAGGCAGAGGGTGTCCTGTGTGGAGACCTGAAGCAGGACTGGACAGGGTGCCTCAGAGCAACTAGAAGTAGAAAAGCAAATACTATATAGTGATCAGAAAGAAATTCCTCTTACAGGTCTTAATAAATGGAGATGCTGCACCATGTTGAAGACTGTTAACTTCTGTAACATTTCTATTATAAGATAAATAACTGAATCTTTTATGGCTGTTTCCTACAACAGAAGCCAATACAAATGATGGCATAAAGCCAACACACAGCTCAGTAAATGCAAATTATTAATACAAGGGACACCAAGACAATTTAAGGTCCAACATAACCCCAGAGACCCCAGACTCAAAAGGGACCATATTCAAAAGGCTCACTCACTATAAAGGAATGCTAGCTGGCTGCCTATAGGAACAGCATCTGCACCCCAGGGAGCATCCCACCCCAGCAGGATCCTCCAGATCTCCAGGTATACATCATTTTCTTTGTTCTGTACATGGAAATCTGACACAAGAGTTATCAAAACTGGAAGTTACATCTGTCCCACTGCTAGACTATAAGCGCCATAAAGACAGACACTATGGATGCTTTGTTCACTGATATGTTACCAGAATAAGACCTGGTGCGTGCTCAGTCACTTAGTCATGTCCAACTCTTTGCCATCCTATGGACTGTAGCCTACTAGGCTCCTCTGTCCATAGGAATTCTCCAGGCAAGAATACTGCAGTTTCCCTGCTCTCCTCCAGGGGATCTTCCCTGACCCAGGGATTGAACCTCCATCTCTTATGTCTCCTGCATTGGCAGGCAGGTTCTTTACCATTAGCGCCACCTTTGCCTTTTGTGTATATCTGCCTATCCTTCTTTTGCTGGGAGTGTTCCGATAGCCCCCTTATCCACACTTTTAACCTCCAACTTAGCCTACTTCCATCATCTTTTATACTGCTGCATGACTTTTCTAAAAAGTATACCTGACTACCACTTTGCTCTTGGTTAAAATGCTTCAGTGGCTTTCTCTAGTCTGAAAGATAAAGTTCAAGCTCTGACCTTCAAGGTCTTTACCATTCTGGCTCATTTATGACCTGTAATATACCCCATGTTCCAGATAGGCTAAACTGTTTCTATTTTTCCAAAGAGATCTTCACCTTCATGTTTTCAGACGTCTGACATACTGTTTTCTCTGCCCGCCTGCATAGAAAATCTCCCACTTTTCTATTAAGACCCAGAGAGATCATCTCCCCCTCTTAAAGCCTTCTCTGGTCAGTTCTGCCCCTGCTCTTCAGGCCACCACTGCACTGCTATTATGACGTTTGTCACAGTACATTATAATCCTGTTTTCACTCTTGCTCTTCTCTCATTAAACTGCACGTCCCCTGAGGACAAGGACTGTCTATTCATTTTGAGGCTTTGACGTCAAGTGCACTGACTGACACACAGAAAGTGGTCAACATGCTCATTAAACAAAGGAATAAACCAGTAAACGTCTTCGCTTCCTTTCAAAGGTGATGTTATCTGAGTGATATTTCACAAACTGGTGTGGGGAGAGATCTATTCTGCACAGAGATTCTCATTCAATTCAAGTCAACCTTGAAATGTCCTTGTAGCAGAAAGATTCAGAGGTTCAAGTCCAGCCTCATCCTTGGAAGATGAAAGCATTCCCACGAAGCAGTGCAGGGGGAATAAGGAAAGGGCCCCAGGTGCTTTCTAGGTGAGGGATCACAGTCACCTGGAGGAGATTAGCAAAGCCTTTCTGAGAAGCTGACTGCACAGATGAGCAACAGTAACACCATCTCAAATTTTTATTGCAGTTGACAAGTATTTTTCCAATTGCAATTTACCATCTTTGTACACACAAGCAGTTCTGAAATAATCTCTTTCAAAGTTTTCAATCTTTTTCTAAAAGAAAAAAGGCTACACGTTAACTAAAAGACTAAAACTTTAAGAGTAAAAGGAAAAAAAAAGAACCTAAATGTGAACAATGGTTGTCTCTGGGTGAAAGAATTATAGATGACATTTATTCCTGCAGTTGTGAAAATTTTCTATAGTGAACATGTAACTTGTATTATCAGAGGGAAAAAAAGTTAGGAAAAAACTTTCTAATCCAGCTCTAGGATTTTAACCTCTAACTCATTGGTACCAAATGCAAAAGGATGGCAGGCTTGTCAAAAGTGCTGACAAGCTATTTGGCTTTTCCCTTTTCTTACAATGCATAACACTTAACTATACCTCAGTAACCTCAATTCCTAAATAGACCAGCTTTGAAAAAATTCTTTTCTTCTTCCTTCCTTCTCACAAATATTATCAGTGGCCTATTATGTGCCAGGTCTGGTGATACTAGAGATATGAGCTGGTCTATCTAATCTATCCTATCTGATCTATCCTATCCAGCAGATAGGAGCTTTCCCTTCTAGCCAAGGAAGCAGAGATGTTAATTGGCACTCAGAAGTAAAGCATGATAAGGATGTGCAAGAAGCAAGCACCAAACAGATAACAGTCTTACTAGAAAGAAAGAGTCAGAGTTTTTGTAAATATTATTTCCAGTGGTGGTGGAATGCTCCTAAGAGCGTGTGTCTTTAAACGGCAGAAGATGCAAGTGAGAGGGCAGAGATAGATCATGTTTTGTGTAATTTGGATGGATATTGCTTTGAGCATTTAAGGCAGAGATTTGAGAATCAGTTTGGCCATTCATTTTTTTGTGTTTATTCTGAAGGATATAAGATCATTTGAGCTATAAACCACTTTGACAGCTAAAGGGAAAATTCAGTATTCAACAAATTGAAAAGTTTGTTTTGCAAGAAGCAGAGCAAGAATATCCAGACTTCTCCCTCTCAGGCTAACAAATATGTCATTTTTATTTCAAGCAGCCCGGGCTCCAGCTGTTCCTGGCTCTGAGGCCAGAGGCAGCCATGTGGTGTGCTACACAAGTGACCAAACAGAATTCCAGACCAAAGCACAACAGAACATCGCTACACATGACTTTGTTCAGTGAGGAAACCTAGAATTGACTAGAAACCTTTTATTATGGTTAGATGTTTCCTGTGTCTGGTTTCTGAAGTGGATAAAAAGAATATAAAGAGAGGACAGAGAACAGGGCCCAGTCTTTCCAGTCATTGGAGAGGCTTCCAAAAATCATATTATGGGGTGAATAAGCTATGTTTTGGGTACTACCTGTCATGGCACACACTCAACACATATATTCTGCTAGCCACCATAGGTATGCCCCAGAGATGGAAGAATGAGTGGGGAAAAAACTGTTCTGTCAGGTAGCTTACAACCTAACAGTTAAAATAAAAACATATATAAAGCTAAGCGTTATATAGTTAACAATACCATACTGTATACCTGAAGTTTCTTGAGACAGTAGATATTAAATGTTATCATCACACACATACATGCAAAAAGGTAACTATGTGAGGTGATGGATGTGCTAACCAGCCTTATTGTAGTAATCGTTTCACATTATATACATCTTTCAAACAATCACATTGTACGCCTTAAACTTACACAACGCTATTTGTCAATAATAACTCAATAAAGCTGAGACATTATTTTGCTGACAAAGATCCATCTAGTCAAAGCTATGGATGTAGTCATGTATGGGTGTGAGAGCTGGACTATAAAGAAGGCTGAGTGCTGAAGAATTGATGCTTTTGAACTGTGGTGTTGGAGAAGACTCTTGAGAGTCCCTTGGACTGCAAGGAGATCCAACCAGTCCATCCTAAAGGAAATCAACGCTGAATATTCATTGGAAGGACAGATACTGAAGCTGAAGCTCCAATACGTTGGACGCCCCTAATACTGGGAAAGATTGAAGGCAGGAAGAGAAAGGGATGACAGAGGATGAGATGGCTGGATGGCATCACTGACTCAATGGACATGAGTCTGAACAAGCTCCAGGAGATGGTCTGGGAGGAGGCCTGGTGTGCTGCAGTCCATGGGGTCGCAAAGAGTCAGACACAACTGAGTGACTGAACTGAAACTGAAAGCTGAAGGGGGGAAGCTAAGTATAACGTATAGGTATGGAAATTAAGGGGGATATTTCATTGTTCATTAATTCAACATATTAATTAAGCAACTACTATATACCAGACTTAGGGATACAACGGTAAAGAAGAACAAAAATGCTTCTATTCTCAAGGAATTTATATTTTAATCAGGGAGATTGAAAAAAAACAGTAAATAAATGAACAAAATAATCTCTGACAGTGATAAGTGGCATGAAGAATATCCAATGATGTAACAGTGATCACAGGTGGAAGTACAGGCAATGCTAGATTGCGTATTTTGGGAAGACTTCTCTGAGGAGGCGACACATGACTGAGGCTGGAAGGAAGGAATCCACCAAGAAAAGACCAAAGGAAAAAGAGTTCCAGGTGGAAGGAAAGCAAGTACAGCAATCTTGGTGCATTTAAGAAACAGAGAGAAGGCCAGTGTTGCTGGAACACAGAGCATGAAGAACACAAGGCAGGTGTGACGTGGGGTCAGAGAGGAAGACAGGAGGCAAATCTGTAGGAACCCTTATGTAAGAGGCCATAGTGAGACATCTGTACTGTATTTCAATAGCAGGGAGAAGGCCCCGCTTAAAACTAGGGGAGAAACTGATCTGACTTATATTCTTAAACATTAATGTTCACTGCTATGCAGGAACTAAACTGACCATTCTGGCCACACAGTAAAAGGTAGACTAGAGAGAGAGAAAGAGAGACTGAAGGCCAGAAGATGGGTAGAAAAGAACGCAACGTTCCAGACGAGAAATGGGGGTGGCCTGAACCAAGGCAGTGGCAACAAGATTAAAAAACAAAAGCCAATGGATGCTAATAATGTTTAAAAGGGAACATTTCTAAGGCTAGTGACTTGTGGGATATGAGGAAGAGATTAGGAAGAAGGAGGATTACATAGATCTATATTCTGGGCTTGGGCATAGAGATGCTGCTCTTTGCTTAAATGGGAGTAGCCTGCATCTAAGCCACATGACCCTGCCTCTCCTCTGGTCAGACAACTGGACCACAGGTGAGCACCTGATCTACGAGAAGGCAATCCATAGACTGATCATCCGTCTAAAATGCAGACAGGTTCTACCTTTTACAGACTTGAGTTGGGATGCACAGAGCTGGGGGTGTTGGCAGGAAATACAAGCAAACAAGCAAATAAGAACAGAGGCTGGGAGGCTATGGACTGGACTTGATGCTGGGCCTTAGGGGCCCATGTTAGTGGCAGAGCATCAATTCTTCAACAGTGAAGAGCCACAACCCTGTTGTTGAGGACAAGACACCAGAGCTGCCTTGGATCCAGAATATTCTTTTGGTGCAGTCAGCTATCCCATGCATCATCTTTCCATGAGACCTTGAGATTTAGCTTTTAGTTCCTAGGGACTTGGCCTATATCTGAGATTCTCATTTTCAAGTCTCTTGCTATCTTGGAGCTGTCTATAGTTTGAGTGGACTCACTTCCTTTACCTTCCAGCCTGCACGCTTTAATATCCTGGAGCACTTTCTGCCTTCCCAATAACCTGCTACAAGCACAACTCATCCTAACAGTCTAAATCTCAGGAGAAGTAGAAGGCCCCACTTGGACACTGGGTATAATCTGTGTTTTCCGATCTAACTTCATGAAAGAGCTCTCAGTTTTGGGTATTTACTGTTCCATCAGCAAAACTGATACTTCAACCTGTGTCTTATTCTACTCTCTCCACTGCTTAGATTCTGAGGAAATCTAACTCCTAGTCTGAGCCCCTCGATTTACTCCCTTTCAATCCTAACCCCAAACAAACATAACATGAGTTTTGAAGATTCCTGAGATACGTAGAGAAATGAGATTCCTGAAGACACATGGAGGGGGGAGAAAAGCCTACGGACAGAAAGCGAAACACCAGCATTGATTTAGAAGAGTGGGGTATATGGAAGAGACATGAGTAAAATAATTAGAGATTGGAGTAGCAGGACACAGGAAGCCAGAGGAGGTGAGAACTGTTGGCAAAGAGGAGGAAGAAGCTGATGAATGAAAAGATACTGAAGAATCACTCACTGGGAAGGCATTTGCAACTTTAGTGGGACTGAACTATGAGCGGGTTAAGTGGAGGCTGTTGACTTAGTAGACTTATTTCAAGAAGTCTCTCCCTAGGTTTATGTCATTAATTTATCAAACATATACAGAGTTCTTCCAAACTCAAGAGACTCTGTGGAAAGATTAGACAAGGTCCCTGACAGGAAAGAATTTATGAACCATCAGAAGGAGAATACAAAGATATAAATAACGATATTACAAGCCTCTAGAGAAGTTGCCCTAGGAGTTAAGAGGCAAGAGGGAGAACTTTTTCTGGGAGAAACTGGGAAGACTTGAAGGAGAGGGTATTTGAGCTGGTGTGAAATAAGCTCATGGGACAGGCTGTGCTGGTCATGTGAGAACACTGAAGGGGAGGCATTGAAGCATGGAAAGCAAGGGGTGTGTGGTTTCGGGAAGGTAAAATTGTACCTAAATAATATATTAGGGTTTCTTTTAGAAGGTAAAAATGCATGTAACTAAAAGAGAACTAGTCAATACAACCTGTTTAGACTTTCAAAAAAGGCTTTGACACATCAAAGACTATTTTTAAAAAGTGAGTCACCATGAAATTGCAGAAGAAATTGCTATGTCATCCAGGAGACAAAAGGCACTTGGCTGAGGATCAGGGGCAGGACACCCCCTGGGGCATCAGCACCCACAGGGAGACCAGGAAGTCTGAGAGTAGCTAGATTTATTCTACCAACTGCTCTCTAAGAGGGTGGGGAAAGGGGGAAAGGGCGGCACCGCTTACAAACAGCTGTTGGTGCAATAGAAGGTGGGTTGAAAATGGTATGAGGGTGTGTGTTAAGACTGAGAGTGAGATGCTAGGATGAAGTTTGGAACTTCAGGGACCTGGGAAAGTGTTAGTCGTGGTGCCCTAGAAATAGGAAAGAGCTGGGTTTAGTGCACAAACCATAGTTTGCTGAACCTTGCTTTAGATTACATATACAACTTGCTCCCTTCCAAACCCCTCCAAATGACAGAAAAGGCCATCTGTTTGTTATAAATCAGAAATACGCAGGAACAGAGAATGGAGAGGAGACATCAGCAACAGAATTTTGGAAAGCAGATAAATAAGTGGAACTTACTTAGCAAAACCAGGAAAGGCAAATCCTACAGTAGTAGTGGGAAAAGCTGAAATATATCCTAAAATATACCACAGAACTCCCCAAAGGCTCAATCAATGGCAGCACCAGGTACCACTAGAAGTAGGAGAGAAGATGATATTAAAAAGAAGGAACCTTCCTCTTAAGTGTAGGCTGACAGCCAAGACCACAGGCATCAGAATAAAGTATCTAATATAATGATAGAGACCAAAACAAATGAAAAATAAATGCAATGTGGAAAAAGAGAAAACACATATGACAGTGAAAAAACTTTTTAAATCATTAAAAACCTCAGAGAGAAAATATTTTATTCAGGAAATAGATGCCATTTCTAAAAGAAAGGTCAGTTCAGTTCAGTTCAGTCGCTCAGGCGTGTCCGACTCTTTGCGACCCCATGAATCGCAGCACGCCAGGCCTCCCTGTCCATCACCAACTCCCAGAGTTCACTCAGACTTACGTCCATTGAGTCAGTGATGCCATCCAGCCATCTCATCCTCGGTCGTCCCCTTCTCCTCCTGCCCCCAATCCCTCCCAGCATCAGAGTCTTTTCCAATGAGTCAACACTTTACATGAGGTGGCCAAAATACTGGAGCTTCAGCTTTAGCATCATTCCTTCCAAAGAAATCCCAGGGCTGATCTCCTTCAGAATGGACTGGTTGGATCTCCTTGCAGTCCAAGGGACTCTCAAGAGTCTTCTCCAACACCACAGTTCAAAAGCATCAATTCTTTTGCGCTCAGCTCTCTTCACAGTCCAGCTCTCACACCCATACATGACCACAGGAAAAACCATAGCCTTGACTAGACGGACCTTAGTCGGCAAAGTAATGTCTCTGCTTTTCAATATGCTATCTACGTTGGTCATAACTTTCCTTCCAAGGAGTAAGCGTCTTTTAATTTCATGGCTGCAGTCACCATCCGCAGTGATTTTGGAGCCCCCCAAAATAAAGTCTGACACTGTTTCCACTGTTTCCCCATCTCTTTCCCATGAAGTGATGGGACCAGATGCCATGATCTTTGTTTTCTGAATGTTGAGCTTTAAGCCAACTTTTTCACTCTCCACTTTCACTTTCATCAAGAGGCTTTTGAGTTCCTCTTCACTTTCTGCCATAAGGGTGGTGTCATCTGCATATCTGAGGTTATTGATATTTCTCCCGGTAATCTTGATTCCAGCTTGTGCTTCTTCCAGCCCAGTGTTTCTCATGATGTACTCTGCATAGCAGTTAAATAAGCAGGGTGACAATATACAGCCTTGATGTACTCCTTTTCCTATTTGGAACCAGTCTGTTGTTCCATGTCCAGTTCTCACTGTTGCCCCCTGACCTGCATACAGGTTTCTCAACAGGCAGGTCACCTGGTCTGGTATTCCCATCTTTCAGAATTTTCCACAGCTTATTGTGATCTACACAGTCAAAGGCTTTGGCATAGTCAATAAAGCAGAAATAGATGTTTTTCTGGAACTCTCTTGCTTTCGATGGTGCACAGAGCACGGCTGAGAGGAGCTACCCCATGTCCGAGGTCAGGGGCAGAAGCCGGGAGGACCCCATGCCCGAGGGGCGGCGGCCAAGAGGAGTTACCCCACGTCCGAGGTGAGGGGCAGCGACCGAGAGTGCCAGGCTGTGACAGTGCAGGAGCAGCCGAGAGGAGCTACCCCACTCCTGAGGCCAGGGGCGGCAGCCAGGATAAGCTATCCCCGGCTCTACGCCAGGGGTGGCGGCCGGGAGGAGCAACCCCACATCCAAGGAGCCGGGGCTGCGCAGGCACAGGAGGGCCTAGAGGAGCTATTCCACGTTCAAGGTCGGGAGGGGCGGCGGTGAGGAGATACCCCTCGTCCAAGGTAAAAGAAAGGTACATTCAGTGAATTAAAACAAAAAATAACTCTTGGAAATTAAAACTATAATAGCAGAAATAGAAAGGATTAAAAAATAAGTCAAGGAAATGTAGTAAAAAAGAAAAAGATAGAATGTGGGAGCAAACATTTTTTGTTTTTTCTTGCTTGCTTAATTAGAGCACCAGTTAAGGAAACACAACAATTGAATTATGGAAGTTCTAACAAAAGGAGATATTTAATAGAAGGGAGAAGATATTCAAAGAAATAAATAATATTTCCCCATAACCAAAGAACTTGAGTTTTTTAACCTAAAGGAGCCCTCTGAGTGTACAGCACAAAATAAAAATAGCCCTCCAACAAGTATGTCATCATGAAATTTCAGAACATTCAAATTTCCAGAGAGAATAACAGCAAAGAGATTTTATAAAAGTAATTTAAAAATCAGAGTGGCTTCAGATCTCTCAAGGAAAGCACTGAAATACAGAATACTGGAGTGGATTGCCATTTCCTCCTCAGCAGATCTTCCCAATGAAGGGATCGAACCCATGTCTCCTGTGTCTCCTGCATTAGCAGGCAAATTCTTTACCACTGTGCCACTTTGGTCTAACTCAATGAAACTAAGACATGCCCGTGGGGCCACCCAAGATGGGCGGGTCTTGCTGGAGAGGTCTGACAGAATGTGGTCCACTGGAGAAGGGAATGGCAAACCACTTCAGTATTCTTGCCTTGAGAACCCCATGAACAGTATGAAAAGGCAAAATGATAGGATACTGAAAGAGGAATTTCCCAGGTCAGTAGGTACCCAATATGCTACTGGAGATCAGTGGAGAAATAACTTCAGAAAGAATGAAGGGATGGAGCCAAAGCAAAAACAATACCCTTATGATTATACAGTGGAAGTGAGAAATAGACTTAAAGGCCTAGATCTGATAGATAGAGTGCATGATGAACTATGGATGGAGGTTCATGACATTGTACAGGAGACAGGGATCAAGACCATCCCCATGGAAAAGAAATGCAAAAAAGCAAAATGGCTGTCTGAGGAGGCTTTACAAATAGCTGTGAAAAGAAGAGAAGCAAAAAGCAAAGGAGAAAAGGAAAGATATAAGCATCTCAATGCAGAGTTCCAAAGAATAGCAAGAAGAGATAAGAAAGCCTTCTTCAGAGATCAATGCAAAGAAATGGAAGAAAACAACAGAATGGGAAACACTAGAGATCTCTTCAAGAAAATTAGAGATACCAAGGGAACATTTCATGCAAAGATGGGCTCGATAAAGGACAGAAATGGTCTGGACCTAACAGAAGCAGAAGATATTAAGAAGAGGTGGCAGGAATACACAGAACTGTACAAAAAAGATCTTCACGACCCAGATAATCACGATGGTGTGATCACTCACCTAGAGCCAGACATCTTGGAATGTGAAGTCAAGTGGGCCTTAGAAAGCATCACTACGAACAAAGCTAGTGGAGGTGATGGAATTCCAGTGGAGCTATTTCAAATCCTGAAAGATGCTGCTGTGAAAGTGCTGCACTCAATATGCCAGCAAATTTGGAAAACTCAGCAGTGGCCACAGGACTGGAAAAGGTCAGTTTTCATTCCAATCCCAAAGAAAGGCAATGCCAAAGAATGCTCAAACTACCACACAATTGCACTCATCTCATACGCTAGTAAAGAAATGTTCAAAATTCTCCAAGACAGGCTTCAGCAATATGTGAACCACGAACTTCCAGATGTTCAAGCTGGTTTTAGAAAAGGCAGAGGAACCAGAGATCAAATTGCCAACATCCGCTGGATCATGGAAAAAGCAAAAGAGTTCCAGAAAAACATCTATTTCTGCTTTATTGACTATGCCAAAGCCTTTGACTGTGTGGATCACAATAAACTGTGGAAAATTCTGAAAGAGATTGGAATCCCAGACCACCTGACCTGCTCTTGAGAAACCTGTACTCAGGTCAGGAAGCAACAGTTAGAACTGGACATGGAACAACAGACTGGTTCCAAATAGGAAAAGGAGTACATCAGGCTGTATATTGTCACCCTGCTTATTTAACTTCTATGCAGAGTACATCATGAGAAACACTGGGCTGGAGGAAGCACAAGCTGGAATCAAGATTACCGGGAGAAATAACAATAACCTCAGATATGCAGATGACACCACCCTTATGGCAGAAAGTGAAGAGGAACTCAAAAGCCTCTTGATGAAAGTGAAAGAGGAGAGTGAAAAAGTTGGCTTAAAGCTCAACATTCAAAAAACAAAGATCATGGCATCTGGTCCCATCACTTCATGGGAAAGAGACGGGGAAACAGTGGAAACAGTGTCAGACTTTATTTTTTTGGGCTCCAAAATCACTGCAGATGGTGACTGCAGCCATGAAATTAAAAGACACTTCCTCCTTGGAAGGAAAGTTATGACCAACGTAGATAGCATATTGAAAAGCAGAGACATTACTTTGCCGACTAAGGTCCGTCTAGTCAAGGCTATGGTTTTTCCTGTGGTCATGTATGGATGTGAGAGCTGGACTGTGAAGAAAGCTGAGCGCAAAAGAATTGATGCTTTTGAACTGTGGTGTTGGAGAAGACTCTTGAGAGTCCCTTGGACTGCAAGGAGATCCAACCAGTCCATTCTGAAGGAGATCAGCCCTGGGATTTCTTTGGAAGGAATGATGCTAAAGCTGAAGCTCCAGTACTTCGGCCACCTCATGTGAAGAGTTGACTCGTTGGAAAAGACTCTGATGCTGGGAGGGATTGGGGGCAGGAGGAGAAGGGGACGACCGAGGATGAGATGGCTGGATGGCATCACTGACTCGATGGACATGAGTCTGAGTGAACTCCGGGAGATGGTGATGGACAGGGAGGCCTAGCGTGCTGTGATTCATGGGGTCGCAAAGAGTCAGACACGATTGAGCGACTGAACTGTACTGAACTGTGTCGCTTTGGAAGACTGCAGTGAGTGTGATAGAGTACTAAACCTTCATCTTCCATTAGGGAAATGGATGTGTGCCAAGTTGTTTCAGTCATGTCCAATCCTTTGCGGTCCTATGGACTGCAGCCCACCAGGCTCCTCTGTCTGGGATTTTCTAAGCAAGAATACTGGAGTGGGTTGCCATGTCCTCCTCCGGAGGATCTTCCCGACCCAGGAATTGAACATTCATCTCTTTACATCTCCTGCATTGGCAGGTGGATTCTTTACTGTTGGCTCCACCTGGGAGCCCACAGAAATAGTTAATACTCAAAACAGAAATATAAAAAATGAATCAACTACACTTCAATAAAATAAATTTTTAATTAAATTAAAATTTTAAAGGAAATATCAAGAATGGCAATATAACCAGGTTACCTTGAGATCTGGAGGCAAACAAATTAGGTTAAAAGAGTTGAAAACAAATGCTTCTTGGAGGTAGGAAATCAAGTACTGGTGGTAGTGAGGAAGTGATTTTCTTGTTCATTTTTGTTGGTAACAAGTCTTGTAGAATTGTCTTTTTGAACTATGCACATGTATAACTTTAATAAAAACAAATACTAAATTCACTTGCAAAAGATTACAAAGCCTGTGGTGGTAGGTCCGGAGCTCCAAATTTAGTCAATCTGGTTCTCTAACCCGTATATCATATATCTACCAACAGGGTCAATGAAGAGTATATTAGAAACCTCTCTCTGCCTTTAGTCGCTAAGTAATGTCCGACTCTTGCGACCCCATGGATTGTAGTCTCTCAGGCTCCTCTGTCCATGGGATTCTCCAGGCAAGAATACTGGAGTGGGTTGCCATTTCCTTCTCTGAGGCTCTTCCAAACCCAGGGATCAAACCCAGGTCTCCTGCACTGCAGGCAGATTCTTTACCAACTGAGCTATGAGGCAAGTCCTTACTAGAAACCTAGATGCCTCATATTTGATCATATCCTACTCAGTGCTTTACCTAATACTGTTTTACATTATTCTGTGATTATCTTACTTATCTCAATATGATCTATAAAAAATAATTAGTCTAGAATAAAAAGTAATTAAAAGATAAAACAACCAAATCTGTGAACCTTGTTTGGACCCAGATTAAAAAACAAAACAAAACTGTGGAAATGCAAATTTAAAATAATTAGGGATATGTAAATATGAATTGGGTATTGGAAAAAATTAAGGAATTATAGTTAATGTGCTGACAAAGGTCTGTATAGTCAAAGCTATAGTTTTTCCAGTAGTCATGTATGGATGTGAGAGTTGGGCTGTAAAGAAGGCTGAGCATTGAAGAACTGATGCTTTTGAACTGTGGTGTTGGAGAAGACTCTTGAGAGTCCCTTGAACTACAAGGAGACCAAATCAGTCAATCCTAAACAAAATCAACTCTGAATGTTCATTGCAAGGACTGATGCTGAAGCTGAAGCTCCAATACTTTGACCACCTGATGAGAAGAACTGACTCATTAGAAAAGACCCTGATGCTGGGAAAGACTGAAGGTAGGAAGAGAGGGGATGACAGAGGATGAGATGGTTAGATGGCATCACTGACTCAATGGACATGAGCTTGAGCAAGTTCCAGGAGGTGGTGAAGGACAGGGAAGCCTGGCTTGCTGCAGTCCATGGGGTCACAAAGAGTCAGACATGACTGAGCAACTGGACAACAAATAGCTAATGTGAGATAATAACATACTGGCTATCTTTTGTTAAAGTCCTTTACTGTTCGAGATGATACTGAAATACTTATTGCTTTATGATCCAATACAATTTCTGAAGTCCAAATAATAAAAAAAGACATGATTCTCTATGAAAGTGGGCTTACAATATTCACACGTGCCACAGACCTTTGGACAAGATAAGACTAGTAAGTCATTTGCTGTATGACATTCTTTCCTTCATATGGAAAAAAAGACATACTTGATAGGCTGTCATTAAGAGTATGGTGCCATTCCATTCCCAAGAGATCACTTAGTTAAGACAAAGGAAAGAAATACAGTGAAAGGTTGCTCAGTAAAGTTTTTATATTTTGTCATGAAAAAAATTGTATACCTAGTATTTTGTATTATTTCTCAATACCATAATTGAGAAATGAAAAGCAAGTGGTTGATATCACTGTCATTCATCTTAAATACTAAGAGTGGAAGGCATGGGGAAAAATGGAATACATTACTAATGGAATGTAAAATGGTAAAGCAAGCTTGGAAAACAGCCTGGGAATGTCTCAAATATAGGGATAAATATAGGACAAATATAGAGTTACCATATGGCTCAACAATTCTACTGCTAGGTATACATAAAGCAAAGAGAAATAAAAGTTTTATGTCCACACAAAAACTTGAATATGAATGTTTAAAGCAGTGTTATTCACAATAGCCAAAAAGTGAAAGCAATCTAAATGTCTCTTCAACAGATGAATGAATTGTGGAATTAAAAAATCCTGCTCAAATTGAAGGGCTTCCCTGGTAGCTTAGTGGTAAAGAACCCACCTGCAAATGCAGGAGACAAGAGACTATGGGTTCCATCCCTGGGCCAGGAAGATCTCCTGAAGGAGAAAATGGCAACCCACTCCGATATTCTTGCCTGGAGAATCCCATGGATAGAGGAGCCTGGCAGGTTACAGTCCATGGGGTCACAAATCTGCCATGCAGCCTCAATTATTCCAAATGGGAAGAGATTACACCAGATCTCCAACAGAAAGGTGCCTCTACTACCCAGAAGGAAGAAGAAAACTCTCACCCCATGATAGCCCAGCCAATCAGAGACTGTAGCAGTAAAACCAATGAAAAGCCTCTATACTCTGGACTCCCAGCTTCCTCCAATGGACTCTCTGGTTATCACAGCAACAACTCCCAAATTTCCACCCCAGCTTCCCCAATAAAAGTAAGTTCCCCTTCCTCTAAAAAAGCAGGTTACTCTTTCTTGTTCTCTGGATTTGCCTATGGTTTGCCATAGATTGCATTTCCCAAACAGCAATTCCTCTGGTTGTTGTTGTTCAGCCGCTAAGTTATGTCCAACTCTTTGCAACACCACAAACTGCAGCACACCAGGCTTTCTTGTCCTTCCCTACCTCCCAGCTGCTGCTGCTGCTAAGTCACTTCAATCGTGTCCGACTCTGTGCGACCCCATAGACGGCAGCCCACCAGGCTCCCCCGTCCCTGGGATTCTCCAGGCAAGAACACTGGAGTGGGTTGCCATTTCCTTCTCCAATGCATGAAAGTGAAAAGTGAAAGTGAAGGCGCTCAGTTGTGTCCGACTCTTCGTGATCCCATGGACTGCAAGCCTACCAGGCTCCTCCGTCCACGGGATTTTCCAGGCAAGAGTACTGGAGTGGGTTGCCATTGCCTTCTCCATCGCTATCTCCCAGAGTCTCCTCAAATTCATGTCCATTGAGTTGGTGATGCCACCCAATCATCTCATCCTCTGTCGCCTCCTTCTCCTCCTGCGCTCAATCTATCCCAGCTTCAATGCCTTTTCCAATGAGTCAGCTCTCTGCATCAGTTGGCCAAAATACTGAAGCTGAAGTTTCAGTAACAGTCCTTCCAATGAATATTTAGGGTTGATTTCCTTTAGATCGACTGGTTTGGTCTTCTTGTTGTCCAAGGGACTCCCAAGAATCTTGTCCAGCATCACAATTGAAAAACATCAATTCTTCAGTGCTCAGCCTTCTTTATAGTCCAACTCTCACATCTATACATGACTACCGGAAAAACCATAGCTTTGACTATATGGACCTTTGCTGGCAAAGAGATGTTTTTCCTTTTTAATACACTGTCTAGGTTTGTCATAGCAAGGAGCAAGCATCTTTTAATTCCATGTCTGCTGTCACCATCTGCAGTGATTTTGGAGCTTAAGAATACAAAATCTGTCACTGCTTCTACTTTTTCCCCTTCTATTTGCCATGAAGTGATGGGAGCAGATGTCATGATCTTAGTTTTTTGAATGTTGAGTTTTAAGTCAGCTTTTTCACTCTCCTCTTCCACCTTCATCAAGAGGCTCTTTAGTTCCTCTTTGCTTTCACCTATTAGAGTGATATCATCTGCACATCTGAGGTTGTTGATATTTCTCCTGGCAATCTTGATTCCAACTTGTGATTCAACCAGCCCAGCATTTCACATGATGTACTCTGCATACAAGTTAAACAAACAGGGTGACAATATACAGCCTTGTCATACTCCCTTCCCAATTTAGAACCAGTTGTTCCACGTCTGGTTCTGATTGTTGCTTCTTGACCGACATACAGGTTTCTCAGGAGACAATAAAATGGTCTGGTATTCCCATCTCTTTAAGAATTTTCCAGTTTGTTGTGTGATACACAGTCATAGACTTTCATATATTCAATGTGAAACAGAAGTAGATGTTTTTCTGGAATTCCATTGTTTTCTCTATGATCCAGTGAATGTAGGCCATTTGATCTCTGGTTCCTCTGCTTTTCTAAATCTAGTTTGTACATCTGGAAGTTCTCAGTTCACATTCTGCTTAAGCCTAGCTTGAAGGATTTTGAGCATAACCTTAAGCACGCAAAATGAGTACAATTGTATGGTAGTTTGAACATCCTTTGGCACTGCCCTTCTTTGGGGTTGGAATGAAAACTGACATTTTCCAGGCCTGTGGCCACTGCTGAATTTTCCAAATTTGCTGGCACATTGAGTACAGCACTTTAACAGCATCATCTTTTAGGATTTTAAATAGCTCAGCTGGAATTCCGTCACCTCCACTAGCTTTTTTTTGTAGTAAAACTTCCTAAGGCCCACTTGATTTCACACTCCAGGATGTCAGGCTCTAGGGGAGTGACGACACCATTGTGGTTATCTGGGTCATTAAGACATTTTTGGTTCTTCTGTGTATTCTTGCCACCTTTTTAAAATTGCTTCTGCTTCTGTTAGGTCCTTACCATTTCTGTCCTTTATCGTGCCCATCCTTGCATGAAATGTTCCCTTGATGTCTCCAATTATCTTGAAGAGATCTCTAGTTTCTATTGTTTTCCTCTACTTCTTTGCATTGTTCATTGAAGAAGGCCTTCTTACCTCTCCTTGCTATTCTCTGGAACTCTGCATTCAGCTTGGTATATCTTTCCCTTTCTCCCTTGCTTTTCACTTCTCTTCTTTCCTTAGACAACCACTTTGCCTTTTTGCGTTTCTTTTTCTTGGGGATGGTTTTGGTCACTGCCTCCTGTACAACGTTATGAATCTCTCTCCATAGTTCCTCAGGCACTCTGTCTATGAGATCTAATTCTCTGAATCTATTCATCACCTCCACTGTATAAGCATAATTGATTTGACTTAGGTCCTACCTGAATGACCTAGTGTTTTTCCTTACTTTCTTTAATTTAAGCCTGAATTTTGCAATAAGGAGTTGCAAATGCCACAGTTAGCTCCAGATCTTGTTTTTGCTGACTGTATATAGCTTCTTCCTCTTCAGCTGCAAAAAACATAATCAATCTGATTTCAGTATTGATGATTTGGTGATGTCCATGTGTAGAGTCGTCCGTTGTATTGTTGGAAAAGGGTATTTGCTCTGACCACTGTGTTCCCTTGACAGAACTCCATTAGCCTTTGCCCTGCTTCGTTTTGTACTCCAAGGCCAAACTTGCCTGTTACTCCATGTATCTCTTGACTTCCTACTTTTGCATTCCAATCCCCTATGATGAAAAGGACATGCTTTTTCAGTGTTATTTCTAGAAGGTCTTGTAGGTCTTCATAGAACTGGTCAACTTCAGCTTCTTTGACATCAGTGGTTGGGCCACAGTCTTGGGTTACTGTCTTGTTGAATGGTTTTTGCCTTGGAAACTAATCAAGATCATTCTGTCATTTTCGAGATTGCACCCAAGTAGTGCATTTCAGACTCTTCTGTTGACTATGAGAGCTTTCCTCTAAGGGATTTTTGTCCTTAGAGGACATCCTCTAAGGACATTTCCTCTAAGGGATTCTCGCCCACAGTAGTAGATATAATGGTCATCTGAATTAAAAATTCACCCATTCCTGTCCATTTTAGTTCACTGATTCCTAAGATGCTGATATCCACTCTTGCCATATCCTGATTGACTATGTTCAATTTACCTTGATTCATGGACCTAATAATCCAGGTTGCTATGCAATACTGTTCTTTACAGCATCAGACTTTACTTTCACCACCAGACACATCCACAACTGAGCATCATTACCACTGTGGTGCAGCTGCTTCATTCTTTCTGGAGCTATAAGGATTTGCCTTTTGCTCTTCCCAAGTAGCATATTGGACACCTTCCAAACTGGGGGGCTCATCTCCCAGTGTCATATCCTTTTGCCTTTTCATACCATTCATGGGGTTCTCATGGCAAGAAGACCAGAATGGTTTACCATTCCCTCTTTCAGTGGGCCACGTTTTGTCAGAACTCTCCACTATGACACGTCCATCTTGGGTGGCCCTTCAAGGTGCAGCTCATAGCTTCACTGGGTTACACAAGCCCCTTTGCCACAACCAGATGTGATCCATAAAGGGGAATTCCTATGGTACTGTAGAATAAATTCACTTTTGCTGGTAAAATAACTGGCTATTGTATGATTAAAGTTGACATATTTGGTGGCACAAGCGGGGTCCAAAGGAGGCAAACTCTGAGAGACTATGGCTCCTAGAATCAAGCGAGGTAACCTGCACTAAGTCACCTGTGCTTATCACTCTGCTGAGTCGCTGACTGCTCTCAATTTGGAGACTGTTCTCTTGGATTCCAAGCCCCACTCTTTTGTGTTTTGGAGCTCTCTAACTTTATTCAGGCTCTGGGGAGGCTTTGTACTCTAAGGGGAAAGATTTCATCTGTCTGGCACAAGGCTTTATCCTTAGTACTCAAGTTGTTTTCTGGAGCATGTGGTAGTTAGGTTCTCTGTTGGAGACTGAGCTAACGGGGAACTATTCCTTTTGGAATCTGGGCAAAGGCTCTATCAACTTTCTTGGGTTTCTGGGAGAACTTAGGGAAATGGAAACCCACTCATCTAACTGCTCTGAAGGCAGTCCTCCTTCGGAGACTCGGGCTAGTTCATGTTTAAAAACTGTGGACACCCTTCACTGCATTTTTAACTAAGTGGGCTAGACAAACTAAAAGTCATTAGGAATTACAGCTGCCATTATGGGGAACTTTCAAGCTCCCCAAATTCAAATAAGACTAAATTGGAGGACTACATTCTAAAATTAAAACAAACATTTCACTGGTAACTGGAAACATGTACAAAACTCTAAAATTGGCTCTTTGCAAGATTCTGTTTCTAAATTTGCCAAAATAACCAAAAAAGAAAAAAATCTACCAGAGCCTCAAACTGTTGTATTCCCCTCCCCAACTTCTGGTTTTGGACCATCTGTGTGTCTTCTCCACACACTTTGTCTCAGACTCCGCCCTGGCGGCCATCTTGTGCTCCTGCTCTGACCCCAATGTCATCCTCCTCTCTCCTCTGCAAAAACCTGCCCCTTTAAAACATCAGACCCTCTGAGAATCCAAATGCTAAACCCCTAATTACTGTTTCTAAGACAATTGGAGCAAATACACAACTAAAATGAAGACTTTAAACAGCGATTGTCCTATATTCTTGAAAATAGACAAATAGATTTCAAAACTCTTAGGGGAAATTTTGTTTTCTATTTCCATCTGGTTGGTGAAGTTTTTTGGTAAGTCAACTATGCTGTTCAAAAGGTTCGACCTTTGTTTCAAGTAAGGCCATCTTAAGGGGAAATCTTAACAGAGAGAACTCCAAACCACTCAGGAGACAACAGACTGCTTTCTTTGATTGAGATGCAGAAGTTTCTAAAAGACAACTTGACTCCAGAAACAGTTCTAAAAGGATCCTTATAGTATGCCAGAAAAACAATTTGGGTCAAACTATTCTTCTGAGTTTTGTATTTTTGCACCTGAGACATGGCTAACATTTTAAATGAAACCATCAGCTCCCTGTTTGCATCTGTCTGTGCGCTCATGGGTATCTACATGCGTGTTAGTTGCTCAGTCATGTCTGACTCTTTGCAACCCATGGACTATAACCTACCAGACTCCTGTGTCCATGGAATTCTCCAGGCAAGAATACTGGACTGAGTACCATTCTCTTCTCCAGGGGATCTTCCTGACCCAAGGGTTGAACATGGGTCTCCTGCATTGCAGGCAGATTCTTAAACCTCTGAGCTACCAGTGTATCTATATATGTATCTGTATATGTGTGGTTTTTTTTTTTTTTTTCTTTTCTACCTCTGGATAGTATTGCTAAAATTAATTCAAAAGAGCTTTATTTAATTGGCTTAAAAACAAAAAAAGCAAAACAAACAAATGAGCACTTAATGAAATAAAATATAACAGAGACCTTCTGGGTTTACATGATACAGTTTGAAAGCAAGTTTGGGGATACTGGTTTAATTAAAACAGGCATGTCCTTGGAGTTACCAGTGTTTGAAACTAATGCAGGCATACAATTTTTATTCTACCTGGGTTAATTGGTCAGATAAATTCATGTTATCTTCATTACAAAATTTGTGAGCAATACATGGTATGATAAAATTTTTCATGAATGTTGAAAGCAAGTGAATTGTAAGTACGTGAATGAGATATAGATTTCTGGGTAAATCTTTTAAACAGTTTCCCCAAATCTTTTTGGCATCCTGAAACTTTACAGTTTTGTTGCTGCTGCTGCTGCTGCTAAGTCAGTTCAGTGGTGTCCGACTCTGTGCAACCCCATAGATGGCAGCCCACCAGGCTCCGCTGTACCTGGGAATCTCCAGGCAAGAACACTGGAGTGGGTTGCCATTTCCTTCTCCAAGGCATGAAAGTGAAGTCACTCAGTCATGTCCAACTAGTAGCGACCCTATGGGCTGCAGCCTACCAAGCTCCTCCATCCATGAGATTTTCTAGGCAAGAGTACTGGAGTGGCTTGCCATTGCCTTCTCTGTACAGTCATTAAATATCTAGATCACTCCCAAATAAGATCAAAATACTAGAACATTACTTAAAATAGGTTCATCTACTTATGACTTCCTTTACAAAGGACTAAAGATATTTGAGCATTCTTTGGCATAGCCTTTCTTTGGAATTGGAATGAAAACTGACCTTTTCCAGTCCTGTGGCCACTGCTGAGTTTTCCAAATTTGCTGGCATATTGAGTGCAGCACTTTCACAGCATCATCTTTCAGGGTTTGAAACAGCTCAACTGGAATTCCATCACCTCCACTAGCTTTGTTTGTAGTGATGCTTTCTAAGGCCCACTTGACTTCACATTCCAAGATGTCGGGCTCTAGATTAGTGATCACATCATCATGATTATCTGGGTCGTGAAGATCTTTTTTGTACAGTTCTTCTGTGTATTCTTGCCACCACTTCTTAATATCTTCTGCTTCTGTTAGGTCCATATCATTTCTGTCCTTTATCGAGCCCATCTTTGCATGAAATGTTCCCTTGATATCTCTAATTTTCTTGAAGAGATCTCTAGTCTTTCCCATTCTGTGCTTTTCCTCTATTTCTTTGCATTGATGGCTGAAGAAGGCTTTCTTATCTCTTCTTGCTATTCTTTGGAACTCTGCATTCAGATGCTTATATCTTTCCTTTTCTCCTTTGCTTTTCGCTTCTCTTCTTTTCACAGCTATTTGTAAGGCCTCCCCAGACAGCCATTTTGCTTTTTAGCATTTCTTTTCCATGGGGATGGTCTTGATCCCTGTCTCCTGTACAATGTCACGAACCTCATTCTATAGTTCACCAAGCACTCTATCTATCAGATCTAGACCCCTAAATCTATTTCTCACTTCCACTGTATAATCATAAGGGATTTGATTAGGTCATACCTGAATGGTCTAGCGGTTTTCCCTACTTTCTTCAATTTAAGTCTGAATATGGCAATAAGGAGTTCATGATCTGAGCCACAGTCAGCTGCTGGTCTTGTTTTTGTTGACTGTATAGAGCTTCTCCATCTTTGGCAGCAAAGAATATAATCAATCTGAATTCAGTGTTGACCATCTGGTGATGTCCATGTGTAGAGTCTTCTCTTGTGTTGTTGGAAGAGGGTGTTTGCTATGACCAGTGCATTTCCTTGGCAAAACTCTATTAGTCTTTGCCCTGCTTCATTCTGCATTCCAAGGCCAAGTTTGCCTGTTACTCCAGGTGTCTCTTGACTTCCTACTTTTGCATTCCAGTCCCCTAGAATGAAAAGGACTTCTTTTTTGGGTGTTAGTTCTAAAAGATCTTGTAGGTCTTCATAGAACCATTCAACTTCAGCTTCTTCAGCGTTACTGCTTGGGGCATAGACTTGGATAACTGTGATATTGAATGGTTTGCCTTGGAGACGAACAGAAATCATTCTGTCATTTTTGAGATTGCATCCAAGTACTGCATTTCGGACTCTTTTGTTGACCATGATGGCTACTCCATTTCGTCTGAGGGTTTCCTGCCTGCAGTAGTAGAAGTAATGGTCATCTGAGTTAAATTCACCCATTCCAGCCCATTTTAGTTTGCTGATTCCTAGAATGTCTTGCCATCTCTTGTTTGACCACTTCCAATTTGCCTTGATTCATGGACCTGACATTCCAGGTTCCTATGCAATATTGCTCTTTACAGCATCGGATCTTGCTTCCAATTCCAAAGAAAGGCAATGCCAAAGAATGCTCAAACTACCACACAATTGCACTCAACTCACATGCTAGTAAAGCAATGCTCAAAATTCTCCAAGCCAGACTTCAGCAATACGTGAACTGTGAACTCCCTGATGTTCAAGCTGGTTTTAGAAAAGGCAGAGGAACCAGAGATCAAATTGCCAACATCTGCTGGATCATGGAAAAAGCAAGAGAGTTCCAGAAAAACATCTATTTCTGCTTTATTGACTATGCCAAAGCCTTTGACTGTGTGGATCACAATAAACTATAGAGAATTCTGAAAGAGATGGGAATACCAGACCACCTGACCTGCCTCTTGAGAAACCTGTACTCAGGTCAGGAAGCAACAGTTAGAACTGGACATGGAACAACAGACTGGTTCCAAATAGGAAAAGGAGTACGTCAAGGCTGTATATTGTCACCCTGCTTATTTAACTTCTATGCAGAGTACATCATGAGAAATGCTGGGCTGGAAGAAACACAAGCTGGAATCATGATTGCTGGGAGAAATATCAATAACCTCAGATATGCAGATGACACCACCCTTACGGCAGAAAGTGAAGAGGAACTAAAAAGCCTCTTGATGAAAGTGAAAGAGGAGAATGAAAAAGTTGGCTTAAAGCTCAACATTCAAAAAACAAAGATCATGGCATCCGGTCCCATCACTTCATGGGAAATAAATGGGGAAACAGTAGAAACAGTGTCAGACTTTATTTTGGGGGGCTCCAAAATCACTGCACATGGTGATTGCAGCCATAAAATTAAAAGACGCTTACTCCTTGGAAGAAAAGTTGTGACCAACCTAGATAGTATATTCAAAAACAGAGACATTACTTTGCCGACTAAGGTCCATCTAGTCAAGGCTATGGTTTTTCCTGTGGTCATGTATGGATGTGAGAGTTGGACTGTGAAGAAGGCTGAGCGCCGAAGAATTGATGCTTTTGAACTGTGGTGTTGGAGAAGACTCTTGAGAGTCCCTTGGACTGCAAGGAGATCCAACCAGTCCATTCTGAAGGAGATCAGCCCTGGGATTTCTTTGGAAGGAATGATGCTAAAGCTGAAACTCCAGTACTTTGGCCACCTCATGCGAAGAGTTGACTCGTTGGAAAAGACTCTGATGCTGGGAGGGATTGGGGGCAGGAGGAAAAGGGGACGACAGAGGATGAGATGGCTGGATGACATCACGGACTCGATGGATGTGAGTCTGAATGAACTCTGGGAGATGGTGATGGACAGGGAGGCCTGGCGTGCTGCAATTCATGGGGTCGCAAAGAGTCGGACACGACTGAGCGACTGAACTGAACTGAACTGAACTGCAAGATATTTGGGTCTATTGGTAAACATACCACATTGGAAAATTTCCTTGAGGAAAATACGTTTTTAGGCATTATTAAATATGTTCATTAGTTTGTACAGACTTGTCCCAGTTGTTTAAAGCCACCAGAAATAATTAGGGGAAACAACTATATATGCAACACAAGTAAGACAGGTGCTTTTGGTAAACCCCAGTTTGATTCCTGGGTCAGGAAGATTCGCTGGAGAAGGGATAGCTACCCAAACCAGCACCCTTGGGCTTCCCTTGTGGCTCAGCTGGTAAAGAATCTGACTGCAATGTGGGAGACCCGGGTCTGATCCCTCGGTTGGAAAGATTCTCTGGAAAAGGGAAAGGCTACCCACTCCAGTATTCTGGCTCAGAGAATTCCAAGGACTATATTATCCATGGAGTTGCAAAGAGTCAGAGTCTTTGAAAGTGACTTTCACTTTCACTTTTGGTAAGAAAAGGTAGAAGAATGGAAATGCATTTTATTGAGGGAAAGAGTGTAATTTTGTCCTAAAGTGAAGCTAATTCAGAATAGGAAAGACAAAAAATAGGACAAAAGCTAAACGAAATTGTAAGCTGTAGAAGATTTATGGGGAAATTTTTTGAAAATTAATTAATCTCTTAAAAGGGCAAAGTTTTCTTGGACTAAGTAGTTCTTTTTTTTCCTAGGCTTCATATTGTCTTAATCTGGTCTCTGGTTACTTAAGATAATGGAATCTTCTCAACATTAAAAGAACCAAGTTTTGCCTACAACTATGTAACTTTTTGTATTTGCCTTTGAAATTTGTTACTTATCGTTACTTTGATCCAACAGATAATTATCATTTCATAATAATATATGATCCTGTTTGATCAAATGTCTAAAACCTTTTGATATTTTTAATAAACTTCCCCAAAAGCAAGTTCTAAATGAAGTCTTTCTGACCTTGAGCTAACTCTGAGATCTTTCTCAGGGTCCCCAGAAAATCTCAAGTCTTTTTGTCAGTTATAGGCACTTACTGCTTTACTTTAATGCTTTTGCAAATATGTTTTTTCTTTAAAGAGATTCATGTATAAAGCTCTGACACGTACTCTGAAATATGGGTTTTTGACAACTTTAACATCATATGACTGAACTGGGTAAGGATTTCTAAAACTAATGGAAAGCAAACTGCTTTAATGTTTTGTTTTCCAGGTGTAAAGAATCCATTTTTCTCCTCTGCTTTAAGTTATCTATAACTCACAGCAATTTGGTAAAGTATATGCTGGCCACAAGATTGAAGCACTTATCTTTTTATCCCTGTCTGATTCCCCCCAAATTCTGAAATTCTTATTAAATATTCTTTTTTTCATGACAAAGTATATATCTGTATAACTTCAATGGGAGTTTATTTCAGGAACAGCATGTCAGCAGCAATTGGCCCCTGTTCCTTTCAATCCACAACTGATAAAGACAAACATACTTCTGTATTGTAAAGGTCTAATTACATCTATTAAAAATAACCATGCTCTAGTAGAGCCCCCTTTCTGCAGCACATTACCAGGAGTCAAAGACCCCACCTATCACACTCTATAACCTTGACATTTTGTGTACCAGAAGAGGCACCTTTAAAAGAACTCTCTCCAGCCTCACTGGAAGGGCCCCTATCAGGTATTGTTAACTAAACTTTGTACTGCTAAACTCCAAGAAGTAGACCCCTGCGTCTACACATCACATTTAAAGCAGGTATTGAATCCCAACTGGACCATCTGGCGACATGAAGATAAAGCACACTAGGATTTGAGGCAGACAGTGAGGCTGACAGCTTTCCCAAGATGTCTGGACCAAGCCGGTGTACCTTTCTTTCAGTACTGTCTCTCACCTTGTTTTCTCCCTCCCTTCCATGGAAGGACAATGCCCTTATTTTTATTTCCCAACCCCTTGTGAAAGGGGGAACCTCTCTGATTGCTGGATTTGCCATTGAAAACATCAGTCCATCCAAGGGAGCAAAGACCCTTTGGTTCACTCTATAAGAAATTTTACTGGGGTTCCAAATGCTGTGGTTTGTCCAAATTGTTTCCAGAGCCCATTTCATAAAGTCAGTGTGCTAAACCTGCCTAAACTTACTCCCTGCTTCAATCTGACTCAACCCTGTGATGGAAAAGCAAGATCTTCTAAACATTTGTATGAAAGGTTCTGTGGAGCTGTCAGTGTAAGTCACATAATTTGTAAACTTGCTGACACATCTCTATGTCTAAGTATCCTCTTGGTGTGTAACAACCTTATGTGCGAGCCTTGGTTCAGTTCAATTCAGTTCAGTTCAGTCGCTCAGTTGGGTCCGACTCTTTGCGACCCCATGAATCGCAGCACACCAGGCCTCCCTGTCCATCACCAACACCCAGAGTTCACTCAAACTCACGTCCATCGAGTCGGTGATGCCATCCAGCTATCTCATCCTGTTGTCCCCTTTTCCTCCTGCCCCCAATCCCTCCCAGCATCAGAGTCTTTTCCAATGAGTCAACTCTCCTCGTGAGGTGGCCAAAGTACTGGAGTTTCAGCTTTAGAACACCCATGGCTGATCTCCTTTAGAATGGACCAGTTGGATCTCCTTGCAGTCCAAAGGACTCTCAAGAGTCTTCTCCAACACCACAGTTCAAAAGCATCAATTCTTCAGCGCTCAGCTTTCTTCACAGTCCAACTCTCACATCCATACATGACCACTGGAAAAACCATAGCCTTGACTAAACGGACCTTTGTTGGCAAAATAATGTCTCTGCTTTTCAATATGCTATCTACGTTGGTCATAACCTTCCTTCCAAGGAGTAAGCATCTTTTAATTTTATGGCTGCAGTCACCATCTGCAGTGATTTTGGAGACCAAAAAGATAAAGTCTGACACTGTTTCCACGGTTTCCCCATTTACTTCCCATGAAGTGATGGGACCAGATGCCATGATCTTCATTTTCTGAATGTTGAGCTTTAAGTCAACTTTTTCACTCCCCTCTTTCACTTTCATCAAGAGGCTTTTTAGTTCCTCTTCACTTTCTGCCATAAGGGTGGTGTCATCTGCATATCTGAGGTTATTGATATATCTCCCGGCAATCATGATCCCAGCTTGTGCTTCTTCCAGCCCAGCATTTCTCATGATGTACTCTGCACAGAAGTTAAATAAGCAGGATGACAATATACAGCCTTGACGTACTCCTTTTCCTATTTGGAACCAGGCTGTTGTTCCATGTCCAGTTCTAACTGTTGCTCCCTGACCTGCAACAGGTTTCTCAAGAGGCAGGTCAGGTGGTCTGGTATTCCCATCTCTTTAAGAATTTTCCACAGTTTATTGTGATCCACACAGTCAAAAGCTTTGGCATAGTTAAGCAATGCTAATACCCCTATTCCAATGAATAACCCCATAGATGCTATTGTTTATGTGGGAGTCTTATCCTTTCTCCTGGTTATACCTTCATATATGGAAGTTTGTGGAATACCTTTATGCTTAAGCAAGTCATTGTCTTGATAGCTGGAGAATATGACGACAGTGTACCCTTGCTGTGTTCACTACCTTGTTCTCCCTACATAATCAAACAGAAGCCTCTCATTGGTCCGCTCCATTAAGCCTTTACAACAACCTTAAGGAATAACTTCCAGGAAGCACGCAAGATTCTGGTTTTTTCTCCGTAGGGAGAGTTTTCTTCCTATGATTAGAGTGCCAATGAACAAATAATCAGGAATCTCTCCCTGATATTAGGAGTTGCTGCTGCTAAGTCGCTTCAGTCATGTCTGAGCCTGTGTGACCCCACAGACGGCAGCCCACCAGGCTCCCCCGTCCCTGGGATTTTCCAGGCAAGAATACTGGAGTGGGTTGCCATGTCCTTCTCCAATGCATGAAAGTGAAAAGCGAAAGTGAAGTTGCTCAGTCGTGTCCGACTCTTAGCAACCCCATGGACTGCAGCCTACCAGGCTCCTCCATCCACAGGATTTTCCAGGCAAGAGTACTGGAGTGGGGTGCCATTGCCTTCTCCGGATATTAGGAGTTAGCTGACTCCATAACCAACACAATTTCAACTCAGAAATGTTCACCTAACTCACTGGCCAAGGTGATTTTGGATCACCACATAGCCTTTTATTACTTACTTGCTGAACAAGGCGGTGTCTATGCAAAATAGACAAATAGCAAACACCTCTTGTTAAATGTGCGGACACGCCTCTGGGGAAGCAGAGGCCCAACTACACAAAATTAAAAAGCAAACATATTAGTTACAGCACATTTCACCCAACAACCTACTGTCTTCTGATTTATTCAACTGACTACCTTTGGGTCTGAGCTCCTGGTTTAGAACCATCTTGAAAACTGGATTTATAATGCTGTTTTTAACTCTGTTCTGTATATTTGCTAAGTTTTACATCTATTACTTATCAAACCTTTATAAAAAATGACATGCTTAATATGATGATGCTAGCCCAGTGTCTCGAGATAATTTATAACACTTACAACCTGGACTAAATATGGACTTTTAATGAGAAATTCCTGAGAGTTACTCAAATGTGGCCTCCTGAGGTTTCTAATTTGTGTACCTTCTCTCTGACATGAAATATGACAACCAGGGAAGGTCTGAGGAATAAATTACTGCATGTGGAAATCCTGACTCTTGATCAGCAATGCTTTTAAGGAAAGAGCTTAAGCAAAAGGTGGAAATGTGAAATTAAAGAAATCTCAGCTAAAACTGGAGTCAGGACAGGCCTGTAGGAGGCACTCTCACACCCTACCGTGTACCCTCAATTACTTCAAGCAGTAAGAGGTGTGCCAGATCTCCAACAGAAAGCTGGCTTCACTTTACTATCCAGAAACAGTAGAAAACTTCACTCCAGGACAGCCCAGCCAATCAGTGACTGTAAGCAGTCCAACCAATCAGAAGCCTCTATACTCTGGATTCCCAGGTCCCCCCAGTGGACTCTCTGTTCATCACAGCCCCTCCCAAATCCCCTTCTTTTCCCTATAAAAACAAGCCCCCCTTCCTCATTCTCTGGATTTGCCTATGGTTTACCATAGCTTACATTTCCCAAGTTGCAAAGTCCCCCACTATTCCCATGTAAACTCACTTTGCTAGCAAAATAACTGGCTATTATATTGTTAAAGTTGACAGGATAAATAAAAAGTGGTATATCCACAATGGAATATTATTTCATCATAAAAAAGAATGAAGGATTGATACATGCTTCAACACAGATGAACCTTGAACATAAAGTGAAAGAAGCCGGTTACAAAAGGTAACACTATGTATGATTCCATTTATATAAAATGTCCAGGACAGGCAAATCTACATTGATAAGAAGATTTGTGGCTGCCTAGGCCTAGAAGTGGTTAGGGGGAAATGGAGCCTAATTGCAAATGGGTACAGGCTTTCTGGTGTAATGAAAATGTTCTAAAATTAATTGTGATGTTTTCACATTCTGTGAATATACCTAAAACCACTGAATTTTATACTTTCAGTGGGAGAATTATATGGTATGTAAATTATATTTTAAGAAAGCTGTTACCTTAAAAAATAAAAGTGGAAGGCAGAACACCTCATCTCTAGTGAAACACAGACCCCTGTGATCATGGAGGCTGACTGGACAAATATCCTTTGCTGGCCACTTATAAAAGAGAGGGAACTTTACTGTTTAGATTTTTTTTAATGAAAGCGGGGGGGGGGGGGGGGGGTGGGGGCGGGGAACTTCACCATTAGAGGGCTAGGAAATCAGTGAAAGTAATAATTATTTAAAGGAGAAAATGAAAAGGAATTGGTTTAAAAAAAGCTTGTGGGACTTCTCTGGTGGTCCAGTAGTTGAGAATCTGCCTTCCGATGCAGAAGACACAGCTTCCATCCCTGGCTTCCATCCCTGGCTTCCATCCCTGGTCAGGGAACTAAGATCCCACATGCCATGGGGCAACCAAGCCCCCATGATGCAACTACTGAACCCGTGAGCTCTACAGCCTGTGAGCTGCAGCTACAGAAGCCTATGGCCCACAACTGGAGAAATCTCATGAATTGCAACGAAGAGCCCCATGCCACAGTGAACACCCAGTGCAGCCAAATGTGTATACAGCCATATATACATATATATCATACAGCCATATATACATATGCACCTCTTCTGGTTTCTGTCCTTAGTATTCTGCATCTTTTACTCAGTAACTTTAATTTTTTATTTTTTAACTTTAGGGCTGCACAAGAAGGGAGTTTTGCCTAATTATTGGCTTAGAATTCTCCTCTACCTATACTTCCGGGTTCCCTCAAGCAGATGTTGCAAACTGGAGGTTCGTATTTGTGTTACATTTAGTCCACAAAGTGCATGAAAAGTTTTAAATTTGTTAACGTTCATAAGACAGGAGATTTCACATAAAAATTATTTGCAGCTCCTCTTGCTGCTGCTGCTGCTAAGTCGCTTCAGTCGTGTCCAACTCTGTGCGACCCCATAGATGGCAGCCCACCAGGCTCCCCCGTCCCTGGGATTCTCCAGGCAAGAATACTGGAGTGGGTTGCCATGTCCTTCTCCAATGCATGAAAGTGAAAAGCGAAAGTGAAGTTGCTCAGTCGTGTCCGACTCTTAGTGACCCCATGGACTGCAGCCTTCCAGGCTCCTCCATCCATGGGATATTCCAGGCAAGAGTACTGGAGCGGGGTGCCATTGCAGCTTCTCTTGAGTAACAGGCAAGTTCTGGCAATATAGAAGGGTGCTTCTTCATTCAGCAAGGGAAACAAATTATCTTTATAAAGCAGTATCCAAAGTACTCAAGGAATAAGTTAGCCGGTTCTTGAGGGAAGAAAATGTAAAAGAATCAGGCAGACAGGGACTGAACATAATCAAAAGCAGAGGATGGAGATACAGGAGAAAACATCTTTAGAGCTACACTGTGAGGTAACATCTCAAAGTGGGATAGTCTTCCTACCATTCCCTCTCACAGAATCTCTAGCTACAGATTCTTAGAAGTCTGTATTTTTGAATATCCACAGGATGCTAGGTTCCTCCTCTCTCAGAGAGATGAGTTCTTTATTGCTTCTCACAGAGCTTATCCCATACTTATCCTTCATTGCTCTTGTCCTTTCTCTGCTCCTATCCTATGAAATCCAGTTTTTGATCAGTAATGCAAAGGTCCTAAATCTGCCAGAGAGAGAAGCCCATATATGAGTGTTTACTTATATCTGACTCTTCATGACCCCATGGACTGTAGCCCACCAGGCTCCTCTGTCTATGGGATTTTCCAGGCAAGAATACTGGAGTGGATTGCCATTTCCTCCTCCAGGGGATCCTCCCAACCCAGGGACCTAAACTGCATCTCTTGCATTTCCTGCATTGGCACATTGGCAGTCAGATTCTTTACCACTTTGCCCCCTGGGAAGCCAGCTGATACAACACCTACACACACACACACACACACACACACACACACACACATATAGCAGGTGAAGCCCTCTGGAAGTGTTCACTACAAAACTCTCCACAAGGGAATGCGACAGAAAACAGCTTTGGTTTTTATCAAAATATGTTGTAGGTTATACAGTCCTATTTGATCAGAGAAATAAGAATAAAAATAACAACAAAAATAACTTTGAATCACCACCACTATTAACCTTGTCTTATAAGAATTATAAGAATAACAAGAATTCAATATTATCATATATAGAGATATTAAAATCGACCTAATTGTCCCCCAAATGTGCTTTATGACTTTTCTCCCTTCTATCTGGGTTCCAGTCAAAGTCTGCCCTTGGCATTGGCTATTTCATCTCTTTAGCTTCTTAACCCACCTCCTCCATCTTTGTTTGCTTTTTTTTTGTAAATGTAATAGACATTTTTAAAGAGTCCAGGTCAGCTGGCCTACAGCGTGCCCTTCGTGTTCTTTTTGTCTGATCATTTCCTCACAATTAGCCTGATTAGGCATTTCTGGCACAAACGCTCTGCATGTGCTGTGTGCTTCTTCCTGCGTCACATCAGAAGGCACCTAAGTCAGACCATCACATCGGCGGTTCAGTCGCTCAGTCGTGTCCAGCTCTTGCGACCCCGTGGACTGTAGCCTGCCAGGCTCCTCTGCCCATGGGATTCTCCAGGCAAGAGTACTGGAGTGGATTGCCACTTCCTTCTCTAGGGGATCTCCCCAACCCAGGAATTGAACCCAGGTCTCCTGCATCACACGCAGATTCTTTACCAGCTGAACTCTGAGGGAAGACCGACTATCACATTGATGTGTTAAATTTGATCACTTGGTAAAGTGTTGACCTCAGAATATTTCCTTCCCTTGCGACTACTAAGTTAATTATTAAATGATTAATACGAGAATTAATAAGTCAACTTTCTTATGTGTGTAATGGTACTATGACTATGTAATAGAATATCCTTATTTTTAGCAGGTGGAAGCTGAGGTATTTAAGAGAAAGTATCAAAAACTCTGCAACTTACTTTTGAATAAAGGAGTGCTATGAATAACTCTATGCCCATAAATTTGATAATCTGGATGAGATGGACTAATTCCTTGAAGACACAAACTACCAAAATTCAGACAGAAAGAAATTGACAATTGGAATAGGCCTGTATCAACTAAATAAAATGAATCAATAATCAATACCTTTCAAAACAGAAATCACCAGGCCCAGATGGGTTCAGGGGTGAATTTTACCAAATTTTAAGAAAGAAATTAAACCAACCCCCCTTCATCTCTTTCAGAAGACAGAAGCAGAAGAAAGACTTCTTAACTTGTTCTTTGAGGCCAGCATTACCGTAATACCAAAACCAGATGAAAACATTACAAGACAAGGAAACTACAGGCCAGTCTCGCTCGAGAATGTAGATGTAGAAATCCTCAGTAAAATATTAGCAAGTCAAATCCAGCAATCTATAAAAAGAATTATACACCATGATTGTGGGGTTAATCTCAAGTACGCAAGGCTGATTCAACGTTCAAAATCAATTAATGTAATACATCAACAGGCTAAAGAAGAAAAATCACATGATCATATCAGTAGATTCAGAAAAGGTATTTGACAAAATCCAACACCAAGAGATGATAAAAGCTTTCTGTAAACTAGGATTAGAAGGAAATTAGCTCAACTGGATAAAGTGTATCTATAAAAACTCATAGCTAACAACATACTTAATGGTAAGAAAATAGAAGCTTTTCCACTAAGATCAGGAATGATGCCAGGATAACCCATCTGACCACTCCTTTTCAACATTGTACTGGAAGTCTTAGCTAGTACAATAAAACAAGAAAAGGAAATAAAAGCTATACAGATAGCAAAGGAAGAAATAAAACTGTCTTTGTTCACACATGACACAATTTTCTATGTCGAAAATCCAAAAAAAGTATTAAAAAACTAACTGGAAGAGTAAAGATCTGATTAAGACAGATAAGGATATAAGCAATTATAGGAAGGTTGTAAGATACAAGGTGAATATACAAAAGTCAATCACTTTCCTATAAGCCAGCAATGAACAACTGGAAATTGAAATTAAAAACACAATACCATTTACAGCAGCATCCCCAAAATAAAATACTTCGGTATGAGTCTAACAAAATGTATAAGATCTATATGAGGAAACAAACAAAACCCTGATAAATGAACTCAAAGAAGAACTAAATAAATGGAAATATATTCCATGTTCCCAGACCTTTAAAATTGGGATTATGTGATGGATAAATCATTTTTTACTCTACTTGCCTATTGAAGGTGTTTAAATGAGCATGTATTCATATTTAACATGTATAAATAACTGAATTACATAATGCCTTGTGATCTTACGTGCACGCTTGTGTGCCAAGTTGCTTCAGTCATGTCCAACTCTGCGACCCCATGGACTGTAGCCCTCCAGGCTAATTTCAGACTATTAATGCTATAACTTTTAAATTACACAATTAGAAACTTTAAAAAATATATGGTATCTATACACCAATGTGATTAGGTGTATACAACAAAGAAAAAAAGCTAGGGAAAAGTTCAGGGGAAGATAAAACAAAAATTACCTCAGATTGCCTCTGAATGACAGAATTGTAAATATTTATTCCATAATGAGCCTTATTTTATAATGATGCTAACACACAAAATTTTATTAAAAACTATAATTTCTGAGTTCTGGTTTAATTTTTAGATCACTGAATGAAAAGTGTTTTCCCCAAAAGATATCACCCAACAGTCTCATTTATTTAAATATAAATACTTTCAAACTGTAGTGCTGGAGAAGACTCTTGAAAGTCCCTTGGACTGCAAGGAGATCAAACCAGTCCATCCTAAAGGAAATCAACCCTGAATATTCATTGGAAGGATTGATGCTGAAGCTGAAGCTCCAATACTTTGGTCACCTGATGTGAAGAGCCAACTCATTGGAAAAGATCCTGATGCTGGGAAAAACAGAGGGCAGGAAGAGAAGGGGGTGACAGAGGATGAGATGGTTGGATAGCATCACTAATTTAATGGACATGATTTTGAGCAAACTTTGGGAGATAGTGAAGAACAGGGAAGTTTGGCATGTTGCAATTCATGGGGTCGCAGAGTCGGACACATCTTAGCAACTAAACAACAAGTATAATCTCTAAGAATCACTTTTATAGTAGATGGGAAAGAGATCCCTAATTCATGTTAATTCTAAACCAATCTGTTTACTGCAGACAGATTCAAGCACTTATTATATGCACTGAAATACATTCACAATTTTTGAAGTGAAGTGAAATGAAGTCGCTCAGTCGTGTCCAACTCTTTGCGACCCCATAGACTGTAGCCTATCAGGCTCCTCCATCCATGGGATTTTCCAGGCAAGAGTGCTGGAGTGAATTGCCATTTCCTTCTCCAAGGGATCTTCCCAACCCAGGAATCGAACCCAGGTCTCCCGCATTGCAGGCAGATGCTTTACCGTCTGAGCCACCAGGGAAGCCCTCACAATTTTTATGTATATGTAAATAAGTGAACACGTTATTGTCCAAAGGAGAAAAGACAGGAAAAAGTAGAAAGTGGAAATGTCAGAGAGAGGAATATAACTGAAGGTGAGAAACAGCTGATCAGGGACAAAAGAATTCTACTGGACTTGGCAACTGGAAATAACTGGAAGAGTGAAGATCTGATTACGGTAGATAAGAATGTAGAGAGCTGAACCACTATAGCTGATAATGCTTTCACTCTGGCAGATGAGGCTGCAAAGATGGTTGGAGATCAAAACAGAAGGCCTTTGTATACCAAGCAAGGACACTTTCTGCTAGAGTTCTGGGCTTAGAGAGTCCTTCCAGCTTAGAGATCGAACTTGTTTAAGCATCCCAGGGACTTGGCAAATTGTCTGGCATGCAGCAGGAATTCAGAAGTGTTTGCTAAATTGAAATAATTTCTTCTTGTTCTAAGCAATGAGAAGCCAGGCAACATTTTATCAGATGCTGCGTTTTTCGTATTAACAGTCAATCAATAAACGGTCCCAGTAATTTTCCTCTCTTGTGTCACTTCCAGGATGGCTTCTTTTTCTCCAGTAAATGTGGTCTTTGAACAAGATATTCCCTTTTACTATGTTTTTGTCACCAGTTCTATCTCAGCAAGTCATAATAGGGTTGTACCTCCCTCCTTGTGTCAATACTTTTTAAAATCTGCTCTGTTTGTGTTGGTTACTCTTTGCATACAGCTGTACACTTGAGGCAGAGATCTCTCTCTTCCCTTCCAGCTCTCCTCCGTCTACCCCACCCTGCCCCCTCTCTCTCATATCTTACATAGACTCTGACTAGAGATATTCTGTGTGATTACCCAAACCACGCTTCTAGGACCCCAACATATTCCCATGTCAAAAATCTTTTTATTATGTGCTTTCAAGTCATAGTATGTGCCCTCTGGAGTGAAAGATTAAAATCTTGGTCCCATATTGACACTGAGCTAGTCAGTATAATTTTACATTCACTTTTCACTAGTTCACTTAGCTTGAACTAGTATTTAACAATGGGGATAAATTTATGCAAATATATGTCCTTTTTCTCATGTAACTTTCCTAATCATCAATTGCATGAGTTTTCAAGACAGTGAAGAGAATGCATGAATTAAATAATTAAATATGTGCAAGCATCTAGTCCAGAACTTTCAGAGAATAAGAACTGAATAAATATTAGGCCCCTTTCCTTTGCTTCAACTTCCTCCTATTTCCCCATTACTGTAACAGAGAAGAACAAACTGACTCCATATTGGATCTATTCCTTTAGCACTAACCCTGTGCTTAGTCATGCTGGCTCTGCACCTTTTCCAAAATAATGCTGCCTACAGCCTGAAAACCATAGGAGCGACGGCCCATTCTCAGGGCTCTGACTTTAAAAGTATAACACTTTCCCATTCATATAGAGATAAAAAGTTGCAGAACAGAGAATAACATTTGTCATGTTGGAGGTTTATAGGAACATTGTGACCAGACCTGCCTGTATAGCTGCAGAAAAAAAGGATTCCTACACCAAGAAATCTGCAATAACTAGCCATACCCCCTTCCCTTTTAGTATAAAAGAAACCCAAATTCTAACTCAGGTAAGATGGCTCCTTGAGACACCAGTCTGCCATCTTCTGTGTCTACTGGCTTTTCAAGTAAAGTCACTATTCCTTGCCCCACAACTCGTCTCTTGACTTATTGGCCTATCCTGTGGTAAGCAGCATGAGCTTGGACTTGGTAGCATTAACAGGTTATATATATATATATATATATTCATATATATGTATGTATGCATACATATATATATCTTTGAAAAGATGTTTAAAAATTAGTTTTATTGTGGTATGATTATGTAACATTAATTGCACCTATTTTAAAACATTCAGTTTGAGGAGTTTTGACCAGTGAATTGTTGTTCAGTTGCTAAGTCATGTCTGACTTTGCGACCCCGTGAACTGTAGCACACCAGGCTCCTCTATCCAACACTATCTACCAGGTAATATATTTAATCAACAAAATAAATAAATAGATGCATCTAAGTCAGACAAGGCTTCCTAAATTTCTTTCAAACCCATGCCCTCACCTCCAATCATATTACTTCTTCCGATTAGATTTTCATAATTTTTTTTCCTTGCCTCACTGCATTGGCATCCAGCTCAATATTGATAGAGTCATGTTTGGGCCTTGTCTTGTTTCTGATCTTGAAAAGAAACCTTCAAAATTTCACTATTAAATAATACATTTTATGTGGAGCTTTTATGGATAGATACCCTTTTTCAGGTTCAAGTCCTCTACTAGTCCTAATCTGCCAAGCAGTCTTAGCATTAGTGAATGTTGCATTTTATTGATTTTTTCTATATCTACTGAAATAATACAATTTTTCTTTTTAATCTATTTAAATTTATTTAAGTTATTAATGTGGTAAATCACATTGATGAATTTCTATAATGTTAAATCAGCCATGTATATTATTAAGATAAGCCCAACTCAATCATGATGTATTTTCTTTTTTATATATTGTGGGATTTGCTAGCCACCACAATATTGTAAAGTAATTATCCTTCAATTAAAATAAATTAATTAAAATTTTTTTCTTCAGGATTTTTACATCCTTATTTTTAAGTAGCTTGACCTGTAATTTTCCCATCTTGTCTTTGTTGGGTTTTGGTATTAAGGGTGTGCTAGTCTCAAAAAATGAGAAAGGGTATCTCTCTTCTGTTCTCTGGAAGAGTTTGTGTAAGGCTAGAATTTTTTTCTATTCGTTTCAGTCTTTTAAATAAATTTCCTCTGAGCTTGGAGTTTTCTTCATGGAAAGATTTTTGATTATTATTAAATAATTAACAATAAACCAATTATTTTTTATTTCATTGGTTTATGGTTATAGGATTTTAAGGTTTTCATTACTTCTTTAGTTAGTTTTGGTCAGCTATATTACTTTAGAAATTGATTTTCACAAAATTCTCAAAACTTTTGATATAAAATTGCTCACAATGTCCTCTTTTAGTCTTTTGAACGTCTGTAGCTTCTCTATCGTTGTCCCAGCCATTCCTATTCCTGATGTTGCTCATTTGGCACTGGCGCTTACACACACACACACACACACACACACACACACACACGCTCACACAATCCCCTACTCCTCCATGATCAGTCTTGCCAGAGGTTTGCCAATTTTATTAATCTTTTGAAAGAACAAAGTTTGGGCTTTGTTAATCCTTTATGCTGTAAAATCTTTCTACATCAAACTCTTATTATTTTGTTTTCCTACTTTGGGTCTAATTTGCTATATGGTATGTTTTCTAACTTCTTAAAATAAATGTTGAGATTTTTCAGCCCTTGGTGCTTTTTTTCCTAATATATGCCTTTAGGTCTACAAATTTCTCTCAAAGCTTGATTTTAATAGCATTATACGAGTTATGACATGTAGTGTTCTCCATACCATTCAGTTCAAACTGTTTTCCAATTTTCATCATGACTGTTTTTCTTTGATCCAATGATTGTAAGTGCTTTTTAAATTTCCAAACATAAAAGGATCTTCTAGTTATATTTCTGTTATTGATTTCTAATTTAATTTCCTATGGCCTGAGAATTTGTTCTGTATGTTATCAACCCTTGCTGACTTGTTGGAACTTGTTTCGTGTGTGGTCTGTGGCTTCTTCATTTACCTGATAAAGTCTAACTGCTTTAATGTGACCTGAATCGCTATCTACCCACTGAGTATAATCCCAATTATATCCTACAAACTAGACACATGAGCCTTCCCAGAGCCTTCCAAACATGCCATGCTCTTTGATACTTTGTGCCTTTGCCCGTAATCTTCCCACTGCTGTGAGTCTCTACTGCTATACTCTGGGCTTCCTATTCTATTCAGCTCAGGCTTCCCCTCCACAGGGCAGCCTCTCCCGGCCTCCCCCTCAACCCTGAACCTCTCCACGTGGTGACGGGCTGTGGTAGCTGGTATTCCGACCTCCCATCTTTCTGTCTCCATCTATCCTCCATACTGCTGCCAAGTTATCTTCCTAAAATACAAATCCCACCACATTTCTCTCCTGCTTAAAATCCTTGCATCAGCAGCTTCCCTGAAACAGAATCCAAACTCAGTATGCCTTACAAGACTCTCCCTCAGCCCTTCTTCAGCCCTTACTCAGGCTAGTCTCGCTGCCTAAAATGCACTTCTCACCTTATTCATCTTTCAAGTCCAGGCTTGAGAGACTTCCCTATGAAAGCGTTCCTGCACCCATCCCCCAACACTGTACTTCTGTGTTCAATTAACCACTCCCTGTCTAACGGTAATAATCAAGGGGACTGGTAGGGGCAGGAGAATTTCCCTGAACTTTTAATTATGGTATTGATTTTATTTTTAAATATCAATTACAAGAGACTGAGATCTGAGGGACTTCCCTCGTGGTCCAGCAGTGAAGAATTTGCCTTGCAATGCAGGGGATGTGGGTTCAATCCCTGGTTGGGGAACTAAGATCCCACAGACTGTGTTGTGCTGCAACTAAAGCCTGACGCAGCCAAATAAATCAATAAATAGTTTTTTTTTAAAGAGAGAGAGAGACTGAGATTTCAATGTTTTCACAGGAGGATGAGGGCTTTTTCAAAGGTTGGCAAGCACCGTAAGCAGAACTGTACACCCCTCTATCTTCACATATGTAAGACCTCATGAACTAAGTATACCTCACCAAACCAGACAATAATTTCCTCAAAAGTAGGGACCAGAGCTTAATTTTGATCTTTGGAGACTGGTACAGTAACTAGCTTGATAAGTATGATTAAATGGCTGTGGAATGCACTTTACTAAAGGAATAAAGGAAGACAAAAATTCTAGGTACTCAAATAGAAATCCCAGAAGAAACTTTTGGGTTCTGTTAATCCTCCTTCATGCAGAAGTCCAGAACACCACATTTCCAGGCATTTCTATTAAGTGTAGGAAGCTTTGATGGCCTTGCTGCATCAGATCTAAACTCACACACCTGACATGAAGGCCCTCTGTGATACAACTCTGCCCTCTCTCTGCAGCCTTTTGTCCCATGACTCCTCACCACCTGCCCACCCCGCCATTCTCCACAGCACTCAGCAGTCTCTCCTGCTTCAGAAATACTGTGAGTGTTCCACTAATTTGGAGCCGTTCCCCAGGCCCCCAGATGCCCTACGTCACGTGTCAAGAGTCCCTGCTTCAGAGCCCACCTCTCTCTCAAGCCTTCCATGATTGCACAGGTTCCTTCTCATCTTTGAAACACCTAACCTTGCCCTGTCTTATCCTTGGTTCCTTTCCACTGTCTCAGCTTTCAGTCTGCAAACCTCTTAGGCCCTGGTGCCTCTCGTCCTATGTACCACACACTGCCTCAAACAAAGCTGAGTAACCAGCTGTCTCTCAGTGGTAACCCTTCTTGTTGACCGACAGAAAAAGTCACTGATATCTCTACCTTGGCTTCGCTCTCTCCAACTCAAGGGCTGCTTGGGTGGTACTGACGTGAAACCCACAAACAGCTATCAGTGGCACTTGCATGATTATTTCCCTGTAATCCTATCTCTCCCAACTACCTCCATGCTACCTTGAGGACCACGTGCCTGCTTTAGCTGAGGGAGACAGAAGAGCTTGTTTTCATAGCTATATGACAGGATTAAAGACTTCTCAGCTTTCTTCTGTATCACTAAACACACACACACACACACCTGAAGTTACTTTGCCTCTTTCTGCCTTTTCAGAGCAAGGAATCCTTAAATTCGCAGGTCTGTTCTATCCTTTCTCTGGTAAAATTTTGTTTTCTTGAGTTTTTTAAACACTCCCAGGTAAACAAAGCCTAAAATCACTGCAGATGGTGACTGCAGCCATGAAATTAAAAGATGCTTACTCCTTGGAAGGAAAGTTATGACCAATCGAGATAGCATATTCAAAAGCAGAGACATTACTTTGCCAACAAAGGTGCGTCTAGTCAAGGCTATGGCTTTTCCAGTGGTCACGTATGGATGCGAGAGTTGGACTGTGAAGGAAGCTGAGTGCCGAAGAATTGATGGTTTTGAACTGTGGTGTTGGAGAAGACTCTTGAGAGTCCCTTGGACTGCAAGGAGATCCAACCAGTCCATTCTAAAGGAGATCAGTCCTGGGTGTTCTTTGGAAGGAATGATGTTAAAGCTGAAACCCCAGTACTTTGGCCACCTCATGCGAAGAGTTGACTCACTGGAAAAGACTCTGATGCTGGGAGGGATTGGGGTCAGGAGGAAAAGGGGATGACAGAGGATGAGATGGCTGGATGGCATCACCAACTCTATTGAGTCTGAGTGAACTCCGGGAGTTGGTGATGGACAGGGAGGCCTGGTGTGCTGCAATTCATGGGGTCGCAAAGAGTCAGACATGACTGAGCGACTGAACTGCACTGAAACAAAGCCACAAAATAGTGATGATGGTGATTTAATTATGTAACTCTGGGAAACTGAAAACATAACAGTTTTAAAGTGTCTTTGATTCACCAATAGTAACTAAATCCTGCCACCACAAGGATGTGAGCAAGAGATTACTGTACAGTGAGGGTCTACATCCATCCTATTCCTCTTGGGCACCCCACTACTTTAGTTTCCCTACCAGGGGAGATGGGACCACATGCCTGGGAACTGGCCAGTGGAATGTGGGTTGCAGAAACACATCACCTCCAGGCCTGGTCCACTGAGACCTTTTGTACATTTTCCATGTTCCTGTTTCTGCCCTGTGAGCTGGACCAGAGGACCCAGTGGGTGACCCCACAGCTCAAGGAGCTGGCAGTCACTATACTGAAGCAGTCTGTGTCCCTGAATGAACGAGATAGGACAGAACCTCTGCCTCTGTCCTCACAGATCCGCACTAGACTGTGCCAGGAGAGAAATGAAGATTCCTTATGCTAAGCCACTGAAACTCTGGAGAAGAAAATAGCAACCCATTCCAGTATTCTTGCCTGCAGAATTCCATGGACAGAATTCCATAGATAGAGGAGCCTGGTGGGTTATGGTTCATGGGGTCGCTAAAGAGTTGGACACGACCGAGCGACTAACACACTGAAACTTGGGAATCATCTATAGTATTAAAGGGTCTACCTTAACTAAAATGATATTATCTTGAACTCAAAGTTAAAAGCAACAATTATTCCTGGGCTCCCCTGGTGGCTCAGTGGTAAAGAATCTGCCTGCCAGTGCATGGGAAATGGATTCGATCCCTGATGTGGTGAAGATCCCACATGCCACAGAGCAACTAGGCTCACGCACCACAACTACTGAGCCTGCATTCTAGACCCCAGGAGCTGCAACTATGGAGCCTGTGGGCCGCAGCTACTGAGCCTGTGCTCTAGACCCCAGGAGCCGCAGGTACTAAGCCTGAGCTCTAGACCCCAGGAGCCGCAACTATGGAGCCTGTGGGCCGCAGCTACTGAGCCTGCGCTCTGGACCCCAGGAGCCGCAGCTACTGAGCCTGCGCTCTAGACCCCAGGAGCCGCAACTATGGAGCCTGTGGGCTGCAGCTACTGAGCCTGCTCTCTAGACCCCAGGAGCCACAACTATGGAGCCTGTGGGCCGCAGCTACTGAGCCTGCGCTCTAGACCCCAGGAGCCACAGCTCTGAGCCTGCGCTCTAGAACCCAGGAGCCGTAGCTACTGAGCCTGCGCTCTAGACCCCAGGAGCCACAGCTCTGAGCCTGCACTCTAGACCCTAGGAGCCGCAGCTACTGAGCCTGCGCTCTAGACCCCAGGAGCCGCAGCTACTGAGCCTGCACTCTAGACCCTAGGAGCCGCAGCTACTGAGCCTGCGCTCTAGACCAGGAGCCTCAGCTACTGAGCCTGCACTCTAGACCCTAGGAGCCGCAGCTACTGAGCCTGCGCTCTAGACCCCAGGAGCCGCAGCTACTGAGCCTGAGTTCTAGACCAGGAGCCGCAGCTACTGAGCCTGAACGTCCTAGAGCCTGTGCTCTGCAACAGGGGAAGCCACTGCAATGAGAAGCCCAAGCCCTGCAACAGAGTAGCCCTCGCTCACTGCAACTGGAGAAAAGCCTGCACAGCAAGCCCAAATAGTCAAAATAAACTTTTTAAAAAGTAACAGTTATTCCTAAGTACTCCTTACAAGCAATTCTGTCTGAAGCTATCTTTTGTTGGATTTCACTAGCCATGTAGCTATTTTTCCTTTTGCGTGACTTGGGCACTGGTGCCCCTCAGATTGCCCCTGAGTAATGACAGACTAGTCCAGCTGCTGGGATCATGGTGGGCAGAAAGCCCCTAGCTCTCAGCCCTCTTCAGGGAAGGCCATGACGGAAGAGAGCTGTCTTGCTCAGGGTCATGTTCGTCCTGGGGTGGCCTCATTCAAGACTAGTGGCATCCAATCACTAGTCAAGGAGAAACTATAAAGGCACAGCCCCCTCTCCTAACTCAGAAGGACCGATCCCAACTTCACTGCCCTCATGGTATAGCCTGAGGCCTTTCTTGGGACTCATCATGGCCCAGCTTCTCCTTCTGGATAATCCTGCTTCCTCTTCATCCTTTTCACATTCTTTCCTTTCAGGAATGTCAATCCCCAAAGCTCTCCACCATAAGCTTTTCACACACTAATCTTTATCTCAGAGCCACTTCCCTTTGATCCCAACCTGAGACGGGCACTACATCCTTGATGCAATACCATGTCATCAGGGAAGCCCTTAACCAGTTATGCAGGTGATAAAACTCAGGTTCACAGAGCAGATAAATTACCCAGGGTTGCAGAGCTGGGGCTCAAAGTCAGGCTGCACTTACTGTGAAGCTTCAGCTTTTGGATGTCTTGCATATACTTGCATACTACATATATATCCTGCATATTCAGCTCTAAGAAAGGCTAATAACTGCAACTAGTTCTCTAAGTAATTTGCAGGGGGGACGGCAGGAAAGCAAAAGGCAGGTATCTATGATTCCAAAACCCATGGTCTCTCTTCTCATCCCTCCACTCCCTCCACTGATGACAGGCATAAGTCCTGCCTTCTGGGTGCACATGGCCTAGTGAATGCGTTAGTGAAAAGAATAGTTCAAGCACAATTTGCCAAAAATCAGCGCAAGCCTGTCCTGAGGCAATCAAATGGTTCTTCTGCCCTCTTGTGGCTCAAGGGGACTGCAACATTTCAAAGTTTCATTAAACTACCATATAAAGGCACTTGGCAGGCAAGAAACAAAACAGCAGGCGGCAACTGTGATTGGCTCAAAATGGAGCAGATTTAATAACGCAAAACTCTGATTATGCCAACAACTGCTTGCAATAAGAGAGTTAATAATAAGAATAACAATACACTAGAGTTCAGGGAACAACAATAAAAAAGTATTTTGGGGAATTCCCAGGAAGTCCAGTGGTTAGGATTCTGCGCTTTCACTGCTGAGGACCTGGGTTCAATCCCTAGTCAGGGAACTAGTAAGATCCTGTAAGCCACACATGGGTGCAGCCAAAAATAAAGAAAGTATTCTGCCATGAGGATAAAGAATACAATAATCAGCTACATCCTTTCAGAACAATGACAAAAGCTTAAAGCATTCTGAGGATCCCAATTCTTGCTTTTCATACTTAATATATTTTAGAACTCTTTTCATACCAGCACATTCAGAGCCTCCTCATTCAGGGGCGGAGCACCCCCACTGGATGGGAGAACTTAGCTCCTACTGGTGAATGCTCTAGTTCCTTCCACTCGCCTGCTAGTAGAAACATGATGCAAAAAGCAAACGCTGCTGTGGATATTCTTGTACACAGACCATTTTGCAAATGTGCGCCTAAACCTATAGATGGATTTCCGGAAGAGGAAATGCTGGGTCAAAGTGCAGATGTAAGTCTTTCTTTTTGAAACTCCTTCCTCTGACTTTCCCTCCTATCTTTCTGGCTGCTCCTTCTTGGTTTCTTCCCATGCCTTCTTAGAATTGTAAGAAACACTGGTTATTTAGGGTGACTTTGTAAGAGGTCACCACCTGCCGCTCACCCCTTAGATACTGGTACCCCAGGATTCCATCCTGTCTCTTTTATCCCACATCCTCTCCTACCTATCAGCTTTCTTCCCTGGGTCTCATGCTTCCACACAAATCTGTATGTAATATATATGCCTGTATATGTATAAATATGAATATACACACACAAGACTTCCCGCCTTGATATATATATTCTGTATACTGTATACTTGCATATAAATGGTAGGATTTGTAACCCAAATTGAAGCAATTTAAGGGGGTGCCGCCAAGCAGCAACTTTCACAGGAGAAAACTATAGCCCCAAATGTTTTTCAACCTATACTTACCTGCCAGACACCTGGTGTGAATCCACAGAAGTTACAGTTAGAAGTACACAGTAAAGAATCTGTCCACAATGCAAGAAACCCAGGTCAATCCCTGTGTGGGCAAGATCCCCTGGAGAAGGGCATGGCTACCCATTTCAGTACTCTTGCCTGGAGAATCCCATGGACAGAGGAGCCTGGTGGGCTACAGGCCATGGGGTCGCAAAGAGGTGGACGCGACTGAGCGTCTAAGTACATCTCCCACCCTAGCATACTGTTTCAAAAGGTCTCTCAAAGTAGCCACAAATTAATTCAAGGGCTGGAAAAGGATAGAGCACAGAGGCCAGTAAACAAAAGATCAGAGTCTTTGGTAGCTGTGGATACTAACATATGAAAGGTTTGTTGTTTTTTTTAAATGAAGATTTTCTAACCACATAAAAGTGGAGAGGATATAACGAGCCCCGCCCTACAGATCAAACAATTAAACATTTTGCTACTGGCTTCCTGGTTTCATTCTCTGCTTTATCAGCCCTCCCTCGCCCCTCTTTATTTTTCCTTCTTTTTTGGTTGCATTATTTTAGAACAAGTCCCTGACATCATGCTTTCATCCCTAAATACTTTGTCTAGACATAACTATAAAACCCAAAGACATCTCCTTACATGATCACAGTGGCATCACGTCTAACAAAGTTAATTTGTCAGTATCATCACATGCTCAGTCCACATTCATATCCCCACGATTATCTCAAAAAGCCCTTTTACACTCAACTACTTAGGTTCCGAGGAAACTGTAGAGCTAAAGAAATTCCAAGCCCAGCCTGCTTAAAAGCCTGTGGTTATTAAATCTTAAAAGAATTCCCAGGCTCCCAAACCCCCACCAACAGAAAATGAACTGCTAAAGCTGTGCAGCTCCCAGGAAGGGCATTTCTCCCACTGCCCACCCAGCCTTGACAGATGACAATGAAGGAACAGTCACTCTATTCCCTTCAGCTATCATCCTCCTATCCCTGGGGTCCTAAGCAACAACTAATCTATTTTCCGTCTCTACAGATTTCGTATTTTGGACATTTCACACAATATGTGACCCTGTGTGACTGATTTCTTTCACTTAGCATGTTTCAAGGTTCACTCATGCTGTAGGATGTATCAGTAACTCATTCCTTTTATTGGTGAATGAAAAGGAGTACGTCAAGGCTGTATATTGTCACCCTTATTTAACTTCTATGCGGAGTACATCATGAGAAACGCTGGGCTGGAGGAAGCACAAGCTGGAATCAAGATTGCCGGGAGAAATATCAATAACCTCAGATATGCAGATGACACCACCCTTAAGGCAGAAAGTGAAGAACTAAAGAGCCTCTTGATGAAAGTGAAAGAGGAGAGTGAAAAAGTTGGCTTAAAGCTCAACATTCAGAAAACTAAGATCATGGCATCTGGTCCTATCACTTCATGGCAAATAGATGGGGAAACAGTGACAGACTTTATTTTTGGGGGCTCCAAAATCACTGCAGATGGTGATTGCAGCCATGAAATTAAAAGATACTTACTCCTTGGAAGGAAAGCTATAACCTAGACAGCATATTAAAAAGCAGAGACATTACTTTGCCAACAAAGGTCTGTGTAGTCAAGGCTATGGTTTTTCCGGTGGTCATGTATGGATGTGAGAGTTGGACTGTGAAGAAAGCTGAGCGCTGAAGAACTGATGCTTTTGAACTGTGGTGTTGGAGAAGACTCTTGAGAGTCCCTTGGACTGCAAGGAGATCCAACCAGTCCATCCTAAAGGACATCAGTCCTGGGTGTTCATTGGAAGGACTGATGTTGAAGCTGAAACTCCAATACTTTGGCCACCTGATGAGAAGAGCTGACTCATCTGAAAAGACCCTGATGCTGGGAAAGATTGAGGGCAGGAGGAGAAGGGGACGACAGAGGATGAGATGGTTGAATGGCATCACTGACTCAACGGACACGAGTTTGGGTAAACTCCAGGAGTTGGAGTTGGACAGGGAGGCCTGGAGTGCTGCAGTTCACGGGGTCGCAAAGAGTCGGACATGACTGAGTGACTGAACTGAACTGGATATTCTATTGTACAGATAAAACACATTTTATTTATCTGTTCACTAGTTGATAGATATTTGGGGTTTTGCTACTCTTTGGCTGTTATGAATAATGCTGCTATGAATGTAGTGTACAAGTTTTAATGTGGACATATGTTTTCATTTCTCTTGAGTTTATGCCACTCAACAGAGTGGAAAAAACGGTAACTCTATGTTTAACTTTTCAAGAAAACTGCAAGACTGTTTTCCAAAGTGGCCACAACATTTTATATTCCCACCAGCAGCGCACGAGGGTTCCAGTTTCTCCACATCATCACCAACACTTATGAGCTGTCATTTTGACTATAGCCCTGATGTAAAGAGCTGACTCATTAGAAAAGACCCTGATGCTGGGAAAGATTAAAGGCAAGAGAAGGGGATGACAGAGGACAAGATGGTTGGATGGCATCACTGACGCAATGGACATGAGTTTGAGCAAGCTCCGGGAGACTGTGATGGACAGGGAGCCCTGGCGTGCTGCAGTCCATGGGGTCACGAAGAGTTGGACATGACTGAGTGACTGAACAACAATCCTCATGGGTATTAAGCAGTATGTTGTGACTTTCACTTACATTTCCCTAGTGACTACTGATGATGTTGTACATCTTTCCATGTGCTTACTGACCATTTATATATCATCTCTGGAGAAGTGCCTAATCAGATCTTTTGCTCATTTTAAAAACTGAATTACCTTTTTATTATTGAGTTATAAGTGTTATGTTTTTTATTTTTCCCCGTCTTTTCCACTGAAAATAAAAGGTTCCTAACCACCTAGGAAAGTAATGATTACTTTTTTATAGCAAGAAGTAACCACCAGAACTAGTTTCAAACCCATCCAAATCAATCAATAATAGTTTCACACCACAATACAAGCTTTTGAAAGCCAGACAACAATAGTAGCTTCACTTCTACGACTATGCTTCTGAAAATCATCCAATCAGTGAGTCTTACTCAGATAACTGTGAAGCCCCAGACAATGGGCAACCAATCCCTAAATACTCTTCCTTCTGAAAGTCCACCAATCCCCGAGCTCCTCTCCTCTGAAGGAGCCAGAACAAACAGTAGTTCTTAAACTTTTGGTATCAGGCCCTTTTTTACACTCCTAAAACTCACTGAGGGCTCCAAAGAGTATTTGTGTATATAGGTTAATAAGTACATTAGTATTTAATATATTGGAAACTAAGAAATTTCAAAATAGTAATTTATTTAAAATTAATAATAAACCCACTATATATTATCACACATATCATAATTCTATGAAGAAATAGCTTTTCAAAACAAATGTAGGAACACAGTGGCATCATTTTAGATTTTTTGCAAATGTCTTTAATTTACAACGTAATATGAGAAATTCAGATTCTCACCAGTTTCTGAAACAGCTTTTTGCTTGTTTTTACTCTGCGTGGCAATGAAAAATACAACTGATGGTACAGTTGGTGCCACTGCTTTCAACTGTGCAAAGGTGTGAACAGTTTTACCTACCATCAATTTACAGTATTAGTGCAAATGTTAACACACTGCAATGGGCAGTCAGTATCGTGTTAATAAGAAGATATTAGTACTCTTGACCAAACTCTGAAAACCACGCTGCTACAAAAGATAGCTCTCTGCTTCATTTAGAGAGATGACATCTTATAAGCACACTCTTCTTGCTTAAATTACCGACTATTCAACCTTTCGTTTCAGATATTGAGGGGGAGTCTCTTTCTTAAAAATAATTTATTTGACTTTCCTATATTTTTTCTTTTTGTTAGTTTTTATTTATTTATTTTTTAATTTTTATTTTTACTTTATTTTACAATACTGTATTGGTTTTGCCATACATTGACATGAATCTTGTTAGTTTTTAAGTTATGCACTCTATTTGCATAGTAGTTATACCAGAAACCTTACCTGCATATTTACTTAAACTCATCAAATATACTTAACCCTCTTACCAAACAATACAAGAAACTCATCTTTAACTCTTAACATCTTCTCTCAACTTATATGCTATTATTGACTAGTAATATGGTTCCATCTTTTTGCTTTTATAACGCCAAATATTTGGACAATACCGCTGTTCAATATTTACTTAAATTGACGCTCATGTTTACTATTTTCTTTGCTTACCATTCCTTCCTGCATCTTCTTCCGGAATCACTCTCTTTGTTCTGAAGTTTATATTTTGTAAGTGCTTTTAACTATTGGTAGTGAACTTTCTTCAGTGTTTGTCTCATTCTTGAAAATGGTTTCACTGCATGCACAGGTTCTAGGTTGACACATTCAAACACAGCAAAATGCTTCACTGTCTCCCAGTTTATATTGCTACTTTTGAGTAATCAACTATCAGTTTGTTATTCCTTTGAAGGTAATCAACCATTTCTTCTCTATTTTTTAAAAGTTATTACTGAGGTCTAATTAACATATAAGGACTATACATATATTAATATAAAGTACACAACTTGATGAATTTTGACATATATTTACAAAATCATCACAATTAAGATAATGAACATATGTATCAAGCCCCAAAGTACCTCATGCCCCTTTAAATCCACCTGATAACCTACCCCATTTCATACTACCCTTGATCTGCTTTTCATCCCTATAATTAAGTTTGTCTTTTATAAATAGAATCATATTTTATGTACTCATTTGTGTCTGGCTTCTTTCACTCAGCACACTTATTTTGAGATTCATCCATGTTATCTGTGTATCCATAGTTAATTCCATTTTTATAACTATGGGAGGTGATGAATATTAACTAAACTTATTATAATCATTTTGCAATATATACATATATCAAATAGTCATGCTGTACACTTGAAACCAATATAATGCTATATGTCAATTATATCTCAATAAAACTAGAAAAAATAGTGTTTCATTCTGTTGTTTTAATATTGAGTAGCCTTTCATTGTATAGGCATATCACAATTTACCCATTTACCTATCTTTGAGTTATTTCTAGTTTTTTGGTTATTATAAGTAAAGCTGCCATGAACATTCATGTACAAGTCTTTGTATAAACATATGGTTGCACCTCGCTTGGACTGGAATGGTTGGAAGTATGGTAAGGTGGATGTTTAATTTTTTTTAAAACTGCCAAACTGTTTTTCAAAGTGGTTTACATTTCTACCAGTAGTGTTTACGTGTTACAGTTCCACATCCAGGACAACAGCTGATACAGTCCATCTTTTTAATTTTAGCCATTCTAAAGGCTTTAGAGTAATATCTTATTGTGGTTTTATTTCCCATTTTCTCACAGTGACTAATGATTTTGAGTATCTTTTCATGTGCTTACTTGACATCTACATATCTGTTCTGGTAAAGTATCAATTCATATAGTCTTCTCCCAGTCTATGGCTTGCCTTTACATTTTCGTGATTTTTCTCAAAGAACAAAATTTTTAGCTTTGATGAAGTCCAATCTATTAACTTTCTAGTGCTTTTTTCTTGCCCTAGTTCAGAAATCATTACCAAACTCAAGATTCTCTCCTATATTTTGTTCTATGAGTTTGATAGTCTTAGCACTTCCATTTAGGTGTATGGCACATTTCAATTGAGATTTGTTTGTTTGCTACCATTTACAGAAAAAAAATTATTCTTTTTTTTATTGAACTGCCTTAGCACCTTTATCAAACATCAGTTTGCCATATACGTGTGGGTCTATTTCCGGGCTATTTCTTGTTTCACTGATCTATTGTCCATCTTAATACTAGTACCACTCTTCTCTTGACTATTGTAACTTTACAGTAAGCTCTGAAAGCAGGTAGCATAAACCCTCCAACTTTGTTATCTTTTAAAATTGTTTTTGATTATTCTAAATTCTCTGATCAGCACGGGAGTTTTGACCTGCTCCGTTTCTGACCTGGGCCGGTTCACCACGCCTTAGGCAACCTGGTGGGCCCCGCTCCTGGGAGGTCACCATATTGATGCCGAACTTTGGACACTGGATCCACAGAGCGCACTGCAGCCCAAAACTCCTGAGCTCAAGCGATCTTCCAGCCTCAGCCTTCCGAGTAGCTGGGATTACAGGCGCACGTCATTTTAATTTTAGAGTCAGCTGTCAATTTCTTCCCACCCGCCACACCCTTCGCCTTGCCAAAAAATATATATATATACCAAGCCTTCTGAGAGTTTGATTGGGAATCCACTGACTTTTTTTTTTGGCCATGCTGTGCAGCCTGTGGGAGCTCAGTTCCCAGACCAGGGACTGAACCACACAGTGAGAGCGCCTACCCACTGGACCACCAGGGAACTCCCAGGAATACACTGACTCTTAAAGCTGTTATGGTGGAATGTTACAACCTCACCAGAGCCATGACAGGCTCAGAGAGGTGCACTAGGCCAAAAATAATCCCTGAGTCATGCTTTCGGGGCTTCCAGGGATGGTAACTTGGGCCAATCAGAGAGATGGTAACTCTGGCCAATCAGAGGGATGATGACTGGCCAATCAGTAAATACCAGGAAACCCCTGCAGCCAATCAACCCTTGCCAACTCCCTGTCTTTGTTCTAAACTTATAAGTACTGCTGTAAATCTGGGCTCGGGGCTCTTGTTCTACTCCACTGTGTTGGGTGTGACAGGACCCCTGGCCCGAGCTAGCAATAAACCACTTTATGCCTTTGCATTGCTGTGGATGTCTTATTCTGTCAGTTCTGGGGACTCGGACACTGGGCGTAACAAAAGCAAACTGAAAATAATCTTGTCTTCTGATCCATGAACATAGTGTATCTCCATTTCAGTATTCCTTCATTTCTCACAGCAATATTTTGTGGTTTTCAAGGTACATAATGGCCATTCTGCTCCCTAGAGGGCCTTCTTCCTTATGCCCAATAGACCATTCTCCTATCATGAAATGTGCAGATATACAGAAAGTGAATCCACCCACACCAAAACTGCATGGAACCCTATGGAAAATAACACAAATCAAATCATAATTTTTGTTCTCCCTTTTCCCCATTTCCTTTCACTTACAAAGACAACTATTCTCTTGTGTTTTATATATATGCTTATCTTTTTTAAGCATATGTTTTATGTACATTTACTTTTTTCATACCAACTTTATCTAGGAATAAGTTACATAAATTGCTTCACTTTAAAGAGTTTTAAATTGCTTCAAATACAATTTGAAGAGTTCTGACAGTTATATACATTCATGAAATCACCACTACAATCAAGACACAGAACATTTCTATCAAGAAACTCCCCGTGTTCTTCTGCAATCCATCACTCCCTTCATCTTTTATCCAGTTAAGGACTGATCTGCTTTTAGTTACTGATGTTTAGTCTGCATTTTATATAAATGGAAATATACAGTATGTACTCTTTGGTGTCGTTTCTTTTGTGGCGCACCGCGTGCGCACTTAAGCGCAGGCAGCTGCGACCAGCTGGCGCACTTACCCCACGTCCGAGGTCAGGGGCGGAAGCCGAGTGTGCCAGGCTGCAATGGCGCAGGAATGGCTGAGAGGAGCTACCCCGTGTCCAAGGTCAGGGGCGACATCCGAGAGGAGCTACCCCGCACCCGAGGCCAGGGGCAGCAGACGGGAAGAGCAACCCCATTTCCAAGGAGCGGTGGCTGCCTGGGCGCAGGAGGGCCTAGAGGAGCCATCCCACGTTGAAGGTCAGGAAGGGCGGCGGTGAGGAGACACCCCTCATCCAAGGTAAGGAGCAGTGGCTGCGCCTTGCTGGAGCAGCCGTGCAGAGATACCCCACACCCAAGGTAAGAGAAACCCAAGTAAGATGGTAGGTGTTGCAAGAGGGCATCAGAGGGCAGACACCCTGAAACCATACTCACAGAAAACTAGTCAATCTAATCACACTAGGACCACAGCCTTGTCTAACTCAATGATACTAAGCCATGCCCGTGGGGTAACCCAAGACGGGTGGGTCATGGTGGAGAGGTCTGACAGAATGTGGTCCACTGGAGAAGGGAATGGCAAACCACTTCAGTATTCTTGCCTTGAGAACCCCATGAACAGTATGAAAAGGCAAAATGACAGGATATTGAAAGAGGAACTCCCCATGTCAGTAGGTGCTCAATATGCTACTGGAGATCAGTGGAGAAATAACTCCAAAAAGAATGAAGGGAAGGAGCCAAGCAAAAACAATACCCAGCTGTGGATGTGTCTGGTGATAGAAGCATGATCCAATGCTGAAAAGAGCAATATTGCATACGAACCTGGAATGTCAGGTCCATGAATCAAGGCAAATTGGAAGTGGTCAAACAAGAGATGGCAAGAGTGAACATCAACATTCTAGGAATCAGCAAACTAAAATGGACTGGAATGGGTGAATTTAACTCAGATGACCATTATATCTACTACTGCAGGCAGGAATCCCTCAGAAGAAATGGAGTAGCCATCATGGTCAACAAAAGAGTCTGAAATGCAGTACTTGGATGCAATCTCAAAAATGACAGAATGATCTCTGTTCGTCTCCAAGGCAAACCATTCAATAGCACAGTTATCCAAGTCTATGCCCCAACCAGTAACGCTGAAGAAGCTGAAGTTGAACAGCTCTTTGAAGACCTACAAGACCTTTTAGAACTAACACCCAAAAAAGATGTCCTTTTCATTCTAGGGGACTGGAATGCAAAAGTAGGAAGTCAAGAAACACCTGGAGTAACAGGCAAACTTGGCCTTGGAATGCGGAATGAAGCAGGGCAAAGACTAGTAGAGTTTTGCCAAGAAAATGCACTGGTCATAGCAAACACCCTCTTCCAACAACACAAGAGAAGACTCTACACATGGACACCACCAGATGGTCAACACCAAAATCAGATTGATTATATTCTTTGCTGCCAAAGATGGAGAAGCTCTATACAGGCAACAAAAACAAGACCAGGAGGTGACTGTGGCTCAGATCATGAACTCCTTATTACCAAATTCAGACTCAAATTGAAGAAAGTAGGGAAAACTGCTAGACCATTCAGGTATGACCTAAATCAAATCCCTTATGATTATACAGTGGAAGTGAGAAATAGATTTAAGGGCCTAGATCTGATAGATAGAGTGCTTGATGAACTATGGAATGAGGTTCATGATATTGTACAGAAGATAAGGATCAAGACCATCCCCATGGAAAAGAAATGCAAAAAAGTAAAATGGCTGTCTTGGGAGGCCTTACAAACAGCTGTGAAAAGAAGAGAAGTGAAAAGCAAAGGAGAAAAGGAAAGATATAAGCATCTGAATGCAGAGTTCCAAAGAACAGCAAGAAGAGATAAGAAAGCCTTCTTCAGCGATCAGTGCAAAGAAATAGAGGAAAACAACAGAATGGGAAAGACTAGAGATCTCTTCAAGAAAATTAGAGATACCAAGGGAACATTTCATGCAAAAATGGGCTCGATAAAGGACAGAAATGGTCTGGACCTAACAGAAGCAGAAGATATTAAGAAGAGGTGGCCAGAATACACGGAAGAATTGTACAAAAAAGATCTTCACGACCCAGATAATCACGGTGTGCTCACTCATCTAGAGCCAGACATCCTGGAATGTGAAGTCAAGTGGGCCTTAGAAAGCATCACTACGAACAAAGCTAGTGGAGGTGATGGAATTCCAGTGGAGCTATTTCAAATCCTGAAAGATGCTGCTGTGAAACTGCTGCACTCAATATGCCAGCAAATTTGGAAAACTCAGCAGTGGCCACAGGACTGGAAAAGGTCAGTTTTCACTCCAATCCCAAAGAAAGGCAATGCCAAAGAATGCTCAAACTACTCCACAATTGCACTCATCTCACACACTAGTAAAGTAATGCTCAAAATTCTCCAAGCCAGGCTTCAGTAATACGTGAATCGCGAACTCCCTGATGTTCAAGCTGGTTTTAGAAAAGGCAGAGGAACCAGAGATCAAATTGCCAACATCCGCTGGATCATGGAAAAAGCAAGAGAGTTCCAGAAAAACATCTATTTCTGCTTTATTGACTATGCCAAAGCCTTTGACTGTGTGGATCACAATAAACTGTGGAAAATTCTGAAAGAGATGGGAATCCCAGACCACCTGACCTGCCTCTTGAGAAATCTGTATGCAGGTCAGGAAGCCACAGTTAGAACTGGACATGGAACAACAGACTTGTTCCAAATAGGAAAAGGAGTACGTCACAGCTGTATATCGTCATCCTGCTTATTTAACTTCTATGCAGAGTACATCATGAGAAACGCTGGGCTGGAGGAAGCACAAGCTGGAATCAAGATTGCCGGGAGAAATATCAATAGCCTCAGATATGCAGATGACACCACCCTTATGGCAGAAAGTGAAGAGGAGCTAAAAAGCCTCTTGATGAAAGTGAAAGTGGAGAGTGAAAAAGTTGGCTTAAAGCTCAACATTCAGAAAATGAAGATCATGGCATCCGATCCCATCACTTCATGGGAAATAGATGGGGAAACAGTGGAAACAGTGTCAGACTTTATTTTTTTGGGCTCCAAGATCACTGCAGATGGTGATTGCAGCCATGAAATTAAAAGACGCTTACTCCTTGGAAGAAAAGTTATGACCAACCTAGATAGCATATTCAAAAGCAGAGACATTACTTTGCCGACTAAGGTCCGTCTAGTCAAGGCTATGGTTTTTCCTGTGGTCATGTATGGATGTGAGAGTTGGACTGTGAAGAAGGCTGAGCGCCAAAGAATTGATGCTTTTGAACTGTGGTGTTGGAGAAGACTCTAGAGAGTCCCTTGGACTACAAGGAGATCCAACCAGTCCATTCTGAAGGAGATCAACCCTGGGATTTCTTTGGAAGGGATGATGCTAAAGCTGAAGCTCCAGTACTTTGGCCACCTCATGTGAAGAGTTGACTCATTGGAAAAGACTCTGATGCTGGGAGGGATTGGGGGCAGGAGGAGAAGGGGACTACAGAGGATGAGATGGCTGGATGGCATCACTGACTCGATGGACGTGAATCTGAGTGAAGTCCGGGAGTTGGTGGTGGACAGGGAGGCCTGGCGTGCTGCGATTCATGGGGTCGCAAAGAGTCGGACACGACTGAGCAACTGAACTGAACTGTTGTGTGTGTCTAGTTTCTTTTGCTCATATGTGAGTTTGACATTCATTCATGTTGGGCAAATCAACTTTGTTCTTTTCCATTGCTGAACAGTACATCATGGTGTGGATATACCACATTTTGTCTGCCGGTAAACATTTGAGTTATTTCCAGGTTGGGAATCCTGGGAATAAAGCTGCTATTAAGACTTATGTACAAGTCTTTAAGTGGTCATACATTTTTATTTTTCTTAGGTAAAGACTCAAGAGTGAAAAAGTGTCATTTGGCAGGTGTATGGAAACTTTTTAAGAGGCTGCCAAAGTGGTTGCACTATTTTACATTCACAACAGCAACATATGAGAATTCTAATTGTTTCATTATTATTACAGTGCTTTGTTACCATTTCTTTAAAAGTCGGAGTGATTCTCACAGGTATATAGTGTTATCTCATTGTAGCTTAAATGCGCATTTCCATGATGAATAACAATGTTGAGAATCTTTTCATGTGTTTATTGGCCATTCATATCTCTTCTTTTGTGAAGTGTCTCTTCAAATCTTTTGCCCTTTTTTGTTAACTTATCATTAATTTATAAGAACTGTTTATACAATTCAGATATAAATACATACAACTATTGAATATTATACAATTGAATACTGTATTAAATTTTAGACAAATATTACATATTCTTTTCCATTCTGTGACTTGCTTTTTATTGTATCAGTGTTTTTTAAAGAACATACATTTTTAATTTTGGTAAAGTTTAATTTATCACATTTTAATTTTTTATAGCTCATGCTTTTTGTTTCTTTTTTATGCTTTTTGTATCCTAAGAAATCTTTGTGTACCTGTCTTTTTAATTTATATAATTGGTACTGTTATTGTTTCATTTTTGACTCAAACTATATTTTAAAATTCTACCCATGTTGTTTTATGTATATATGAACTGTTACTTCTAACAGATGCATTACCATTTCATGTATAAATACCCTGTATTTTATCTATTCATCTCACCCGTAGAATAGAAAGGCATTTGTCCTTCAATCCGCTGGGTCTACAAATAATGAATATCTCTGATAAGTTTCATGGAATCTAAATAAAGGAGCAGATTTGCTGAGCTAAATGATGTACATATACTTCAGTTGATTAATTACTGCTAAACTGAGTTCCAGAATGGCTTTATCAGTCTACTTTCCCACCAGCCAAGGAGACTATATTCTCACATTTCTGTCAGTATTTGACATTATCCAACTTCTAAGGGGTATAAAGTGATATCTTATTTTAATTTTAATGTTTCTCAAAGCCCATGAGTTTGAAGATCTATTTATATGCTTAGCCTTATGAGTTTCTTATTCTGTAAATTCCTTGTTCCAATTCTTTGACCACTTTCTACTGCGGTTGCTGCCTTTTTCTTCTTGATTTTCAGGAGTCCCTTGTGTATTTTAGATATCGTCTTGCAAATTTTAAATAGTGAAAATTCCTTCTTCCAGTATAGTATCTATATGTTAACTTTGTCTGAAATGTCGTTAATGGCACAAAAATCTTTAAATTTTATTTGGAAAATTTTTTTGTTTTATGAGTTGTACTTTTAAAGGTTTTGTTAGTCCTTCCCCTTGACATCTAAGTCACAAAGATAATCTTTCATTTTCTATTAACATTTTAATTTTCCTATTCTCATGTAAATCTTTAGTTCATCTAAAGTCTACATTTTTACATAGAGTTAGGTATGGATGCAGCTTTCTTTAACTCAGTATTTCCTTTCTCCTTTGATTTATGTTGTCACTTTTATACTCTGCTTCTGCTGCTGCTGCTGAGTTGCTTCAGTCGTGTCCGACTCTGCTTGACCCTATAGACAGCAGCCCACCAGGCCCCTCTCCCGTCCCTGGGATTCTCCAGGCAAGAACACTGGAGTGGGTTGCCATTTCCTTCTCCAGTGCATGAAAGTGAAAAGTGAAAGTGAAATTGCTCAGTCTCTAATAGTGTGGCTTTAAGAAGGTCTTAATATCTGGAAGAGCAAGTCCCTCCTCCTCTTTACAGAGATAAACAGAGGTAGCCTATAACTTGGGTGTAAGTAGGTATAGATTTCTGTACTGAACTGGGATTCTCTGAAGGTAAGTGGACTAGACACACACACACATACATTAAGAATCTGGTGTGAGGCTGTGCCTGAGCATCCTCCAATCTACTGCAGCCCTCCTAACCCAGTGAAAGTGAAAGTGAAGTCGCTCAGTTGTGTCCCACTCTTTGCGACTCCATGGACTGTAGCCTACCAGGCTTCTCTGTCCCTGGGATTCTCCAGGCAAGAGTACTGGAGTGGGTTGCCATTTCCTTCTCCAGGGGATCTTCCTGACCCAGGTATTGAACCCGGGTCTCCAGCATTGCAGGCAGATGCTTTACCCTCTGAGCCACCAGGGAAGCCCTCAAATTCTGAGACAACTGTGTGTAGGAAAGAATTGGGTTACAAGAGGCCCAGCTTGGGGAGTCCCCTCAGAAACTGCCTCTATTAGAAGCAGGAAGAGCTTTCATCAAACCAAAGAGGCAGAAAAACCCTGCCAACACTCTGCAATCTAGAAGAGGGTGGGTGTGATGTGTTTAGAACATGAGATCAGCAAGGGTGGCAGAAGAGCAATAAGACGGCAGCAGAGACCTTCTTGCATCCTTCCCATCATCATATACACTTTCACAGCAAGTAGTGATTCTCAAAGTATGATCTGTGGTCTACTGATAGGTTCTTTTGATGTCTACAAATCGATCCAAATATGCAGTCCTTTCACGGAATTTCACAGACTTTCATTTTTTTATTTATAACTAGGCATTACCTAGTTATTAGAAGGAGAAGGCAATGGCACCCCACTCCAGTACTCTTGCCTGGAACATCCCATGGACGGAGGAGCCTGGTAGGCTGCAGTCCATGGGGTCGTGAAGAGTTGGACACGACTGAGAGACTTCTCTTTCACTTTTCACTTTCATGCATTGGAGAAGGAAATGGCAACCCACTCTAGTGTTCTTGGCTGGAGAATCCAGGGACGGGAGAGCCTGGTGGGCTGCCGTCTATGGGGTCGCAGAGTTGGACACGACTAAAGTGATTCAGCAGCAGCAGCAGCAACAGTTATTAGAAACTCAGAAAGTAAATAACTGAGTAGTTACAAAAACACGGTATAAATAAAATCAAAACTAACATTTTACTGGAGTTTGCTGTGGAACTCTAAATCAGTATTCCGTTAGGGAACATGGACACCATGCAATATTCAATTGTACTACATAGCTATCACCACTCACGCCCACATGCAGACAAAATTCCTATAATTACCTGAAACACAACCTATTATAGGCATACCTCATTTCATTGCTGTATTTTGCAGCATTGAGCTTTTTTACAAATTGAAGACTAGTGGCAACCTGTATCATCTAGCAAGTCTATGGACACCATTTTTCCACCAGTATTTGCTTACTTCTTGGGGCTATGTCATATTTTGGCAATTCCTGCAATATTTCAAACGTTTTTTTCCCATTTTTATTATATTTGTTATGGTGACCTGTGATGAGTGATCTTTGATGTTATCATTGTAATTGTTTGGGGTGTCACAGTGGTCATATAAGATGGTGAACTTAATGGATAAATGTTGCCTGTATTCTGATTGCTCCACCAACGGGCCGGTTCTCCACCTCTCTCCCTCACCTCGGGCTTCCCTGAAACACAACAGCACTGAAATTAGGCCAAGTAGAATAATAATACACAATGGCCTCTAAGGGTTCAAGCAAAAAGAAGAGTTGCACGTCTCTCCATTTAAATCAAAAGCCAGAAATGATTAAGCTTAGTAAGGAAGGCATATCAAAAGCCAAGACAGGCCAAAAGCTTGGCCTCTTTCACTAAACAGCCAAGTTATGGATGCAAAGAAAAAGTTCTTGAAGGAAATTAAAAGTGCTAATCCACAGAACACACAGAATAATAAGAACACAAAACAGTCTTACTGCTGACACAGAGAAAGTATTTTAGTGGTCCGGATAGACGATCAAACCAGTCGCGTTATCTTTAGCAAAAACCTAATCCAGAGCAAAGCACTAAATCTCTTCAAAAGTTCCATCTCCAGAACTTTTTCATCTTTCCCAGGTGAAACTCTGTACCCATTAAACACTGAATCTCCATCCCCCTCCTTTCTCCAGGTCCAGGCAACTGCCATTCTATCTCCTATCTCTATGAATTTGACTACCCTAGGAACCTCAAGTAATAGAATCATACAACAGTGGTCCTTTAGTGACTGCGATATTAAATTTAGCACCATGAATATAAAGTTCATCCATATAGTGTGTGTTAAAATTCCTTTCCTTTCTAAGGTGAAATAATATTCTGTTGTATGTATATACAACATTTTGTTCATCTGTTCATCCACTGATGAACACTTGGGTTGCTTCTATCTTTTGAAAACTGTGAATAATTTTGCTATGAACACATATGAACAAATATCTGTTCAAGTCTCTGCTTTCACTTCTTTTTGGCATATACCCAGAAGTAAAAATGCAGGACCATACAGTAATTTAAAATTTTTTCATAAATCATACCATTTTCCACAACAGGTGCACTTAGGAATGCACAAAAGAATGCATTTTACATTCCCACCAGCAATGCAACAAGGGTTCCAATTTCTCCACATCACTGCCAATATTTGTTATTTCTTGATAGCCATCCTAATGAGTGTGAAACGATATTTCACTGTAGTTTTGGTGTGCATTTCCCTCAACATTCAGAAAACTAAGATCATGGCATCTGGTCCCATCACTTCATGGGAAATAGATGGGGAAACAGTGGAAACAGTGTCAGACTTTATTTTTTAGGGCTCCAAAATCACTGCAGCCATGAAATTAAAAGACGCTTACTCCTTGGAAGAAAAGTTATGACCAACCTAGATAGTATATTCAAAAGCAGAGACATTCCTTTGCCAACAAAGGTCTGTCTAGTCAAGGCTATGGTTTTTCCAGTGGTCATGTATGGATGTGAGAGTTGGACTGTGAAGAAAGCTGAGCACCGAAGAATTAATGTGTTTGAACTATGGTGTTGGAGAAGACTCTGCAAGGAGATCCAAGCAGTCCATCCTAAATGAGATCAGTCCTGGGTGTTCTTTGGAAGGAATGATGCTGAAGGTGAAACTCCAATACTTCGGCCACCTCATGTGAAGAGTTGACTCATTGGAAAAGACTCTGATGCTGGGAGGGATTAGGGCAGGAGGAGAAGGGGATGACAGAGGATGAGATGGCTGGATGGCATCACCGACTCGATGGACGTGAATCTGAGTGAACTCTGGGAGTTGATGATGGACAGGGAGGCCTGGCGTGCTGCGATTCATGGGGTCGCAAAGAGTCGAACACGACTGAGCAACTGAACTGAACTGAACTGAATGATTAATGATGTTGAGTATGTTTTCATATGTTTATTGGTCATTTAGGTGTATCTGCTTTAGAGAAGGGTCTATGCAAGTCCTTTGCCAATTTCTGAATTGGGTTATTTTTTAATTAATTAATCAATGTGTCTCTGCTGGGTCTTAGTTGTGGCAATGTGAACTCTTAATAGAGTTATGAAGGGTCTAGTTCCCTGACCAGTCATCAAACCCAGGCCCCCTGCATTGGGAGCAGAGAGTCTGAACCACTGGGCCACCAGGGAAGCCCCTGAATCATGAGTTGCAGGCGTTTTCTACATATTCTGGATATCAACCTGTTATCAGATATATGATTTGCAAATATTCTCTCCCTTTCCACTGGTTGCCTTTTCATGCTGTTGACACTGTCCCTTAAAGCAAAAAAGCTTCAATTTGAAATGCAATTTGTTTTTCTTTTGTTGCCTGTGCCTTTGGTATCTCCATGACTATTCTTGTTAGGAATTTATCAATTTTCTTAATTTTATCAAATAACAAATATTGGTTTTCTTAAGTTTCCCAATTATTTGTTCTGTTTCACTGATTTCTGTTCATATCTATATCATTTATTTTCTTCTGCTTGCTCTGGATTAAATTTACCCTTTTTCTTTTAGTCTTTTAAGGTAGAAATGGAGATGACTGTTTTTAAGACTTTACTTTCTAATGTAGTTATTTAAAGTTAAAAGTTTTCCTCTAAACATTGTTCTTGCTACACCCAACAAATTTTAATATATAGAATTTCATAATCAGTCAGTTTAAAATATTTTCTGTTTTCTCTTGTGGTTTCATCTTTAATCTACGAATTACCTAAGAGCTTGTTTAATATGCAAATATTTGAGGAGTCAACAACCTTTTTCTGTAAAGGCCAGAAAATAAATATTCTGACTTTGCAGGCCAGATAGTCTCTGTCACAACTATTCAATGTATGGAGAAAAGGGGACCCATCTAGACTGTTGGTGGGATTGTAAACTGGTGAATCCACTGTGGAATACAGTGTGAAGTTTCCTTAGAAGACCAAAACTAGAGTTATCATATGCTTTTTAAATTCCACTCTTGGGCATATATCCAGATACAACCATAATTTGAAAACACACATGCACCCCAATGTTCATAGCAACACTATTTACAATGGCTAAGACATGGAAGCAACCTAAATGTCCATCAACATATGAATGGATAAAGATGATGTGGTATATTTATACAGTAGAATATTACTTAGCCATGAAAAAGAATGAAATGGTGCCATCTGCAGCAACATGGATGGACCTAGGGATTACTGTACTAAATGAAGAAAGCCAAAGACAAATATATATTGCTTATATGTGGAAACTGTAAAAAAATGACAACATGAACTTATATGCAAAACAGAAACAGACTCACAGACATAGAAAACAAACTTAATAGTTACCAAAGGAGAAAGGGTAAGGGATAAACTAGGAGTTTGGGATTAACATATGTACACTACAGTATATAGCACAGATAAACAACAAGGCCTACTGTATAGCATAGGGAAATATATTCAATATTTTGTAATAACCTGTAAGAAAAAAAATCTGAAACTATATATGTATGTATGTATGTATAACTGAATTACTTCGCTGTTTTACACCTGAAACAAACACAACATTGTAAATCCAGTATACTTCAATAAAAATGAATTTTTAAAATGTTGCCATTATAGCACAAAAGTAGCAACTGACAATATGTAAATGAATTTATATACATACAGTAGTGTTCTGATAAAATTTTACAGAAACAGGCAGCCAGCTGGATTTGGCCTGCAAGTTTTAATTTGCCTGTACCTGTAATTACTGTCTTACTGATTTCTAATTTGCTTCCATCATAACCACAGAATATCCTAAGATTTCAATCTTTTAAAATGTATTGAGACTTATTTTATGGCCTAGTATCAGCCTCAATGAACCTGCTGCTTACACTTGAAAAGAATGCATATTCTGCCATTATTGGGTGAAGTGTTCTATAAATCTCAATTAGGAAGAAGTAGTTGATGGTGCTGCTGAGATCTTCTATAGCCTTACAGATTTTCTGACTTGCGTTACTAATTACTGAGTGGGTATTAATATATCTGAACATGAGTGTGGATTCGTCCTTTTCTCCCTTTAATCTATTGGTTGTTGTGCAGTCACTCAGTGTGTTCCACTCTTTGCAGCCCTGTAGACCGCAGCACGTCAGGCTTCCCTGCCCTTCACCATCTCCCAGGGTTTTACTCAAACTCATGTCCGTTGAGTCGGTGATGCCATCCAACCATCTCATCCTCTGTGACCCCCTTCTCCTCCTGCCTTCAATCTTTCCCAAGATCAGAGGCTTCCAGTGAGTCTGCTCTTCGCACCAGGTGGCCAAAGTATTGGAGCTTCACCTTCAGCATCAGTCCTTCCAATGAACATTCAGAGTTGGTTTCCTTTAGGATTGACTGGTTTGATCTCCTTTCTGCCCAAGGGACTCTCGAGTCTTCTCCAGCACCACAGTCTGAGGGCCTCATTCTTCCGTGCTCAGTGTTTTTTACAGTCCACCTCTCACGTCCATACATGACTACTGGGAAAACGATAGCTTTCACTGTACGGACCTTTGTCAGCAAAGTAACGTCTCTGCTTTTTAATACGCTGTCTAGGTCTGTCACTGCCTTTCTTACTTGTTTCTTTTTAGTTATTTAGTCTTATTAGTTTCTGCTTAACGAGCTGTGACACTTTGTTATTAGGTACACATACACATTTATATATGTCTTCCTGGTGAATTTCTCCTTTTATCATTAAGTAATGAACCTCTCTCATCTGTCTTGAAGTCTAATTTGCTGAAATTAATATAGCTGTACCAAATGCTTATTATTTATATATTTTCCATCCTTTTACTTTGAACCCATCTGTGTCTTTAAATTTAATACATATGTCTCATATTAGGACATAGTTAGATTCTGCTTCATTAACCATTCTGATCGTTTCTGCCTTTAACTGGAGTTTTAATCTGCTCACATTTAAATGTAATTATTTATATAGTAAGGATGAAGTCAACTGTCTTACAATTTGTTTTCCATTTCTCCCTTCTGTTTTATTCTTCTTGTATTTCTCTTTTCTGGGATTAACTGAAATTTTATAGTGTTCTATTTTATTTCTTCTATTGATTTCCTAGATAAAAACTTCTTTTTGTTATTTTTTTTAACTAGTTATTCTACGAGGCAATAAGTAGAACATTGATAGGAACCATACCTTTCACTTATCACAGTCATTATAATACCTTTCTACATATGACATTTTATATTTACTCTACTCCTTATTGCCAAATTCAGACTTAAATTGAAGAAAGTAGGGAAAACCGCTAGACCACTCAGGTATAACCTAAATCAAATCCCTTATGATTATACAGTGGACGTGAGAAATAGATTTAAGGGTCTAGATCTGATAAATGGAGTGCCTGATGAACTATGGATGGAGGTTCGTGACATTGTATAGGACACAGGGATCAAGACCATCCCCATGGAAAAGAAATGCAAAAAAGCAAAATGGCTGTCTGGGAAGGCCTTACAAATAGCTGTGAAAAGAAGAGAGGTGAAAAGCAAAGGAGAAAAGGAAAGATATAAGCATCTGAATGCAGAGTTCCAAAGAATAGCAAGAAGAGATAAGAAAGCCTTCTTCAGAGATCAGTGCAAAGAAATAGAGGAAAACAACAGAATGGGAAAGACTAGAAATCTCTTCAAGAAAATTAGAGATACCAAGGGAACATTTCATGCAAAGATGGGCTCGATAAAGGAGAGAAACGGTCTGGACCTAACAGAAGCAGAAATATTAAGAAGAGGTGGGCAGAATACACGGAAGAACTGTACAAAAAAGATCTTCACGACCCAGATAATCATGATGATGTGATCACTCATCTAGAGCCCGACATCTTGGAATGTGAAGTCAAGTGAACCTTAGAAAGCATCACTATAAACAAAGCTAGTGGAGGTGATGGAATTCCAGTTGAGCTGTTTCAAATCCTGAAAGATGCTGCTGTGGAAGTGCTGCACTCAATATGCCAGCAAATTTGGAAAACTCAGCAGTGGCCACAGGACTGGAAAAGGTCAGTTTTCATTCCAATCCCAAAGAAAGGCAATGCCAAAGAATGCTCAAACTACCGCACAATTGCATTCATCTCACATGCTAGTAAAGTAATGCTCAAAATTCTCCAAGCCAGGCTTCAGCAATACGTGAACCGCAAACTCCCTGATGTTCAAGCTGGTTTTAGAAAAGGCAGAGGAACCAGTGATCAAATTGCCAACATCCGCTGGATCATGGAAAAAGCAAGAGAGTTCCAGAAAAACATCTATTTCTGCTTTATTGACTATGCCAAAGCCTTTGACTGTGTGGATCACAATAAACTGGAAAATTCTGAAAGAGATGGGAATCCCAGACCACCTGACCTGCCTCTTGAGAAATCTGTATGCAGGTCAGGAAGCCACAGTTAGAACTGGACATGGAACAACAGACTGGTTCCAAATAGGAAAAGGAGTACATCAAGGCTGTATATTGTCACCCTGCTTATTTAACTTCTATGCAGAGTACATCATGAGAAACGCTGGGCTGGAAGAAACACAAGCTGAAATCAAGATTGCCGGGAGAAATATCAATAACCTCAGATATGCAGATGATACCACCCTTATGGCAGAAAGTGAAGAGGAGCTAAAAAGCCTCTTGATGAAAGTGAAAGAGGAGACTGAAAAAGTTGGCTTAAAGCTCAACATTCAGAAAATGAAGATCATGGCATCCAGTCCCTTCACTTCATGGGAAATAGATGGGGAAACAGTGGAAACAGTGTCTGACTCTATTTTTTTGGGCTCCAAAATCACTGCAGATGGTGATTGCAGCCATGAAATTAAAAGATGCTTACTCCTTGGAAGAAAAGTTATGACCAACCTAGATAGTATATTCAAAAGCAGAGACATTACTTTGCCAACAAAGGTCTGTCTAGTCAAGGCTATGGTTTTTCCTGTGGTCATGTATGGATGTGAGAGTTGGACTGTGAAGAAGGCTGAGCGCCGAAGAATTGATGCTTTTGAACTGTGGTGTTGGAGAAGACTCTTGAGAGTCCCTTGGACTGCAAGGAGACCCAACCAGTCCATTCTGAAGGAGATCAACCCTGGGATTTCTTTGGAAGGAATGATGCTAAAGCTGAAGCTCCAGTACTTTGGCCACCTCATGCGAAGAGTTGACTCATTGGAAAAGACTGATACTGGGAGGGATTGGGGGCAGGAGAAGAAGGGGACGACAGAGGATGAGATGGCTGGATGGCATCACGGACTCAATGGGCGTGAGTCTGAGTGAACTCCGTGAGTTGGTGATGGACAGGGAGGCCTGGCGTGCTGCAATTCATGGGGTCGCAAAGAGTCGGACACGACTGAGTGACTGAACTGAACTGAACTGAACTGAACTACCCTTTACTTTCTTGATACACAACATTCCTATTTCCCATTTCTTGTTTTGCACAAATGTAATAATCTTACAACAGCAAAAATCCATTCACTACCCCCCCTCTTTATGCAAGTGTTGGCCTATCTTTTTATTTCTACACATGTTCTCAGCCTCACTTTACAGGCTCTTTATCTTTGCTTTAAGTAATTAGTTGTCTTTTAAGCAAGTTATGAGAAGAGGAAAAAAAGTCTCTCATATTTCCCATTGTTTATCATTTCCAGTGATCTTCATTTTTTCCTGTGGATCCAAGTTTCCATCTGGTATCACTTCCCACCTGCCTGAAGGATATCCTTTAGGATTCTTTTGTTATACAGTTCTGCTAGCAACAAATTCTCTTAACTATTCTCCATTTGAAAATGTCTTTATTTCATCCTCAGTTTTGCAGGATATTTTCCATAGATAAAGAATTCTGGGATGACAAGTTCTTGGTATTTTCTTTCAACATTTAAGGATGTTTCATTGTGTTCTTTTTGTTTATGGTGAAAAGTCAGTGGAATTTCTTACCCTCATACAGAATGTTTCCTTTTCCCTTTCACGGTTTTCATTTTTAAATTTCACAAGTTTGTGATGTACCTAGGTTTCTTCTCTCCCCCAATATTTATCCTTATTACAGCTTGCTGAGCTTCCTAGATCTATCAGTTAATTTGTTTCCACCAAATTCAGAAAGTTTTCAGCCATTATTTCTTCAAACTATTTTTCTGCCCAATTCTCATATATATTAAAAAATTTTTATATTGTCCCACAGGTCCCTGAGGTTCCGTTCATTTTTCTTCAATATATTTTTTTTTCTTTCTATGGCTCAGATTGGATAATTTCTATTACACCCTCTTCAAGTTCATTGACTTCCTCTGTTTTATCCAGTCTAGTATTAAATGAAAAATTCATTTCTGTTCCTATACTGTTCAGATATCGACTATGCATTTGGTTATTTTTTATAGCATCTATTTATCTGCTAAGACTACTTACTGTTCACTGTACTTCTTTTCATTCTTCAGATTATCAATAATAGCTACTTTATCACCAAGTCCAAAATCTGAGCCAACTTACCCATAGACTTGGAGTTTTTCCTTGAATGTGTATTGCATTTTCCTGTTTATATGTCTAATAACTTACTGAACACTGGACACTATAGATATTACATCTAGGAACTGAGTATTATTATCTTTCTCTGAAGAGCACTGATTTGTGCTTTAAGAGGCAATCCAGGGGGCTTCCCTGGTGCTCCAGTGGTTAAGAATCTGCCTGCCAGTGCAGGGGACACAGGTTCAATCCCTGGTCCGGTTAGATCCCATATGCTGCAGGGCAACTAAGCCCGTGTGGCACAACTACTGAGCCCGTGCTCTGGAGTCTCTGAGCCACAACTACCGAAGCCCAACTACCTAGAGTCTGTGCTCCACAGCGAGAGGCCACCACAGTGAGAAGCTCACACAACACAACGAAGAGCAGCCCCCACTCACCACAGAGAAAGCCCTCAGACAGCAACAGCCAAAAACAAATGCATGAATAAAGCTTAAAGAAAAACAAGAACGGAGGCAGTTCAGGGACTTCCCTGACGGTCCAGAGGTTAAGACTCTGCACTGCCATTGCCAGGGGCACAAGTTCAATCCCTAGCTGGGGAAATAAGATCCCACATGCCATGCAGTACAGCACCCCCACCTCAAAAAAAGTAGTAGTTCAATTACTGCCTGATCACCTTGAACTTATGTAGCCACGATTTAATGCCAAGTTTAGCGTGGATCTGAGGAAAGCCCATGGTGTTTCACACTTCTCTAACTTAATGGGACTCATCCACTCAAGACTTAGCAATATGCATTTAAGGTTCCTCCATATCATCTCATGCCTTTGGTAGTTCATTTCTTGTTAGCACCTAATCATATTCCATTGTCTGGATGTACTACAGTTTAGTTATCCATTCAACTATTGAAGGACATCTAGGTTGCTTCCAAGTTTGCTTATGAATAAAACATCATAAACATACAACTATAGGTTCTGGATACAATATTCATTTGGATAAATACCAAGGAATGTGACTGCTGGAGCATGGAGTATGTTTTGTTTCATAAGAAACTGTTAAACTATTTTCGAAAGTAGCTGTACCATTTTAAGTTTCCACCTGCAATGAATGAGTTCTCATTGTTCCACAACCTTGCCAGCATTTGGTATTATTAGTTCCAGATTTTGGCCATTCTAATAGGTATGTAGTGGTATCTCATTGTTAATTTGCATTTCCCTGATGAGACATGATGCAGAGCATTTTTTCATGTTTATTTTCCATCTGTATACATTTTTTTCTTGAGGTCTTTGGCTAATTTTTAAACAGGGTTATCTGTACCTATGTTCTCACTGTTGAGTTTTAAGAGTTCATATATTTTGAATAAAATCCTTTATCAGATGTGTCCTTTACAAATATTTTATTCCAAACTGTAAATTATTTTTTCATTCTCTTTACAGAGCAGAAGCTTTTAATTTTAATGAAATCCAGTTTTTTACTGCTTTCTTTCATGAATTGTGCCTTTCGTGTTGTATCTAAAAGTGAAGTGAAAGTGAAGTCGCTCAGTCGTGTCCAACTCTTTGCAACCCCATGGACTATAGCCTACCAGGCTGCTCCCTCTGTGGGATTCTCCAGGCAAGAGTACTGGAGTGGGTTGCATTTTCCTTCTCCAGGGGATCTTCCCCACCCGGGGATCGAACCCTGGTCTCCCACATTCCAAGCGGATGCTTTAACCTCTAAGCCATCAGGGTATCTTAAAAAGTCATCACCAATCCAAGGTCATGTAGGTTTTCTCCTCTATCTTCCAAAAATTTTAAGTTTTACGTTTTACATTTAGATCTGTGATCCATTTTGAGTTAATTTTTGTGAAAGATATAATGTCTATCTAGATTTTTTTCTTGGTATATGGATGTCCAGTTGTTCCACACCACTTTGTTAAAACAACTATCTTTTCTCCATTATATTGCTTTCGCTCCTTTATCAATTGACTACATGTGGGTCTATTTCTGGGCTATCAATGTTCCACTGCTCTATTTGTCTAGTCTTCTGCCAATACTACACTATATTGATCACTGTAACTTTATAATAAGTCTTAAAGTCAGGTCACATGCTAGTAAAGTAATGCTTAAAATTCTCCAAGCCAGGCTTTAGTAATACATGAACCGTGAACTTCCAGATGTTCAAGCTGGTTTTAGAAAAGACAGAGGAACCAGAGATCAAATTGCCAACATCCGCTGGATCATCAAAAAAGCAAGAGTTCCAGAAAAACATCTCTTTATTGACTATGCCAAAGCCTTTGACTATGTGGATCACAATAAACTCTGGAAAATTCTTAAAGAGATGGGAATACCAGACCATCTGGCCTGCTTCCTGAGAAATCTGTACTCAGGTCAAGAAGCAACAGTTAGAACTGGACATGGAACAACAGACTGGTTCCAAATAGGAAAAGGAATATGTCAAGGCTGTATATTGTCACCCTACTTATTTAACTTATATGCAGAGTACATCATGAGAAATGCTGGGCTGGAGGAAGCACAAGCTGGAATCAAGATTGCTGGGAGAAATATCAATAACCTCAGATATGCAGATGACACCACCCTTATGGCAAAGAGTGAAGAAGAAATAAGGAGCCTCTTGATGAAAGTGAAAGAGGAGAGTGAAAAAGTTGGCTTAAAGGTCAACATTCAGAAAACGAAGATCATGGCATCTGGTCCCATCACTTCATGGCAAATAGATGCGGAAACAGAAACAGTGGCTGACTTTATTCTACTGGGCTCCAAAATCACTGCAGATGGTGACTGCAACCATGAAATTAAAAGACGCTTGCTTACTCCTTGGAAGGAAAGTTATGACCAACCTAGACAGCATATTAAAAAGCAGAGACATTACTTTGCCAACAAAGGTCCATCTAGTTAAGGCTACGGTTTTTCCAGTGGTCATGTATGGATGTGAGAGTTGGACTATAAAGAAAGCTGAGCACTGAAGAACTGATGCTTTTCAAGTGTGGTGTTGGAGAAGACTCCTGAGAGTCCCTTGGACTGCAAGGAGATCCAACTAGTCCATCATAAAGGAAATCAGTCCTGGGTGTTCATTGGAAGGACTGATGGTGAAGCTGAAAACTCCAATACTTTGGCCACCTGATGCGAAGAGCTGACTCATTTGAAAAGATGCTGGGAAAAACTGAGGAGGAGAAGGGGATGACAGAGGATAAGATGGTTGGATGGCATCACTGACACAACAGACATGAGTTTGAGTACACTCTGGGAGTTGGTGATGGACAGGGAGGCCTGGCGTGCTGCAATTCATGGGGTCACAAAGAGTCAGACACAACTAAGCGACTGAACTGAGCTGAACTGAAGGTGGAAACTTAGATAATTGATTTTAGATCTTTCTTCTTTTCTAATATATGTTTCAACACTATAAATTTCCCTCTGATCTTGCTACATCCCATATTTTTTTTTTATCAGTTTGGCTATCATTTCATTCAGTTAAAAATATTTTTTAAATCTCATATATTTCTTTTTTGACCCAAGTTGTACTTAGAAGTATACAGTTTAATCTTCATGTATTTGGGGATTTTCTAGTTATCTTTCTTTCATTGATTTCTAGTTTAATTCTTCTGCGGTCTGAAATAACACATTGTATGATTTCTATTCTTCTAAATTTGTTAAGATGTTTATGGAAAAAGAATGAGATACTGTCATTTGTAGTAAAATGATGGACCTAGGATTATCACACTAAGTGAAGTAAGTCAGAGAAAGACAAATAGCATATGATATCTCTTATTTGTGGAATCTAAAATATCATACAAATGAACTTATTGACAAAACAGAAACAGGCTCATAGATGTAGAAAACACTTTTGGTTACCAAAGTTAAGAGATGAGGGGATAAATTAAGAGACTGGGATTAACATATATATACTACCATACATAAAACAGATAAATAGTAAGGCCCTGCTGTGAGCACAGGGAACTCTATTCAATGATCTGCAATAACCTATATGGAAAAAGACTCTAAAAAAGAATATAGACAAGTATAACTGATTCACTTTGCTGTATACCTGAAACTAACATAACATTGTTAATCCACTATATCCAAGAATAAACAAACAAACAAAAATGATACAAATGAACTTACCAACAAAACAGAAACAGACCCACAGACATGGAAAACAAACTTATGGTTACCAAAAGGGAAAAGGGGGAGAGGAGTTAAATTAGGAGCTTGACATTAGCAGATACAAACTATTATACATAAAATAAACAATAAGGTCCTCCCTATATAGCATAGGGAACTATATTCAATATTATGGAATAAAATATAATGGAATATATATGTATATGTGTGTTTGTGTACATATATATGTATATAAATTGAATCATTTTGCTACATGTTAGAAATGAACCTAACATTGCCAAATTAGCTATACTTGAAGGGGAAAAAAAAAGATGTGTTCTATGGCCCAGAACATGGTCTATCTTGAATGTTGCATGTGAACTTGAGAAGAAATGCATATCCTGTTGTTGCCAGTTGAAGTAGTCGATAGGCATCAATTATAGCCAATTGATTGATGGTGTGATTGGATTCAATTAGGTTCTTACAGATTTCCTGCCTGCTGGATCTGTTCATTTCTGACAAAGTGGTGTTGGAGTCTCCAACTATGATAGTATTCAGCTACTTCTCTTTGCAGTTTTACTAATTTTTGCCTCACAGTTTGAGACTCTATTGTTAGGCGCATACACATTGAGAAATTTTATGCCTTCTTAGAGAACCAACCCCTTTATCATTATGCAGTGCCTTCTTTATCAGTGATAACTTTCCTTGCTTTGAAGCCTGCTTTGTCTGAAATGAACACATCTACTCCTACTTGTTTTGACTAGTGTTAGCACCATATATTTTTCTCCATTTACTTTTAATTTATATGTGTCTTTATAATTAAAATGGGTTTCTTGTAGACAACAGACAGTTGAGTCTTGTTTGTTTGGTCCAATCTCTGTCTTGTAATTGGTGCATTTAGACCACTGATATTCAAAGTGACTACCAATATATTTGGAGTAATACCATATTCATTACAGTGTTCTATTTGTTGCCCTCATTTTTTATTCTTATTTTTATCTTCTCTTTTTATGCTTTTTATGGTTTTAATCGAGCAATTTATGATTCTATTTTCTTTCCTTTTTTAGCATATAGGTTCTACTTTTTAAACTTTTTTTCAGTGGTTTTCTCCAGACATGGTGGCAATGGTCTGCCCTGCGTGCTCTTCTCTCTTACAGAGCCAAGAAGAGTTGAATTTTCAGTCCGTCAGTGTTTCACTTGTTGTTAGCCAGACTGGCAACTTCCAAGCCCCTTAACATGCAGAACAGGAAACTTCAAGATACAGAACTTTTAAAAACACTTTGATAACTAGGACCAATCTCACACAGGAAACCTTTAGATTAAGCACTTGACCCAAGCCCTGGCAATCTGACTAAGCACTGGCCACATGCAGCTCTAAACTGCTCAAGAAAGAACAGTGTGCATCTTCCTATTAATACAACATGCCTCGGGATTAATTCTTAAAATTTCCTAGCGGGAAGGAATTCCATGCTCTAACATGGCATTTCACACAGAGCTCTCTTTCAGAATACGACACATTATAGTAGTTGATTTATTTCTTTCTCATGTTATAGGCTGAGAGCATAAAGTCTACCTTCATCTTATATGCAGTTTACATAGAACAGTTTGGACCATAATAAGAACATACTGCTTACTGAATATATCAGTTGATAATAAAAACACTCTTGACTCCCCTTCTTTCCCCCAATGTGACGGAATCCTAATACGTAATCTTGATTAAGTCATAAATGAATAAAAATTAAGGAAAATAATGCCAAAGACATTTATTTTTCAAGCTTGGTTGTACCCTCTAAGCTCCACAGATGAGAGACATACAAACTCTTGATCACTGAGCCTCTTTGAAGCCTCAGTTTCTACATCTGTAAAAGAGGATAATAATAATCAATGTAAACTATGAGGTTATGAATATAAAGCTCTTCATTACAATACATACAGTAGACACCCAACAAATTATTATTTTCATTTCATTATTATTAGCAGCAGCATCAATACTGTCAAACCATCACTTACAATTCAGTACACAGTAGCCATTTGCTTTAGAAACTCCTTCAGCGTGACCTTGTTGACCGAGTAAAGGTTACAAGGTAAAAGATAACCCCTGAGTTGGTAAGACATCAGGGTTGATCACATTACTCCATCCTCTGATATTACAGCACAGAAACAACATGCTATAGTAAGGAGGTCTAAAAAACCCATTCGAAGTCAAATATCTGAAAGGCGTGAGAGTCAGAGTAACAGAAAAGATGTGGATAGTGGGTAGTCAGCTAATAACTAACTCAAAGCAGATAACTGTTAGCAAACTATGGAACCTACAGCGCAAGAACAGCAACTGTCACCTCCAACCTAATAAACCCCTTTGTCGCCTGGAGGACTTTCTTTCTCTTCTCCTTCTTTTCCTCCCCCTTTCTTTCTTCACCTCTATCCTGACACTCTATGATTTCTTCTCTGAGTCTCTCTGTTCTTTCTTTTTACCAACTGAAATACAGAATTAATTCATACTCTTAGTATTTATTATACTTTTCAGTAAAATAATGAAAATACATTTTAAAGAAGGAAAATCAGGACTCAATTCCAGTTCTAATAATTAGCGATGTAACTTCGGTAAATTAAACCAAACACTTTAGTTTGCTCAAATGGAAAATAGAGATAATAATAGCCTCTTCACATGGTTATAGTAAGAAGTAAATTAAATTTGTAAATTATCTAGCCTAAAACCTGACACACAATAGGTCTTCCATAAAGTTAATGTCCTTCTCAATTTTCTCTAGAAAAAAATCATCTAATCCTTAGTTATGTCTTCCACAGTACCCCTTAACAGAGAAGGAAAGCCTCCCATTCCTTGTACATATTCCCATCATTTTTATGAATACAAATGAACCCAACCATTAACAGACATGGACAATGCTGCTAACGACAGAATTTTACACTGCACTGATATAAACTCTCCTTACTCTGGGTCCTCTCCTTGATCTTAAAGATAAGTTGGAACAGAAAAATTTAAATAGAAACACAAAGTAAGTAATGATAATTATAAACTATGCATTTAAGAGGCACTTAAACATTACTCATAAAACAGTAATATGAAAAGTATAACACTATGCTTTTAAAACTGGCTTAAAGCTGCTTCAGTACTTTGGACCATGTGAGAAAATTATGAACAACCTCACAGGAATAGTTCCCACGTTAAGGAGTCAATACAATAGCAGGCCCATTGCCAGCTGCCTCTTCCAACTCATTCTAGCTCAGTTAACCTCCTAGCTAGAGACTGACTCTACTCTCAAGTGAATTCCACACTGGTATCCAATAAGCGTTTGTAAAAATAAAACTATTCTACAGAAAAGACATTAGGAAACAGAGCAGACTACCCAAACTTTACTGCACCCAGTTCAGACAGCCATTAGACAAAAGAACCAAAAGGAAAACCACATGTGGCCACCATGTGGCTCTTGAAAGGCAGCCAAGAATACACTGTTCAGAGGCTGGTGCAGCTCAGTGCAGCTCTGCAGCTGCAAACCCCAAACCAAATGCAGGCAACACTCAGTGAACCAGAAGCAAGTCGGTGTTGGGGGAGGGGGGTCAGAAAGCCATACAGAAAGAAGTCTAACACATGAAATGACTGCAACTGGGAGAAAGGGATTAGGAGTTACTGAGTAGGGGAAAAAAGCCATTATTCTATCCAGGTATAAGTTCTGTACCAACAAGGGCTAAAAAGATGAAGTAGACAAAAGTTCTTTAGGTAAAATAGAACAAAGAGAGTGTTAAATTAAAAACTGAAAATCCAAGGAAAGGGTAAAGATGCGTGCTTTAAGGGCATTAGAAAACCAACTTCAACAGCAAGCCCCAAGATAATAATAACTGGCAAATGGGAGAGGTGGTACAGTATAATAATTTGCAAAGAACAACATTGGAGGACCAGAAGTACTGGTATGGTTTGGAATTTTATTGAAGATAAAACAGCACATTTTCCTTAAGTTCATAAAAAGATCTGCCATGGCATGCAGTTTTTATAAAACATCAAGGTTCTCACCCTAGAGCAACAAAAGTGGTAGATGGTTTCTGAGCCTAAGTTCCAGGAATGCTCAGTTTATTCTCAGTGCTCATCTCTGAAGACTCTGAGCGCACTGCAGCCACGGGAAAGCCCCATAACTGATCCACAGCAGGCTTTTTCTGAGGGTAGGCTAGAGTGTGGCATACTTACTGGAGTCCTCCCACTGGAGTAAATGTAGCTTCCATGCAGAATAATACAAAAATCCCAGTACCAGAAAAAGGCAGAGGGCTAGCAGCAGATTGCGTACAAATATCAAGAGTCCCATCTTCACATGATCTACAATTTTCTACATGACCTAGGAAAAAAAACAACAACAAATTTAGGTCTTAACTGATAAAGCAATCATCTTACTGATATACTCTACCTTAAAATAAGTATTTATAGGACAATTTCCAAATGAAGAACCACCTGGAATTATCACTGATTGATGACGTGGCATCCTCTGACCTGCTCAAGCCTGGCTCAAAGGACAGCTTCACCATCACTCAGCATCCAAGCCAGCTGTCACCCTCGTGTCTCTCCTCTCGCTCACTCCTGACACCAAATCAGTGACCAAACTGGCAATTCCAACCTTGCAAGTAAATCTCAAATCATACCTGCTTCCCACCATCACTCCCCTAGGCCCTGACACCATCATATTCCCACAACACAAGTTTCCCTGCCTCCAAATCTGCGTCTCCCAAATCCATTTTCCACACAGCACAAAGGGCAGTCTATGAATAACACAAAATCTAACACTACTTCCTGGCATAAACCCCTTTGCGTTAGTATTCTACTGCTGCTTGCTCTAGCAAATTACCACAAACTCAGCAGCCTGAAACCACTCAAATTTATTATCTCAGAGCTCTGAAGGCGGCAAGTCCAGGTGGAGCATGGCTCAGCAGGGCCCTCTGCATAGGCTATCCCAAGACCAAACCCAGAGGCTTGGGAGGGCTGCATTTCTTTCTGCAGACTCCGGGGATGAGCACCTTCCAAGCTGCTCCAGGCTAAATTCAGTTCCTTACAGCTGCAGGGCCCGAGTCCCCATTAACTTGCTGGTTATCAGACAGTCTTTGCTTTTGTGTTCCTCTTCAGATTTTCCATGCGATACCCTTCAGTCACGGTGGGTTAGATTCCTCTTACACTGATCTCTCCAACTTCCCCTTTAACCACATCTTGCTTCTGTTTCTAGGGAGCAGAACCTCCTTGCTTTTCAGGTTCATGTGATTAGACAGGGCCCACTAGAATAATCTAGGGCAACCTCCCTATTTTAAAGCCTGAAGCTTTAATTTCATGTGCAAAGTCCTGTTTGCCATGTAAAGTAACATATTTACAGATTTCAGGGATTAGTGTGTGGACATCTTTGGTTGGTTTTCCTCGTTGTTGTTTTGGGTTTTGTTCTTTTTCTTACAGTGCTACGTGGCTTGTGGTATCTTAGTTCCCCAACCAGGAATCAGACCTGGGCCCCCTGCAGTGGAAGTGAGGAGTCCTAACCACTGGAATGCCAGTAAATTCCCACGTGTGGGCATCTTGGAGGGACCATTCTCCGTAACACACCCTTCATTAAATTCTCAGTTCCTGTAAGACAAAGTAATTGCTCCTCAGGGGTCTAGCAGTGTCTGACTACAACCCTATTTACTCTCCAACCACCTCTTGCTCCTCCCAACCTCACTTGTGCCCTATGCTCTAGCCCCTTTTCTTTCTATTTATTGAACAGTTCTTGTTGTTACTCTCTTCAAGGTCTGTCTGGAATTTATTCTCTATCACCCTGCTATTTCACCTGCTGCACATTCTTTGATACTTACCTTAAATGTAACCTCAGCCAAGATGACTTCCTAGGATCACTCTTTCCTACCCCTACTAAGATATCTAAGACATGAAATAATCTATGAGAAATATTATAAATATTATATCCTGTGTATAAACATTATACATGAAGTGATAAAAAGTTAGCATCTTCAGACTATATAATCATCCACCTAAAAAAGCCAAGAGACTCAACTGAAAAACCGTTAGAACTAATAGAAAATTGAATGAAGTAGGTGATTATATGATTTACTTACAAAATCCAACAGCTTCTTAAAAACTATACCAGCAATAATCAATTTTAAAGAATGTAAGGGGAGAAAATTCCACTCATGATGGCAACGAAATCTACAAAATACCTAAAAATAAACTTCAGAAGAAATGAATAAGATTTTCACCAAAGGACATAAAAGATCCAAATAAATAAACAGACAGGTTTCCAAGTGAGAAAATTCAATAATGGAAACATGTCAGTTCTCCTAAAATGTCAGTTCTCTATAACTTCAGTCTACACCCAGTCAAAATCCATGTTTTTGTTTGTGTCTTTTTAACTTAGATCTAAACAATCTCAGGGCTTCCCAGGTGGCACAATGGTAAAAGAATCCACTTGCCAATGCAGGAGATGCAAGAGACTCGGGTCCAATCCCTGGGTCGGGAAGATCCCCTGGAGGAGGAAATGGTAACCCACTCCAGCACTCTTGCCTGGAGAATCCCATGGATGGAGGAGCCTGGCAGGCTATAGTCCATGGGGTTGCCAAGAGTCGGACACGACTGAGCAACTGAGCACGCACTCACACAAAGTTAATCTGAAGAGTTCATACCCAAGAAGAGTGAAGAAACTTTTTGATGAAATGAGGATTTGCCTTACCATATTAAAACCAACTCGAAGCTATAATTATTAAGCTGGATGGGTACTGGCACAAGAAAAGACAAATAGATCAATGGAACAGAACAAAGTCTAGAAATGAGCTGTCTCAATAAAGAGACACATACAGACATGGATACATACACACATATATAACTGAATTTATCCATATATTTGAATTTACAGTAAGCATGTAAGTTTTTTAAAAAGATACGAAGGATACATAGCTAACTGTTGATGTAGTTACCTCTAAGAAATGGTATAGGACGATGAAAAGTACTTTTCCCTTCATACGCTTTGAAATACATTTGTTATAGGTCACAAGTATTGCCTCTATAATTTTGAAAATTTAAAAAATCACACATATGGGACTTTCCTGGTGATCCAGTGGTTAAGACTTTGCCTTCCAATGCAGGCCGGAGCAGGTTCAATCCCTGGTAGGTGAGCTAAGATCCCACATGCCTTTCAGCCAAAAAAGAAAACTTAAAAAAATAGAAGCAATACTGTAACAAATTCTATAAAGACTTTAAAAAAATTAAAAAATAAAAGTCAAACATAAACAAATGGGACCTAATCAAACTTTTAAGCTTTGGCATAGCAAAGGAAACCATAAACAAAACATAACGACAACCTAAGACTGGGAGAAAAGATTTACAATTTGACTGACAAAGGCTTAATTTCCAAAATACACAAACAGCTCATATAACTCAGTAACAAAAAAAAAAAAGTAAACAAACCAATTAAAAATTGGCAGAAGACTTAAATAGACAGTTCTCCAAAGAATACATACCGATAGTCATCAGGCACATGAAAAGATGACCAACACTGCTGACTGTCACAGGCACACAAATCGAAATGTCATTGAGGTAGCAACTCACACTGGCCAGGATGGCCATCATTAAAAAAATCTACAAATAGCAAATGCTGGAGAGGGTGTGGAGAAAAGGGAACCCTCCAACACTGGTAGTAGGAAATGTAAGTTCGTACAGCCGCTAGGGAAAACAGTCGGAAGGTTCCTCAAAAAAATAAAAATCGAGTTGTGATATTTCCTAGTAATAGCACTCCTGGGCATACATCTGGAGAAAACTCTTAATTCAAAGATACATGCGCCCTGATGTTCATAACAGCACTTTTTACAATGGCCAAGACATGGAAACAAGCTAAATGTCCACTGACAGATGAATGGATAAAGAGGACGTGGTGTATATATACACAATGGAGGACTACTGAGCCATAAAAAGAATGAAATAATGCCATCTGCAACCAGATGGATGGACCTAGAGATTACCGCACTGAGTAAGAAAGAGAAAGACAAATACCATGATGGCACCTACATGTGGAATCTGAAATCCATGACACAAAGGAACTCATGTGCAAAACAGAAACAGGTTCTCAGACTCAGAATACAAACTCATGGTTACGCAAGGCGAAAAAGGGTGGGGAAGTACAAATTAGGGATTTGGTATTAGCAAGTACAAGCTACTATATGTAAAATAGATAAATGTCCTACTATATATAGCCCAGGGAACTATACTCAGTATCCTAATAAACCATAATGGAAAAGAATATGAAAACTAATATACGTTATCAGTTCAGTTCGGTTAGTAGCTCAGTCGTGTCTGACTCTTTGCAACCCCATGAATCGCAGCACACCAGGCCTCCCTGTCCATCACCAACTCCCAGAGTTCACTCAGACTCACGTCCATCGAGTCAGTGATGCCATCCAGCCACCTCATCCACGGTCGTCCCCTTCTCCTCCTGCCCCCAATCCCTCCCAGCATCAAAGTCTTTTCCAATGAGTCAGCTCTTCGCATGAGGTGGCCAAAGTACTGGAATTTCAGCTTTAGCATCATTCCTTCCAAAGAAATCCCAGGGCTGATCTCCTTCAGAATGGACTGGTTGGATCTCCTTGCAGTCCAAGGGACTCTCAAGAGTCTTCTCCAACACCACAGTTCAAAACCATCAATTCTTCAGCACTCAGCTTTTCTCACAGTCCAACTCTCACATCCATACATGACCACAGGAAAAACCATAGCCTTGACTAAACGGACCTTCGTTGGCAAAGTAATGTCTCTGCTTTTGAACATGCTATCTAGGTTGGTCATAACTTTTCTTCCAAGGAGTAAGCGTTTTTTAATTTCATGGCTGCAATCACCATCTGTAGTGATTTTGGAGCCCCAAAATAAAGTCTGACACTGTTGCCATTGTTTCCCCATCTATTTCCCATGAAGTGATGGGACCAGATGCCATGATCTTCATTTTCTGAATGTTGAGCTTTAATCCAACTTTTTCACTCTTCTCTTTCACTTTCATCAAGAGGCTTTTTAGTTCCTCTTCACTTTCTGCCATAAGGGTGGTGTCATCTGCATATCTGAGGTTATTGATATTTCTCCCAGCAATCTTGATTCCAGCTTGTGCTTCTTCCAGCCCAGCGTTTCTCATGATGTACTCTGCATATAAGTTAAATAAGCAGGGTGACAATATACAGCCTTGATGTACTCCTTTTCCTATTTGGAACCAGTCCACATATTACTTTACTGTACATCAGAAACTAATATTATAAATCAACTACACTTCAATTTAAAAAAAAATTCAGTTCAGTTCAGTTGCTTAGTTATGTCCGACTCTTTGCAACCCCATGAACTACAGCACACCAGGCCTCCCTGTCCATCACCAACTCCAGGAGTTTACTCAAACTTATGTCCATTGACTCAGTGATGCCATCCAGCCATCTCATCCTCTGTCATCCCCTTCTCCTCCTGCCTTCAATCTTTCCCAGCATCAGGGTCTTTTCAAATGAGTCAGTTCTTTGCATCAGGTGGACAAAGTATTGGAGCTTCAGCTTCAACATCAGTTCTTCCAATGAATAATCAGGACTGATTTCCTTTAAGATGGACTGGTTGGATCTCCTTGCTGTCCAAGGGACTCTCAAGAGTCTTCTCCAACACCACAGTTCAAAAACATCAACTCTTCATTGCTCAGCTTTCTTTATAGTCCAATTCTCACATCCATACATGAGCACTGGAAAAACCAAAGCTTTGACTAGATGGACTTTGTTGGCAAAGTAATGTCTCTGCTTTTCAATATGGTATCTAGGTTGGTAATGTCTTCCTTGGTGGCTTAGATAGTAAAGCATCTGCTTGCAATGCAGGAGACCGGGGTTCAATCCCTGGATTGGGAAGGAAATGGCAACCCATGCCAGTACTCTTGCCTGGAAAATCCCATGGACAAAGGAGCCTGGAAAGGCTACAGAGTTGGGCAAAGGGTTGCAAAGAGTTGGACATGACTGAGCAACTTCACACAAGGTTGGTCATAATTTTTCTTCTAAGAAGCAAGCGTGTTTTAATCTCATGGCTGCAGTCACCATCTGCAGTGATTTTAGAGCCCCCAAAAATAAAGTCTGACACTGTTTCCATTGTTTCCCCATCTATCTGCCATGAAGTGATGGGACCAGATGCCATGATCTTAGTTTTCTGTATGTTGAGTTTTAAGCCAACTTTTTCACTCTTTTCTTTCACTTTCATTAAGAGGCTCTTTAGTTCCTCTTCACTTTCTGCCATAAGGGTGTTGTCATCTGTATATCTGAGGTTATTGATATTTCTCCCGGCAATCTTGATTCCAGCTTGTGCTTCCTCCAGCCCAGCGTTTCTCATGATGTACTCTGCATATAATAAGTTAAATAAGCAGGGTGACAATATACAGCCTTGACATACTCCTTTTCCTATTTGGAACCAATCTGTTGTTCCATGTCCAGTTCTAACTGTTGCTTCTTGACCTGCGTACAGATTTCTTAGGAGGCAGGTCAGGTGGTCTGGTAATCCCATCTCTTTCAGAGTTTTCTACAGTTTGTTTTGATCCACATAGTCAAGGGCTTTGGCATAGTCAATAAAGCAGAAGTAGATGTTTTTCTGGAATTCTCTTGCCTTTTCGATGATCCAACGGATGTTGGCAATTTGACCTCTAGTTCCTCTGCCTTTTCTAAATCCAACTTGAACATGTGGAAGTTCACGGTTCATGTACTGTTGAAGCCTGGCTTGGAGAATTTTGAGCATTACTTTATTAGAGTGTGAGATGAGTGCAACTGTGCAGTAGTTTGAGCATTCTTTGGCATTGCCTTTCTTTGGGATTGGAATGAAAACTGACCTTTTCCAGTCCTGTGGCCGCTGCTGAGTTTTCCAAATTTGCTGGCATATTGAGTGCAGCACATTCACAGCATCACCTTTCAGGATTTGAAATAGCTCAACTGGAATTCCAACACCTCCACTAGCTTTGTTTGTAGTGACGCTTCCTAAGGCCCACTTGACTTCACATTCCAGGATGTCTGGCTCTAGGTGAGTGATCACACCATCATGATTACAATATATTATAAAAATATAAATTGGTATACTCTTTTAGGAGCAATGTGGAAGTACAGGTATCCCTTTTTTTTTTTTTAATTTAAAGTTATTTACTTTAATTGGAGGCTAAATACTCTACAATATTGTATTGGTTTTGGCATACATCAACACGAATCCGCCACGGGTGTACACGTGTTCCCCATCCTGAACCCCCCTTCCACCTCCCTCCCCATCCCATCCCTCTGGGTCATCCCAGTGCACCAGCCCCAAGCATCCTCCCCTGTTTTTTGAAAGTTTGATTTGCACCACTTTGCTTCCATGAAACCTGTGCCATTATCTGTTTTTACTAATGAAAGAAATTCAAAGATTTTCACTTTTATGAAAAGAGATGAAAATAGCTTTCAGTATGTTTTGCATCCAGCAGTTATAGAGGCAGCAAGCACTCAGGGCAGTGACAGTGGCACCACCAACTTCCTTTCCCAGTAACTATACTCAGCATCTCCTCAACAAGCCAACATGGCTTTGAAATCTTTTTATGAGCGTCTGGACTTCATCTTGATATATTTTGTGCAACTCTTAGCAAGATGTATCCTGGGGTTTCAGAAAGGCCTAAGAGAACTTGTAAGAGTGTCATGCTCAGCATAAAATGAACATAATTAAACATTTAAACTGTAGTGAACCAAATAAAGATGCATTTGCACTGAACTTGCCTGTGTCCACCATTCAAGCTGTTTATACTCAGAAAGAACACTGAATGCTGAAAAAGTTACTATTGGTTCTGCTAGTAGAGAAAGTGTTCTCTTTTAATTGGCATCCAGTAACGTTATGACAAATTGGAAAGTCTACTGCTTGAGTGGATTGATGCGTGTACAAAGCATGTTGCTTCATTAAGTTATCTTACACTTAAGGCAATATCAGTCTTTTCAAAAAGATGAAACAGAAAGCTCTGGATGGGGAATCCCCTGGTCGTCCAGACGTTAAATCTCTCATGACCAATAGCCTGGGTTCAATCCCTGGTCAGAGAACTTTACTTTTAACACCACAAGCCACACAGTGCAGCCAAAAAAAAAAAAAAGAAAGAATTAGAAAGAAAGAAAGGAAGCACTAGACAATGGTGATGATAGTGTTACAAGAGTAAAATTTAAAGGTACTATGGATGGTTGGATTGGTTTCTGAGGTGAGGGCAGCTTCATAGCTTAAAGGTTACTTGTAAGAGTGCTTTGGCTGATACTGGAACTGCTGAAAAGCTCCCAGAAGAACAGAAAAAAAATAATTACAGAAAGTGGCTATTCACATAAGCGTTTGATTACAGCAAAACTGTAATTTATTGGAAAAAAAATACTGAGCAAGACATTTATTTCAAGAGAAGAAAAGCAAGCTGAGGGACACAAGGCGTCAAAGGAGAGGTTTACCCTAGTGCCTCCTGTTGACACCCCCGGTGATGGCTGTCCTAAGGCCTCAGCTAATGCACTCGGAAAATCTGAGGGCATTTAAAGGTATTGGTCAGAATACACTTCCTAGTATGTTTCATTCACATCCAAGTAGCTGGAATATCCAAGTGAATTTTTTTCTGAGTACATGACTGGATATGTTAGTCCTTCTGATGAAAAATACTGTTGAGAAAATAACCTCGATAATAGGTGTCTTGTGATTATCGATAATTGTGCTGCTCTCCACCTGGTATTACCAGGTATAGCAGTAACATTCATGGTGTGTTCTTACCACCAAATATGACACTGTTGCTGCAGCTGTGTGACCAAGGCCTTGGAGTCACAACTGAGGCTTACTATATGCAAGAAGTGTGATGCATCTTATTACGTGCCACTGAAAGAGAAGAAAACTCCAAAGCATCTTTATGGGAGACTGCAAAGACTAAAATATAAAGTGGGCAATTGCTAGATTCACAGATATAGAGAATAAACAAGTGGTTACCAGTGGGGAAAGGGAAGCAGGCAGGGGCCATGTAGGGATAGGGAAAACAAAAGGTTAATAAGGGATTATATGAAACCTTATGTGTGAAACTTTTGAAAACAGAAAAGCACTACAGAATTTAAAGACTATTTCATTCAATAAAAAATACTAATAAACAAAACACAAATTTATTAATTAAACTGGCAACTGCTAACCTTGGAGATACTTTCAACAGGCTAAAAGTCTTACTGAGAAATGGCATTTGGAAGAAACTGTGTCCTGAAGTAATAAGCAATTTTAGGGTTTCAAATCAACAATAAGTGTGGCAGCAGTGACCACAGCTAAGGAGGCTGGGTTTGCGGAAGCTGATGAAGATGTTGAAGTGTTTTGGCATTCTATGACCAAGAACTGACAAACAGCTGCTGCAACTGCAAGAGTAAAGGATATTGACTGAAACAGCCCCAAAGTGAAGTCATCCACAAACTGAAATGTAGAGCACTCACAGAGAGTTTTCACTATGACTGAGGGCTGCCATGACTACAAAAAAGTATGACTCTAATTTTGAAAGGACATGCAAATTTAGGGCAGGTTTGCAGGATGCTTTGAGTGTCTATAAAGAACGGGGTGATAGAAAAATATGTTAGGCTAAGCAATCAAGTACACTGTCCTATTCAAGCCTGTCACAACAGCCAGAGCAGACAACGAAACTCAACCTTTGACATCAAGGCAGACAGCCACAGAAGATGTAGATATAAATGACCTGCTTGATCTGATGGATCCAGATGATAATGAGAAGCTGATAAATGACCCGCTTCCCCTTTCTCCTACACCAGTCTGTACCTCTGAACCTCGCACCACCCCAACCTCTGACAATTCAGCCTAACACACCATCACCACCACCTCTTAACCTTGCTCTCTTCCTGATTCTGGTGAGTGAAACAATACCATAAATACATTATTTCTATCTTATACGGGCTGTGTATTTATCAAGTCATTTCTGCTTTCACTATATATTAGTGTTATTTTAGGTTTTAAGTGTTACTGGGTACGCTTTGGTAAGTTATTTCTGGGGTCTGGGAACACTCAAAAAGTTCTCCATACAAATTAACTGAAATTGTTTCTTCGCTTTCTAGCACTTCAGCTTATGAAAGGTTTCATAGGAATGCTGTACTTTCAGATGACAAGGGAAACCTATAGCTATTGAAATTTACAATATTCATACATCTTGACTCACCATTTCTATTTCTATGACTTTTTTCTGAAGCAACACTTCAACAAATATTTTAAAAGACACGTGCATGGATATTTATCAGCAACAATGATTATAAGAGCAAAATACTTGAAACAACTCAAATGTCGATCAACAGGGAACCAGACAAATACATTATGATACAGCTACACAATGCTATCAATATCACTGCTACCATGAGGTCATGACAGGAAGTAGACAGCAAAGGAGTTAACAAAAGGAAGTTAGTGACAAGATTTTCTGAAGCTGTCAACACCTTCTATGGCTGTCTGCCTTGATGTCAAAGGTGGAGGTTCAATGTCTGCTCTGGCTGATGTGACAGGCTTGAGCAGGACAGTGTATTTGATTGCTTAGCCTCACACATTTTTCTGAGGCATGTCCTGACACAGAAAAATAGCTAGAGTATACGGCTTAAGTGAAAAACAAATCTTGTAGAATAGTATGTATGTGAATGTATATATGGCCCCATACTGGTGGTAATAAGTAAGGACAACAGTAATATTTAAAATTAAGGTTAACAACAACAAAAAAATTAAAGTTAAGAAGGAAGCACACAGATATAGGAATACACACCAAGCTGTTGACAATAATTATCTCCAAAAAGTGGGTATGGAGAGGGTATTTTTCATAATATATTCATATATTTAATTTCTGTACCCATGCAAGTAATAAATGTACAAAGTTTCCAAAGTGAAATAGAAATTGGAGACTCGTATTTTCAGTAGCACAAAGGATATGTACTGTGTCCAATCCTTCCACAAAAACAATGAAAACTTTAAGATATAAGCAGCCTGCCTACAAAAAGCAGGTGGTTCTTGGAAAGATTTTTCTTTCCTATTAAAAGGGGACTGAAGTGCCTGATCCCAGCCCTGCCGCATTCCTTCTGTCCTGAATGCAGATGTCACAAGTGAACTGCCACAGCCAGTGACTTCAACCGAAGGCTCTGGCAGACACACGACCAATGGATTTACCATCTGTTCAGCAGCTATGACAGTGAGAGTGGTGAACTCATCACCTATTTAATTTCTGACTTTTCCATTAAGGAAAAAGATCTACAAATAAAGAGGCAGAAGTCTAAGGAGGAAACAGATCTCCAGAAGTGGATGACATTCAAAGCAGCAAGTAAGAGCTTAAAATAAGCCAAAACAAGGAGGAGCACAATATCCTGATATTCTGAAAGAGATGACATTTCAAACTCACTGCCAGGACAGAAGTTTGACAACATATTCTAGTGGTGAGGCTGTGGGGAGAATGCTCATACATTACTGGTGGTGGGAGGGATTTGCCAATATCTAACAAAATCACACAGGCTTCAACACTTTAACCAAATACTCTCAATTCTAAGAAACTATCCCAAAGATACACTGACAAAAACACAAAAAGACTTATGCACTGGCTGATTGCAGCACTCTGTAATATCGGAGAAAAAGTTCTCCAGTACACCTTCAAAAACTATGGTGTACTGACAAAACGTAGGATCATACAGCCATAAACAGGAATGTGCTCTCTCTGTCTCTTTCTTTCTGAATAGCTTCATCTAAATGTCATTAGGCTTTAGGGGCCAGGCAAGGCAGGCACATATATCTGAAATGCAGACAGAAGGGGCATCAGGCCATCATGAGGTCTGGGAGTGACAGAAGGTGATAGAAGGTGACCGAAGACAGGAAGTGACGTGGGACTGACCAAACAGATTAAACACAGAGACTAAGAGGAGCCAAATTCCTCAATGATGGAGACGTGGGCTGCAAATGTGGAAAAAGGCTGTTGTTGTTCACTTGCTCAGTCGTGTCCGACTCTGCGACCCCATGGACTGCAGCATGCCAGGCTTCCCTGTCCTTTACCATCTCCCAGAGCTTGCTCAGACTCATGTCAATCGAGTTGGTGATGCCATCCAACCATCTCATCCTCTGTTGTCCCCTTCTCCTCCTGCCTTCAATCTTTCCCAGCGTAAGGTTTTTTTCTAATAAGTCAGTTCTTTGCATCAGATGGCCAAAGTATTGGAGTTTCAGCTTCAGCATCAATTCTTCCAATGAATATTCAGGATTGATTGCCTTTAGGATTGACTGGTTTGATCTCCTTGCAGTCCAATGGACTCTCAAGAGTCTTCTCCAACAGCACAGTTCAAAAGCATCAATTCTTAGGTGCTCAGCCTTTTTTATGGTCCAACTCTCACATCCATACATGACTAGTGGAAAAACTATAGCTTTGACTATACGGACCTTTGTCAGCAAAGCAATGTCTGCTTTTTAATATGCTGTGTAGGTTTGTCAAAACTTTTCTCCCAAGGAGCATGTGGGAAAAGATAAACTAGAATGTATCTTTTGGGATGTACTGGAATTGAAGGTATCAGTGTGAAGTAAAGGTTTTCAATATACACACATACAACAATATAAAAATAACTACAGATGTGGACTGTGTGTGTGCTTTTGTGTGTGTGCTTTTGTGTGTGTACATGCATGGAAGTCCTAGCTCTGATCACTGAAAGGGCCCAGCAGCAGTCATATCCCAGTGGCAATGAGCACACCTAGCACCTAGATCTTGGTTTTTAAATACCATTCTCCACTATGTGATAGGAATTAGGGATCCTTAGAAGAGTGGCTGAACTCAGGGCTGAGGCAGAGAGGTCACAAGATAAGCCTGACAGTAGGAAAGCACTCAAAGAGTGACATGTCAAAAGGATAAAGCAGTTGGTTTGAGGGGCTCCTAATGGCCAGATCTGTGGCAATTTAGACTGATAATAACAGATCATGACCCATTAAACAAGAATTTAGTAAGTGAGGAGAGGAGAAACCTCTTCCTTAGAGTGGAAAGAATGTAGAATAATGTAATTAGAAAATTATTTAGCCATCATTTTAGGAACAATTCAGCTAAGAAACATCAAAGGATGCTAAAATTAATAAGTAATACTTTGAGAAATGGAACATTTTAAAGTATCTTCCCAAAAGAAACTTATTAATTACAGAGAGGAAAAAAGTAATTTTAAAATGCAGAAATCTGACAGGCACCACCATAAACTAGTTGAAGGATATATGGGGGTTCCTTGTTATATGCTGGCAACTTATTTGTAAGTCTTAGATGATTTCAAAATTAAAAGTCAAAAAAGAAAAAAAATTAAACCAATGTGCATATAAATGTTCAAGTAAATATCAAATAAAAGATTGTGCAACCAATTAAAATGCTGTTTATGAAAAAAATTTTAATGACGGAGAAATGCTTCTGAAATCGTATTGAAGGAAAAAAAGATACAAATATCATATCCTCAACTATTAAAAAAGAAAAAAATTGGAATAAAAAGAAAACTAACAGACTCATGTAGAGAACCTGTTTTTTTCTGGCTGTGGGAGCACACCTGGCCTCCCTGCACAGCCACAGAAAGCTGCAGGTTAAGAGCTGCAAATGCTCACAGCCAGCTCTCTTCAGCAGGCAGAGGGCCTGCAGCAGTTGGGCTCATCCCCTCCTCAGGCGTTCAGCCTAGCTCCAAGAAGAAAATGTCTCTCTTCTGTTCAAAGCTCAATGCAACAAGCACCAAGTGCCAGGGATTATTACAAGCCACGGAGGATACTAGACAATCAAATTTGGACCCTGCCCTGGAGGAGTTTGACTTCTCACTCCCTATTTGCTCTTTCACCCACCACAATCTGATCTAGCTTCTGCTCCTGCCTGTTGCTCAATAAGTTTACCACTGACCGCTTAACTGCCAAAGCCACTGGACACCACAGCTCTCCCATCACTTGGCCTTTCTAAAGCATCTGAGACTGGGAGAGAGCACAGGGTGGTGTAGGAGCTCTTTCTCGCCTTCTTTACTTTAGCAACACCAACTCTTCTTTTAAGACTGTTCAAGTCTCATTTCCTTCAAAAAGTTTCCTTTAAACACTGCCCGACACTATGGCAATCTGTGCTCTGCTAACACCCCATGCTTACCTCTGTCCTAGCACTTGTGAAATATCTTGTCTAAGGAATTAGCATTTAATTTGAAAGCAGATCTATAACTTGGGTCTATGAATCACCTACAGTTAACACAGCACCTAGTACACAGCCCATTCAAGAAATGTTTGTCTAAAGACCAAATACATGAATAAATTTTAATTATATTCCAACTCCAGATACAATATAATTTGCTCACATTACAAAAATATATTCTAAAGACACAATGTGTGTGTGTGTGTGTGTGTGTGTGTGTGTGTGTGTGTGTGTGTGTGTGTAGAGATGGGGGTGGGGAGAGGGAGGAAGAGAGAGAGCATGAGCAATTTTAAATGTAGAGAGAAGCTTGACGGGCTGTATGTCTGAGTTTTTCTAATATTCTCATTCCACAGAGAAGGAAATGGCAGCCCACTCCAGTATTCCTGCCTGGAAAATCCCAAGGACAGAGGAGCCTGCCAGGCTACAGTCCATGGGGTCACAAGAGTCGGATACGACTGAGCAACTAACACACAGATAACACCCAAGACAATCTCCTTCCCCTTCATTTACCATCCTTATGCTGACTATCCCAAACTTGATATATTCCACCCAGACAGAAGACAGTTCCATTTCCATTTATTGAACTTTTGTTTTGCGGGGTTTTCAGCCACACTGTCCAGCTTGTGGGATCTTAGTTCCCCAACCAGGGACTGAACCATGGCCCCGGCAGTGAAAGCCCAGAATCCTAACCACTAAGCCACCAGGGAATTTCCTCTATTTAACTTCTGTATCATCACCTAGATGTTTCACAGATGTCTCAGACTTCCCCAGTAAACCCCCTTTCTCCAGTGTGTTCACTATTTCAATAAAAGGTAACACCTTCACAGGGCTTCTGTCAAAACCCTGGAAATCAACCTTGACACTATCCTCCTTCTCACTCTTACCCTCCACATATAATCAATCATCAAGCCCCATGAATTTTACCTCTTAAATACTTCTTGAATCCATCCATCCCTCTATCTTCACTGCCACCACTATATTTCAAGTCACTATAATCTTTTGCTTGGACGATTACCACAGTCTCCTAATAAACCTCCCATCTCCATTATTTCATACGTGATAAATGTAATATATTACACTTTATAAATTTAAGGTATATAGCATGTTACTTTGATACATTTATATATTGTAATATGATTGCCATTTAAACAAGACATACCATACAACATTATAGCAAAATATTATCTGTATTCATTACACTGTACATTAGCTCTCTATGGGTTTACTACTTGCTAAGCCTGTACCCTAAACCATCATCAGTCTTATCCCCCAATCCTTCATCCTCCGGTAACCTCCATTTATGCTCTAATTTTTCAAGTTTACTTTTCAGATTCCACATTTAAGTGATACCGTGTAGTACTTGTCCTTCTGACTTATCCCATTTAGCGAAACGTGCTCAAGGTCCATCCATGTTGTCACAAACAGCAGGACAGCCTCCCTTCTCGTGGCCAAATAATATTCCATTGAGTGTATGTATCACATCTTTTTTTTTTTAATCACATCTTTTTTTAATCCATTTATCTATAGATGGGCATTTGGGTTATTTGAACATTATGGCTATTGAGAATAATGCTGTGATAAACAGGTGTGTACATATAATGCATCAATATCCTGTTTTCATTTCCTTTGGGTACTCCCATATCCATTCTTGATCCTCTTCAATTCATTTTCCACATAGCAGCCAATGTGAATATTCTTTCATTCCCAGGTTTAAACTTCTTAACTTTCCCACTGCCCTTAACAGGGCCTGTAAGACTGACTCTGGCCCCTGCCCACCTCTCCTCCCACCTCTCCTGTCATCTCTTACCGCCTCTCCTCTAGGAACCTGCCACAGTGAACATCTCCCAGTGTTCTGAACTTGCCGTGCTGCCTCCTAATGGCAAGCTGAAGCCTCCTGGACCCTGCCACTTCATCTAACCAACTCCCACTCAGTCTTTAAGTCTCAGATTAGAGGTTAATCCACAGGGAAGCCTTACCACACTTTAGGTTGGGTCTCCCTGTTAGAAATTCCTACAGCACATATATATCCCTATCCATTACATAGTGAGCTTATAATCATGAGTATTTACTTATCATGAGTAATGTGCTTAAAGTATATATTCTGGCTAATCCAGAAAGTGAACATGTCTATTTTATTTACCATTGCATTCCTGGTAGATATTCAAAACCTATATGCTCACTGACCAAATGTTCAATCACTTATAGTCTGCTCAAGAAAAGGTACAAAAGGTATAGAAATCTAGTTTATTTTAATTAACCATAAAAATTATATAAAAATTTGAACTCAATGAAACAAAAGACACCAAACTCTTGTCATTTGTAAAAACATCCTACAATGTGTTTATTTTCTAATCTATACCTGGAACAATTTTTACTTGGAAATGTTAGAATTTTGCTGACCTTCAAGTATCAGGCATAATGAATATGAATGCAGTTATTACAAAATTACATGGAGCAAAAACTACAAAGTATTTCCTGAACATATTTCCTGTGAATAATTTTGAGGCAAGCTAATAAGAAGTTATTACATACTATTTATTATCTGGGCTTCCCTGGTGACTCAGACGGTAAAGAGTCCACCTGTACTACAGGAGACCTTGGGTTCAATCCCTGGGTTGGGAAGATCCTCTGGAGAAGGGGATGGCAACCCACTCCAGTATTCTTGGAGAATACCTGAAGAATCCCCGTGAACAGAGGAGCCCAGTGGGCTGCAATCCATGGGGTCACAGAGTCAGACACGACTGAGTGGTTAAGCACATTTACTACCTAGCTTCCTGAACAAGTTACTAAAAGTCATCAGTTTTTTAAACGGTTTTGCTGAATGCATACCTCCTTTTCAGACTATGCATGGCTAAGCAGATTTAAGTAGTTAATTAGTGTGCAATACATTACAGAAGAATATTGCAGAATTGTGCATTTTCTAATTGCAAGTCAATGCAAGGGATAAACTAATATTGCTAATATTCATACAGTACCTACTGTGGACTAGCCAAAGTTTTAAAAGTTTTATATGATTTAACTCACTGAATCTTAACAATCCTACTAGATTATCATTCTTATTATACAGAGAACAAACAGGCACAGAGAGAGAAAATTCTCTAAGATCACAGAGCCAGTAAGTGGCAGAGTGAGGATTCAAATTCAAATGATCTGCCTTTAATCATGTAACTCTTCACTTGAAGAGGCTATATGGGGGAAACAGAACAAAAATGAAATAGAACCAGTACAGAATCTAAATGAGAGTGGAAGAAAGGAAGGGGGAGGGTCAAGGGGAAGTGTAGTAAATGAAGACCACACAACAGAATAAAACTATGTCACAGGACGGTTACAAATTACAGATAATTAACAAAAGTTCTCCAAGCGCTGCCCACTCCCAGAAGGTTCTGTAAAACAAGACCTAAGAGCCAAGATTAAAGGGAAAGCCTTACGGAAAAAACAGTAAAACATCATTTTTTAAATAAAATTAGCACTCAAGTGCCAAAAGTGAAGAAAGAAAAATACCACCACCACAAAAGCCTCAATGAAAGAGAACAATTAAGAACTGCTAAAAACACAGTAAGAGTCGTGAAGGCCCTGGTGGATAAAAAATGAGCAAAAGAAAATGAAAAATAAAATTTTAAAAAATATTACCAAAACGAACCCAAACCCAAAAACACAACAGCTGCCACAGGAGATCCAGTATAGATACAACTGGTGTCTGAAAAGAGAACCCAGCATATAGAACAACAACAAAAAAAGATACACAAACATGGATAACTAGAGAGAGCTGGGCTGACACAAAGATACAGTCCTAGCTTCTCCAAGCCACAACAGCCAAGGTGGCAAGGAAAACCTGAAGCTCTCCAAAGGGAATTAAAATGCGAAGAGAATGCTGAGGTTCCGATTAGCCACTGTGTGAATTACAGGCTTACTGCCTCTTAGCTCCAAATTGTATCTTTCTGCTTGCTCTGTGAGAATGGATCTGGGCCCTTAAAGTATTTTCCTCTTGCCAGCTGACATGATGTCAAGCGTTGTGTCGGGCACAGGAAAGCCGTGGCTTCTGGGTTCCAGTGTGTTCCTCTTGGGAAGCTCCTGAAACATACAGGCTTTTTCCAGTGGACAGCAGTCGACCGGGAGCAACAGCGGCCAACAGCTTCTCTCAGCACTTCTCTTGGGCAGTGTAAGACATGTAACAGAGTGCCTCTGGTGAGACACCTCTCTGTAAACAGCATTCCCCAGTCCCTGAGAGGCAGATTTCTGGGAAACTCCACCCTGCAGCATCATAGACACTCATCTGTAATCCAGTGATTCATGGGGGTGTCCACTACACCAAAGTCTGAATCTCAGCCTGCAGTGAGTGTGCGGTTGGAGAGCTCTTTGTTGGGCATGCTAGCTCAGCCCGGTGGTGGTGGCTGCTCCTTAGACCTGTTTATTATATTCTTTAGCGTTCTCTTTACTTTGTATGACAGTTATTTAGACATCATTCACATACTATACAATTCAACCATTCAAAGTATACCTTCTAATGCTTTTTAGTATTTTCAGAGTTGTGCAAACATGACCACAATCAATTTTAGAACGTTTCTATTACCCCCAATTGATACCCTTTACCCGTTAGCTATCATTCCCTACAAACCTCTAGCCCCAGGCAACCACTAAACTATTTTCTATTCTATAGAACTGGCAAATGTTTATAGATATTTCATATAAATGGAATCAAACAATATGTGTTCCTCGGTGATAGGCTTCTTTCATTTAGCGTAATGTTTTCAAAGTTTTTGCATGTCAGTACCTTGCTTCTTTTTACTGCCAAGTAACATTCTATCATATGGACGTACCAACATTTACTTAACCATTTGTCAGATGACAAACATTTGGGTTGTTTCCACCTTTTGGCTGAACAATGATGCAATGTGTATTTATGCAGAAATTCTTATACGGACATAGGTTCTCATTCCTCTTGTGTACATTACACGTAGGAGCAAAATGTACCCAAGTTATATGACAACTCTATGCTTAACTGTTTAAGGAAATGACAGACTGTTTTTCAAAGCCACTGTACCATTTTACATTCCTACCAGTGTATGAGAGCTCCGATTTCTCCACACCTGTGCCAACACTCCTTATCATCTGTCTTTTTGATGACAGCCATCCTCGTGGGTGTCAAGTGGCATCTCAGTGTGGTTTTGGTTTGAATTTCCCTAATGACTGATGGTGTTGAGCATCTTTCCATGTGTTTATTTCTTTACTTTTGCTAGCTAATCTCATGTTACTCTAATTCACTGTTAAAGTTAATAATTCTTACAGTAAACTTTACCTACTCAAAGTACATGGATTCTCTCTCTTGATTGGACCCAGATTCATATCACATGTGCAGTAAGTGACTTTCTGAATAGAAATTAGACGTCACCATCAAGGGGTCAGAGCTTGCTTGGTGGCTCTGATGGAAAAGGATCCACCTGCAGTGCAGGAAACCCAGGTTTGATCCCTGGGTCGGGAATATCCCCTGGAGAAGGGAATGGCTACCCACTCCAACATTCTTGGTGGAAAATTCCACAGACAGAGGAGCCTGGTGGGCTACAGTCCGCGGGGTTGCAAAGAGTTGGACACGACTGACCAACGAACACATCACTGTCACCAAGGCTCTAAAACAGGAGAGAGGAAAGTGAAGCTGAAAAATGATCTGTCCCTGGTCAGCTGTTCCCTTGAGAAGTAGCTGAGAAAATGGGTAAATATCCAAGGAAAAGGGGTAAATATCCAAGGAAACAGAACTTTCAGTTTTGAATGTTTTATTTTTTGTTACAAAAAAAGTCTTTTCTGAATAGGAGCTGTTTGCTTTAATTGAGTTTTTGCTTATTTCTTTTAATGGTGTTCAGAGGACAAGTTTCTAGACATAATTTTTTATTTGGAAAAGTTGACTTGAATAAGTCTTGAGGAAAGTCAACTGGAATATTTGAAAAGATGACCGTGCTTTGAGCCAGTTGAGATAAAAGGGTGGGCCCTGGTGTTGGAGGGGGTTAGAAGATGGCATTATGTCCAGAAAACTGGAAACAGAAGGGTGCAGCGTGAGAGCAGTCAAGGGCAGTACTGAAACATGGGTGAGGCTGTGCTGCAGTGAAACCTGCAGGCCTGTCTGCTGACCCTGCTGCACACGGTAGACGGGCACATAGGATGCAGCGAAAACTCAGAGGCACAGAAACGTGCATGTGGACTTTAAACCTTTAAATTTAAGATAGTGCTTTCTCTGGTTAAGGAGAGAGGATACCAGGGGAAAATATATAAAGGGTTTTTATTGGAACTGCCAAGTTTTGTTTAAAAAAAGAAAAACAAACTGAAGCAATATGGTATATTAAGATTTGGTATAATGGTATTATTTGGTAAATAATGGATATCAGTATATTGTTCTGTTCCTGTGGGTGTAAAGTACATCATGAGAAAATATGAGATAAATGTCCCCTTTCATTGCTATTATGTCTCTGAGACTTCAGGTGTCTTAGGTCTATGTAGTTCCATATTGTTCATCAGCTCATATCTTTTTTTAAAAAGGGTAAGAAAAGAAATATAATACTACGGAATAACTATGCTGGAACCATGCTGGAAGCTATGCCATCTTAGCAGCCCAAGCAGAAGCCATTATTACACATCTGAGCACAGCAGAAGGAACATAGTGGCGCCTGCCCTTGAGAACAGTGTGATGCACGCAGTTAAACTGGCACAGACATTATGAGGTGGTGTGAATTAGTAACTGTCCAAGCGGTTTCAGAAAGGCTGCAGTGACGAAGCTGAGACAGGCCTTAGATGCTGTGCTAAAGGGGCAGAAATGAATCCCACTGGCAATGGAGAGCCAGTGACGGCATTAAGAGAAATGACAAGATCATATCTGCATTTTAGAAAGATCGTTTGAGTAGGACAGCCTGAGGAAGGCCAAGCAAGGGTGAGAGGCATGTGTAACAGCCCAGACCATCTGCTGTCTAGAGAAGGAGCATCTCAATGGCACTCAAAATAATTCACGGCCACCAAAGAAAATACCAGAACTCCTGTCAGTAAACTTATCTGATATTTAACTTCAGTGGACACTGGCCTCCTCAATCCCTCTGTCAGACATTTTGGGGCACATGAGGTTCAGGAAGAATCCTCAAGAAGTGTGAAAGTTCCACATAATGGGAGGCAGTGGTACCATCACTTCCACCTGCTTCGTGGCATGGTGCAGTTTATGCAATACAAAATGGCATCAATGAGGTTAATTTCATAAAAACTGTATTCTATTTTAAACAAATAGGACCATAACTAAACTTGGCAATGAGATGGTTAGTAACCATGAAACTTTTGTACCTCAAAGAAGTTCTCTGCTTACCATCTGGCCAAGCAAGTATGCATAAGATTTCCAGGACTTAAAGGGCAGTTGTTTATTTTTCTTTTACAAATATTGGTGTTCCAAATCTTTTCAACTTTTCTGGGATGGCAAATGTCTGTTAATTGTACGGCACCCAGAAGATTTTCCCCAAATACACACATCTGTCCTTTCAAGGTGAAGAACATGTCTTAACAAAATCTGGAAACTAGTTTGGTTTTTCTTTTTTTGAGGGGTGGGGAGTGGTTTGTTTTGTTCCTTAAGAAACTGTTGAGTGCATTTTGAAAACAGACATCTGGTAATGTTTCCATCCTTACGTTATTGTGTTGCCAAAAAGATGCAGAAACGTCCATTATAAAAACTCTCATGTTTCCATGACAGCAGTTCTCAAATTGTGGTCTAAGGACCCTAGAGAGTTTCTAAGGCCTTTTCAGTGGATCCATGAGTTTAAAACTATTTTTGCAGTAATTCTCAGACATTATTTGCCTTGTTCACTCTCATTCTTTCACAAGGGTCCAGCACAGTTTTCCAGAGGCTATAAATATGATGACATGCAACCATATCATTGTCCTCACAGCTAATGGGATGTGTGCTAGTGACTTAAAATCTCAGTAATTTTTAATACATTAAGTATCAAAAGACAAACCCACGAAATAAAAAGTTCTTTAGGGTTTCAATAATTTTCAAACTTATAAAGTGGTCTTGATATCAAAGACTCTGAAAAATCGCTGCTATATACTTAAAATTTAGGAATAGAATGCTGAAATCCTGTATATTAACGTATTTCAAACACAAGGTTCCCATGGATTTTTAAGTCATGTCAGAAACATATAAACATGCCTTCTTTCTATCACTTTGTAAAGAAAACCACAAAAGAGAAATTCACTGACATAGACGAATTCTGTAAGACAAGGTGATAGATAATATTTAATTAGAATAACATAAACTGTGTAGAAGTTCATAGCGGAGGAACTCCTGTCAGCCCGGATAACCAGGGAGAAGCCGAAAGGAGAACAAATTAGAATTAAACCTGTATTATCATCTTTACAAATATATTCAGAAGAAGACTGAGAAGGAGCAAAATTTCAGGCGGACAGAGTCACAATGATGACGGCAGGCTGAAGGAGAAGCACATGTACCTTAACACCCCAGGCAGCTGAGCACATTATAACATCAGTGACAAGAGAGTACGCAGATGCGTCTGTCACTTCTGGGTGAGGGCTGGGAACAGCTGAATAAACACATACAGTCTGTTGGCACTTAAAGAATGTTTAAATTGGTATGGTATTCATATCGACCAACTCTTCTCTTTCTGATCTTAGGATAATTCCCTCATGCCCAACCCACAAAATTCAGCATTTCAATCATTTAAGAAGTATTAAAAATAAAATAAAATAATGCTGGCAGTGGTTATGTCCAGGTGGTGGGAATTTAGGCTAACAATCACTTACCATGAACCAGGGAATATACTAAGCATTAAGAATCTTAAAACTATTATTTTTATTATAAGAAGTCCCTTAAGTGTCTAACAGTACAGGAGCAGACTTTTTACATCTATTTGCTCAAATACTCAGAACCACCTTGCAAGGTAGGGATTTTTTAATCCCATTTTACCAGTTTGAAAAGCCAAGATGACACAAGAGGTTCTGAAGACTGTCCAAGGTCACATCGTCGACACTGGTGAAGCCGTGATGGAAACCCTGGTCAGCTGACTCTACCCCAGGCAGGACACGTACACACCCCTCCTACTACTGCAACAGCCTAACTGGGAACCTTCCCTCCAGCCGCACCTTATTCTAAGCTCTCCTCATCAGGAGGTGTATTATGATTCTGTGTAGCAGACATGGTACTCTGATTGCAAATCTCACCATTTTCCATGGCAGGGAAACAGGACATTCACTCCTCTGGTGTCTCCACACACACTGACCTTCCTAAAAGGCAAAGCTGATAAAGTCATCTCCCACCTTCAAGTACTTCAGTGGCTCCTCCTCAGTCAGGATCAACTCCTGACCTCACAAGCCTTCACAGCCTGACTTCTGCAGCCTCCACACACTCCCCAGACAGACTGTTCTCCTGCCATTCAAGCGTCTTCAGAATGCAGCCACATTCTCTGGTATTTCTAGGTCATTACACACATTGTTTCCTAACTGAAAAGTCTTTTAAACCTGCCTCTACTCAGCTAATAATTAGTTATCTGAGACTTAGGTAGGTGTGAGCTTCTCCGGGAAAACCATTAATTATACTCCCTGTGTGACATCAGGTTCCCTTTCAGGAGATCCCACAGGACCCCCAAACACAGCACATTACAATGTATTCTAACTGCTAGTTCACTGGCTTCTGGTCCTCCCAGACTACAGGCTCTTTCAGGCCTGGGATATGCCTTGTGTATCTGCAATGCCGTGACTGATCACCGAAGCTAGTAGAGAGCTCACGTTCAATAAGTACTTGTGGGATGACTAGAGGACCTAGTACAGCAGAACAGACAGACACATGCAAAACTAAGTAAAAAATAAAATAGGATGCGTGTGAAGATAAGAAAGGTGAGAAAGGAAGACTGTGGCAGGATGCCAAGGAAGTAGAAAAGGGTAGGAAAATCTGGGGGAACCCTGGAATTTCCTTACCTGATTTCTCAAAGTTTCTTCAAATCTTGCGGCTGCTGCCAATGAATATCATGACCATGAGTGCCTAATCTGAATGAGGTACTGGGCAAAGCACTTTATAGAAAATGAACTCATAACCACCCTATGCATTTCACTGAAGAGGAAACTCGAACTCCAGAATCAAGACACTGGCCCAACGTTAGACAATCAATGGCAGAAGCAACATTTCGACCCTGTTTTCACTTTTGGAATTCTCCAGGCAAGAACACTGGAGTTGGTTGCCATTCCCTTCTTTGGCAGATTCTTTACCATCTAAGCCACCAGGGAAGCCCAAAAGTGAAATCTCCTCCCCAAATACCAAAGTTTGATAGCCTTAGTTAAACCCAATTAAACCATAAGGTTGAACTAGGATCTTTTTAACCATTCAAGTAAAAATGTACCTTATTATACACCTTCTGGCTTCTTAAATTGTGTATCTTGAATAAAACTTAATTCTTTATGGATGTCTCAGGACCATTCCTGAATTCATCTCTGAGGATGCCATAAAATAGTAATACCCTAAGGAATAACTGGAAAATCAGACTACTGTCTCGGATGGTAAAGAATCCACCTGCAACGCGGGAGACCTGGGTTTGATCCCTGGGTTGGAAAGATCCCCTGGAGAAGGGAATGGCTACCCACTCACAGTATTCTGGCCTGCAGAATTCCATGGACAGAGGAGCCTAGCAGGCTACAGTCCATAGGGTCGCAAAGAGTCAGACATAACTGAACGACTTTCACTTACCCTCATATCAACAGCCTCAGCCTGTTACATTACAAGCGTCACACTGCTTGTAGCGGAGCTCTGACTTCCCTGTCCACTCTCATTCTGTGCATCGTTAGAGCTATTATTTCTTGCTACTCTCAGTTTGTTTCTCTCTAGTAGTGCATCTGATTTCGCTACCTCTAATCTTTCACAGGCTGGGCCGCGGTGCTCATAGAAGATGTAGCGGTCATTAGTGCTGTCCAGCACTCACTTCAGGCTCTTTGCTTTCCAGGCACACGCTTAAGACTGCAATTCCCTGCCATTTCTTAAAATTAGGCATGGCCATGTGATTTGCTTTAGCCAGTGATATGGAAATGAAAGTGACATGTGCCACTTCAGGTCAGATATTTTAAAATCCAGTGTCCTTTGATCACCATCTTCCACTTGATCAAAATGGTCATGGAAAACCATATTAAGAAGAGTTTCCATCAGCAAGGATCCCTGAGTAACTGAGAGGGGCAGAATCACCTGTGTAGTCCTGCTGGACATATGGCACGAATGAGAAGTCAACTTTCGTTCTGTTAAGCCACTGAAGTCTTAAGGGTTTTTGTTAATGAAGCCTAATCCAAGCAATCCAGACCAGTACATCAACTTTCTCAGTAAGGAATTCTCTCACATAAGTAGCTTTCGTTACAGATTTTATAATAAAACATTTTGCTTGCCCAAAGAATTTTCTTTGCATCTATCTTGGTTCAAAGCTATGTTCAACTTAAAATATATTTACCAAGTACCTACTGTGCACAAAATACTATGCTAGAAGATGAAGACAATTCATGTCTTAAAAAAGTTTCAGTTTTATGTTGGCAACTGGGGCAAAAAGGCAGATTCTAGTGTTATAACTGTTTAAAGGAGGAACTAGTCCCATGCCTTTTCATACTGTTCATACTGTTCATGGGGTTCTCAAGGCAAAAATACTGAAGTGGTTTGCCAGCCATGAAATCAAAAGATGCTTACTTCTTGGAAAAGAAGTTATGACCAACCTAGATAGCATATTAAAAAGCAGAGACATTACTTTGCCAACAAAGGTCCATCTAGTCAAGGCTATGGTTTTTCTAGTAGTCATGTATGGATGTGAGAGTTGAATTATAAAGAAAGCTGAGCACCAAAGAATTGATGCTTTTGAATTACGGTGTTGGAGAAGACTCTTGAGAGTCCCTTGGACAGCAAAGAGATCCAACCAGTCCATCCTAAAGGAAATCAGCCCTGAATATTCATAGGAAGGACTGATGTTGAAGCTGAAACTCCAATACTTTGGCCACCTGATGTGAAGAACTGACTCATCTGAAAAGACCTTGATGCTGGGAAAGATTAAAGGTGGGAGGAAAAGGGGACGACAGAGGATGAGATGGTTGGATGGCATCACTGAGTCAATGGACATGAGTCTGAGTAAACTCCGGGAGTTGGTGATGGACAGGGAGGCCTGGTGTGCTGCAGTCCATGGGGTCGCAAAGAGTCGGATATGACTGAAAGACTGAACTGAGTTCCATGCCGATGGGGAGAAAAGTACAGAAGAGTTTCACAAAGAGAGTTCCCATCAAATGGCCCTGACAAATGAGTAAGAACCAACAATTAGAGATTCCAAGGAGTCATTTAGGACAGAAAAAGCAACAAGAGCAAAGACAGTGAGCACAGACAACAAAGAGCAAACAGTTCCAGACTTGGAAAATATTGTAAAATCAAAGGGAATAGCAAGAAATCAGTTTACCCATACTGCCCAGACCAGGCTGTGCTGTGCTTAATTCAACAGAAGATAGGAAGCCATTAAAAGCCTAGGCTAGGGGTGGGTAGAAGGAAGGTTCAAGGAGGAGGGGATATATGTATACATATAGCTGATTCACTTTGGTTTATAGCAAAAACTAACACAACATTGTAAGGCAATTATACTCTAAAAAAGAAAGAAAATAGATAAGAAAGAAAACGTATAAGAAGGTATAATTCAATGATCTTACCACAAAAAGGTAATTATATAATATTAACTAATTTTATTGTAGTAATTTTACAATACATATCTGTATCAAATCAAAATGCTGTGTGTTTTAAAGTTACAGGGTTATATGTGTCAATTAAATCTTGATAAAGATGGGGGAAAATAAAAAGTAAAAGTCTAAGCTGGGGAAATGAATTACCTAGAAATGATGATAGTACATAGGATAGATGAAAGGAGGCAGGGGGGAAGTTAGAGGGTTTCTGCAGTAATAAGAGGGAAAGGTATCAATGGCCCCAAATCAGTATAATGATGGTAGGAACCAAAAGAAGCAAATACTAGAAACAGTGTGGAAGTTGTAGCAATAAAAACTGGCAACCAACTTAACACACTGGGGAGATGAAAGGAAGGCAAGAATCAGTCCTCAGGTGCAGATTCTAGGTAGCCGAGAGGACCAGTTCTAAACAGCTGAGGTTACTCAGAAAAGCAACAAGGGCAAACAAAGCGCTGCCATCTGCTTTTCTAATAGCAAGCTCCAGTTTCATCTGAAGAACTACTTTTTGTTTATCCCGAGCTTCACCCAGGACAAAAGTACTCCCTGATTTGGTACCATCAACCTTATCTCCCACTTTTTCCAGTAAGACCCTCCTGGAACCACCCCCGAATGTTTTGGGTTCTCCTCTGCTGCCTTCCCCATCCTCACTTTCTCATTTCCTCAAGTCTCCTTTCTCATCATCACGCACGTATACCTAGTTGAGTTCACGGCTCAACTCAAGCCTCAGTTCTCATGTAAAACCTTCCTCAAACATATGGATTTCTTCTTTTCCAGAATTTTCATAGTACCTACTGTCCTGGAATTCTAGAGACCATATTATTAATGATCATTTTCCTGTGTGCCCTTTATCCACAAACCATCTCATCAGAGCAAGTCTCATACGATACAGGTTGTGAGGTCCCCACAGTTACATTGCCTTACACACATGTACACAACAGATACTTTATTGATAATCCAAAGTAACTTAGTCTCTAAGAATATGCACATCTTTTTCATTAATAATTTACTTTTATTAAATCATGATTAGACATGTGAAACGGAGATTTCATCACATAATGTTTCAAAGTATCCTTGAGTTAAGAATCTTTATTCTTAGGAACTGCTATTGCCTTAATAGATTGTTTGAATACACCATTTCGATCATAAATTTTTGTGCCAGCTTCCTTTGAATCTTTTTGACTTGAAGATATACCTAACACTTCAATGATCAGCACTCCAGGGTGATTCTGACTTGGAAATAACCCTAATCTTCCATGAGGTTTACTTACTTTCAGGAACTCAGTAAGTGCTTTTTTACCTACCTTCCTGTTCAACTAGCTATAGTATAGACCATTCAAAGTGTATCGACAGAGAAGTTTGTAAGTTGCTTGTTTGTTACAAAATAGCAGGTGCCTTCATTGGTTTCTCTCTCAATTAATTACAATGATTCAGTTCAGTTTCCTTCCTCCTCTGTGCCGGCAACACAAACATAAGCGAAGTCCTTAAGGAATTATAAAACGAGCACGCTTCCAAAAAGGAATTAAAAAATATTCGTGGGACACTATCCTAATCAAACCTGCTCTTATCACTAATATGTTACCTCCTGCAAACAAAATCAGAGAGTAAACAATGGGGAGAAGTGCCAGGTGAAACGAACCAAGAGGCGTACTTTGTCAGTCAAGTTGACCCGGGTTCCCGGAACATTTGGCAGCTGGCAGAGCAATAAGCAATGACAACCGCTACCCGTACGCTGCTGATCCCACTCAGGCTTTCCACTTTTCCTTGCTCTTCCCCCAGCGAAGGCCCGCCTGACCATGTCCCTCCTCTGCGCCAAGGTGCGCAGCGCTGCGGGGTCTCGCGCGCAGGTGACCTAGACCGCTCGGCCCGAGTCCAGCCGTCCTCTTCCACGAGGCCTGGCAGCCCCTACCGAGGCGAGGTCTCCGTGGGACCGAACTCCCTCCCCGAGCCCCCAGTTTGAGCCGGACTTCATTATCTGGAGACCGCTGGGCCGCGCGCGACCCTTCCTTCCCCAGCACCAGCGCACTCGGGCTCTGCGCCCCGGCGACCTGGAACCGCGGGTAGCGGGGGAGGGGAGGGGAAGGGTGGCGGCGACCGTTACTCCGGAGACTACCCGCCCCGACGCGCGCAGGACCGGTCCTTACCGCAGCGGGAAGGGAGGCAGGGGGGAGGCGGCGCCAGGGACGACGCGGGCGGAAAGGTGGGGGCGACGGCTTAGGCGGGGGCGGCTGCCGCGGGGGACCCCGGCGGGCGCCCACGACGCGGTGGGCCGCCTGGGCGCCGCCATAGTGGGGACGCAGCCGCGGGCGGAGCGCGCGGCCGCGACCCTGGGACGGCGGGACCACCAATCCGGCTCTCCGCCTCAGCGCCCTCGCCGGGGGTCGGGCATTCATGGCCAATCGGCGCGCGGGAGCCGGGCGGGGCACCGGGCTGACCAATGCGGGGCTGCGCTGCGAGCAGTGGGCGGGCGCACCCCAGAGGGGCCCGCTATCACGGGAGCCCCGAGTTCTGCAACCCGCCCATCCCGCGCGCCCCCTCCCCTCCGCCCCGCCCCGCGCGGACCCGGGCTGCTGGCTGGGCGGGGAGGCGGTCCTGCCGGTCAGGCCCGCTGGCCCGACGCCCGGCCCTGCTGCCTCCGCGCCGACGCTCCCTCCCTGTTGCCCGGAGCCCGACCGCCGACTGGAGGAATCCTCCACCCGCAGCTTCACACCCTGGAGGGTGCGCGTTCGGGATGTGGGTTTCTGACGGCCGCAGGGCTCACGGTCGGCCGAGATAATCCCTCGAGAGCCTGTTCCCGGTCTTGAGGGGGACAGGGGTCCACGGTCACTCCACGCCGAGGAACGCAGGCATCTGCCCCAGACCCAGGCTGAGACCCGAGGCTGTGGACCTCCACAGGCTGGGCAACCCTGCCCAATCCTGTGGCGTGAAGGGGTACAGGGGTCGCTGGCTGCCCTTCTTACTACTTTTGACTCACACGTTAGCCTTTAGAGTTTCTATTCCAGGACCTATTCGCCCCATTTCATCTACCCTTCGCAGCTCCGGAGAGCCCAGCTTTCTCCCACACTACTAGGGCACAATTTAAAGCACAATTACCCCTCCCGGGAATTTACGGGATAGGAAGAACTGTCCGGTTGCGATCTTTGGTTGCCAACCCTAAGACTTTACCTCACCAAAGGTGGGCAGTTTGTCCTGACAAAAAGTCTTCTTAGGGGAGCCCGGTGAGTTGGTTGAGGCCTGGGCCTGACTGCAGGCACAAGGGTCTGTTCTGTGGGACTTGAGTTTCATCACCTCTTTAAACTTTAAGTTTCCCAAGGGATTATTACATTCGACCAAAACAAAAATTTCTAGAAAAATAATCAGCTGTTGAGAAAGAACTGCTGGGGTTACACCAGGGACTTCCCTGCCTGTCCTGCAGCACCCTGGGGATGGTAGGTCAGCGAGAGAGAGGTAGGTCCTAGACCCTGCCAAGTCTGGGGAAAGTTTCCTTCCCTCCAAAGATGTGTGTTCCCAGGGCTTGCCAATCCATTAAGGCCTGGCTCTGTCCACTCTCCCCTGGGAATCCTTGGGTGCTGGACAAAAGAGAACCTCCCTTTTCTTGGCCCTAGGAGACTGGCAGAACAGAAAAGAATCTTTGAAACCTGCTGCTCCTCCTTTCCCCACAGACACCAGAGATGGCAGCCACCTCCCAAGGCCAGGACACAAAGCAGCACTGAGTTGCTGAGCTGACCCAAGACTCTCCCACATCTGGCCAGAGCCAAGAACTAGACCAGCTGGAACAGCTCTGCTGTGCCCAATTCACCAGTCCCTCCCTGCTCTGCTGCTGCTCTATCCTTGTCCACCTGGACCTTAGGACCTTAGGAACCCACCGCTGGTCAAAGGAACTGGGTCATCCTCCAGGAAGTGTCTCGCCAACTGCAGGCAGATCAGAAAGGTTTCAGGACCCAAGGGAAGGCGAACAGAGGGCAATCTCTTGCTCTTCAAGTACCTAAAATGTCCTGCCTTCTTTCAAGCTGATTCTACAATTTTTATGGAACAGACACTAGTATAAACTCACATCTGCTCAATGAAGTTAGCAAGTGGGGTTGAGATGAGAAGAGATCAAACTCAGTTCTTTCTACAGGTTGTGGAAGTGGTCTGGTTCTCCCTCTATTAGCTTTTCCATCCCATCTCTAAGGCAAGAGAAGCAAAAGGACGTGCTCTCGGCCAAAGGGCCTCTTCTCCCCAGGTCCCCATCACAGAGCCAAAGGACCAGAACTTGACAAAGAGTCCATCTCTTTAGGAGGGCCTTCAAGAGCCTTCTTAAAATGCATGGCCCTGCTCCAGAGCCTGTGGACTCTAGGTACACTCCCGGCCTGACCCTGAGCCATCAGGCTCCTTGGGGCAGACACAGCCAATCCTCTGCTCAACACATTTTATTGCTAAGGACAAGGTGATGCACCAGTTTTCAAAATAGTTTGGTTTATAGCGTTCATACGTAACAAAAAAACGGGGAGTATTATAAACCTGATTCTTGTATACACAGGGTATAAGTGTGAAGCCCTCCGATCCTGGGCCCAGGCAAACAAATTCATGAGGAGCAAAAACCTGTTTAACCCCTTCAGTGTTGCCCTCCAGTCCCACCCCCACCCCCAAAATCAGCTCCCTCCCACTCCTAGACCAAGGGGCATATCTAAACCTGCCCCTGGCCTCCAGTGGCCCCAATTCATCTTAACCCTCCCAGCCCCTGCATGATTGCAATTTTCTGTTGACAGAATCACTCGCCAGGCTCTGCCTGCTTCCATCATTAGATCTCCCTTCAGATTATTCCCCACCCACACCCTCTAATACTGTCCACAGGTGCTCTGTGCCTGGAGTGATAATGGGCAAACACACCCATGTTATCCTATCTTCTTCTTCAAGAGAGGGCAAACAGCTGGCTTAACTCCTCAGCATCTCCATCTCATCACTGCAGCTTTGCCACCACTCCCTTGAGGCAGTTCTAGGGACAGACAGATGCCACAGCCATCTCCAGCCAACCCCCAAGGGCCCTTACTCAGCTCAGCTGAGGGCAGAATTTCACATTTTTGTTGCCCTGGATAGGCAAGGAAAAAAGTAAAGGCCAGGGGCTGGCAGAAGCTGGTCCAGACCAAACATACATACCGACACACACACACACCCCCCCCACACACATAAATACAAAAGGGGTTAGGGGGGCAAGCACCAGCACCTCTGCCTAGCTGGTGCGGGTGATCGTTAGGAAGCTAAGTCCGAGGCAGGAACAGGGTAACCAGCCCAGCCGGCACAGTCGACCCATTGCAGACTGGGGCCAGTGCAGCCATAGCATTCCAGTGCTTAGCCCATCAGCTGGGAGCTCATCGTCCGCTGCCACATGTCCAAGAAGGGCTCGTCCATGCACTACAGCAGAATGCGATGAGGGCAGAGTGAGAAGATGATGGGGTTGGTTAGTTCATTCCTTTTCATTTTACAATTCACTTTAGAGACTTCAGAGTTCCAAGTGTCTGCTGTGCTGTGGAACCCCAGAGTGCTTTCGCCTTCTTGACTGGGACTCTCTCAGCTGCTGGAAGCACCTACTCCATGATGGCCCGGTATAGTGCAGGCTCGATGTAATCTTCCCGGTACCTTGAGTTGATGACTCGTTGCCGTTTCTTCTCCTGCTTAACCTCTTTCTCCGTGAAAATCTCATTGAAGCGCATGTCTGAGGCTACTGACTATAGAAGAATAGGCAAGCCAAATAAATGAGCACTTTGTGGCCAATGCCCACACCTCCCGAAGAAAAAACAAAGGGTCATGTCCTTGCTTTGTTCCCTCCCTCCCAGAGGGGAACCAAGGGCACACAGAAAACACACTCACCAGTCTAGACTTGACTCTCTTGGGAAGCTCTTCATCCAGCGTGTACACGTCATCTCTCTTAACCACAAGCTGTGAGCCATCCTCAAACTCCACCTACCAAGGAAACAAAGGCCTTATGCTAAGATATCCTGTCGCTCCCTGGTCCACCATGCACAGTGGCCATTTCCTGCAGACACAGGAAGCATTTAAACACTGAAGCAAGGCCTGCCATGTCTGAAGCCATAACCGGCAGACTGGACAGAGGGCAGCCCCAGCTCTGAAAAGTGTTGTGACTGATACCTTAAGCTCTCCTCTCCCAAGAGCAAAGACTTGCCCCGCCTCTGGCTCAAGAGGAAACACTGAACTAACCAAGCACCAGCCTCCCCCCATCCCCAGCAAAGCCTTTGGTTACCTGGTACATCTGGATGGGGTGAGAGGCCACAAACTTGGCTCCATAGACTTGGCCGTCTGTCCATCTCACCTGGACTACTTCCCCTTCAGCAGGAGGACCCAGCTGGAGACAGTCCTGACTCTGAGGGAATGGTAAGAAGGGTGAAAGGGAGGTCCATTTGAGAGACCTGCTTAGTCTACCTGCTGTCTCTGCTGGCTGCTGCTGTTCCAGGTGACAAAAAAAGCAGCTCTAATAACCTTAATAAATGTAGAAGACAACGACCATCATCAAGAACCTTTCTCATGCTCCTTCAACTGTCAAAGGGACAGTTCTAAGGGTTCTGCCAGGAAGAAATCCTCAAACTGTACTCAGCTATTTTAAGAGAGGAGTTCTTAACAGGAAAGTAATAAAAGACTACCTGCCATGGGACTTGGCAAAAAACTTTACCACTTTGACTCCCTGCAGAAGGGGGCACCCTAAGGCTGGGTGGAACCCTGGCTGCATTCCCAGTAGACGGCTTGTTATATAATTTGGTCAGTGTGTGAGCATGCTCATGGCAGCTGAAACAAAGGTCTGATGGGTAGAAATGGGAGAAGGTGCTTGGGGACATGGCCCAAAAAATACACCCTGGAGCAGGAATGGGACAGAGTCTAAAATACCAAATATCTAAAATTCTAACTGCTGTTTCCCATTTCCACTCATGACAAGAGGAAGGTTCTACTGCCAATTCATTTATTGAATAGAGATGGCTTTATACTGTATTGCCAACTTATTATTGACTAGTTACACAATAACTATATTGTGTTATGAATTCAACAATTAAATAGAAAGCACTTCCCCACAAAGAATCTCAGGTGGAAGTTTTAACTAGTCAAATATCTGATCTTTGATAAATCACTTAAGTTCTCAGATATTCAGTTTTCCCTCCGATAACAGCAGTTCTCAAAGTATGGTCTGCACACTTTAGGGAGATTCCTGAGCCACCAGCAGGGAGCAAGCAAGGGCATGACAGTTTTCACAATAATATAAAACATGAGCCTCTTTCACTGTGCTGACATCTGCAGTGATGGTGTAACACCCAGAAAGTGTGCGGTCCTGGCGCCACAGCACATATTGAGGCAACAACCCTGAGGTCTACTACTTGTGACTCCGTTCTTAGCCACTGTGTACTCATGATGTAGGAACAAAAGAGAAAAACCTGTAACCACATAACAATGTCCCTTTGATAAAGCAGAAAAAATTATTTTGTTAAACCACAGTCTTTAAGCACATGTGTAAGTACTCAGAAGACATTTTCTTTTGCATACTGAAGCATGATGGCTGTCCTGAGGAAAAGCACCGGGTAACTGAGTTTTGTAAGAAGTAACTGCTTTTTTTCATGAAACACCAGTTTTATTTGGAAAAAAAAGAAAAAGACAAACAGGTTATTCAGACTTGGGTACTGGCAGAGATATTGAAAATGAATGAAGTGAGCCTTTCATTTCGAGGAAAACAGACTGACGGTACTACCAGTAATAAAACCTAAATTTTCAAGCACAAGTTATAATTTCAGAAAAGTCGTATCACCACCGTGAGCTTGACGCTCCCTAAAATTTAAAGACTTTTCTGAGATTCGTGCTACAAATTAAAGTGGTCTTTTGGTACTGTATAATAAAATTTAACAATCCCTGAAAGATCTGCATAGCCCATTACACCAACATGGATGAGGGTTCAAATTCACCATGGGTGAAAGATCCATTCTCAGTGTAAGACAGACCAACAGAATTTAAGAGAGTATGTTCACCAAGCTGCTTTCAGAGCCCACACTGCAGCTAACTGTTAAGAAACTACTATTCACTGAGGTTTGCTGTAGTATCAAAGTAGAATGAACACAATCATCTGGAATGCTATTTAAATACTCAGTTTTTCATATCTATGTCAAACCGAGTTTTCTTCATACGCTGGAACCAAAACAATATATTCCAACAAACTGAAGCTGTGACATTAAAGGAGTTTGCAAAATTATAATCCCATGGACGGAGAAGCCTGGTAGGCTGCAGTCCATGGGGTCGCTAAGAGTCGGACACGACTGAGCGACTTCACTTTCACTTTTCACTTTCACGCATTAGAGAAGGAAATGGCAACCCACTCCAGTGTTCTTGCCTGGAGAATCCCAGGGACGGGGGAGCCTGGTGGGCTGCTGTCTATGGGGTCGCACAGAATCGGACACGACTGAAGCGACTTAACAGCAGCAGCAGCAAAGTGGCAAATCCCATGGTTACTAATACTTTTTGTTTTACTTCAAGTTGTTAAAAACAATGGACTATTTCAAATCAATCTGTTTTAATTTCTACTAATAATGAGCAAATAGAAAATCACGAGCAAATAATGAGCCTTGTTGATAACACAGGCAGGTGAGGGGTAATAGACATAGTCCACATAAAGCTCTTTAGGGTCCTCAGTAATGTCTAAAAGAGTCCTGAGAGTTCTTTAAGTTACAGATACCTCCTGCTTCTGAGTTGGTATTACCCGAGTCTGATAGAGACCCGGGTCAGGAACCTAGCCCAGTGCCTGCCAGACTGGAAGAGCATCACAAAGCATAGCTAGCCTACTGCCACAGACACACCTGACACCATCTTTACTGTTAATGCACAGAATTCTGCCTTACAACTAATGAGTGGATTTTTAGCAGCTAAGTTGCTCATGTGTGTGGACGTGTTAAAGGAAGAAGTGGCTTCATCCCACTATGCCAGTGCTCAGTCTAAGGGGAAAAGGCTGGGGGCTGGATGGGGGAATGGGGACAGAGAGACGAGCAACAGGGGCAACCTGAACCGGGTGCTGAGTCCTGAGCCAGAAAACCTAGGACTACGTCCAGGCGGGGCTCCAGTGTCTCAGGTGTTGGTAACACAGCCAGGCCAGGGTCATCTCCCAGCAACTTCTATTCCACCTCCAAAGCCTTCAGCTGTAAAGAACCAAAAGCACACTCCACACATCTACCCAGAGGGCATGGTAGCAAAGAGGTAACTGGATAATTCTCCCGAAATCACACAGCTGCTGAGCAGGTATTGGCACACTGATCTGATTCCAAAGCTTGGGCTCTTCATCCAACACATCCGAACACCTTCACGGGTTGTTGCTGTTGTTGTCCAGTCACTAAGCTGTGTCTGACTCTTTGCGACACCATGGACTGTGGCCTACCAGGCTCCTCTGACCTCCACTATCTCCCAGAGTGTGCTCAAATTCATGTCCATTGAGTTGGTGATGCTATCCAACCATCTCATGCTCTGCCGCTCCCTTCTTTTGCCTTCAATCTTTTCTAGCATCAAGTCTTTTCCAATGAGTTAAGGGTAAGCAAAGCAAAGTTGCTCAGTCGTGTCCGACTCTTTGCAACCCCATGGACTGTAGCCTATCAGGATCCTCCATCCATGGGATTTTCCAGGCAAGAGCACTGGAGTGGGTTGCCATTTCCTTCTCCAGGGGATCTTCCCGACCCAGGGATTGAACCCGGGTCTCCCACATTGTAGGCAGATGCTTTACTGACTGAGCAATACAAGCATGTTTCAAATTACTGCAGAAAGCACTGCTTCCTACAAGCTTCTAGAGAAACCAGGGTACCCTAGTGGCATACAATTTTCTTTGTATAGAAAGACCAGTACAAACACTTCTTTCTGTTTGGGGGCCAGATGATGGCACCATGGGCCAGGCTAGAAAAGGCAGGTGGGCCCATGGTTAGTCAGACCTAGAAGTACCCCCATCCCAAAATGCCCAAGAAGCTCCATGCAGACATTACCACTATGTCCTCAGGATAGAGATTGTCGCTGAAGGAGCCGTCATCAAAATTGACTTCGTAGAAGGTCTCAGTGGTGAGCCTTACCACTTCACACTGGTAGAAGCGCCCGTTCTTATGCTTGCTAATGACCTTCTGGCCTGCGGTGATGCTCTGCAAGGCCCCCTTGGCACGCTGGAAAAAACAGGCTTGGGTTACGCCCATGTTTAGCTGACAGGCCTAGCAAATGGGGACCAAGATGAGCTGGCTCCTCTTTACCAGGGAAAGAAGCATGAGAATGGAAAGGTAAACGGCATAGGTTTTTCCAGATGGCCACACCCCGGCCAGGACATGGGAAAACCTAGTGTCACGTTTCCCCCATAACGTAGCGCCTCCCTCATTCACAGTACACAACTGGTCCCTATGCCAACCAACCATCCTGTCTCACCCCAAACTCCCCAAACAGACTCTTGTGACTTCCCTATTGTGAGGAACTGGCCAGACAGCACCTACTAATCCACATAGTTCAGACACACATCAAAATGGGCAGGCAGCAGGCCCGGGGTCCCCCACATGATACTGCACACAGACCTTACCCTCAGGGTCAGAGCACAAAGACTGAGCTTCCCTGGATGTCCTCAGCTGTCTGTGACACACAGCTCCTCATTACAAGGACTCTGCCGCCTCTGGGGCCCTCATATCACCCTTCTTCCCATTCTGAACTTGCCCCTGATGCAAATGAGATCACAGAGTATCTGGTAGCCTCGTGTCCAACCGCGCCTCCCTAAGCGGCCTGAGCTCTGCGCTCCAGCCACGCTGGCCTCCCTGCTGTCCTGAGCACTCGTGCCAAGCACGTTCCCACTTCAAGGTCTCTGCACCTCTGTTCCCTTCCTGAAAGGTTCTTCCCCAGTTCTCTGCACACTGGCTCCCTCACATCCAAGAGTCAACTCAGGGACAACACTGCTTACTACCTCCTCTTCCATTCCTGTATCCAGCTTTACTCTTACGTCGCATCTGTGAACACTGTATGTTCACTTGTTTCCACACGTCTTTCAACCACAGGAAATGCAGCAGGAAGGCAGGCACTGGTATCTCACTCACTAGTATGTTCCCAGCACCTAAAACTGCGCCTGGGGAATTCCCCGCTGTCCAGTGGTTAGGGCTGCCTAGGTTCAATCCCTGGTCAGGGAACTAAGATCCCACAAGCTGCCCGACCAAAATAAATAAAGTTAGAACAAAACAAAACACAAATAACTGTGTCAGACGTGCCCAGTACGTGGGTAAAGAGTGAATTAGTAAAAGAAATACTCAGCAGTACCCACCTTTCCTTTTAGCACCAGCCATCTACAGCTGCCAATGTGAGTGTGTGTGGATGGCCGGGGGGATAATGATCACCACCACAATCACAATCCTGTTCCAACAAAAAACTCCTACTCCCTCACCAAAATGTACCTCAGGCTTTTATTCCTCATTCTTGTATTGACTATTTTCCCTTCTTCCTAAGTTCCCAACCCACCCCCAACCACCTCTTGCTCTCAGTAGAACATCTTTACAAAAACGGAGGACCCAGGGACTTCCCTGGTGGCCCAGTGGTTAAGAATCTACGTTGCAGTGCAGGGGATGTGGGTTCGATCCCTGCTCAGGGAACTAAGCATGCCATACGCCGCAGAGCAACTAAGCCTGCGAGGCACAACTACTGAGCCTGCACGTGCCACCGCTCCCGAGTCTGGGCCAGAACGAACAATGAAAATCACGTCCTGCAACTAAGACCCAAAGCAGCCAAATAAGTAACTAAAGGAGAGGAAGAGCGAGCCAGCCAGCCAAGGCCTTTCCCAGAGCCAAATGGTAAGGGGGCAGTGTGTCCTCTGGGCTGGCGCTCTATCGTGTCCTTCCTTTTATGACTGTTCCTTACCACTGCTGACAAGTCTTCATGGGCGTCCCCTCCACTAGACTGCAGCTCACGGGAGGCACTCTGGCTCCTGACCTGACTGCCCCTGGAGCCCCCAGGTGGGGTGCACACAGCACCGCCACCCCGACAGCACGAGGCCCTCCTGAGCCCCCTGCTGCTCTGCTTCTCTCCATGTCTCTCTCTGCGTCTCAGCTGCTTTCCCTGCGTCCTGCTCTACCATCTGCTCCTTCTATTAGGAATCTCCAGAGCCCAGTTTCTAATAGGAATTAGCTTTAACTATCCTGTTAAATGCTGATAATATCCAAATTTTCATCCAGTGAATCCAACTGCCTCCTGGTACCTCAGCCAGAATGTTCCAGCAATATCAAAGTCTACAGGTCCTTCCCTCATTTTCTATCTCCCCCGCTTTCCCCTACAAAACAGCCCTGGTCCATCTCAGCTCCTGAACGCAATTAATACCGTATGAGCATCCCTTCCATCTTTAAGGAAGTAGCCCAAGTCATCTTGAATCCACACTCGCTCACTTCCCCCTTCCTCGCCCCATGGCAGTCAAAAGACCCCATCAGTTCCACCCACTGTGGGATCCAGTGCTGGCTGTGATCCTAAAGCTCTGCCTCTGTGTTCCCACTTCAGACCTCAACTTCTCACCTAGGCTAACTGGTCTCCTGGCCTCAAATTCTTATTCCTTCAAACTTTTCTTCAAACCAGAATAGTTTTAAAAAATATAGCTCAAAGTCACAACACTGGAGAAGTTCCCCTCTCCTAATGGAAGAAAGGTCAGACTCCTAACTGAGCGTGGCAGCCCAGGGCCTTCCTCCTCTGGCACTGCCTGCCTTTCCAGTACCACCCCCCACCAGGTTCCCAGAACCAGTCTTACACGTTCCTCCTCCTGAGGCTCGCTCATTCTGTTTCTGAAGACTTGAACCGCATCCTGCTCACAATTCTCCTTTATTATTTAAGACCCACATCAATGCCACCTTCAATCCAAACCTTTTCATGCAGCTTTCATTAAGCTTCACTATTTAAAGAAAATCAGTGCCATGTAGGGCTCATGGTGTACTACTCGTCCCATAAGTTCATGATATTTACAGAGCTTCTGCAATGTCCGACACCCAGATTAACAAGACACGGACCCTCAAGGAGTTTATCCAGGAGGAGGGCAAACAAGGAATCAACCACAAGGCAGTTGATACCCCAGGATTAGGACATACAGGGCAGGAAGCAGAGAGGGGCAGGGGCCACCTCCTAATCCCACACTCCTTAGCATTTCCGAGAAGCACAGTGCTTGAGGAAGTAACTTGCTGACACAACAAATGAACAGCCTGCAGAGAAAATGACTCAGGAAAAAACGGTCAAGCGGATTCCAGAATGGCAGCCCCCTCACCTCCAAATTAGGGATCTTGTGCCGGAAGCAGGTGATGAAGACAACGAAAGGCCAGTCGTCTGGCTGCATCATCACGCCTGCAGCCTGAGCGCAGCTCACGTGGAAGGCAGTTGGGCAACGGCCGTGAGAACACTGCACACAGCAGCCGGCGGTTCTTTTCCTCCGTTTCTTACAGAAGACACATTTCTACAACACGGGGGAAGTAGGCCAATGAGTAAAGGAACTGGGACGGCCGCCTCTGCTGCTCCCCAAATGCACAGAACCATACACGCAAGAGCCCACCTGCTTCCCAAAACACAAGGGTGCATACACCCTCTGTTAATCTCGTATCTGATCACAGACATCCTCATTAAGTAGTTTTAACCAGAGGGTGAGAACTGTTAAGTCACGACCAAAACCAAGGGGCGGAAGGCCAGCCAGGGGATGCCCACCTAAGTGCTATGTTCCCCTCTACCCAGAGCCTTGGAAACAGAAAGGATGTACAGTCACATGCCCCTCTCTCTCTCCTTACCAGTTTGAAGCGGGGCAGGGGAATTTTGCTCACATCCACTGGACTTCTTTCTGCAATATTGACAAATCTTGCTTCCAGAATCGCCACCGCACATGAGACATGGACCCATCTACCAAAAGGCAAAGGCCACTTCAGTCCCCCCAGGCCCTATGGCTTTCTCTTTGTTTTTGGTTTTTCCCCTCAGGCAAGGCTTATTGGGGCCCTGCTGTAGCAAGGGGGAGCAAGAACAAAAAACAAGTTCCCTTGCTTGCCTGCTCCCTGCAGGGTGGGGAGGCAAGCTTGTGACTTACAGGATGAGAGTAATGTGTGTCTCAGAGTCAGGCCAGAGGGGTAGATGGTGTGCCCACCCCTCTGGTGGTGCTGACTGCAGGGTGCCTGTCAGCACCCGCTTTTGTTCCCAACACCCTGGTTTGGCTCCGGGCTCTTCAAATGGCTAAATGGCTATCGTGGTTCTCCTTTTTAGCCCTGTTTGTTTAACCTTTTGGTTAAGTTTGTGTCTTCTAGGTTCCAACAGTTCGAAGTAATGCTTCAGGATGGCTCAAAGAGTTCAACCCATTCTGGGAGAGAGTGGCCCAGGTCCCTACAGGTCCTTAACAGTCAACGAGGTATAGGCAATGGTCTGTAGCCCCTGTCCAACATAAGAAGCTTCAGAAGAAAAGATCTTTGACCCCTCAGAATAAGAGTATAGAGGTGGGGGTGGAGGGCAAGGGGAACGAGACAGACTGGGACCTGGGCCCCTCTGCCACAATGCTCCCACCTGGACAAATTTCTCCTCAAGCAACAAAATACAAAGGAACTGTACGGGACTAAAAATAAATGTGCACATGCAGGGCTGGGGCAAATTCTGGACGAAAAGATACAGAGAACAAAAACTCAGCCGCCGCTTTTGAAGAGCCTGGCCTCTTCTGATGCGGGCCTGCCTGTGGTGCTTCCTCCCTCCCCCACTGTGACCCCTGAACTTCCCAGCAAGGTCCTGAGACCCAGAGAGTTACGACCAGAAGTGTCTCCCACACTAAGTGGGAAAAGGTCCCCACCCCACAGTCCCAGGTCAGCACAGCGTCACACTGCTTACACCACTCACTCACAGCCTGTTGCTAAATAAACAGAGCCACAGCGAACTGGGGGTACGGCATGGTTTAGGAAGTGAGCATAAATTAGAGAACTCCCTACAGATCTCTTTAATTGGAGAACCTGGGCGCTTCCTCAAAATATCTCCAAATGGGCCCCAATCTGCCAGTAAGCCCAGCCCTCCCCTCCACGCCTTTGCCCTAACCTTTCCCAGGGCCAAAATGACCTCTTCCTTCTGCCCCCTTCGTCCATCACTCTTTCATTTCTGTCCAGCCCCATTTACTCGGAGAGATGTGTTCAATGACATCCTTAGAGAATTAAAGTTCGAGACCTCTGGAGAAACTAACACACACCTAGATGGGCTCCACAAAGGTGCTGAGTGCTCTCAGAATCAGGCCAGGTGAAAACCTACATACAAGACAGTGCAGGGGCCACGTGGAGCCACCTGCAGTGTGTGAGTGGGGACAGGGCTGCTTCCGCACGGCTCTGCAGGGCAGACCAAGGATTATATGGTGAAGGTGGGAGGTGCAAGCAGAGCCATTTCCACTCCAAGAAAAGGACTTAAACAGCACTCTCTGGCAACTGTGAGGAACACAGTGACCTCCAATCAGGGCAGCAAGTGCTCTAGAGCAGTGGAAGCAGCGAGCCGAGCAGCATGAAGGGGATGCCTGTGAGGCAAGAGGCTTGGTGGTGTGTGCGCCAAGTTCCTTGTGCACCAAGGATTCCATTCAGCTGGAAGCAGGGTCCTCCCTGCTGTTTCCCAATCGACCTCTGAGTACTCTCCCCTAGGCAGCCAGGCCTCACAGCAAAAACCTCATTCATCTGACATTTCTACCCCAGAACCACTAAGCCGAGACCAAGCACAAAAGCTCGGCTCACGGAACTTCCCCAGTGGTACTACGGTTAAGACTTCGCCTTCCAATGCAAGAGGGTGTGGGTCTGATCCCTGGATGGGGAGCTAAGACCCCACTAAGATCCCACATGACCAGCAGTCAAAAGAACCAAAACAAAAAGACAGAAGCAACATTGCAACAAATTCAATAAAGACTTAAAATATTCAGCTCAGTGAAAGTGACCTGCTGGCAGAGCAGAAGCCCAGCTCCAAGCTGAGGAACAGAACCCTCTGTGAGTTTGGCTGACGAGTGGGTAGGCGTAGCTGGGCTTCCTCAACGTCCCAACGCCCTCCTGAAAGACATGCGCCCTCACTCCCAACAGCCAGGGAGTCTGCTTTGGGAAGGGCTCACAGCCCACAGCCACGGCCACCTCTGCACCAGCCCCACATCTAACCCGTCAGGTCCCCCCATCCACCATGAAGCCCCGGCATCATCTTCACAGGGTCTTCACACCCTCGTGAGTCCATCTTAGCTTCTCCAGAAAGATGTAACTTACAAGGCTGACTCTGAGGGGAAGCTCTGGACTACCTGGCTTCCCATCTTTAAAATTAGTCTTGGAGATGCTATTTCAGCCCCAAACAGTGTGCTTCCCAAGTCATCATCAGTCATGTGGATGACAGCCCCTACCCTGGCAGCGCGCCTGCACGCGGCTTCAGGGCTCAGCAAACTCACCTGTCGTCGTTGGCTCTCTGCAGGGCTCCTCCTCGTAACGAGCACAAACAGCAGTCCTGCCAAGAAGAGGGGGGAGGAGGAGTGGTCACCACCAAATTATTAACATCCAATCTGTTCTCCTCGTGACTTCCTTCGGGCAACTGTAGCCTTCACATGAGAAAGCATGGGAGGCCTCGCCTGCACAGCCCCCGGAACCAGGACTCCCCTGCAGGAAGGCAGGGAGGCCACTCGGGGCTCAAGTGCACCAATTATTCGCCTGACTTAACCTAACTGTCTTCCCAGTTAATAGTAACAGCTGAAAGTAAAGTCATGAATGATACCCTGCTCAAGCTGCGGGCATTACAGGGCTCTGCCTGCCTCCTATGCAGGTATTGCCAGGTTCCAGAGAGGAGTGGAGAATAAAGAGAAAGCCACAAAATGAACATCTGAGCCCTGTTCTGATGCTCTGACCTGATGGCTCAATTCTTTACAGGGGGCAGTAGTCTGTTCACCAGAGGACCTCTACTTGGTCCTGACACAATGGAGCAAACAGCTTCCAGACGCCATCGGGCCCCGCTGCAGATAGGCAGCAAATGCTCTCACAGCAGGGGGGTTTATTCTGACAACACTTGCACATCACAGTGTACCGGGTCTTGCTCAGACCGCTGGGGCACAGTCCACGTGAAGCAGAGTGGCCTTGGGCAAGCGCGTCTCACGGGGAGATAGCGACAGCATGAATGCACTCACCTCTTCCAGGGCATTCGCTGAACACCGAGAACACATCCAGTCTTCAGAAGCCTTTGCAGGGGGTACCCCGTAGCAACCTAACGGGGATACCGAGGTGAGCAAATTAAACCCAGAGTCAGAAGGCAGACCTGCTGCTCCTCTCCAAATACCTTTCCCAAAGCGACAAGCAAATCTTACAGAGACCCCTGAATTCTAGCGCCACGGCCCCCACAAATCAGCCATACGGTATGGACCAAAGTCTCAAAAAATCAGAAACCAGATTCACTGGTACCAACACCCAGTGAGCAGCAGGGACTAGTCCCCTCCACGTATCTGCAACCAGGGGGACAGCCCAGGGTGGACAGTACGAGCACAGACCCAAGTCACAGACCCGATCTGACCACTCCAACAACACATAAGCAATCTTTGCACTGGGGGGGGCGGCGGGAGGGAGAGGTGGGAGGCTGAGGGGAGACTGAGAGGTGGGAGGACTTGGTCAGATGCCCTTGCCCTGGGACCAGATGCAGAGAAGAGGTGAGGCACTCACTGGCGTGGACCCGGACACTGCACTTCTTGCAGGACACCAGGAGACTGGTGCCGTCCTCCTCCAGGTAAGGGGTGGACAGGTTGATGTCCGTCGAGGTGCAGCCAGTCGAGGTGAAGCACATTTCTGGAATCAATGGCTTGGTCCTTTGTATCTGGGGGGCCAAATCTGGAGCACTGCCGCAGCTCTGACCAAAACCTCCAAACTCCACCTAAGGGGGGAGCAAGCGCACACGTCAGGGACCCGGCCTGTGTCCTGCACTCCCCACCTGCTCTGTCAGCAGAAAGCTGCTCTCTTCCTGATGGGCCGGCTATGGCTCCCAGGTGCACAGCCATTATCCCAGAGCTGCTAACTGAAGTTACCTCTAATGACTCAAATTCAATTTCTCACAGCAGCATCAAACAAAGGCCCCCGGGGACAACCAGGAAGAGGAAGAGAGGTAAGAGGCAACTGGGACTTCAATCTTTCCCAACCAGACGGTAATAAAACGCACTGAGAGGCGGGAGAGCCTGTTCCTGGGGGCCTCCCTCTGTGCTGCATGGCACGGTACCCACCCCAGGGAGAGGCCCCAGGACAGGTGCTCCCGCGGGCCAGCACGGATTCTTCTCGAGGCCATGTCAGCAGTCACCTGAGCTGCAGCTCTGTCACATGGCTGGAGCCCCACGTGCTGTTCCTGGCCTGGGGCCCCTTGGGGAAGAACACTGTGTCCATGTCCTTCCCTTGGCAAAGAGCCTGACTGCGAGGATCTGTGGGCTCTGCTGCTGGATGGCACATTCACCCCCTGTTCCAAAGACGGGGCCCAGAAACATATCAACCCCAAGCCTGTGCCATTCATGGAACGCTGAGCCCCGCTCGACAGATGAACAGCCAGGCCATCTGCCTGCTTCCTGCCCAGTCAAGGACACATAGTGAACTTTTGGGCTCGCTTTTTGGTCACTAGAAAGAAAGAATGAGTTACTAACTCAAAGTACATTGGCCTGAAGTTTTATCCTTTAGCAAACATGAACCTGGGGCCGCTGCCAGGCTCAGGGACAGCCACGCCACTCTAACTAGCACAGGGGACTGGTTCCCTATGTGCTGCCCTGTGTCGGTCCCAGCTGAGACTGAGCTGGTCCTCTGGCACAGGCTGCTGTGGGTGCCCTCTTGGCCTCCAAGAGCTAGACTCAAAAAGACCCACAACGGTGGAGGCATCAAATGCCCCACGAGTGGGAGGGGCATGGCTAGGCTCAGCCAGGGTGCTTTCCCATCCCTCTTCCTCCTGCAAAGCCCCTGCTCCTGCCCCTCCCAAGTGCCTTTCCACTGCTGCCAACATCCACAGTGGTGATGGGCCAGGCAGAAAAGAGACCATGCTGGAGGATCTGATTTAAAGAATCCCCAGCTCTCCAGACTGGCCAGGACGACAAACCACCTAGAAGGAATCATCACTTACTAGAAAGAACAGATTCCTCAGCAAACAGTGTGAGTGCCAAAGGGAGCCGGGAATCCCCCAGAGCCCAAGCCACTCCTTCTGCTCTTCCCCAGAGCATTTTCAAGTGAAACCCTCATGCTTATCTGCCTGGTGAAGCCTTTCCATCCAGCAGGCGGATGGGGCAAAAACACACCCTTCCCAAAGTATGCACCCACCATTAAAGCTAGCTTTCCTGAGTGCTGGCACTGGGTAAACAGAGGGGATACGAGGGCTTACCTGATGGTAAGTCTGAAAGATCATGCAGACGGCGCAATGAGGGGCCTGCTGGGCCATGGCCTCGTTGAACTCTTTCTCAGCCTCAAAATTTGGAGGTCGGTTCTGCCAGAGCTGGCTCAGGGGCTTGGCCCAGGCCTCTGTCTCCTCAGCCTCCTCCTCGGGGGTCAGCTGTTCTGGTAGCTCTAGAGGAGGAAGCAGAGGTGTTGAGTCAGGCAGGCAGCACCAGCCTTGCTCTGTGGCTCTGCCTGGAGAGCCGATGAGCTCAGCTCAAGCTGGGACCTTCCAGTTCCGGGTCAGGGCTAACCTAAGAACCTATGGGTGACAAAGGCAAAGGGCAAGGGTGATTTTCAAAGGACTCTGTGAGTATTTGGATGGTGTTGTGAGGAGCCCTGCAATCTGTGGCTACAACTCCTCCAATGACCTCCTCACTTCTTTCCAGCCAGGACTGCCTTCCAAGAGACCCTGGAGACCTATGTTGAGCAGCTCAAGGAAAGCTCTGGAACATATGAGGCAAGCTACCCAGTTATCTGTTTATTCCTTGCAACTCAAGCTCAGTGCAAACAGACACTTATTTCCTCCACCTTCAATCAAGTTTAATCCAAAGGGATCTGGCAGCTGCCATGCGTGTGATCTCAGTGAAGGGGACCATAATGGACTGCAGTTAAAATTGACCCCTACAAGCTCCATCAATCAGGCCTAAACAGGAGACATGGTGCCCAAATCCAAGCACATGTGTTTTCCATATCCTAGTCAGAACAAGAGTAATGGAGACAGGAACAGAGAAACAAACAGACCGCTCACAATCACCAGAGAAAAAGGACCACACACACACTTGCTATGCTTACACAACCAAAAGTGGCCAAGAGTCAACTCTACTTGTGAATACTTAACAAACGATGAAAAAGTCTAGTTTAGTGAAAACTACAGGAACCAAAATTTCACAGCTTACATAGATAAAACCTCATTAGGCTGTACAGTTTAGGCACTCACTATGTGCTTCCCTAAATGCCTCAATTAAAAAAAAAGTTTCAAGAAGAGAGAAGGGTGTGCGAGACCAAGAGACCGAAGAAGCTTCTAAATGCAATGTATGACCCTAGTTTGGTTCATACTGGTTCAGAGGAAATAACACATTTTTAGGATGAGCAGGGAAAGACGGCTATGGACTGAGAATCAGAGGATATTATGAAGTTACTCCTGACTTTCGGAGGTCAAGTGTTTACAGAGGAGACGATCCTATTTAGAAGATGCCAGTTGGTTCACTTTAAATGAAAAGACTAGATAATTACATCTCACTTTCAAATGACACAGCAGATATGTATGCTCATAGGTAAACAATGCATGCGTGTGTGGGAAGTGGCTTCAGCTGTGTCCGACTCTTTGTGAGTCTGTGGACTATAGCCCACCTGGCTCCTCTGTCCAAGGAATTCTCTCCAGGCAAGAATACTGGAGTGGGTTGCCATGCCCTCCTCCAGGGGATCTTCCTGACCCAGGGATCAAACCCACGTCTCTTCCGGCTCCTGCACTGGCAGATGGGTTCTTTACCACTAGCGCCGCCCGGGGAGCCCAAACAACGTACAAGGAGGGACAAAGCAATTATGGCAACACACAGTGTTCTTACTCCTTCAACTTCTCTACATTTAAAGTTTTTCAAACAAAAAGTTAGAGAGGCATATATTATGATCTCATTCACATTATCAGAAAAAGACATACGTGGACATAATTTAACATCTGACTAGGACAGTCAGGACACACTGAAATGTTCAGAGTGGTCCTCTTTGTGGAGTTATCTTTACAGCTTTTCCAGCTTTCCCAGCTTTCTTTAGTCTGCACTGCTTTAGCGCACTGGGGAAAAATCAGAAGGGAGGCTGTTGCTGACCTGGAGGTCCTGAAGCCCCCACCAGGGCTGGAGGAAGACCACAGAGGACTTCTGAGACTGAATTGTGGTCTCAAGAGGCTTTCCCCACCCAGCTCATCATGATCCTCTATCAAAGGAGAACAGCAGAGGTGGGCATCAACATCACATCAGAGAGGGAACGTGAGGCTTGTGGAGCAGGGGGAAGGGCTGACTAGGGAGCCTCTGGGCCTTCCCACCCAGCCCTGGGCGTGGGCAAGGACAGGACCGGGAAGGATGGGGCGCCAGGCAACAGTAACAAGGGGCCTAGTCACTGCGGACCTCAGAGGGTCTGCCAGCTCCGGGCAGGAGGCCACGCTGTACTGATGGCTATCACGCTCTGAGCTGCAAGTCTCCACATGCATCCCTGCCTACGGCCCTGTCTCCTTCACAGCCTCTTCTTCCTCAGTCCTCCCAACCCCAGCCTCTGCGCCCCCTCCCTGAGTGACCCCCTTTAATAAAGATATAAATACCCCCTCCACCCCACAGGGTCTACATCTTCTGCAGACACTGAACACAGTGTCCAAACCCAGCCAACACTAGAACCTAGGGAGGCACTCAGCTCAGGCTTCCCGGTCCCACCAACCTCACTGTGCCACGTCCAACCCCAGGCTCTATCCTCCCCACGGGGTCACCATGTCCCCTCCATATTCTTAGTTCAGACCCCTGGACCTCACAGAGGCTGTGACAAAAGCCCTCTGCTCCTTCTAAGACACAATCATTAGGAACAATCTTTCTAATGCAAATCAGACCAAGCCCCTCCTCTGGGGAAACACTTCCAGGGCTCAGGCAAATTCCTCACTCTGGCTCACAACCTCTTCATTCCTCCTCCTCCTCCATGCCCTGGCCTGGCTCTGGAAACCCAGTCACAGTGGGCTGGCTCCTCTGAATATACCTCCCTGCCTGTCTTCACGCCAAGGTTACTCGGTGACTCACACTGTCCCCTCCACCTGGACCACCACCTCTTCCCTTTAGATCAGTCAGCTACCCCATGGGCTTCCTGAGGGCATGGACATATCTTAGCTTAATCTTTGTCGCCACACATCCAGCACAGGGCCCTTGGCATCAGTGACAGAACCTGCTCCCCTGAACAGTCAGCCACACCCTCCTTAGAGAAGTGAAGGAAGAATCTGCGTGTTATAATCCCACAATTGGCAAATTCCAAGACACTCGAACCTATAACGAAATCTGAGAATAAGTCTGATACCCTGAAATCCGACCCTCTGCACGGAATACTTGGGGGGAACTGCTAAGCCACAGGTCCACCCCAGCCCTCCGCGTGGCTTCCCAAGGTCTTGGAGGAGGTCCTGATGTGCTGAGAGCCTTTCCTCTGGAGATAAGCGAAACCACCACTTACCATCATCGCTGACGCAGTCCTGCAGCACGAGCGGGTGGTGGCGCGGGAGCTTGCTTAAGGGCTGACGGCGGCCCTTGGACTTCTTACTCTCTTCCAGGGAAAACATATATTCATCCGCAACCTGGGCAAACCACAAGAAGAAATCAAGTTGGCCTTCCTGCCACTTGGGGACACAGCAGAAGTCAGTCTTACAGTGGAAACCAAGGGAAAGAGCAGGGCAGAGAGACTCAAAGAAACAAACATAAAACCAAACATGGAAAACACCTGTCTTAGAAAAAGCTAAAGTGACAAGTATCATGCAAATCAGCCTAAACTAGGATTGTGTAAACCATTTTTGGATTTAATAAGTGTGGGTCTCAGAAACAGGCTGAAACAAATGTACCTTAAAACAAACCTGCTCCAGAGCTAAAGAAGAACCGCGCCCCTCCCTTAAGCTCACTGACATGATGCTGTGTCTAAGAGCCCAGACAAGCACTGGAGGCCCTGTTCCTTGGACAAGAAGGCCAGCAGCAGCTGTTATAAAGTGCTGGGCACCTGGGCCGTCTAGGTTTGAAAGGCCCCAGCACATGCAAAGCAGAGAGGAGGAGTTGACCCATTCAAAAGAAAACAGGCCACTTCCCCTGCACCTTCAAGACCTCAGCTCTAGCTGACACTATCTGTTCCTCTTCTCCAGAGAACACCAGCCAGGACAAAGCGCGCCTCTGAAACCCTGGCCTGGCTGCAGAAAGGCTGGTTTAATGTTGCATTTACACAATGTCAGAGCAAATGTGAGTAGGTTTAAGGTATAAGGACTGAGTCAGTAATACCACATCAGAGTTTCCTTCTAATCGACATGTTTAAAACTTGGTTGTACTGACTTTAGGAGACATGGGTTATGGCAAAACCTATTGAACGAGGAACTGAGGCCTGGAAGAGGCCCACTCTGTAACTGTGACAGAAACCAGTGCTTTAGAGTGCTGCAGAGGAAGGGCAGCATCGCAGTGGCCCCTCAGAGAAGGGACACTGGACCTGCAGACTCCATGTGCCACTACCCAGAGCCCCAGGACGTAGGGGTGACACTTGAAAATGTCAAGAAAAAAAAAATGCTGAGCAGGTCACAGCAGAGACCCCACTCTTTCAAACATAAATTGAGTGTCTATTTGCCCACTGATTTAACAATCATTTACCAAGACCTACTGAGTCCGAAGGCCTGCCGGGAGAAGGTAGGTGTGAAAAAACATGACCCCTAGGGTGTCCTCCCTAGCTTGACATAAGCAATGATGCTCACAGCGGCATGCGATGATGTGGAGAAGTGAGACGAAGACTATCACAGACTTCATCAGACCAGAACTACACCAGCAGTCCAAAGCAGTGCCTTCCATCTAAAGCAGCACCTTCCAAAATGTACATCAAGAAGGGGCTGTGAAAGCCGCCACTAGAGTGAACAGGTTGGGGCTCCAGGCCCGCCTCCATTCTGACCACAGGAGCCCTGCTTCTGGTTCACATTTTTCAAGTGAGTAAGAGGCCACGTAAGGGGGGGATTCGTTGGCTCAACAGACTGGAAATACCTACCAAATTTATTTGATAGTGTAATCACAAAAATAAAAAATGTAGGGATATGCACCCAATGCGTGTATACTTACTGATGAGTTATACATACTAATGTACTTATACACACCTTAAAACAGACTGTGAAACGATTAAGATTAAAAAATAAAGTTCCATTATTTGATTCCTGCTCCTCCGTAATCTTCTTGCACCCCCTACTATGAAGACTACTTAGATAACAGCCTAAAAAGTGTGGCAAAGACCAGGAAGCACAGGTGTGAAAATAAAGGGAGCAGAAGTGGTGGGGATTTCCGGCCTGGGCTTCCTGGGTGTCCAAGGTGAGAGACCAAGAAGGCTCCTGTGGATGAGGGGGGAGTGGTAACAAGCCAACTTAAACGCGCTCCATACGGTACACACAACCCCCGTCTGTGGGTCCTTCATTTGGAAATACCCAGGGGGCAAGAAGGAGAAAGCAATGGCAACCCCCTCCAGTAGTTTTGCCTGGAAAATCCCATGGACGGAGGAGCCTGGTAGGCTGCAGTCCATGCGGTCGCGAAGAGTCAGACACAACTGAGCCATTTCACTTTCACTTTTCACTTTCATGCACTGGAGAAGGAAATGGCAACCCACTCCAGTGTTCCTGCCTGGAGAATCCCAGGGACGGGGGAGCCTGGTGGGCTGCCGTCTATGGGACTGCACAGAGTAGGACACAACTGAAGCAACTTAGCAGCAGCAGCAGCAGCAGCAGCAGGGGGCAAAAAAAAAAATTCAGCCTGGGAGTTCAGAAAGGAAGTCAGAGCAAGAGCTGTGGATCTGGGAATCCTGGACATCAAGCTCAGAATTTAAATGATGAAGTGAATGAGATGATCAGTGGAAGATAAACTGACTGGAGACCATGCTTTCCAGGACAGGAGAAAGAAGAGGAAGAAAAGAGATGCTGGGGAGAGGGGGGGTTTCCTCAAGGGGGAAATCCACAGTCCAGACTACAGAAGAGCAGTGGCCAAGGGACTCAGCAACCGGGAGGTGCCAGGACTACTTTAGAGATAAACTCCAATAGATAACACAATAAGGAACTAGGGAGCCAATGCCATCACACAGTTTTTAAGATAAAGGGAAGGAATGAGATGACAGCTGAGAAGGAAATTTCCTTCAATTGTATTTTAAGAAAGGGGCTTTGAGTCTCGTTTTACTAGTGAAGAAGCTTGTTCCCCAAAGATGCACAGTCCAAATCCCTGTGAATACATTAGATTAACAGGACAAAGAACTGTGAGATTGCTAATCAGATGACCACCATCCTGGATCGTCTGGGTGGGCCCCATGTATTCAAATGCTGCTTAACAATGGAAGAAGGTAGCAGAGGTCATGGTCAAAGTGATGTGACTTGGCCAGATGTTGCTGCCTTCAAAGGTGGAAGGAAAGGGTCAGGGATAAGCAATAAGCATGCTCTGTGGAAGCTGGAAAGGGCAAGAAAATGGACACCCCCAGGAAGGAAGGCGGACAATTTGCCTTTAGCACCATGAGGCCCATTTCAGACTTCTAAAGAACCGGAAGAAGGTAAATTTAAGATGCTAAATTTGTGTCCCTTGTTAAAGCAGCAACAGAAAATGCCTATGGGGGTAGGAGGTGGAGATAAATCATTTTACAGGCAAGCAAAACGCCTCTCATTCACTCCTGGAGGAGGCAGAGGGGTCAGGACCAAGAACACCAGCAGGCGGCTTGGGGAAAGGAGGCTGCCCCTGTCCACATCTCTTTAACTAAAGTGCCTACTGCACACTCAGGAGATGCGTCCAGAGGACCATGCCTGTTGCTGGGCGATGCAGAGACGGTGAGACGTGACCTCTAACTGCAAAGGGCTTACGACCCAGCCAGAGTCTAAAACTGCCCTTCCTGCTACATCACTCTGCCTCTGAGCAAAGCAGTCGCATCCATCCATATTGAACATCCTTCCACAATTTCATCTCCTCTGGCTAAATACTCTTCCTGGTCCTGCCTTTCCCTGCAATGTACTCCAATTTCTAAACACCCGTAAGATTTAATAGAAAAGAACTGGGCTCAAACCCTGTTCCAACCAATTAACCACGTGAGCCAGGGCCGGTGGCAACCCAGTAACAAGAGCGGGTGAAGAACACTGTGCCCGGAGCCCTTGGTGAGGACAGGGCCGGAGAGCATGCCGGGTCTCCCAGGCCCTGCCGGCAAGAGGGCTGGAGCTCCAGGCTCCCAGAGTTCCTTTACCCCTTCCTGTGAGCAACCAGGTCAAGGTCAATGTTCCTGATGGGGCTGGTTCTGTATGGAGGAGAACCAAGTGTTCTCTCTCCTTCTTTGGGGAACTCACTTTTTCAAAGCAGCCTGAACTGACAAGAACTTCTGCAGCAGGCTCGTCACTGTGCAAAGACTCAGGTGGTGGGGACTCAGCAGTCAGTCACCCGGGGCCCTTTCCCCAAGGCCCCTGATACAAGAGGCGGCACATAAACTGAACGACAAGCGGTCCAGATAACACCTTGAGGGATACTTTGAGCATGGGGAGGGAGCCCACCAGGGTGTTCTTCACAACCAAGCTGTTTCCAAATATAGACAGAATGCTCTTGGACCTCTCCAGAGAGGGGAAAAGTGTCTCAGCTTCTGCCCAAACCTTGACTGCCAGTCCGCCATTCTGCCCAGTGAATCAGCCCTCACGTCAGTTTCTAACTGGGGCTACACCTCCCTTCATTCCACCTGTTTACAGAGGCTCCTGGGCTAAGCCCTGGGGACCACATCGATGCCTCAAGAGGCAAGGCTGAAGGCGGCTCCTAGCAGGGCACCTTCACCAGCCTGGGACAACCGCACTGAGACCAAAACAGTATCACAGACAAGGAGCAAAGTGCTAGAGGGGCTAAAGGAGGCAGGGAAGCAGCTGGGAAGCAACGGAAGGCTCCCAGGACTAGTGGCTTGTAAAAAGGGCTGCGTCCCCATAAGCAGGCGACTGTTACAAGACAAATGGCCTCTTCCCCCCTCCAAAGCCTGGTGCCAGCAGGACAGCAGTGTGAGGCACTAAGAAACAGAAGAATGGCATTTTATGTCATGTATATATTACAATAAAAAACCCTCTTGCAGCCATCCCCTCGTCTCCTGCCTCTGCTGGAAACCACACCTCTCAGAGCACCCCCATTATCTTCCATCACCCCCTCGTCAACACAGGCCCACTCAGTGGGCTGCCACTGTCTTCCATGCTCTCCTCCCTGGCTCTGCACACATGACCCTCTCCTAGTTCTCCAAACCTCTGGCTCTCTCTTCTCATTGTCCTTCTCCTTCCTGGGCCTTCCACCTCTACCCACAATGCGAAAACTGCTCTACACGCCCCGCCAGGGAGCTCTTCCACACCCACCGACACCCTCCAGGTGGAGAGGATTCCCCAGTCTACCCAACTCGGGTGTGTGTATGCACATCTCCACAGCCTGCCGCACAAGCAGGTGGCACTTAGCATGCCCAAGGCTGAACTCACGTTCGAGCCACACTCAAATTCCCCTTCACTTTTCCTGTGACTCTCCCCTGCCACCGACTCACCCCCGTCCATCCAGTAAGTAACACAAGCCCGGAATTCCAGGTCGCCGCATGGTGCCCTCCCACTCCTACCTTCCAAGCAGCAGCCCCAGACCCCCAACCCCCACCACACAGCTCAGGTCCTTACCGTCTCTCAGATTAAGAAGCAGGTTCCAAACTGATTTCCATATTGCAAACCTTTTTTCCCTCCTGTCCTCAAGTATTTAACTATAAAAATAACATGGTATTCATAAAAAATATTCAAACAATTCATAGACGCAGGAAGTGAAAATCATCCGTAATCCCACCTTCAAGAGAATCTGGTTTCTAATTATGCCTCCTTCTTCCCCAAAAAACCTTTATATCGCTTCCAAGATGATCTTCCGAAACATCAATGCAAAACTAAAAAAACACTTCACCAGACAGTCCAAAGAACAACTGACAGAGTTTCTTGAGTCAGTGATGGGGGTCAGAAGGGCACAGCCCTAGATCAAGGCAGAATTAAGACACATAATTAACAAATGTCAGGTGTAAGACTAATTAAATGTCGATTCAAACAAACCTACTGTCAAATACATTTTGTTTAGACTACTGGGAAAACTGATTGAGAACTGAGTATTAGATGATGCTAATAAATCTAGATGATGCTAGAAAATTTTTGTAATTTTGTTAGGTATAGTAACAGCATGGTGATAAAACACACCCATATTTTTCAGAGATACACATTGAAGCAGGAAGGAAATTACATGACATCCATGTCATGATTTGCTATATAACACTTCAGGAAATTAAAAGGACAGATGAAGCATACGGGGCTTCCAAAATATTAACTGTTAGATCTCGGTGATGGTGCTGAATGTTTGTGGTTTGCTGTATTACTCCATATGTATCTTTGTGCATCAAAAAAAAAAGAAAAAGACATGTTACAGAAGTTTTCACTCTCCAAAAACACATGTCAGGTAAACTTCCACTGCCCCTTCACCCTGTCTCTGAAGTCAGAGTCTCAGAGAACAGGCAGAGGTCTAGGATGGGCCTCCTGACACCCTCCACCCACACCTCCCAAGGCCCTCTCATCCTACTGAGACCAGCAAAACCACTGTGGACCCCAACCTGCCCTGATACTGGCATGAGCCCCAGCTCCAAAGAGAACCCTCTCCCCCGCCAGACTCATGCTCCTGCTAACCTCCTACTGCTGCTGTCCCTGACCCCTTAACCCCAACCCCGGGCTGAGCTGCTAACACTTCCACCACGTGTGCTGCGATGCAGATCACCAGGGGCTAGAACTCCCTGCTCACATCTGTCTGCTGGCCTCGACGACAAGCTCCTTGGAAGGTACCATCCTAGCCCAGGGCAGGCACACAGACCACTACAGAGTAAAGCGAAGAGGTCAAGCAGCTGAGACATATCAGTGACTCTGCAGTAGTTCAAAGTCGCCAGCACATCAAGGGGGGAGGTGGTAGAGATGGCAGGTGACTAGCGGAGAAAAGGTGTTCAGGCTGCAGCGGAGAGACCTACACACAAGCAAAAAGGAACCAGAAAGACACATAGTGGTTTGGGAGCAGGGGTCACACAGAGAGCCGTGTTAAGAAAGAAGCCTCCTCTCCCAGCATGTTTCCATGGGAGGAGTCCTGGCTTTGGCTTCACTGGGATCTGCCTCTTACAGAGGGAATACACTGCTGCCTGTGTGTACAACACGCAGAAAGACACAAGACTGGGAGACACTCTGTTCCCGTGAGGGGACCCTGAGCAGTCCAGGGCTGCCTGTGACCAGACAGGTCATCTCTCTAACTGAGGGTAAACAAGCAGCAGGGCTACTTGGCCACGGGTCAGAAACCACTCTCCTCAACCATTTTAACTGGTGACAAAGTGACATTCTGAGCTCCATATGCCCACGTCGTGTATCCACAATTTTACGGGTTCCTAATTTGGGAGAGAAAAAAAAAAGGCTGTTATTTATTTACTGCCCTGCTACCACCTAAGAAAAAAAACCAACCTTAGAAAAAACTTGACACCACGGTAAGATTAATAATATATAATTAATAACTATATATATTAATATATGGCCTCAATACTGTTGAGTATTTACTCTCTAGTACGTCCTTGCTATTGTTAGCAGCTTCTGTGGTTGCACACATCAGGAGGACAGTGCCCAAGGACGGTGTGGCCTGCACAGACAGCAAGATGCACAGAGAGCACAGAGCTTTGTGAAGTGATGACTGGGACGCTGCCACGAGGAACAGAAGGGGCTCTGCTTTCCAAGTGGAAGAGCCCTCGCTTGTAGAAGTGACCCCAGGAGGGCAGGGAATGGGGCTCAGAGGCGATGGGAAAGCAGGGAAGGAGACACTGGGGTCACTGGCTCACCAGACTGCACCACGCACGAGAGGGAAGGAGGGACTCCACATGGAGAAACAGCATCTACAGAAACTGAGCCTGAGATGCAGAAAAAACAGAAAGAAAGATCATACGGGTGTTAAAGACAAGCACACTAACCACAGAAAGGCACTGCTGAGAAACTAGGAGAATCTGAATAAGGACAAAGCATGAGTACTTCGGGCAAAGAAAAAATAAAGCCAGCACGTCAAATGTTAATACACAGAGATAACACACGCACACCGGGATAATGCGTGCACACCGCGGTCTCGTGACAGTATTCTGTTTGTGTATACTTTTAACAATGCTTTGGCTGAGTTGCTCTGCTATCCAGCTGAAACTATCACAAGACTGTTATTCGGCTATACTCCAAAACAAAATGAAAAGTTTTTTTAAAAAGCAAATAAAAACTTCTAAAAGACAAATTTTCCAAAGGTGAAGGAACAGGGAATCAAGGAGAGCCTCTCTGAGCTCACTCCTACAATCTGCCAGTGGCCCCACCTCAACCCTCAGCCCAGCTGCAACTTCACCACAGGCTGTGAGGCTGGAGAGAGGTCACCTGGGCAGGCCTAAGTTGGGCTGTACCCAATGCGGCCCTGCTGGACCCCACGTAGACTCACCAAGCGCCTTTCTACACAGAACAAACAGAAAACATAGCTTCTGGCAACAGCGTGTTCTGGGAGGAAGCCTGAGCAAACATGTCCTTGTTGACGGCTCTGGGATTCATCCTGGTCTCCAAAAGGATGCTGTCAGCAGTGTCGTACCGGGAGGGGGAGGATGAACACGGGGCGTGGCCGGAAAACTCCCAGGGCAGCCCAGGGGAAGAGAGGCCACGTCATTCCACCCCTCAAACGCCAGGCTGCAAACACTGCTGCTCTAACCCTGTGCCCCTAAGGCCAGGAGGGTCAGAGCATGTGCCCCGCGCAACTGAAGATCCACTGAGGGTGGCCAGGGAAGCCACAAAGCCATTCTTTGGAGCAATAGTCACACAGAGATAACAGGGGGAAAAAAAAACCCTCCCAGCAAAAAACAAGCTAGTGACCCAATGCCACCTGGCTTTTGCTTGATAGAACTGCAGGCTGGAGGTCCATCCTGAGGGTCTCCTCCTGCCATTGGGGACCCTGCAGGAGCCCACCCCCATCGGCCCACCCCAGCACCCATACCTCGGCCAGTTCCCTCTCACTGATGCTCCGGGTGGCGCCCCCTTTCTTTCTGGCACACGGCTCTCCCGAGGGGACCCTGCCGTCCCCTTTGGCATAGCTGTGCACAGTGAGGACTCCTGTCTGCCCTTGGGCTCGGCAGGACAGAGGCTCGCTGGTTTCAGAATCGGAAGAAACAGAATCCTGTGAAGAACCAGAGCCCAGGCTGGAAGACGATTTCTTTTTGGAGCCTGAGAAGACGAGGCGTCCCCCGAGAGAAGCTGGGTTCACAGAAAGGTCCAAGGCAGCCGATTCATGCTCCTCTTCCTCGTCCTCGTCCTCCTCTTCCAGCTTGACGTTTTTGAGCTCTTCAAATTTGACTTCGGTGGAGTCAGAATAATCTGAAACACACAAGACATGCTGGATGGAGCCCACTCCCTCCTGCACATCTCAACCCCGAGAGAGGGACACAGACCGAAGAACGTGGGTGCCGAGGAAGGCCTGGTTTCCAACTCTTTGGCTCCACCATAACGGGGGTCCCTGTGCGATCTGGGGCGAGCTGCTTGGCCTCTCTGGGCCTCCGGTTTCCTCTTCTGTGATGTGAAGATGCTACCACCTCCCACCAGGGTTCTTAAATAAGACTGCGACGTATGAGGTGGGAGCACAGCCTGGCACACAGCACACGGCAGCTGTCCCTTCCCCAGAAGTCCCCTCAGGTCAGCGGAGACCCAGCGAGCCAGGCCAGAAGTCTGCTTCATGGAAGAAGCTGGGCCCGCAGTGCCAATGGCTCCCAGCACACACCCAGAGGAATCCTGTCCACGCAGAGGTCCCCCAAGTGGGGCCTGACCCGAGGCTGAAACCAGCTCCTTCCAAATAAACCTACCCTCGATAACCTTCCGTGGGAAGGCTTTCAAACACAGTGCTGGGCCACGCCGTCCCTTCCTGAAATACCAACAGCCCCTCGGGCCCCCAGTGAGCAAGCTCTCAGAAGGCAGGCAGGCGGTCCCCACGCTGTTTCATCCAACATCTCAAGGCGCTGCTCCTGTGGCACACCTGTCTCCTACCCTTCCCGCCCCCTGCTCAAATCTCAGGATACCACGGCCAGCTCCCTGAACAGCTGTGGGCCTTCCCCCACGTCCCTCCGTGACCCTGTGTGTCCCCGCCCAAAGTGCTTCCCACACTCCGGTCACCACCTGCTCACAGGCCCACCTCCCTCACGTCATGCCTGCGACCCTGCAGTGACCTGGCATCCAACGGTTAGGGCTGTGGGGGTAAAAAATACCACGACCAACTCACCTGGGAAGGTGAGGCCGTCCTCGACTTGGCGCACGGAGCTGTGGGTGGGCCTCACGGGAGCGAGGGCAGCCTGGCACTCCGCCATGTCGTACTGTCCGGAGCCCAGCTCCTCCTTGGGGAAGAGCTCGCTCTGACTCACCTCCTGCGGGATTTCAAGACAAACGCGGTGCCTCTTTGTCCCGATCCGGTGCTTGGCCAGGCTGCAAGGAGGAGTGCACACTTTTTAAGAGCCAGTGTGTATATCCGCTTACATAAGCACATCCCCACGCAACCTGACAGGAACCGCCAGAGCCTGCTTCACACTTGAGAGCCGCCCAAGACCGGGGACCTCACGGCCCCGAGCCTGTTCGATGAAGTGCAATCAGGGATGTCACTGCCCCACCTCACAGAGCTGACGTGAGGCTCGGGAAAAGCTGTGGTGAGCACGCGCAGAACGCCTGCGTACAGCAGGTACCCCGTGAACGTTCCTGTTGTCTTCCCCACACAGTCCCGGCGGGAGAGCTGCTGAGGACAGGCCCTCTGGCTGAGACGCTGACGACACTGCCCCTTGCCCTCACCAGCCTCATTCCCTGTACCACGCTCTCCTTTACAAAAAGCCCTCAGGCAGCAGCAAGAAGGGGGGCTTCTCTGGCTCTGAGGGAGCCACGCCCCACAGACATGTGAGCCTCCCTCCAGGTGACTATGGCCCAAGGAGAGATGCCATCACTTCTGCGTGCAGCCGTGAGGAAGGGTCTGAATACCTGAGGATTCTGGAGCCTGCACCACGAAGAACCTTCCCTCAGCTGTGCTCAAACACCCTGCTCAGAAGCAGCCCCTCAGCAGGTGACGGGACCTACCGGACGGCCCCCTACTCCACCCCACCCCACCCAGGCAGCTGGGCCCAAGGGCCACGGGGTTACCTCCTCCTCAGGTCGCCCTCCTCTCCATCCTCCAGCCCCTCTGTCTCCTCCTCTGGGCAATCCTCCTCCTTCCGGGCTCTCAGGACCAGTTCACTCTCCTTAAGAAACTCAGCCGCTTCTGGTGTGGGCAGAGTGTGGTCGATGACGGTGCTGTCCTTCCCAGCTTTCCAGAGCTTGTACCTTTCTGGCTGGAACTTCCTCACAAACACATCCATGGAGATCTTCACCATGTCCTTCCTGCAGGAGCACTGTTGCAAGGCGCCAGAGGGGTTCCAGGTGAGACCCTTCCCCAGCTCCCCCCACCCCTCTCTCCCACCCTTTCCCACCAAAGGGAAAAAGAGAACAGTTTCAGGCTGAACTGTTTGAGTTCACAGGCTGAGGGCATCGCGTTCGCGCAGAGCCTTCACACATGAAAGGAAGCAGGGAGAAATGGGCAGAGGACACATGGCACTGGGGTGAATCAACTGGGACGCTAGCCAGGGCGCATGGAGAAGAGTTAAGAGACAAGGCTCAGCATTAAACCCGGGACGGTCAACGTCCACCTTCCCTCTGCTGTCTATTCAGGCCAGGACCTTAGGAACAGGTCTACTCCTGGCCAAAAGTCCAGCCTTGCTGCTTCCTTAAAGTAAAAGGGAAGCCCATCAGGTTTCTCCTCGGCGGTGAACACCCAGAGCAGCTAGAGCAAGAAACAGCGCTGTGTGTGTGGGTGCAGGGTTAACACCCAGTGAACTCAAGCACGGAAACCTCCTTTTATACAGCTCAAACCTAAACCAGTTTTTAAACATTCTTTGTGAACACAAGATGCTGGTACTTTTGCACATTCCCTGCCACTCTGTTTCTCAATTCCAGCAGCCCAAAGAAACACCAGCCAGTGTATCTAAGAAGGCTGGCTGGCTCAATCAGTTGTTTTTAGACACAGTTTTTATGAAGGAAAACAGTGGACTTACCAGCACAGCTTGTTTGCCATACTCGATCCACCGCCGGGTAGCAAAGTTGGTGGACTCGGCACAGTTGAAGCCGTGGTTAAAGCCAGCATGGTAGCCGTAAGGGAAAGTGATCATAAATTCTCCAGCTTCCTGAGTCACCTGAACAAGAGCAAACAGGAAGCAGTTGAAGTAAAGGGCAGGAATGCTGGGCTCCAGCTCAGCCACCACTCAGTGACCAGGGACAGGTCACAAAGCTACTCCATCTTAGTGTCTTCTGCGACATGCAAAGTCCCCGCACATCAGACACCATGACTGTAATTAATGACTCCTCTGCATTAACGCAGTTCAAGAGGGCTTGACCCTCCTCTGGCAGCAGGAGGGTGGCGCCCACCTTTAATGCATTGAGATCAAAGAGTGACACAGATTAGTCCTGGCCCACACCTGGTACAGAGGAGCAAGTAGAATAAAGCTCCCTGTGAAACACACACCAGAAAGAGTGGTTTCCGTGTAGGCCAAGGACTGCTGTGTGCGCAGTCCGCTCACCTTGTCAAAGGGAATTCCGTATTTCTTCAGCATTAAAGGAGAAATCAAGGTCATCTTATGGCGGAGAAAAGCCTCACAGCTTTGAGCACTGCCTGGGAAGAAGCCTGTTTAATTGAAAACGAGTACAGTTAATACACGGCTCCACACTGGCTCTGTAACCCTGGAGTCACTTCACACAGCGCATCTCATCTAAATGTAAGGAAGATGAATCACCAAGGTGATCGCCACAGATTATTCTAGCTCCAGGCCAGTCCTAGCATTCTGTGATGAGCCTCTGGGCTGTCCCCGGTGTAGCGGTCATCAAATCCTGCTTGGGGGATTGCCCTGGCAGCCTCTCTTCTCATAAAGAGTTTTAAAACTACTTAAGAGCCTTTCTCCATTCACCAGGACCCTCAATCTTTTGTTAGTAACACATCTATAGCACACATGACAAGTGCTTGTGAAATAGCCTCTCTAGAGGTACAAATCTACTAGAGTCCACTTATAAGAACCAAAGCATGAGATTCAACTTTGACGTGACCAACTGGGGTTTTGGCGAAAGAACCAGACCCAAGGTGACCAGTACACTATCCCTGGTCAAACAAACCCTTGCATGATGAAACCGAGGCAAAGACAGCCTTAACACTTACTAAGCCCCTTCCCAGGACAAAGTGGGGAAAGGCTGTGATTTCACCTGCTCTGAGACGTACCCAAACTGGCAGTCTGGCTCACCCCCAACATGCAGGCTTAAGAAAGGACCACTGAAAGTGGACATCCGAGAGCCACGAGCGCAGCTCCCTGGCAGGTCTGACCCGGCCCAAGGAGCGAACACCATACCTTTGGCCAGGCGCTCCAGCCGCTTTCCGTGCTCGGGCGGGACGGAGTACCTGCAAGCACACAGAAGCAGCGGCCACTGAGCAGAGAGCTGGCCCAGGAAGGGGCCCAAGGGCTCGTGCCCACTCTCAGAACAGCTCGAAATATCAGACTTTTCAACTTCCCGACCACAAGAACTAGAAAGGGATCTGGAGAAATGACGTATTAGACTGTCTGGGCACTGGAGTGGGGAACCCACACTGAAGGGCAAGCGATTTTTATCTTTTATATTCATTAACAAGACGTTTATTCAATAGTTACCATGAACCAGGATTTATGGCACACACTCAACGTTGCTCTCCTTTATAATGTTATTCATGCAATAAAACTTAAACAAAGAAAAAAAAAAGAGAGAGAGAGGAGGAGGATGGCATTAAAGTGCTCCTGGCAGAGCCTGAAAGGCTTAACTGGGATGGGATAGAGAGAGAAAAATGGGCAACAAGGTGACGATGGATTAGGTACCAGAGACCTGGCCCCCATCTGCTGAAGAGCCCATTTCCCTTCGTCTCCTCAACAGTGCACTGATTATCCAGTAGCCACTCACGCCTCCAACACTGTGGGTATCCAGACACCATAGGATTGCCCTTCATTAAGAAACAAAAGGAAAAACTAAAAAACACATAGAAGACTATTTAAAACTTTTGCAAAACTGTTAAAACTTCATATTCAGAAACTCACAGTAAGTCTATTTTACCTTTATAATGCGTTCTAAAGATGATTCCACAACAACAAAACCTTCCCATCCCAAACAGTTTTGTTATGAAACAAAACAGATGAGGAAACTATCACCTAAAGGGCTCTGGGATCCATCAGGCAACCCTGCATAGACGTCTCTGGAGGAACCACTTCAGGTGACCTAAAGAGTGTATGTAGTAACAAAGTCTAGTTTCAGGAACTTCAGAGTAAACATGGGTAAGACACAAACGTTACTGACTCTTGATAGAAGTCTAGCTTCTAAGGAACTGGGTCAGTAGTCAGGGGGTAATCACTGGCTCAAAAGGGTGCCCCACCCCAAGACTGGAAACTGGAAAGGCATCTGACAGAACAGAAGAAAACCCCTGGGACAGGACGTGGCTGAAGAGGCTGGGAAAGGAATGGAGACAGACACAGCTTCCGTGACTCCCCAAGACCTGGTCAGTGTCCCCTCCGGCCTCCTCGCGCCTCCATCCTCATAATCGGCACCCAGAGCACAAAGGACTTCCTTCCTCTAGTTACTCAACACACTGCGTTCACTCCCAAGTCTTTGCATATGTTGCTACAAACACCCAGACACGCTTTCCTGTCCCCCCTCCTAACCCACCACCACCCCACCCAGCCACATCCTCGTGTGCGAGGCCTCAGCTCGGCCATCACCTCCTCCAGGGGAGCCTTCTCTAGGCCCAGCGTTCACGTGCCTTCCTGTGGGACCTACTGCACCCCCCGTTCCCCGTCACAGCTCTTCTCCCTCCTTCTCTCTCTTGATCAGTCTCCTATCTGGGTGAGGGTGAGCGCCTCATCGGCCCTATGCTCTGTTGAAGGCACCACCTTCGCTGACATGCTGAGATGGATGGGTGGGAGCAGGCGGACGAGAGGGCGAATCTGCCTCCCCAGCCAGACTGCGGCTGCAGGATGCCGAGTGACCACGCGCCCCCTCGTGGGTTAGGCACACACTGCTGCTCACCAAATATTTTTTCCATGAGGAAAAGAAAGCTTTCTATCATCTGAAGGAGCGACTCCAGTCTTGGAAATCTGCCTCTAAGAAATGCCTCAGGCCTGTTCAGAAAAAGAAATCAGACAGCCGTGGGAGAGCTTGGGAGAGCCCCCGCGGCTCTCGGAGACTCAGCCACCTTCCGTTTCCACACGATGGGACTAGGTGCCCTGCCCTCTAAAACCTGCTGCTCCAAGGGCAGGGAGAGCCAAGGACAGGGAGAGCCCCAGCGCTCTAACAGCACCTCGCTGCTTCAAAGTCGGAAGAAAACGTAACACGCCAGTCCCACCCCGACCCTGCTGAACCAGTATCTGTATTTTATCTCCATCCCAAGGTGGTCCATGTGCACACAGAGCTGACCAGCCCCGGTGCCAAATGCAGGCCGACTTTACCAGGACTTGGGCTCTCCGAAGTGCAGGTAATTGATGCTGTACAAGTCCATGTCTTCGGTGTGCCAGGCGAAGGATGTCTTCCACATGCCGAAGTACAGGTACGGGGTATTCACACCCTCAATGGTGATCCCACTCTCCTTCTCCACCAAGTCCAGGATGGTTCTCAGCCGGCCAATATTCCACTCATCTACGTGCTGCAGAGGATGTCAGACTGAATAAAAACTGAGGCTCTGAACCCACCAACTGCAGAGCAGGTCACAGGTGAGTTGTCACTTTAACAAAGATTTGGCATACTGTTGAAACTGTGTGGACATAAAGACCACAGCACCCCTCACTCGCTGTTCAGAGCTGCCACTGGAATTGATGCCATTATACCCCCAAAGAGCAAAATGACACTGAACACTAGTAAGTCAAAGAGGAGAAAGGGAGGTGACAGCCACCTGTTCTAAACTCAAGATGAACAGTTTGAACAGAACCCAAATAAACTTAGGTCACAAGAGGAAAAGACCTCTCCAATTACAACAAATACAAAGCGTGGAACTTACTAATTTGTGACTTGCCTAGCCCTTATTTCCACCAGGCAGTGTCTTCAGTAAAAAGTCTACAGTGTCACCCTGAGTTAAAAAGGTCGAGAAGCCCACCTCCTGTGAAGGATTTATGCCTACAAGCTTCACTTCCCACCACCCAAAAAAGCGATCGTCAACAGCAAAATCGGAATCCACTTTTTAAACGCCTTCCTTCGAATAACTTACAAAAACAATAATCTGAGTGATAATCCCTGAAACACTCTACAGATTTTTCAAATCATCCTAAAACGGTCCCAAATAGCCCTTTTTTGCACCACATGTAAGGCTGTCCAAAACCACTATGTCCTAAGCCAATGCAATTCGTTAAAAAACAGCTTTTTCTATAGAATCTTGTTGGAAGATTCTCAAAATCTAAATGTTTCTTTTCTTAAATGTATATCCCTTTCATTATATTAGTCAGTGATCTTTTTTTCCACAGAAACCACATTGCCCTCCCCAACATTTCATTTACTGTGATCCCACCCTCTCTAGAACTCATAAGAGCTACCACCCACAGACTATTCTAATGGCCCTTGCAAAGAACACCATATCGTCCAATTCACATGTAGAGTGGGAGAAATAAAATTCAGTCACATGCAAAACTACCCCATTAAGCGAGCACAGCCCATCAGCTGGCGGTGGACCACTCTTTTGTGCAAACACCCATTCAGCAAAACAGCTTTTAGGGGAACTTCTCTTGCAATCCAGTGGTCAAGAGTCAGTTCTAATGCAGGGACCCAGGTTCAAGGAACTAGACCTCACATGCTGAAACTAAAGATCCTGCGTGCCACCACCAAGAATGAAGATCTTGTGAGATGCAACTAAGACCTATGCAGCCAAATGGAGAAAATAGTTTAAAAAAAAAAAAAAAGGAAAAAAAACAAAACAGACAAACAGCTTTTAGGTGTCTATTGCAGGCTGGGCAGATGAAGATGGTATCAAATCACAAAACTGCAAAAACGCTCCATAGAGATTCCAGTGACTTTCACCTTTTCATAGAGAGTGCCATTCACATCTGCACCATAGATTGGGGGATTGAACGTGAGATTTTTCCAGTATTTCCGTTCAAGCTCTTCAAATTCACTATAGCGTGGGGTACAGTACCTTTCAAAAGTGGAAAAAAAAAAAGGGTTAGCCACTCATAAGAGACTAAATTCATCAGGCATCATGGATAGCACAAGATACAATCCCCTGTTCCAGGGATAGCAAGACATTTCAAAGGAACAAGATACAACCCTGGCCTTCAAGGTTCCGCTAACTCCCTCAACCTCCCTTCTGTGGGTACCAGGCCCAAGGAAGGTAACATACACCGAGATGTAAGCCCATCTTCCTTAAGAATGCTATCCTCCACTCTTTTAAAAGACCCTACTAAAACTACTCCCTGCTCCACTCGGGAGTGGCCTGGCCACCCAGGGGGAAAACAGGCTTACAAACTTGTGAGAATCAACAACTGCAAATCCCTGTGTATCCACAGACAACCAAAAACCCGCCCACACGTGGAGAGGTGAGGCCCTGGAATAGCAGTCACTTCCCTGCACTCTAAGGAAGTGTCTCCAAGAGGGCTCACTTGAATTGTCTCTGCTGCATTCCCACCATCCTATGCAGTGTGGCTAACATCCAACAAATAAGCATGCCTGAAAACAAAATAGTTTAATAAAAATATAATAGTCTTAAAACATAAAAACAGATTTTTGCATATCAAATGTTCCATTGAGCGAAATACAAGTATATACATATGCTCAAACACACACACACACCTATCCATATATATCTCCACATAATACTGTTAAAAATATCTATATTCTTTAGCTCAATAAAATCACATACTGAGAACTTATTCCAAAGTAAACTTTTTAAAAATTCAAACCACTTAAAAAGTATTACACAATTTAAAGAGTAACATGTAAACCTAGTAAGTATTTGAAAATACATAGTATATAACTCAGCAAAAATATATATATATGATAAGGAATGGAAGACCAAACTGAAATTGTGTGGAGATAATGAGGTTAACTGGGAGGTAAAAAAAAAATCTTACTTTAAATGCTGCCTTACATTTTGATGTCAACCTAATGAATAATGAAGTTTAGAACTCTCAAGTTCCCTTTAAATACAAATAACTACTTCCAACTGATCTGCTTTATAAATTTAGGTTACCTACTGGGTTTTCTTAACACTGGCTGATCATGCAGACAGAAATCAAGGGTAAGAACTGGTTGTATTTCAGATGTAGAGAAAAGACACAAGACTGACTGATTTAAAAACAGATTTCCTGAAAGGCAAGGCCTACTATATGTTAATGAGATGACATTAAAAGACCGAGGAGTGGGCAGGCGGGGACTGAATGAGACCAACGCCAGGAGAAACAAAGCCAGTGTGCCTGGCCCAGTGCAGAGCTAGGAAGCAGACACGAAGGACGACACAGGCTCACAGCTGCGGAGCACAGCACAAGCTTCAACAGGCTTTTACACAGATTCTCTAATTAGACAGCAGGTTGGCCAGCAAAGGAGATGCTTTAAGAGTTAGGCTGCCAAGAAAACTGGGAGCCCACATTCAGAACTGTGATAAGTCCAAGGAAAAGAGGCAGAGCACAGATGGAGCAAGAGTGAGACCTGATGTGAGATAACAAAGCACTCTAAGTGTGAAGCCTGGCGAGCTGAGGCTCTCCCCGGGGCTCCTCCATGGCCAAGCCGGAGCCGGAGGCACACAACATCTGACCGGCTGAAACCAAGCCGTGTGTGGACCAAAAAGGACTCAGGAGAAAAAGCGAGGAGTGGGGGGAGGGACGAATCCCTTATAGAGCCTCAAAATGAAGAGACACAAGGGAAAGCAGAAGATTCAAGCAAGAGGATAAGAATGACTAGTCAGAGTCCAACAAGGGGAATGCACAATTCATTCTCTGTAACTCTGAGGTCAAATGAGAGCGAAATTATTAAAAACAGCACAGGAAAACAATGGAAAACAGTGGACCTAAACAAGGATGCTTCCAACAGAGACAAGAATGTCGCAATGATCATGGAGTGACAGAAAACAGCAGACAGCTTGTTAGTTTACTCACCTTCGGTTAATGTCATAGAAAAAATGAGATAGGTAGTGAGGAGTTTGACATAATTAAAGACAGAAGGACCCAGAAGGAAGAGATTAACTTACTGAGGCCACTTTTTGATAAGTGGGTGTTATCGATACATCTGGCCAAAGCGCCTCTGAACCAACTCCAAGTTTCCCCTTTGCAACCTTGCAAATTATTAAGTCCTACTTTTGAAGGAAAAGCAATGGGATTACTCTACGTAAAAACATAGACGAGTTTAGACTGTGACTGTGTACTGAGAAGAGAAATGTTTCCGTGCAAAGAACAGCAAAGGAGATAGAGAAAAGCGGGAGCTGAGCAAAGGGGACTTCAGTATGATGGCAGCAGTCTTGAAGACCACTCTGCCCATGAAATATAAGGTCCAGATGCTAAAAGGAACGTGCTTCACTCACTTATCACTGTTGGCTATCTTGCGGAACTCTCGCACAGTCATGGCTTTCTTCTGTATGTTGTACTGAGTAAAGAGGCCAGACTGCCCCGTCACCAGCTGCTGAATGGGGGCGGGAATAACCAGGTCATCAATATCATCATAGGAGGCTCGTGGCTTCCACTCCTTTGGAGGAACAACCTGTAGGGAACACAAGGAACAAAGAGATCAGAAACCTGGCAAGCTGATCAGAGTCCACCAAGTGTGCAGGCCAACAGCTGATTTTACTAGAAAGTCACGTGGATTTAACCATGCTCACTCAAACACGGCCAAAGTCACACTGTCAAGCTAGCCCTGATCCAGTTCTGCCACCAACTAGCTGCCTAGTTGCAATGACCTAAACTAAGGAATATTCATTCATTTTCAGCCTCAGAGTATTCTCTGGGCACCAAGAGAGGAGGTTGAAGAGTTGATTTTCTCTCAATCTAACAGAAAGCTCGTATGGGAAGCCAAATTACTATGAGAGTGCGGAATGAGAGGGAAACCGAGAAAGAGAGAAGTTGGATTGCTGAAAACACCCTCTCCACCAAGAGATGGAAGCACCAAAGCAGCTGGCCCTGGGACACTGGCTCTTTCCCTCCCTTTTAAAGATTCCCAACAGCTCTCCTCTAACCTAAAAAAGTGATGTTTCAGATGTTAACGAAAGGAATTAACTTTTAAATAGGACAGCAAATATTCAACTACCACCCCATCTGCCTTTCAGTAAAAACTGTTCTTCAAGGCTTCATTTAAGAAAAATCTTACTGCCGCCCTTGGTCCCAAAGGCCTCCACCCCTCACCTTAGCCAGCCCAGCCCGATGAGCTCCTTGGGATTCAATATAAGCAATGTAACGACTGAAGTTTCGGAACTCCTCCATAGTCGGGTAGAAGGTCATTATCCGAGCACTGGGATTCAAGGTTTCAGATTCAGAAGCCATCTTCCCTCCTTTTTGAGGTCACTTTGGTCAGGCAGGAATCTGAAGACATACATTAAGAGCATAAAATTATACAAAAGGTAATTAAGACGGAACGCTGGAATGTCAGTGCAGAAAACAGTGAAAGAGGAAGAAAGTCTGCAGCACCGAGAAGACCTCACACCTGGAATCTGCCTGGGGCAGGTTATTTAAATAAGATAAATGGATGGAAAAGCTTTTGCTTAAATGATTCTGATGTATCAAAATTGCATGTATTCAAACCTCATTTAATGGAGACATTGTCTCAACTAAAAAAGGGAAACTAATTATTTGGTTGTTGGTCCCATCTGACAAAGCAGCTGCCCCGCCCATCTTTACAGCTGCTCCCTTGTTCATACTTGGCTAATTAATTCTAAGTATTAAGCTTAATATACTACAATCTGATTTTTTTTTTAAATAAAAATCTATGTATGGGCTTCCTTCTAAGGCACAGATTTCAAACAGGATTCTAGATTCTTAAGAAAAGTTACTTAGCTACAAGATTACAAAGTTAAAGGGCTAAAAAGCATCCGGATATTAGTAGCCAGAGCTATGATTTTTAAAACCCTTAAATGAAATTGTTCTCATAGCTACACCTAAATGCAGTTTCAGCACAGTTACATGAAATCAAGGTAGAGACTAGTTCAATTGCACTGTACCCAGAACTCAACAAAATTAAAACAGGCAATAAACTGGCAGTACAGGGCAAACTTCATAACTGACTGGAGGTGAAATAAATACTACTTTGTTTTTAGATGAGCCCTTCCGCTAAGTGGGTGCATCCCCACTGCCTGGTAACACAATAGACTATTTCAACTGAATAAGAACCAAGCATACCAGCTAAAAACAGTCAGTTTAGAAGCAAAAAACTTACGTCCTTTTCTTTACTCAATTCCCCCAAATCTCGGCCCCAAGATCATGGCAGTTCAGCTCCAAGAGTTCCCCTTGAGAGCTGGAGAGATCAGAAGGGGGAAAACTCCTCCAACATACCAACAATCTAGTGAAAGACTAGGAAGACAGCATGGAGCAGAGCTGTCTAAAGTAGGAGAGAAGACAAGTCCCAGTACCCGCATCTCTCCAGCTTCCATTTTACCAATTATAGTGAGTTCCTGGCCTGGTGCTTTTATGCACCTCGACAAACTGTGCAGGGCAGGTATACTGTAATCCCTGTTTTACATATCAGGAAATTTACCCAAAGTCCTGCAATGCATTCCCAGTGCTCCATTTCTCTGTGCTGCCTACATCATAATCTCCACTTAATCTAAGCCGTTTGCAAGGGCAGATCCAAGTGTAAAGGAACCTCAAGTTTTATGCAATCTTGAAGACCCCTTTTCTAAGAAAATAATACAAAGTATCTTACATTTGCAAATTTTATAAAAACATATAAATCATGTGAACATAGTGTTAGGCCCCATCCCAAAGCCTCCAAAGGCCCACAAGAGGCTTCATTTGCCTCTGGCCTTATTCATCTTTGTGTGCCCAAAACCTAGAACAATGCACGACACAAAAGTACACACTCGGTAACTGCTGAACAACTGATTTCCTTGCTCTTACATCATCTGCTCATTCCCTTTCTTCTACTCTAGGATCCCCTTCCCTCAATCTATTCCCTCGGGAAAGCTCCTGTTCCTTGACACCTTCCTTCCCCCACTCAGCAACAAAGCCTTGTGGTTTAAAAGAGCACAGACTCAGAATTAAAACTCTGAATACAGATCTAGTCTCTGCCATTTACTAGCTGTGTGATCTTGGCTGTGTAAATTGCCCGAGTCTCAGTTACTCCTCCTGTAAAATGGGGATCCCAACCTCCTTGCCCCGCAGGGTTGCTGGGATTAACTCAGATGATGCAAGCGAAACGCTAAGCACTAGGCCTGGTACTTATCAACTCAGTAAAGGCAGCTATTACTAACTATCTGAAACTCCCGCTCCCTCCCCTCGCATCGGATCCCGCAGGGATCGCTCCCAAGGTAGCCCCCGCGCTCCCACGGTTTCCGAGGCTCACCGCGTAGACGTCCGGGCCCTCCCGGCCCCGCCGCCTAGGCGAGTGAGGCCGGGCCGCAGGAAGAGAAAATAAGGCCCAACAGACCCGCCCACCCTTCCCGACGCCCATTGGTCAAAAGAGATTGGAAAGGGCGAATCTCAGGGCTCATTTTAGAAGCTCCTGCTTCCATTGGTCGAAAGCTATGCCTATCACTCACCGCAGAAGGCCGCTTTCCGCCCCTCCCCCACCGGCGATCACGGTCAAGGCTACAGAAGCAACAAATCTAAAGGATTCAAAAACCCTGTAGTTCTTACTTAAAGCCCACTGCCCCGAAAGGGCTAAGGCTCGACTTCTACTGTCGCCACTAGCCGATCACCCTGCTTTTCCAGCCGGCGAAGGACGAGACTCCGCCTCCTCTAAAGTCGGCCTCTGCGCAGCCGCACAGCTCTCCACAAAGTCAACCAATCCGGGGGCCGCCATCAGCTTCAACCCGCCAATGAAAGCGCTGTGAGGCCGCCCCAAAGTCCAGGCCTATCAATCTGCTCAGCCTATGAGCGTCGACTCGGGCTGTTGCCAGGAGGAAAAGTAGTACCACCCGGGACTGCGGCCACTGAGCAAGTCGGCTGAATCGCAGAGCCGGCCAATCGAAGGCGGGCTTCTGGCTGCCCGTAGCTAGTCTGGACTTAAGACAGTTAGTTGAGTGCCTAGAAGTGGGATCGTTGGCCAGAGTAAAGGCGCTAATGAGGCCGTTGTAGGATGTTTCTGAAGGGTGGGTACAGTCTTTTGAGGGGTGAGTAGAACCCTTACCTAAAGTAAAAGTGCGCTCCGGACCCTTAGGGGTAGCTTCTGAGGTCAAAAAATTCCCGATTCGGTGACCAACCTGTCCCAGTTTGCGCGGCGCTGTCTCGGTTTTTAAAACGCGAATCAGGGGTCTTTGGAACCCCCTCACTTGCCGGCAAACCGGGACATTTCTTGAAAGGAGCAATTCCTAAGGGGAAAGGAGCTCTGAGGGTCATTAGGACAAGTTTTGAGGGCAAATGTCCTTAGGGTCATTAAAAAGCTGTTCCTCAGTGAACAGAGATTTGGGGGTCATTAAGAGTAGCTCTTGGGGAGGAGGGAGAAGATGCTGGAAGTCATTAGACACAATTGTGGAGGGTGAGGAGGATTCCTGGAAATCATTAGGAACTGTCCCTGAGGGGTCGTGAGTCGCCCTAAGGAGCCCCACATTGTCAGGAGTGATGGGGGAGGAAGCAGCTAGGACACTCTGATAGGTCAAATAGAAAAATAGAATACTCTTAACCTGAGTTATTAAGATGTTCAAAATTGCCCCAGATGAGTAGGTCTGTGGTGCACTGAAAAGAGCTGTGAAGTCAGGTCTGTGTTCAAACTACTCGCTCTTCTGAGATGGGGTTTTCGCATCACTAAAAAGGAAAAGGTAATATCTGCCTTGCAGGATTATTGTAAAGATGAGAGTTAATATTTGTTGGCAAAAAGGACGGTATTAGGTAGAATGGAATGGACGTCGAGCAATTGTGATTTATACCCTGGGGCTGTGGAGAAGGAGATAGCAACCCACTCCAGTACTCTTGCCTGGAAAATGGGCTGCGGTCCACTGGGTCACAAAGACTGAGGCGACTGAGCGACTTCACTTTCTTTCTTTCTATAGTTCCTTTTGGAGAAGGAAATGGCAACCCACTCCAGTGTTCTCGCCTGGAGGATCCTGTGGACGGAGGAGGTCTAGGGGGTTGCAAAGAGCCGGACACAACTAAGCAACTAACACACATACATACACCCTGGGGCTGGTTATGTCCTCCCCCCAACCCCACCCTCTCCCTAAAAAAGCAGAGTTATTTCTCAAAAAAAGACAAGGGAATGACTTTTGAGTAGGCAACCAATAGCCTTTCACAACAGTTATAAAGGTTTTCTCTCTTGACCTACTGTGTTAGGTAACAGATTACATTGGTTAGCTCAGAAAATTGCTAATAGTCTGAAGAATCCAACCTGCAGTATACATAACAAGGAAAATCACCCACCACTCTCCTCAGTGTTGCCCTCAAACAGGTGCTTGCTTCACTGACTGGCTGTCTTGGGCATGGATACAGTTACTAGCACCACTTGACTACCAACTACTCCAGGAATTTAATCTTGTAACATTTCCCACTGAGGCCAAAAAGGATTTTCCAGGATTGCTGTTACTTTGTATCACTAGCTTTCCCTTGGTCTGCAAGCATGATAGGTGGAACTTCAATCCCTTTCTCTTTCATCTTCCTGTATCTCTGACCAGTTTATCTTAGTCACCCTTTTACACTCATCTTTCCTTTCTCGCCCCTTAAATGTTCACAGCTGAAGCAAACTAATCTATAGTGAAAGAAGACCAAGTTGGGTTTAACTTTGGGTGGGAACAGGGAATGATGGCGGTTAGCATAAGGAATGCTTCTGTGGTGTCAGTAATATTCTGTTTTCTCCATCAGCAAGGTGGTTATTACAGTGGTGTGTTCACATAGCTTTGAGCTATATACACTTATAAGTTGTGCATAACATTCCATGTATACGATACATTAATTTTTAAAATTACAAAATTAATTTTTAAAAGCAAATTATTTTTTAAAAGAAAAAAAATGTTGAAGTCTTCATGGCTCTCTGACCTTTGTCCTCTTCTCTCATTCTACACCAGAGGACTTCCCTGGTGATTCTGATGGTAAAGTGTCTACCTAAAATGCGGGAGACCCGGGTTCAATCCCTGGGTCGGGAAGATCCCCTGGAGAAGGAAATGGCAACCCACTCCAGTATTCTTGCTTCCCTGGTGGCTCAGAGGTTAAAGCGTCTGCCTGCAACACAGGAGACCTCGATTTGATCCATGGGTCGGGAAGATCCCCTGGAGGAGGAAATGGCAACCCACTCCAGTATTCTTGCCTGGAGAATCCCATGGATGGAGGAGCCTGTGGGGTACAGTCCACAGGGTCACAAAGAGTTGGACACGACTGAGCAACTTCACTTTCACTTTCTGGAGAAGGAAATGGCAACCCACTCCAGTACTCTTGCCTGGAAAATCCCATGGACAGAGGAGTTCGGTAGGCTGCAGTCCATGGAGTCACAAAGAGTTGGACACGACTAAGCAACTTCACTTTCTTTTCTTTCTTTCTTTTCTTATTCTACAAACCCACTTAGGTGTTTTACAGCTCTAGCATTATGACCTAGAGCAAGTTACTTAATTTGTCTAATCCTTAGTTATAGATAAAATTGGAATAGCAATTCCCTTTCTTGGTTGTGAGAACTGGATGAGATATTGCAGGCCGAGCACTTAGAAGTCAAGCTGGCAGGTATTAAGTGCTCAGTAAATGTTAGCTGTGATGGTGGAAGATGATGGTGGTGGTGATGATACAAAGCACTTAGCATAAAGCCTGAAACAAGAGCTTGATGCACTTTCACTCTCAGGCTTCGCTCATATGTGCACACTGAGTGCACACTGATATACATTCTATATTCCAATAAAGTCTCCCCTGTGTTCAGATCCATATATCCTCCTGTTTCCGGACACCACCCCCTCCACCACCTGGGTAGCTACAGGTATATAAAACCCATATGCCAAATAAAGAACTAATCTATTCACTCCACAAATGAGCTCCACCTCTTAGGACTCCTATCTCTGTGAGGCAGCCATCCATCCAATCACTTCTCCCCCCCTCAAAAAAAAAGCCAGAAACCAGTCTGCAACTAGGGATTCCTTGATGTGGTCCATCACTTCACCCACACAGAGTTCACAAAGCAAGTGCGTTACAGGTGCCTAGATTTGTTTACATGCCCATCATCTTCCATGAGACAGAAATCTCGAGAGGATCACTTGGGTCTTATCGGTGGTATCATTTAGGAATGTGTTCTGTTGCCAGAAATACAAAACCCTAGCAACAGTAACTTAAACCAAATTATTTCTCCCAAATGTAGTAAAAAGTTTGAAGGAAAGAGGGGCATTTATTGGCGTTGGTTCAGTGTTCCAGAGAGTCAGCAAAGACACTGTCTCCTTTCATCTTTCTCCATCATACTTCACAACTTGGCTTTGACCTTCATGTATGCACTTCATAGCTGTGAAGTGATTACTGAAGCTCCAGACATCCTGCCCCTATTCATAGGGATATGGAGGAAAGAGAGAGTATCAGCAGCACCTGTTACTCCTATCAGATCCAGCAAAAAGTCTCTCAGAATCTTTCCACCTACCAGTAACAAGGGGGACAAACCTTTAGCTGCTTTTGTGGTGTTTACAATCTAGCAAAGGGGAGAAAAGAAAGCCTTCTTAAGTGATCAATGCAAAGAAATAGAGGGAAACAATAGAATCAGAAAGACTAGAGATCTCATCAAGAAAATTGGAGATACTAAGGGACTATTTCACCCCAAAATGGGCACAATAAAAGACAGAAATGGTAAGGACCTAACAGAAGCAGGAGAGATTAAGAAGAGATGGCAAGAATACAGAGAACTATACAAAAAGGGTCTTAATGACCCAGATAACCAAGATGGTGTGATCACTCACCTAGAGCCAGACATCCTGGAGTGCAAAGTCAAGTGGGCCTTAGGAAGCATCACTATGAACAAAACAAGTGGAGGTGATAGAATTCCAGCTGGGCTGTTTCAAATTCTAAAAGATGATGCTGTGAAAGTGCTGCACTCAACATGCCAGCAAATTTGGAAAACTCAGCATTGGCCACAGGACCGGAAAAGGTCAGTTTTCATTCCAATCCCAAAGAATGGCAATGACAAAGAATGATCAAACTACCACACAATTGTACTCATCTCACATACTAGCAAGGTAATGCTCAAAATTGGATCATAGAAAAGGCAGGGAATTCCAGAAAAACATCTGCTTCATTGACTGCACTAACTCATAGTTGTAGTAGTTGATAGTAACTGCATAACTATCAACCAATTCCATTTCAGAATATTTCCATCACCTCAGTAAAATCTGCCACCTCAATAAGATCCCTCATGTCCAGTTATAATCACTCTCAATCCCCACTCCCAACCCCAGGCAACTCTACTTCCTATCTATATAGAACTGCTTTTTCTGGACATTTGAAGCAAATAGAACCATACAGTGAATGGTCTTTTGTGTCTGACTTTTAGCATTAATTTTTTTTGAGAGTCATCCATGCCATAGCATATATCAGTATTTCATTTCTTTTTAGTATTGAATAGTATCCTTTGGTATTGATTGACATTTGGGTTGTTTCCCACTTTTTGGCAACTATGAATAGGGATTCTGTCAACACTTATGTATGAGTTTTCATGTGAATGGATGTTTTCACTTGGATAGATAATTCAGTTCAGTTTAGTCACTCAGTCGTGTCCGACTCTTTGCCACCCCATAGACTGCAACATGCCAGGCCTCCCTATCCATCACCAGCTCCCCGAGTTTACTCAAACTCATGTCCATTGACTCAGTGATGCCATGCAGCCATCTCATCCTCTGTTGTCCCCTTATCCTCCTGCCTTCAATCTTTCCCAGCATCAGGGTCTTTTCCAATGAGTCAGTTCTTCGAATCAGGTGGCCAAAGTACTGGAGTTTCAGCTTCAACATCAGTCCTTCCAGTGAATATTCAGGATTGATTTCCTTTAGGACTGACTGGTTGGATCTCCTTGCAGTCCAAGAGACTCTGAAGAGTCTCCTCTAACATCACAGTTCAAAAGCATCAATTCTTTGGTGCTCAACTTTCTTTATAGTCCAGCTCTCACATCCATACATGACTACTGGGAAAACAATAGCTTTGACTAGATGGACATTTGTTGGCAAAGTAATGGCTCTCCTTTTTAATATGCTATTTAGGTTGGTCATAGCTTTTCTCCCAAGGAGTAAGCGTCTTTTAATTTCATAACTGCAGTCACCATCTGTAGTGATTTTGGAGCCCCCCAAAATAAAGTCTCTCACTGTTTCCATTGTTTCCCCATCTATTTGCCATGAAGTGAGGGGACCGGATGCCATGATCTTAGTTTTCTGTATGTTGAGTTTTAAGCCAACTTGTTCACTCTCCTCTTTCACTTTTATTAAGAGGCTCTTTAGTTCCTCTTCACTTTCTGCCATGAGGGTGGTGTCATCTGCATACCTGAGGTTATTGATATTTCTCCTGGCAATCTTGGTTCCAGCTTGTGCTGCATTCAGCCCAGCATTTCTCATGATGCACTCTCCATATAAGTTAAATAAGCAGGGTGACAATATATAGCCTCAACGTACTTATTTCCCGATTTGAAGCCAGAGATAGATAATTAGGAGTGGGATCTCTGTGTCTTATGGTAAGTTTATTCCAGCTTGTGCTTCATCCAGTCCAGCATTTCTCATGATGTACTCTGCATATAAGTTAAATAAGCAGGGTGACGATACACAGCCTTGATGTACTCCTTTTCTGATTCGGAACTAGAGATAGATAACTAGGAGTGGGATTTCTGTGTCTTATGGTAAATTTATGGTTATCTTTTTAAGAAATTCCCAAACTGTTTTCCAAAGCGACTGTACCATTTCACATTCTCATTACTCTCTTCACATTTCTCCACATCCTTGCCAATGTTTGTTACTGTTTTTTGATTATAGCCACTCTAGTGGATATAACGGAGAACGCAATGGCACCCCACTCCAGTACCCTTGCCTGGAAACTCCCATGGACAGAGGAGCCTGGTGGGCTGCAGTCCATGGGATCGCTAGGAGTCAGACACGACTGAGCGACTTCACTTTCACTTTTCACTTTCACGCATTGGAGAAGGAAATGGCAACCCCCTCCAGTGTTCTTGCCTAGAGAATCCCAGGGACGGGGGAGCCTGGTGGGCTGCTGTCTATGGGGTCGCACAGAGTTGGACACGACTGAAGCAACTTAGCAGCAGCAGCAGCAGTGGATATAAAGTGGTATCTCACTGAGGCTTTATTTTTTTTTAATTTAATTTTAAAATTTACGTCTAGGCCACGCAGCTCTCCTTGCGAGATCTTAGTTCCCTGACTAGGACTGAATCTGGACCCCTGGCAGTGGAAGTGCTGAGTTCTAATCACTTGACCACCAGGAAATTCCCTCACTGAGATTTTAATTTGTATTTCCTTGATGACAAATAATGTTGAGTATCTTTTTATTTGCTTATTGGCCATTAACATATCTTCTTTGGTGAAATGTCTATTCAAATATTTTGCTCATTTTTAAACTGGGTTGTTTGTCTTAATACTGAGTTGTAAGAGTTCTTTATATATTTTAGATACAAGTCTTTTTATCAGATATATGCTTTATAAGTATTTTGTTTCACTCTGTGACTTTTTTTCTTTCTTCCATTTTTTGGCTGTGCTGCAGAGCATGTGGGATCTTAGTTCCCCAAACAGGGATTTGAACCTGTGCCCTCAGCAGTGAGAGTGTGGATCGTAACCACTGGACTGCCAGGGAGTTTCCCTGTCTTCATTTTAATAGTGTCTTTTGAAGCACAAGAGTTATTAATTTCAGTGAAGTCTCATTTATCAATTTTTTCTTGTATGAATTGTGCTTTTGGTGCATTGACACTAACATTTATTTAGTTCTGTTCTGCCTCCAAAATTTATCCGTAACCCAGCACTTTCCTCCACCTCCATTGTGACCAGCATCATCCAAGCCACCATCATCTGTAGCCTGATCAGCATAATTCTTGCTTCTACCAGGCCCCTTGCAGTCTGCTCAACACAGCAGACAGACTGGTTCTTTAATACTAGATGCCAGATCAAGTTACTCCTCTTAAAACCATCAAATGACCTCTCATCTAATTCTGGAGGGAATGATGACTTCTCATCTAATTCTGGAGGGAAGCCAAGTCCTCATAATGGCCTACAGGCTCCCCCCACCCTCAGCCCTGTGTCATCCCCTCCCTCCTTCACTGTTCCAGTTCCGTATCCCCTCAAATCCGAATGGCTTCTTCCCTCACCTTCTTTCGGGCCTTGCTGACATATCACCTCCTCAGTGAAGCCTTCCGGGACCACCACTACATGCTTTATTTATTTTTCTGTTGCTCAACTCTCCCCATTAGAATACCTGCCACCATGGGGGCAGGGATCTGTGTTTTGTTCACCAAGATCCTCAGCACTTAGGACATGCCCTGGCTCTTCGCGTGTGCTCACTAAATATGATATTGGGTCAAATGATATTCCTGAATTTTTCACTTTCTAAAAACATTTTTGGTTGCACTGGGTCTTCGTCGCTGCACACAGGCCTTCTCTAGTTGTGGCAAGCAGTGGCTACTCTTCGTTGCAGTGCACAGGATTATCACCGTGGTGGCTTCTCTTGTTGCAGGGCACAGGCCATAGGATGCAGGGGCTTCAGGAGTTGTGGCGCTCAGGCTCTAGGGCACAAGCTCAATAGCTGTGGCCTACAGGCTTCCCAGGTGTACAGTGGTAAAGAATCCACCTGCTAAAGCAGGGGATGAGACTCACATTCGATCCCTGAGTCAGGAAGATTCCCTGGAGTAGGAAATGGCAACCTGCTCCAGCATTCTTGCCTGGAAAATCCCACGGAGAGAGGAGCCTGGCAGTCCATGGGGCCACTCAGAATCAGACATGACTGAGCACACAGCATGCACACACAGCACGTGGGTTTAGCTGCTCCGCCGCATGCGGAATCTTCCCTGACACCTGCATTGGCAGGTGGATTCTTCGTCACTGGATCACCAAGGAAGTCTGGGATTTTATCTTCAGAATGGATTTTTGAATAAGTCATTATTACCATCCCCATTTTATTTATTTTTATTTTTTTAGACTTCTTCGTGCAGACCATTTAAAAAATGTTAATTTATTTTTAATTGGAGGATAATTGCTTTACAATATTGTGTTGGTTTCTGCCATATACTAACATGAATCAGCCATAGGTATACATACGTCCCCTCCCTCTGGAGCCTCCCTCCCACGCCAACCCACCCCTCAAGGTTGTCACAGATCACAAGGTTTGAGCTCTCTGTGAAAGTGTTAGTCACTCAGTCACATCCGACTCTTTGTGACCCCATGGACTGTGCCTGCCAGGCTCCTCTGTCTGTGGAATTCTCCAGGCAAGAATGCTGAGAGGGTAACCGTTCCCTTCTTCAAGGTCTTCCTGACTCAGGGATTGAACCTGGGCCTCCTGAATTGCAGGCATGTTCTTAAGCCTGTGTCATACAGCAAATTCCCACTGGCCATCTATTTTACATAAGATAATGTGTATGTTTCAGTGCTACTCTCCCAGTTCATCCCCCCGTCCTTCCCCCACTGCCTTTTAGGTGGGCTCTTTTTAAAGTCTATTGAATTTGTTACAATATTGTTTCTGTTGTTTACCTTCTAGTTTTTTGGTCCTGAGGCACTTGAGATCTTAGCACCCCAACCACAGGTGGAACCTACACACCTTGCATTGGAAGGTGAAGCTTTACGGATTGGGGAAGTCTCACCATCCCCATGTTATAGCTGAGGAAACTGGAAGGCAGGGAGGTTGCTGTTCAGTCACTTAGTCGTGTCCGACTCCTTGTAACCCCATATACTGCAGCACGCCAGGCTTCCCTGTCCTCCACTATCTCCCAGAGCTTTCTCAAAGTCACGTCCATCGAGTCAGTGATGCCATCCAACCATCTCATCCTTGGTCGTTCCCTTCTCCTCCTGCCTTCAGTCTTTCTCAGCATCAAGCTCTTTACCAGTGAATTGGCTCTTCACATCAAGTAGCCAAATTACTGGGGCTTCAGCTTCAGCATCAGTCCTTCCAGTGAATATTCAGGATTGATTTCCTTTAGGATTGACTGGTTTGATCTCCTTGCAGTCCAAGGGACTCTCAAGAGTCTTCTCCAGCACCACAGTTCAAAAACATCAATTCTTCGATGCTCAGCTTTCTTTATAGTCCAACTCTCATATCCGTACATGACTACTGGAAAAACCATAGCTTTGACTAGACAGACCTTTGTTGGCAAAGTGATGTCTCTACTTTTTAATATGCTGTCTAGTTTTGTCATAGCTTTTCTTCCAAGGAGCATCTTTTCATTTCATGGCTTCAGTCACTGTCAGCAGTGATTTTGGAGCCCAAGAAAATAAAGTCTGTCACTCTTTCCATTGTTTCCCCATCTATTTGCCACGAAGTGATGGGACCATATGCCATGATCTTTGTTTTTTTGATACTGAGTTTTAAGCTAGCTTTTTCACTCTCCTCTTTCACTTTCATCAAGAGGCTGTTTAGTTCCTCTTGCTTCTTGTCATGAGAGTGGTGTCATCTGCATATCTGAGGTTATTGATATTTCTCCTGGCCATCTTGATTCCAGCTTGTGCTTCATCCAGCCCTGCATTACACATGATGTAAATAAGCAGGGTGACAATATACAACCTTGACGTACTCCTTTCCCCATTTGGAACCAGTCCATTGTTTCATGTCTGGTTCTAACTGTTGCTTGTTGACCTGTATACAGATTTCTCAGGAGGCAGGTAAAGTGGTCTGGTATTCCTATTTAAGAATTTTCTACAGTTTGTTGTGATCCACATAGTCAAAGGCTTTAGCATAGTCAATGAGGCAGAAGTAGACGCTTTTCTGGAATTCCCATGCTTTTTCTATGATCCAGCAGATGTCGGCAGCTTGATCTGCTTCCTCTGTCTTTTCTAAACCCAGCTTGTACATCTGGCAGTTCTTGGTTCACGTACAGTTGAAGCCTAGCTTGAAGGATTTTGAACATTACCTTGCTAGCATGTGAGATGAGGACAATTGTGTGGTAGTCTGAACATTCTTTGTCATTGCCCTTCTTTGGGATTGGAATGGAAATTGACCTTTTCCAGTCCTGCGGCCACTGCTGAGTTTTTCAGATTTGCTGGCATATTCAGTGTAGCACTTGAACAGCATCACCTTTTATGATTTGAAATAGCTCAGCTTGAAGTTAAGTGGCCTGAAACAAACACTGAGCCTGAGGATATTTGTGAAAAAGAAGAGTGAATGATGAACTGAATGAGTAAAGGACCAGGAAGGACTACGTTTGTATGTTAATGATGCCTTTGACTTTCACCTCTGAGTCAGTAGCATTCCACTCTTTGCCTATGGACTAAGCTGATGAATGTAAACATCTTTCTCAGGAGCTTTGGGCAAAGGGCCTGACAACTAGATGCCCAGGAAAGAAGCCATGATCTATAAGCAACAGAAACACATTGACACAACCTGACCTATTCAGCTAGGATCACTGAGGGGAGCTTCTGCAGCCAGGTCAGTCTAGGTACAGAGAAAGAGAATTCAGGCTCAATTCAGCCTTGCAGACAAAGTCAGTTGGAAAGACCAGTGCCTCCTAGCCTACAAAATATAAAAATACAAATATAAAAGTGCTCTGAGGCAGACACACACATACCCGCAAATACACCCTGGATCTCTACGTTGAACAGAAACAGAAAGTTTCTTTCTGGCTCTGATTCACCTTCCCGCCCAGCAGAGGGTGGCTCGGCATTCCAGCAAAGGCACAGAAGCCATGGAGAGGCGCAATAGGAGGCGCCCTGTGGGGCCCCTCTACATCGCATCCACTCCTTTCTCCCTTGCTTCCACCAGCTCTTCTACTTGGCTTGTTTTCTGTTTGTTTTCTACCATCTTTATCTCAGGCACCAAAATATCTTCATCTCAAAGCCAAATCCCCTCCATTCCTCAAGACTTGACTCAAATTCAACCCATGTACGTTCCTTGTTGTTGTTTTGTTTTGGCCAAGCAGCGTGTGGGGTCTCAGTTCCCCAGCCAGGGATTCAACCCCAGGCCCTTGGCAAGTGGAAGCTTGGAGTCCTAACCACTGGACTACCAGGGAATTCCAGTGCATTCTTTTATTTAAAGGTATTTTAAATCGGACGTATTTTGTGCTTGGAGAAGGAAATGGCAACCCACTCCAGTATTCTTGCCTAGAAAATCTGAAGGACGGAAGAGCTTGACGGGCTAGAGTCCATGGGGTCACAAAGAATTAGACAGAAATGAGCAACTAACACTTATTTGTGCTGACTCTGGGGATATAAGGATAGACTGACTCTATCTCACTACTTGGACATTTGCAGGCACCTCAAACTCGGCAAAAGCAAACTCTTGATTCTCCTCTAAACCTACTCCTCCCTCATTCTTGAGCATTTCAGCAAAAGCACCAGTCTCTATCCAGGTGTACGGAGTCTGTGTTGATTCTTCCCTCTTGCAGCCCACATCCAATCCTATTGACCTTACTTTCGAAACTCTGTCCTGAACCCTATTCCTCTTGCCTCCCTGGCACTACCGTCCCATTTCAAGCCATATCACATCTCTCCTGCACCCCTGCAACCATTGCCCCTTTCAGTCTGTTCTCCACACAACAGCCAGGGTGATCTTTCTAAAAAGCAAATCTGAATGCACAACTCTATTGAGAACCTTTTAAAAGCTCGCTGTGCTTTCACCATGAACTCCAAGCCCCTTGCCATGGCCTACCAGGCCCTGAGTGGTTTGGCAGCTGGCCACTCTCCAGCCCATCCTGCCGCACTGTCCCTTGCTCTCTGGGCTCCAGCCATACAGGCCTTTGTTCCGCTTTTCTAAAACACTCTTTAAAGGAGCTGTCCTCCCGGCTGCCTCAGGACATCTGCTGTTCTTGTTCAGTCACTAAGTCTTGTCTGACTCTTTGCAACTTCATGGACTACAGCACGCCAGACCTCCTTGTCTCTCACTATCTCACAGAGTTTGCCCAAGTTCATGTCCATTGAATAGGTGATGCTATGCAACCATCTCATCCTCTGCCACCCTCTTCTCCTTTTGCCTTCAATCTTTCCCAGCTTCAGGGTCTTTTCCACTGAGTCAGTTCTTCCTATCAGATGATCAAAGTACTGGACCTTCAGCTTCAGCATCAGTACTTGTATTGAATTTTCAATGTTGATTTCCTTTATGATTGACTGATTTGATCTCCTTGCTGTCCAAGGGACTCTCAAGAGTCTTCAACACCACAGTTCAAAAGCATCAATTCTTCAGCGCTCAGCCTTCTTCATGGTTCAACTCTTGCATCTGTACATGACCACTGGAAAGACCATAACTTTGATTATATGGACTTTTGTCAGTAAAGTGAGATCTTTGCTCTTTAATACGCTGTTTAGGTTTCAGTTCAGTTCAGTTCAGTCGCTCAGTCATGTCCAACTCTTTGCGACCCCATGAATTGCAGCATGCCAGGCTTCCCTGTCCATCACCAACTCCCAGAATTCACCCAAACCCATGTCCATCAAGTTGGTGATGCCATCCAGCCATCTCATCCTCTGTCGTCCACTTCTCCTCCTGCCCTCAATCCCTCCCAACATCAGAGTCTTTTCCAGTGAGTCAACTCTTCACATGAGGTGGCCAAAGCATTGGAGTTTCAGCTTTAGCATCAGTCCTTCCAATGAATAGCCAAGACTGATCTCCTTTAGAATGGACTGGTTGGATCTCCTTGCAGTCCAAGGGACTCTCAAGAGTCTTCTCCAACACCACAGTTCAAAAGCATCAATTCTTCAGCGCTCAGCTTTCTTCACAGTCCAACTCTCACATCCATACATGACCACTGGAAAAACCATATCCTTGACTAGATGGACCTTTGTTGGCAAAGTAATGTCTCTGCTTTTGACTATGCTATCTAGGTTGGTCATAACTTTTCTTCCAAGGAGTAAGTGTCTTTTAATTTCATGGCTGAAGTCACCATCTGCAGTGATTTTGGAGCCCAAAACAATAAAGTCTGACACTGTTTCCACTGTTTCCCCATCTATTTCCCATGAAGTGATGGGACCAGATGCCATGATCTTCATTTTCTGAATGTTGAGCTTTAAGCCAACTTTTTCAGTCTCCTCTTTCACTTTCATCAAGAGGCTTTTTAGTTCCTCTTCACTTTCTGCCATAAGGGTGGTGTCATCTGCATATCTGTTGCTGCTGCTGCTGAGTCGCTTCAGTCGTGTCCAACTCTGTGCGACCCCAGAGACGGCAGCCCACCAGGCTCCCCCGTCCCTGGGATTCTCCAGGCAAGAACATGGAAGTGGGTTGCCATTTCCTTCTCCAATGCCTGAACGTGAAAAGTGAAAGCAAAGCTGCTCAGTCATGTCCGACTCGCAGCGACCCCAGGGACTGCAGCCTACGGGGCTCCTGTGTCCATGGGATTTTCCAGGCAAGAGTACTGGAGTGGGTTGCCATTGCTGAGGTTATTGATATTTCTCCCGGCAATCTTGATTCCAGCTTGTGCTTCTTCCAGTCCAGCGTTTCTCATGATGTACTCTGCATATAAGTTAAATAAGCAGGGTGACAATATACAGCCTTGACGTACTCCTTTTCCTATTTGGAACTAGTCTGTTGTTCCATGTCCAGTTCTAACTGTTGCTTCCTGACCTGCATACAGGTTTCTCAAGAGGCAGGTCAGGTGGTCTGGTATTCCCATCTCTTTCAGAATTTTCCACAGTTTATTGTGATCCACACAGTCAAAGGCTTTGGCATAGTCAATAAAGCAGAAATAGATGTTTTTCTGGAACTCTCTTGCTTTTTCCATGATCCAGTGGATGTTGGCAATTTGATCTCTGGTTCCTCTGCCTTTTCTAAAACCAGCTTGAACATCAGGAAGTTCACGGTTCACGTATGTTGAAGCCTGGCTTGGAGAATTTTGAGCATTACTTTACTAGCGTGTGAGATGAGTGTCATTGTGTGGTAGTTTGAGCATTCTTTGGCATTGCCTTTCTTTGGGATTGGAATGAAAACTGACCTTTTCCAGTCCTGTGGCCACTGCTGAGTTTTCCAAATTTGCTGACATATTGAGTGCAGCACTTTCACAGCATCATCTTCCACGATTTGAAACAGCTCAGCTGGAATTCCATCACCTCCACTAGCTTTGTTCGTAGTGATGCTTCCTAAGGCCCACTTGACTTCACATTCCAGGATGTCTTGCTCTAGGTGAGCGATCACACCATCGTGATTATCTTGGTTGTGAAGATCTTTTTTGTACAGTTCTTCTGTGTATTCTTGCCACCTCTTCTTAATATCTTCTGCTTCTGTTAGGTCCATACCATTTCTGGGTTTAGGTTTACTAAAGACCATCTCCTCACAGAAGCCACTCTGACTCCCAGGCTGGTTCTGTGTTGTTCTCCTTGCTTTAGGCACTTTTCCTAGAGAGTATCTAGGAGAGTCTGTAATTACATAAGTGCGTTAAGATCTCTGTGACTGACGTCTGTTTCCCAACATACAGCTAACCCTCTAAGGGAACGGACTTCTGTACACTCCAGGAATATGAAACCACACAGGTTGTGCTTTGTATAATGCTTAAGCATTCAGGCTCTGGAGTCACACAGATCCAGGTTCAAATTTAGATTCAACTTCTCTCGTAGCTGTGTGGCTTAAGGGTGAGTTGCTTGACCTCTCTGAATCTTAGTCTCCAGCTGCAAAAGGAGATACTGATCTGAGCTACTTTACAAGACTGTTGGAGGAATTAAATCTCAACAATGTAGGTAAAGTGGTTGGCACATTTAAGTGGTTCGTGATGCTAGCAGGCATTATTATAGCACAGCATAGATGTATACCATGTGTTTGTTGGATTTAAATCTTTGGGACCACGTAGGAGCTCAGATGGGAGGAACTGCAGAGGCTGCCCTGAAAATGTGCCCGAGGGGAGGCTAGAAGGGGCCATTCCTGGAAAGAGGCCTGGGATATAAGGTCTTTGTGGGGGCTGATTGAAGATTCTGCTTCTGGGGCCAAAAACCTCATCGCAGGTCAAAGTGCAGTCCAGGTCCTGGTTGATCCTTCTTTGTTTGTTTTAGAAACTTTATTCATCTGTGGCTGCACTGGGTCTCTGTTGCTCTGTACAGGCTCTCCCGCGTTGCGGTGAGCGGGGGCTGCTCTTCACTGTGGTGCTCACGCTTCTCACTGTGGTGACGTCTCTCGTTGCCGAGCAGGCTCTAGGGTGCGTGCCCTCTGCTGCTCCGTGGCATGTGGAATCTTCCAAGGCCAGGGATCAGACCTGTGTCCCCTGCACTAGCAGGTGGGTTCTTAACCACTGACCATGAGCAAAGTCCTATTTTTTCTTTCCTTATGAGCTGCTGTTCCTTGGTATATCTCCATATGAGCCATTCCTTCCATCGGGGTGGGGAATGGGGAGACAAGCAGTTCATCAGGGAGAGAGTAGAGTTTGGTGTGGTGGATGCTGACCCCCACCCTAGATGAGGAGGTTGAGGGTGGGAAGACCCTCTAGGGTCTGACTAGGGTCTGTGCTTAGGGTGAGAGGTGAAAGGAAGGGAAGGGCCTCAGAAGAGCTGGGAGTAGAGATTCTAAAGGTTGGTATTCTGGCAGTCCAGCCATGTTGTTGTTTAGTCACCCAGTCGTGTCCAACTCTTTGCAACCCCATGACTGCAGCATGCCAGGCCTCCCTGTCCCTCACCATCTCCCGAAGTTTGCCCAAGTTCATGTTCATCGCGTGGGTGATGCCATCCAGCCATCTCATCTTCTGACCCTCTCTTCTCCTTCTGCCTTCAATCTTTCCCAGCATCAGGGACTTTCCCAATGAGTCGTCTGTTCGCATCAGATGACCAAAATACTGCAGCTGCAGCTTCAGCATCAGTCCTCCCAGTGAATGTTTAGGGTTGATCTCCCTTAAGATTGACTGGTTTGATCTCCTTGCTGTCCAAGGGACTTTCAGGAGTCTTCTCCAGCACCACAGTTCAAAGGCATCGTTCGTTGGTGCTCTACCTTCTTTATGGTCCAGCTTTCACTATCGTACATGACCACTGGGAAGACCATAACCTTGACTATACGGACCTTTGTCAGCAGAGTAACGTCTACGCTTTTCAACACACTGTCTCAGCTTGTCATTGCTTTCCTGCCAAGAAGCAACTGTCTTCTGATTTCATGGCTGCAGTCACAATCTGCGGTGATTTTGGAGCCCAAGAAGAAAAAATCTGTCACTATTTCCACCTTTTCCCCTTCTATTTGTCATGCAGTAATGGGGACGGATGCCATGATCTTAGTTTTTTTAATATTTAGTCTTAAGTCGGCTCTTTCATTCTCCTCCTTCACCCTCATCAAGAGGCTCTTTAGTTCTTCCTCACTTTCTGCCATTAGAGTGGTATCATCTGCATATCTGAGGTTGTTGATGTTTCTCCCGCCTATCTTGATTCCAGCTTGTAACTCATCCAGCCCGGCATTTCTCATGATGTGCTCAGCATATAGATTAAATAAACAGGGTGACAGCAGAAAGCCCTGTCGTACTTCTTTCTTGATCTTGAACCAGTCAGTTGTTCCATACAGGGTTCTAACTGTTGCTTTTTGACCCACATAAAGGTTTCTCGGGAGACAGGTAAGATGGTCTGGTATTCCCATCTCTTTAAGAGCTTTCTACAGTTTATTATGGTCCACACAGTCAAAGGCTTTAGCGTAGTCGATGAAACAGAGGTAGATGTTTTTCTGAAATTCCCTTGCTTTCTCTGAATCCAGCGAATGTTGGCAATTTGATCTCTAGTTCCTCTTCCTTTTCTAAAGCCAGCTTGGACATCTGGAATTTCTTGGGTCACCTAATGCTGAAGCCTAGCATGCAAGATTTTAAGCATGACCTTACTAGCATGGGAGGTGATTGCAATCATCCAATGGTTAGCATGTTCTTTGTTACTACCCTTCTTAGGGATTGGGATGAGGATTGACTTTTTCCAGTCCTGTGGCCACTGCTGGGTCTTCCAGATTTGCCAACATAATGAATGCCAAATCTTGATGGCATCATCCTTTAGGGATTTGAATAATTCTGCTTGAATTTCATCCAGTGGCTTTATTAACATAATCTTCCCAACAATCAGATTTTCATCCTGCCTCAGGGCCAGGTCAAACTCCTCCCACTTTATCCTTTTTGTTTTTCAGTCTGTCAGCCATGTCTAACTCTTTGCAACCCATGGACTGCAGCACACCAGGCTTCCCTGTCCTTTACTATCTCTTGGAGTTTGCTCAAACTCATGTTCATTGGGCTTCCCTGGTGGCTCAGACGGTCAAGAGTCTGCCTGCAATGCGGGGGAAGCAGGTTCGATTCCTGGGTCGGGAAGATCCCCTGGAGAAGGAAATGGCAATCCACTCCAGCACTATTGCCTGGAAAATCCCATGGACGGAGGAGCCTGATAGACTGAGCGACTTTACTTTCATGTTCATTGAGTCAATGATGCCATCCAATCATCTCATCCTCTGTCACCTCCTTCCCCTCCTCCCTTCATTCTTTCTTAGTGTCAGGGTTTTTCCAATGAGTTGGCTCTTCACATCAAGTGGCCAAAGTATTGGAGCTTCAGCCTCAGCATCATATCTTCCAGTGAATATTCAGGGTTGACTTCCTTTAGGATTGATTGGTTTGATCTCCTTGCTGTCCAAGGAACTCTCAACAGTCTTCTCCAGCACCACAGTTCAAAAGCATCAGCTCTTCAGTGCTCAGCCTTCTTTATGGTCCAACTCTCACATCTGTACATGACCACTGGGAAGACCATAGCTTTGATTGGATGGACCTTTGTCAGCAAAGTGATGTCTCTGCTTTTTAATACACTGTCTAGATTTGTCATAGCTTTTCATCCAAGGAATAAGCGTCTTTTAATTTCATGGCTGTAGTCACCATCTGCAGTGATTTTGGAGCCCAAGAAAATAAAATCTGCCACTGTTTCCATTTTCCTCCCATCAATTTGCCATGAAGTTATGAGACTGGATGCTATGATCTTAGTTTTTTGAATGTTGAATTTCAAGCCAGCTTTTTCACTCTCCTCTTTCAACTTCATCAAGAGTCTTTAGTTTCTCTTCACTTTCTACTATTATAGTGGTATCTTCTGCATATCTGACATCATTGATATTTCTCCTGGCAAACTTGATTCCAGCTTGTGATTCATCCAGCCTGGTATTTTGCGTGATGTGCTCTGCATATAAGTTAAATGAGCAGAGTGACAATATCCACCCTTGACATATTCCTTTCCCAATCTTGAACCAGTCTGTTGTTATCCTTTTGTGTGCTAAGTCACTTCAGTGATATCTGACTCTTTGCAACCCTATAGACTGTAACCTTCCAGGTATCTCTGTACATGGGATTCTCCAGGCAAGAATACTGGAGTGGGTAGCCATTTCCTTCTCCAGGGGATCTTCTTGACCCAGGGATTGAACCCACAATCTCTTATGCCTCCTGCATTGGTGGTCAGCTTCTTTACCACTAACGCAACCTAATAAGCCCTGTTATACTTTTAACAAACATTTATTGAGTTCCTCCTTTAGGCTGGGAGGCAAGGGTCCTTATCTTCAAAAAGTTCACAGTCCAGTGGAGGAGACAGATGAATCACACAATAATTATACCACCAATTTGTATTTAATTTCTCCACTGCTACCTACATAATTTCTTCCCCCCCCCCCATCTTAGTATGGGAATAGCTGAAGAAGCAAGAATAATATCAGCACAGTGATATGGTTACTAGACCCACAGCATAGCTGGATGTGAGGCTGTCTGGTCGAGGGTGGGGAAGATAGGGGCCAAAAGAGGATTCTGTGAGGATTTGTCCTGGCTCAGGTGTGCCAGGTAGGGCGTCTAGGCACCTCCGACCAGAGCCTCTGCATTTGTCTACCACGGACACATTCTCATAAAGAAAGTGCCCATCAGAGGGAGAGGAACTAGAAAATGGATTTGCAACAGGGACCATCGAGGGGCAGGCCCTGGGGCAGGCCGAAGGGCTTCACCCATGTTTGTGAGGGGCATCCTCCCTAGAGTAGGGGTGTCTTCTGCTTTTAAGAAATATGTACTCCTTTCATCATCCTCCCAAGGGCTGGGCTGCACCCCTCAAAATAGCCAGTCCCAGGCAGTTGCCATGTTCTACACCAGAACTGCCCCCGAGAGGACCGAATGGGACGTCACTGAATCTGGGCCTCAAAATGTCCCCACTCAATGCAGAGACCAAAGGCCATGGGGATGCGGCCTCAGCCTCATGAATCTGACAACCCGATTGTGGCACCACAGACCAGGTGCCTATGCTATTGGGACCCCTAACCATTCTTGGGAAGGCTTCCTGGAAGAGATGACGTCCTGGCCTCAGGAGGCCTGGGGCTAGAAGGCAGTCAGCGAAGTGGTGGGCTGAGTTTCCAGGCAAAGGTAGGGAACGATGTGTGAAAAGATGGGAGAGAACTAGGCACCCGAGGGAAATACACTTCATTGCCCTGGAGTGACAGGGCAGATCCAACAGAACCTTGTAGCCTTTAAGGAATTGGGTTACACTCAGGACTTTCCTGGTGGTCCAGTGGTTAAGACTATGCTGCCAATGCAGGGGTCATTGGGAAATTGGATTACAGGGCTTTCCTGATGGCACGAACAGTAAAGAATCTGCCTACAGCATGGGAGACCCGGGTTTGATCCCGGAAGATCACCTGGAGAGGGGGATGGTTATCCAACCCAGTATTCTTGCCTGGAGAATTCCATGGACAGAGGAGCCTGGCAGGCTACAGTTCATAGGTTTGCAAAAAGTTAGACAAGACTGAGCGAGTAACATTTTCACTTTCAAAATAGTTCTAAGGAGGGTTGACAAGATCAGATTTGCTCTTTGGGAGATGTGCTGTTTGGAGAATGAATGGGAGAACCACCTAGGGAGGGGGCAGTAATCTAATCTGTCCTGCCACTGGGTGGAGGACCCTCATTTGTCCTGGAGTTTCCAGAACCTTTTCTACGTTCTTCTTGGCCCCAACTACTAGCATGGGAAAAATAGTATGGAGATTCCTTTTTTACAGTTGAAGTCCATAAAGGTGTGTGTGTGTGTGTGTGTGTGTGTGAGAGGGAGTGTGTGTGTGTGCGTGTGCACACTGGGATGGGGATGGGGAGTTGCTGCAAACCACAACAATAATAAAAACAAAGAGAAAACCAAACAGAGAGCATCACCACTTGGAAAAATCACTGCTAACATTTTAAAATGTGTATATCCTTGCCTGTGCTTATTTCTTTTACACATGCCCTAAGAAACTGTCAAAATGGAAATTCTGATTCAGTAGGTCTAGAGTGGGGCCTGAGATTCATTTTCTAAAATGCTCCCAAGTGATGCAGATACTGATGGTCTCCAAATTCACTTGAGCCAGGCTGTAGGCTATGTTTGTGTGTGTCTATTTTGGGTTTTTTCTAACTTTTCAGTATTATAAACAATGCTGCCATGAGTCTTTGCCTATAGATTTTTTAGATGTTTGTATGATCGTTTCCTTTATATACATTCCTAAAATTGTATCACTGAGTCAAAGGCAAAGCATATTTTACAGCTTTTGATAGACAAGGCAAATATTCCCCCTAAAAAGATAGAAGCTGATTCTATCCCTACTAACAATATGCATGTGTGTGCTAAGTTGCTTCAGTCATGTCTGACTCTTTGTGACCCTATGGACTGTAGCCCAGCAGGCTCCTCTGTCCATGGGAGTCTCAGGCAAGAATACTGGAGTGGGTTGCCATGCCCTCCTCCATATCTCCTGGGCCCCAGGGAGTCTCGAACCAGAGCCTCTTAGGTGTCCTGCACTGGCAGGTGGGTTCTGTACCACCAGCGCCACCTGGGTGTTCAAATCCCCACAGCATATTAGTGTGTTTTAGTCCATTGATTGTTACACACTAGTACCTCCCTGTTCCTTCGATTGTACTTGTTTGATTAATAGTGAGGCTGAGTATTTTCCCCTATTTAATTGGAATTTGTGTATCTTCTTTTGTAAATTGCCTATTTGTGTCCATGACCGTTTTTCTATTAGGGTGTTTACTTTTGTTCTTATTGATTTGAAAGATTTAGATTTAACCCCTTGATTGTTACAAAGCTTTTTGCAAAGTGTGCCTGAGAAACCCTGGTATTTAGATAAAGCTGGTGTGAAAGGTTCAAGGAGAGATGAGCCAAGAACTGAAGAAGAGCATAATGTCTAAAGCGCTGGGCTGTGGACCCTGGGGACGCTAACAGCCTGTACTGCCTGACGTACAGCTTCCATTCTAGAAGCTGGGATGGCGGCACACATCAGATAGTGTTTCCTCCTTCTCAGCAGGGCTGGATGGGCAAGCATACTTTTGATCTTAAATTTTAGGCTTCGTTTAGAGCCCAATCAGCTTTTCTTTCTTTTACATTAACATATATTCTTCAGATACATTGTTGTCAATTTTATCAATAAAATCTGCAATCAGAATTGAGGATGGAGTTTTCAAGAAATAATTTAAAATCTACTGGAGGAAAAACAGGGACTGGCACTAATTATTACTATTGTTTTTTGCACTAGTTTTAAGAAAAAATATAATGATGGGGGACTAGCTAGCTGTGTCAGATAATGAAACAAAGCCATGCAAGTTAAATGAGTAGTTCTGGCTTAGACTAGATGAACGGACAAGTGAAACAAACTTTAGGCCCAGAGTACAGAGTAGATGCTGTACTTATAATAACTTCAAATGTGATAAAAAGGAGGCCTTACCAATCTGGACAGGGAGAAAGGTGACCTAAACAAATAAGTATTTTTGGGGAAAACCCCAATTTAGATACTCATATTAGCTATACTCCAAAGGATTTTCAAACAGAAAAATTCTGAAAGATAGTAAGTAGATGAACTCAGATTGACGGATAAACCAGGGCTGAGAAGAGCACAAGCCCAAGATCCCCGAATCAAGGGTCTTTCTTCCCAAGTGAAGCCTGAACTGGGTTTAAGTTCAGAATTTACAATTAAAAAAATCAAGCTGGTGATCAAGCAAATATCAAGGTAACTTGATAAAGAAACCTGTTAGCAAAGCATCAATAACAGTGCCATATAACCTTCCTCCTTCAACAACTGCTTCATACAGTACTAGAAACAATAGCTTTAAAAGTTTCCGGAAACTTTTTTTTTTTTGCCTCATTGCAAAGCATGCAGGATCTTAGGTCCCAGACTAGGGACTGAACTCGCAACTCACACTCCCCTGCTCTGAAGTGCAGAGTCTTAACCAGTGGACCGCCAGGGATATTGCCCCCCCCCCCCCCCCGCCTTTTTTTTTCAATAAAGAAGCCCATGCCAGACAAAGGTAAAACTGAGAGTGAATGTAAGAAAAATATATTTTCAGGAATACAATAACCAGAAAGTTTATAATCCTATGAGAAAAAATTTGTGAGGGGTATTCTACCAAAGTAAAGAAAAAGGCTCAAAATGCTGTATAAGAAACTGTGGGAATGGAGTGTGCTCCAGAAGGGAAGGAAATAAAGAAAAAAGTAGAGACTTATTTGAAATGGATGCTGGAAAGATTTTTCATAAACAGCCAGTTAAAATGCTGTTTATAGGTTTTTGATATTTGGAATCAGACAACTATACTAACAGATCAGAAAATATTATAAGCCTTGACAATGAGAAATAAAAAATGGTAATTGGAGGAGGGAGAATCAAGGAGAGTAAGCTAATTTTCTCATTCTTCATAGAGGGTAATCAGAAGGATACTGCTCAGGGTGATAAATCAGGAAATAAATGTTTAAATATATTGTTTAAAGTCATGAGAGAGCTCATAAAGAATGAAAAGAGATATACAACAAAATCAAGAGCAACAGGTGGGAGTCCACCTAAATTGACCAAATTCCACAGGTTTTGTGGAGGACTCACCAGGTGTACTACTATGCCGCTTACTGTGGAAGATGTACTGCTTAGACCCAAACGACTAAAATCAGAAGCTCTAGGAAACGAAACCGTTGTGGGGAGGAGGGAGGAAAACCCCACTTTACCTTTTCACTTTACCTTTGGTTTTGTATCTTTAAGACTGTTGGCATTATTTAAATTATTTTTATTAAAGAAAAGGCGCGCACCCACTTTTCGATTTTGGCTGTGTTAGGTCTTCACTGCTGTGCGCGGGCTCTCTCTAGCTGTGGTGAGCGAGGACTACTCCTTGGTTCCTTGAGCGGGCTTCGCATCGAGGTGGCTTCTCTTGTTGTGGAGCACAGGCTCTAGGGCGCCTGGGCTCAGTACTTGCGGCTCACGGGCTTAGCCGCTTCATGGCCCGTGGAATCCTCCCGGACTGGGGATCGAACCCGTGACCCCTGCATCGGCAGGCAGGTTCTTATCCACTACAGCACCCAGAAAGTCTGTATCTACTTTTTCCTTTAATAAAAAAGCTACAATAATAACCATTAAAACAATTTATGGCGTATCCATAACAGAGTATGTAACAGTTTCAGTTCAGTCGCTCAGGTAAAAACTAACGTGGAAAGAAGTTCCCACTAATATGAAAAGAGCAATTTGCAGAAAGCTATGAACAACAGGGTGACAGTTGTATAAAAATAAAGTTTATACATGTTTCAAGATTCATATAAAATGCCCAGAAGAATAAAGAATAAATTGGAATTCCCCCCAGGGAGTTGGGGGGGGGGCAAGGAAACAGTGGAAACTTTAATGTTTTACACTTCTATATGGAAGATTTTTGTTGTTCTAAAAAATGAAGTGTTGAGAGTTCCCTGGCAGGCCAGTGGTTAGGACTTGGCGCTTTCATTTCAGGGGCATGGGTTTGATCCCCTGGGTCAGGGAACTAAGAGTCCCCCAAGAGGCACAGCATGGTGAAATAAAATGAAGTATTAGTTATACTATTTTAAAAGTTTGTCCTTTTAAAAATAGTCTTTACAGAAAATTTAGAAAATTATGAAGAAAAAAGCCACCCACACTCACAGCTTTTGGTGTATTTCCTTCTAAATATATATATTTTTTCCTCTATGCATCTGATTCTGTCTCTAGCTATGGGCAGGGAGCAGTGGGGAAAGAGCTCTGAAGAGTCAAGCAGACCCTCCTGAAATTTCCAAATTCCTCAGCTCCTATGTATAGCTTCCCCATCTCAATAAATGGCAACTTCATCCAGTTGCTTAGGGCAAAACTGTGGGGTCAACCTTGACTGCTTTCTCTCATCCAGTCCATAAACAAATCCTCTTAGTTCTGCTTCCAAGACAGAACTGGCCTCTAGCCACTCTAGCCACTGGTCTCTGTCTCACTACACCTAATTTCTGCCAAAAGTCCTCCCATCGGCCTGGAAGCTACCCCATTTCCTCTCCAACCTCATCTTCCACTGCTCTCCCATCCCCTGCTCACGGTGTCACAGCCACATGTGCCTCAACCCATGAGGCACATTCCTGCCCAGGGCCTCTGCTCCAGCTGCTTCTTCAGCCTGGATGCTCATTTCAAAGACGTTCAGGCCTATCTATCACCAGCTTTGTCTTTCCTCAAATCCCATCTTTTCAATGCTGCTTCCTTCGACCACCCTGATTATTAACCAAACCTTCCCCGTGTATCTAATCTCCTCCCCCCTTTTATGGAACCTATCACTTTCTAACAAACTATATACATGTATTATTTTTCACGTGCATGTTATCCTCCTACTAAGAGGATAAACACCACCCGGGCAGAAGTCTGTGCCCCGATGTGAGTAGCCCACGGCAAGTGCTCAAGTTATCTGTTGAATGAGGCCTGATTTTCTCATCTACAAAATGGCCTAATAGGACCCACCCCACACATTGCTGTGAGGATCACATGAAAAATACCTATTTCAAATTGCTTGCACAGCAGGGTCCTGCAGCCTCAGAAACCCATGGAGTTTGGGCTGACTGTGAAGGCCTGGCCAGGTCTTGTCAGAACAGTGTCGTGGGCACGTCTGCTAACAGAATCACTCTGGTGGCAATGCCAAGGATGGGTTGGCTGGGGCAGGGCAGGGGGCAGGCAGACCAGGAAGCAGGCATGGCAGCAGGGAGAGGGCGGGTCCCGGAAATGCAGAGAATCAAACAGGTGCAGAAGAGGCCCAAAGGGCAGAGTCTGGTGACTAGTGAGGGTGAGGAAGAAAGAGAAGAGATGCCTGATCGGGGAACCTGTAGATGGGGTGCCTCACACTGTGATGGGGAGCCCTGGAGCCTCGAGGAGTGGATTGGGAGGGGGTGACAGCCAAGAGGGAGCCTGGCACCAGGCAATGGAAAGGGCAGGGGCTCTGAACAGCCATAACCAGCTGTGGGTCCCAGCTCTGGCATCGACTTGCCCGGTGGGGTCTGCCTGCTGAGTTGTTCTGAGGCCAAGTGATCATGTCTGTAAAACAGTGTATGCAGAGACTGCCTGGTGCAGTTCATACACTGTTGCTCTTCAAGTGACAGTCTGATACCTACCCTCACTTGAAAATGTTTAATGGCTCATTATTAAGAAATTTAAATTTAATTATCAAGAATCATGCAATGATGGCACTGTTTTTCTGAATGAAAAGAAGTATGCCAGGCACTGAGCTAGGAGCTAGAGGAACCATGGCCACCAAAGAGACTGCTGGCAACACTGGGGCGCAGCGAAGGCTTCAAAGGCATGGTTCAGAGCCTCTGTTCAGCATGGTACAGAGGCTCGCCACCCAGCAGGGAGTCCACAACCAGCTCAAGCCCCTCAGCTGCCTGCAGTCTCCTTATGTCTATCTACCCCAGTCATGGGTGTTCTCTGTAGTCTATCATATTTGTTAGTTGGTTTCTTGCTTCCAAGCCTTTGTACAAGTTACTCTCTCCATTGGAAATGCTGTTCTCATCTTTTGAAAGCAAGCCTTACTTAGCCTATGTAACACTCAGGTGGCTTACATCACCTCCTCCAGGAAGCCCTCCCTGAGCCCACTGCAGGGTGAGGTGCTGCCTTAGCACCTGTGTGTTGGGCTCACCACAATACTCTCTCTAGTCTGGTCACTGCTGATCACACGTATTTCTCTTCTCCACTTGTTCTGGACCTTGTCCGTCTCCTTTGTCCCCAGAAGTTCCAAGGTTCCACCCTGGTAGGACTTATCTGATTACCAGTGGAGAGCCCACTACAAATGGTGCTGTGTCCAGGAGCCAGAGGGCCACACCGGGTCTCACACCCGCACTGCGGGAATTACTAGCATCCTCTAACCAATTTCCATGTGGTCTTGGCTGCCACTCCACAGTGCCATTCTTTTCCGCACAGCAGGGGAAAAGGAGAGCGAGGAGGTGAAGGAGAAGGGGATGTGGCGACCCAGAATCTGGCAGGGGGTGTGCTGCCAGCCCTGGGAGCCGGGGCTCACGCGAGTGGCTCCCTCCACACACCTGGTGGCTCAGTCTTCAGGCTCCCATCTGAAACTGGTCACCATCCCGCGAGCCCGTCTCGTCACCGGATCCTCAGGACAGTTACACGGTCTCCTGAGGAGCAGGAAACTGGCAGAACCCCCCCGAGGGACTGACAGCCCAGACTCGCATTCCAGAAAGAGCGGAGACAAGAGACCCGATTTGTAAGAAATCTGATTATTCAAATTTAATACCATCAAGAATTATGCAATGATGCTGTAGTTTCCTTAACAAATAGAAAACAGACTTGTGTACAACAGTGAGCTCTACAGCACTAGCGTCCACAAGGTAAAAACGAATGTCTCACTCAACATCACCAACCCTGGACTGTTGGTCTTGACAGCCTAGCTAGACCTGGGGACGTCCGTCTCGCGTCCCTCGGCTAAAACAGCTATGCACCCTTCCCGCCCCCACTTACCTACCTAGATAGTGCTGCCCAGAGGAAGAGGCCCTCTCCCTGCCCCTCAGCAAGCCGAGATAATAAGGGTTGAGGATAGTACCATTGAGAGAAGTCCAGTAGTCTTGCCACATTGGTTTAGGAGGGCATCTTGAAGGAGTGGAAAAGAGAGCTCCTTGGGGGCTTTGAAGACAGCTACAAACCAGGGAAGGAAGTCATCTGGCCCCTGCTCGGAGGACAGACATGTGCTACCAGGCCCACTGGCCTGGACCTGAACGGCCAGCCGCACCCCTGCTTGGCCCTGAGGTGTGTGGGGCATGGCACACACCCTGATCAGTGCCCACCGTCTCGGCCATGTGGCCAGACCCACAGCCTACCAATACCGTGCCATCCTGCAATGCCAGACAAAAGGCAGGGCTCCCAGAGGGAACCCCCAGGCACCCAGAGTCACCTACCCTCTCAGGGGTTTGAAGCAGAGGCCAGGGGGTACCTCTCTTTTTTTTCTTGGGTTTTCTCTTTTTTTTGGATTTTTTTGTTTGTTTTTCGTCTTTGCTTTATCTTTAACCTTTGCAAAACACGATGGTGATGAGGAACGCCTGCTCCCCCAGACATATCTGTGGGTCTGGGCTGTGAATGTTACACACGCACTGGAATAGACGACTGGGGGTGAGGGCTTCCCACTTCCTCTCCCCCACCACTGTCTGTGGGGCCTCAAATAAGGCTCTTACGGAAAAATGGAACAGAAATTAAACCCCCCAAATGTGTTTCCCTGCACTTGGCTGAAACAGGGTCTTGTCAGCAGGACTGGAAGGGCAGCCAGATCAGCGGTGCCTCCACTCAGGCTGGCGGCCCCGGCTCCACACACATGGGGAAGGCACGCTCCGTCCTGCAGCAGCGAAAGTCGTACCAAAGGAAAGGATCCAAAGTGAACTCAAGGAGAAAACAAACTATTCCCCTGTCCCCCACAGCAGCCCAGTCTGCAGTTAAGAATTTGCAAAAAGAAAAGTCAGAGGGAAGAGGCTATAATCCCTGTCTATAATCCCACTTAATGTATAAAAAGGGAGGCTTTGCTCCCATCCCCCCACCCCATGAGAAGCATGAGAACCGCGTCAGCAGAACAGAGAGTTCGCAGTGACTCCGGGGCAGGCCTAGCGGACAGAGACCGCGCCGTGGTGCCTGCCTGCGGGCCCACCCCCTCGCCCAGGGCAGTTCTGGGCTGTCTGTGCGGTGTGGCAATGTTCCTGAAATGCTGTGGTCCCAACAGCATCCGTGCAGGAGGGCTGGACGATGGTCGGTATGGCTCAGAGGAGCTGAGTCCCCTCCGGAGCCCCCAGGCGGGGGTGGCGGAGGAGAGGGGGCGGTAGTTACGTTGCATAGTGGTCAAAGCTGCCGAGGTACTCCAGGGCCGCACGGTAGCACAGCTGGTACTGGTCCTATGGGACAGGGGGCCGGTCAGCATGGGCGGATACCCCCCCCACCTGGCCAAGGGCACATGCGCTGCAGCCAGCGGGTCATGGACTTAGCCTCTGCTGGCCAGGAGCAGAGGCTGGACCCAGACATCTGCTCGGGCTTCCCCCCTGCCACCCCAGTTTGCCCCTAGATCGTGTACCCCTGCAAGGACTGCCACGTGTGGCCCTAGCTGGGAGCCAGGCATACCATCAGCACCCAGTGCAACAGCAGCTGAGTGGGGAGTGTGTCCGGCTCACCCCTCCCCTGCACCTCAGGCAACGCCAGTGGCATGTCTGGGAGGAGCCAGCCTCAGCCTGGCCAGTGGCCTGCATACCTCCGTCTGCACCATGGCTGGGCGCTGTGTGCGCAGGGTCTTCACGGTCTGGAACATGTCAACCACACCTTCGTAGCGCATCCGCTCCAGGACGATGCTCAGTGTGATGAACACCCCGGTGCGGCCCACACCAGCACTGCCCAGGGAGAGCACTGGGTCAGGGCTCCTGCCCCCAGGCCCCCGACCCGCCCAGCCCTCCGCGGGGTCAGCCCCACCTGCAGTGCACCGTGATGGGCCCGTCCTGCCCAAACTGCTCCTTGGTCTTGTGCACCTGCCCGATGAAGTCAATGAAGCCCTCGCCCGTCTTAGGCACGCCCTGCTCCGGCCAGTCTGTGAACTGGAACTGCCGGATCGTCCTCGACTGCCCATCCTGGGAGAGGTGGCAGGGCCGAGGGTCAGGGCTGGAGTGGCAGCACCCCCTGGCCAGGCGGGCAGTGCAGCAGCACAGATCAGCACCCTGAAGCCATCCTGGGAGATGGGCTCACCACCCCTACACCTTACCTTCGATTCCTACGGTTGGAGCTGGGGTACCATGCAGGCAGCCCCCACCCCAGAGGGGCTCCGGCAGTGTTACAAACATGCCTTCATGCAAATATACACACTCCCCTGTCCACTCACCCGGGCGTCCGTGACCTTGAACTCTCGGAGAATATACTGGGGCATGTTGTACTCGGCCATCGGGTCGACAACAAAGTACTGGTAGCGAGCAGAGCGCTCTGCAGGCCAGTACTGGTGGCATTTCTCCTGTGGACAGAGGGCCCGGCCCTGGGGTCAGAAGGGGCGGAGGTGGGGAGGAGAGGAGCAGGGGAGGGGAGCGCCAGGCTCCAGAGGATTTGGGAGCTGCAGGCGGCAGTAAGGGTCTGCAGCTGTGCTTACGGGGCTGGAAGGGAACGGATGCGATTGCGGAAGGCTGCTGGTGTGCTCACCCTGCCCATCTCCCGAAGCCTGGTCAGCATGACGATGATGGTGGAGTTGTGCTCCCACAACATGCGCCAGAAGTCCTCGGTGCTCTCCGCCAGAGGCCCCTGTGTGGCTATGTAGGCCTTCTGCTGTCTGGGGCAGACACAAGACGGGACATGCTGGAGGTGCCACTGCCCCTCGGGTCTCCCTATGGCTGCCTAGTCCCTTGGGGTCCCACTCAGATCACCCCTCCTCTAGGAAGCCCACCCAGGTCTCCCGGGCCAGCCCGACTCTGTTGTGCCTCCCACTGGCCAGGCGTGCACCCAGCTACTCATAGGCATGGTGGGCAGTCACGAGCATGCTGACCTATAGCCATCCAGGAAGCTGGCATTGATGTAGTCAGAGCCCTCCACGCCGCGGATGGGCTGCAGACACACACGGGTCAGTTCGTAGGGCATGATGTTCACCAGGCGGTTCTTGAACTTGTTGCAGGGCAGGTTGGCGCTGATGAAGCGGGATGTGTGGGCCTTGGAGTTGGCCAGCAGCTAACGAGAGGGAAGGGGTGGTCAGGCCGGGCTTCCTGGGGGGGCCGGCCCCACGGCCCGGTCCAGGCGCCGGAGCCGGGCAGGCCCAGCCCCGAGCCCACCTTGAACTCCAGCTCCATGGCAGTCACGCTCTCCCCGGGCGGCACTTGGCCCAGCTTCTGGATGTGGGCGTGGAGGCTGCGGGCAGGCACCTCCGTGTGCCCGCACGCGGCGGCCTCCAGCAGCGCCTCATGGATGAACACGTACTGGTCCTCGGTCTGCACCATGTAGTTGCGCTGCGCCCGCATGCACGTCACGTGGCCATAGACGTCCACCGTCTTCTCGTGCTTCATCCGCTCCAGCATGGCGTCGATGACGATGAAGCAGCCCGTGCGGCCCACGCCCGCGCTGCGGGAACAGGGCTCAGCCTGGGCAGAGGCCTCCCTCACCTCTGGCCCACCCCGGGGGGCAGCACCCCCTCACCTGCAGTGCACCACCATGGGCCCCGCGTCTAGGGGGTTGCAAGCCTTAACCCGCCGCAGGAAGGCCAGGATCGGGGTCGGGTACTCGGGGACTCCGTGGTCGGGCCAGGCCATGAACTGGAACTGACGCAGTTCCCGCTTCTCACTGGAGCCGCTCTGCGGAGGACGGCAGCAGAGATGGAGTGAGTGGCCAAGGCGCATGCCTGCTACCACCTGCCCCAACACCAAGGCCAGACCCCAGCTCTCCAACAGGACTCGGAAGTCACACAGGGCAGCCTGAAGGAACTCAGGTGCTGCCTCCATCCACCCCGCCCACAGCACCGGCCGGCATGGTCTGCTCACACCTCCAACACTGGATTCCCACCCGCGCCCGCTCCCCCAGCACACCACGCTCAGACCATGGTGCTCACAGGCTCCAGGCTGAGCCCAGGCACCGGGGCAGGGCTGTACCTTGTAGAGCGCAAAGGTGCGCACAGTATAGGTGGCCAGCTCCACTGTGTCCAGCAGGGTCACCTGGATGAGGCCGTAGGTCTCGGTGCCACGAGCTGGCCAGTACTGATCACATTTCACCTGCAGAGGGACAGCATGGGGGTGCGGGCAAGGGTGTTAGAGGGACCCAAAGGCTCAGACAGGCAGGGCCCGGGGCAGGAGCTGGTAGAAGGTCCGGCTGTGCTAGCTGCCAGGCCCCTGGTCCCCGAGATCTCAGATTCATCATGCCACCCCCTCACCAGACCAAATCAGGGCCTCACACTAGGCCGCCACCCCTGCCCTTGCAAGACAAACACGGGACGTAATTGAAAATCGTTTATTCATGACCAGATCGCACCAGGTGCGTTTTCTGCCAAATTTACCCATAACGTTTATACACCATTTTCAAGCTCTGTAAATTTTATGTTCCAGTCAATGCTTTGCTGTGCAAAAGCAGATAACAGCAGCTCTATTCCACTCATTAACTTAGGAGATGTGTTAAGGCCCCAGCAACACTCTAGCATCTAGGGAACACGTGAACATCCCAGATACATGCAGTAACTGGGGGACATGTTAACATTCTTGGAAGATGACAGCATCTGGGACAACATATTAACACGGTAGAAACCCACTGGCGTCTGGGGAACATACCACGTCCCAGGAGCACCCAGCAGCTGGGATACGAGGACAACCCAGGAGAACAATAGCACTCGGCAAGTCCCCTGAAGGGCGTCTTCCCACAGGGACAGGAAGAGGTGCCCGAGTATCTATACCTGACCCCCCTCCAACCCCAGCAGGGACCTGAACAGCCTTACCCGGGACTTCTCCTCCAGCCGCGTCATCATGACCACAGTGGCTGTGCGCTGTTCCCACACCATCCGCCAGAAATCGCCCATGGTCTCAGGCAGCGGGCCCTGCGTGGCAATGTAGGCGTTCTGCTTGCGGTAGCCGTCGATGTAGTTGGCGTTGATGTAGTCGCTCCCGGGGACACCTACGGGCAGGAAGGGACACGGGAGAGCATTATCTCGGGCCTCCAACCTAGTCTGTGGGCCTCTTCTGGAGGAGGAGATGTCACCCAGTAAGGAGGAGGAGGAAGAGAGCCAGGGGATGGGAGGGGCCCCTGCCCTAGGCTCACCGTCGATGGAGGTAAGGATGACTCGAGAGTGGTCGTAAGCAATGACGTTGGCGTAGCGGTTCTTCGGCTTGTTCACCTCCAGGTTTGAATTCTCCCACGTGAACTGCTGTCCCGGGTCAATTGACTGCAGGGAAGGAAAGAGGCAGGTGGAGAGGGGTAATAGCCGATCTCTACCTAGCGTGGTGCCCACATCTGCCTTTGCTCCCAGGCCACAGTACAGGCTCTGTCCCGTGGTGCTGGGGAAGGCTGAGCCCCAGCTCCCCAGCGATGGAGCACAGAGGCTACCATGGAACTGGTCAGCAAGGTGACAGACTGAAGACTCCTCTCACCAAGGTACCAAATCCCCCTGCCTAGGAGAGTGGTAGAGGTGGGGAGTGGGCAGGGGAAGTCCCTCAAGCCCTGCACCCAGCTAGCCAACGAGGGCAGAAGTGAGAGGCGGCCAGCTGTGCATGACCCAATGCTGCTGGGCTCCAGACACCGCTGCATGGCCTCGCCCAGCTCTCCTCCTCCCTCTCCGGCTGTTCCTTCTCGGAGGCAGGACACAGTGCTTCTCCGGGGTTCATTCCTAGGCCCTCTTTGCACTCTCCAACCTTTCCTGGATGACCTCACGGCCGTATGCTGGAGCTGACGTAACTCAGCTGTAGCCCAGAGTCTCCCCTGAGCCCTGGTCTGCAGAGCCCACTGGCCCCTGACATCCCACCAGGATGCCCCACACTTCTTCAGTCTCAGCCCTTGCCAAGCTGAGCTCATTAGCTCCCCTGTGCAAACCTGGCTCTGCTGCTGGGGTTCCATCTCGGTGAAGGGCTCTGTCCTCATTTACCCCAAAGCTGTGGCCACAACCTGCCAGTAGTCCTCCAAACTCCTCTGTGCCCCCTCTCTCATCCGTCACCATGGCCCAGTGCTCCCCCAGCTCCTTGGCTCTCACCAGCCTGCTGCCAGGGCTTCAGCTGGGCCACCCCTGCTCAGACTGGGCATCTCCCTTACACCTTCCTTTGCCCTTTCCCTGCCTCCTTCTGTCTTGCAGCCAGAACTATCCTTATAAAATGCCAATCTGATGATCAACTCTCTGCTTAATGCCTTCCATGGTTCCTTGTCACTTCGGATGACAACAGCAGCTGACTCTCAGCAAAAACTTACCGTGTGTGTGGCGCTATTCTCTGCGCTCTGTATTCTCTCTCCCAATCCTCCCATGAAACCAGTTCTATTATTACCCTCCTTTCACAGATGAATACGACCCCAAGTTCTCAGCACAGCACAACACTTGCTTGTTGGCTTCTGCACCAGCCAGTTACTCTCCCCAGGTCAGTGAACACTTCTGTGAGACCCCAGCACACCCCACCCCTAGCCTGCCTGCTTCGTGCTGCTGTCGGAGGACCTTCTCTGCATATCTGCACATTTACCAACATGGCACGAGGTCACATTTATGTATCCGTCTGCACTCATCTCCCTACTGACTGAGTTCCCTGTGGGCACTTGTCTCCACACTCCCAGTGGCAAGCACAGGCTAAGTGCTTGATGATGCTCATCATTAAAGGTAACAGAGCTATCGGAACCTGGCTGCAGAAAAGCTCTCGGCTGGCCAGGGTGGCCAGAGGCGGCTTCCTGAAGGAGGAAGATCTGTAAGGGGAGCACAGACGCGAGCAGAAAAGTGGCAGAAGGTGAGAGGAGGACACCGCGGGCCTGGACAGTGGGGTGCAGGGCCCCACAGGAGGAAGGGTTAGTGGGACGTGGAACTGGATGAGTGAAGGCCTCATGGGAACTGGAGGCAGGGAGCCTGACTCAGTGGCTCCATCCCCCCCGTGGTGGGGCCCTGTGCAGGGCAGGCCCCCCAGTGGGAGCTCCACAGGAAGAGGGAGCACCCTGTCCTCTAGGCAGATGTGATCATCAATCCACCTGCCAAGCTCAATTTCCTCTGCAGAAACCTGACCCACAGCCCTTGGAAGTGGAGCCCTGGTGCCCAGGACAGCAAGCACAGTGGAGGGTGGACGTGTGACTGGAGGGAAAGGGATGCACAGGCAGGGCAGAGCTAGCCCTTCAATCACCCACCCATCCATCCATCATCCACCGAGGTGAATCCCCTGCCAGGCCTGTGCTGGGAGGGGGGACTGAGTGGGGTTGAGGCAGGAGATGCTTTAACAACACCTTCACCAGTACTCCTCAGAGGAGTCTGGGCTCTCCCTATCTCCTCCTTCACTAGCAAAGCACCTCTCCAGCTGGCAGTTAGAAGCCTTCACTCCAGGTCATGGAGCAGTGCTCTGAAGTCTGAGCCCCCAGCGTGCGTGCATGCTCAGTCGATTTAGTCGTGACTTTCTGCATGACCCTTTGTGACTCCGTGGACGGCAGCCCACCAGTTTCCTCTGTCCATGGGACCCTCCAGGCAAGAACACTGGAGTGAGTTGCCACTTTCTTCTCAGGGGATCTTCCCATCCCAGGGATCGAACCCACGTCTCTTATGTCTCCTGCACTGGCAGGTGGGTTCTTTACCGCTAGCGCCTCCTGGAAGCAGGCAGGGTAGAAACCACAGTGAAGGAAGCACCTGGAGCAGGAGGGTTTATGCAGCCCAGGCGGCAGGAGTCAGGCTCCCAGACTCCCCATCTCTGTGACAGACACTCTGAGCACACGCATGTGCAGGCACAGGCTGCCAGACAGCTTCCACTACTCATCAGTGACGTGACCTTAGACAAGCCATTCCCTTCTCAGAGCCTCAGCCTCCTCATCTGTAAGATGGGATAACACCAGTTCCCATTTCATAGGGTTGTAGGGAGGACATAAATAGATGGTGTATGCAGAGTGCCTAGCCTGGAGCTGGCTGGCAGGGAGCTCTCTACAAATGCCAGCTGTTATTACTGATTGTGTTTATGACCTTCTATCTGCCTCCGTTAGCACAGGGGCATGTGACTTTGTGTCCTAATCTTGGTGTGCCTGAAAGGTCTTGACCAGGCCTGGTACCTAAGAAGCTGATTTCCCCACTGGCTACTGCTGACCCCTTCAGTCTGTGCTCTTGGGCAGCCTGGAGCCCACCACCCACTCCCCAAACACACAGCAGGGGCCTGAGGCAGGACAGGAGCTGGCCTGGGGCCAGGCATATGGTGGTGGGGGTGGTGGCGGTGAAGGGACGTCTCACCTCGTACTCCTGGGAGAACTTGAGGCCATCATTGGCTTTGAGGCGCTCGATGTTGTCAGCTAGGTCGGTGATGGGGATGGGCGGGTGGTCTCGCATACCTGGGAGCAGGGCGGGCACATGAGCAGAGTTAGCGTGGGGCCTGAGCGGGGGGCGGAGACAGCCCGATGCATGGATGTGCGCATGTGAACACGTGTGACTGGCATGGAGACAGCAGCACATGCGGCGACAGGGGTGGTAGGGCACACGGCGGCCAGGGGACGGGAAGGGTCAGGGCGGGGGGATGTATGCCGTGGGCACGAGTGGGCATGGCCTTGCGACGCGGTGCTGAGTGGCTGGCCCTTCTCCCAGGTCAGGGCCGGACGCCCAGGTGGAGGGCAGCAGACGGGACGGGGCTGGGCTGCTTCAGCCTGTGCCCCACCCGCGGGCCCTCCTCTGGACAGCGCTCCTGCCCTCAAGGCGCCAGTCACCATGGGAGGCTCTGTGACCTCATCGTCCCAGCACCCAGCATGTGGATGGAGTGATCATGACGTACGGAGATACGGCAGAGTGATGAGGAAGAGCTCGGAGGGAGAGGGAGAGGAGAGGAGGGAGACACTGGGGTGAGGAGGTGGGAGAGGCACCGGAAAGGAGTTGGACTGAGTCGGGAGGTGGGAGAGGCAGAGACAAGAGGGGGCGGCCGGAGGAAGGGGGAGAGGCGAGGAGAGAGTGGGATGGGGCGGTGAGAAGGTGGAGCAAAGACAGGTAAAGGGAAGAGAAGAGCTCAAGGGAGGAGAGAGGCGACGGGTGAGAGATAGAGGAGACACACAGAAGCCAGAGTGGGCCCCAGGCGGGGAGCGCGAAAAACTAACTTGAGATATTCGGGCAACTGGGGACACTGGAACCTGCAGAGAAAAAGAACAAAAACAGCGGGGCCAGAGAAGGACACCCGTTAACCTCTGGTTACATCGCCCTTGGATCGCAGCCAGTGGGGGTCTGGGGAGCTCGGAGGGCTGGCCCACCTTAGCCCCTTCTGCTCCACCCCGCCCAAGTGACAGACGCCCGTCTCCCACCCCCTAGAGCCTGCACGGCCTTGGGGGCCTCTTCCTGTGATGAAATTCTAGGTTCAAGCCAACCTCGTGGCCTCTGGTAACCAAGTTTGACCCTGGCTATTTCCAGATCATTTGGCAAAAGAAAAGTGTGCTTTTAGAGAGAGGGAAGGCACGTGTGGCGAGAAACAGAAGGGTGAGTCCCCCAGTAAGGATGGGCAGATGGAGACTGTGTCGCTCTCTCAGTTTTTCTGTGCATTTCAAGCATCTTCAGAAGGAAAGTTAGATTACGAGAGAAAATAATAAACATTTGCTGAACTAAAAACATGGGAAGGGGGACCCTCAGCGGTGCCACCATTCCAGCCAACCCTTCTTTCTGGTCACTGGTTCCCCTCCCTGGTTAACCCTGTGCATAGAGACCCCTCTCCCAGCCAGCAGCCTCGTCCCCTGACCTCAGCACCTCTGATGACCCTCACCATGCCCTGCCCCAAGGCCCGCCCCAGGCCATGGCCTCCTGACCTTCTGGTCCCCCATCCCTTATAACACCACCTCGGATCCCCTGTGCTCCACCCTGCCTTCCCTTCTCAGATCCCCACAGCCACAGGGATCCAGATCCCGGCAGGGCCTGCATATCCACTGGCTCATCCCCCACTGACAGTGCCTCAACCCGCTGAAAGGCTCCTTGCCCGGGACTCGGACCTCTCCAAGGTTCCAACTGCCAAAGCCACAGGCTCTCGCACAGCCCCCTCAGCCTGGCCTCAGAGGAACTCCTCTCTCTGTCTGGCTCCCCATCCTTGGCCATCCTTGCATCTATCCTTCCTCAACATTCCAGCTCCCTCCCTGGCTGCTCCTGGGCCACGCTCTCCCCTCTCTGCGCCCTTCTCCGGGGAGAGCTCATCTATTTGCAGGCTTTGACCGCTGAGTGCTCCTCAGCACCTCCCCATCCTGTGGTTCCCGCCAAGATGTCGGTGTGGAGGTCCCCGTGGACCTGCCATCCCACTGCTCAACCAGCAATCACAGAGCCATCCTGGGACCCCTGCCCCTATTTCCTCACCCCACGGAGAATCAAGCCCAAGCTCTGCTGCTCAGCCAGGCCCCTACGACCAGCACCACGGCCAGGTCCTCAGCACCTTCACAACGGTCTGCCGCCCTGGGTTCTCCCCCTCCAATCTGCCTTCCACACCATAGCCAGGGTGACGCTTCTAGAGCTGAATTCTGACCCCAATGCTCCCCTGCTGAAAACCCTTCATGCCTCCCTGGCACCCTCAAGATGAAGTCCAAACCCCTTAGCCTGGCATGAGGCATGCTCTGTGGCTCACCCTCCAGACTCAGCTCTGGGTTCCAATGCTACAGGACACAGTGCCCCCCAGCTGCTTATGCACCTGCCTCTGTCACCGAAAGGAGCTCTCTCCCAGCCCCTCTGCCTGACTAAGGCCCCTAGGGCTTCGCATCCCTCTCAGGGGCAGCTTCTCTGCCCTCCAGACCCGAGCACCCCAGAGTTCCGACTCCTTGCAGATCTGACCACACCTGGTTGCAACAGCCTGGCTCTCTCCCTCTCAGGACACGTGCACTCGGAGTGTTGTCAGGAAGCCCAGGGTGCAGGAAGAGAGCCGAAAACCCCAGGTGGGCCCATAGCTGACTCCAGGATCAAGCACCAGACACAAGAATGAACGCGTCTCCAGAATTCTGTGGTCAGGAAACTTTCCCATAAAAGGCCAGAGAGTCAATATTTTTGGCTTTAAGGACATATGTATCATATCTACTAAACTGCTCTAGAGTGAAAACGGCCACAGACAGTACATGTATGAAAGGGCATGGCTGTGTTCCAATAAAACTTTATTTTCAGAAACAGGTGGTGGGCCACATTTGGCCACAGGCCACAGTTTGCTGATCTCTCATTTAAATGATTCTAGCCTTTGAGTCTTCCTGCTGAGGGCCCAGATATTCTGGAATAGAAACAAGCTGCTCCTGCTATGCTCCTGTCTGAATCTCTGACTCATAAAAGCTGTGAGACTAACATCACTGCTGTTGTTTCCAGCCATGAAATGGTGCGGTCATTCAGCATTCAGGGCTAAGTAGTTCGTGTGTGCTATAGCTCACTCATTCACGGGCTCTCAACAAGACCCACCATGTGCACAACCCAAGAGATGGCGGTGGGGGAAGACAATTCCTGGCTTCACAGAGCTCAGACTGTCACTGAGGCAACCCCAGCCCAGGGTGAGAGGTGTCATGATGGAAAGAGCACCTGGGAGCTGAGGAATGACCCTGCCTCCCCCGGGAAGAAGTCTGAGCTGTGTCTGCTGGGGTGCAGACAAGGAATGATATCCAGAGAGCCCACGACAGTGGTGGGGAAGGAGGGGCAGGCACCAGGTCCTCTGCTGGGTCCTAGGGCTCACACGGAAAATCTGGGCCCAGCCATCAGGAAGGGTGAGGTGCAGACATCCCCATCCTGCCACAAGATCGGATGAGCCACCCCCCCGAAAAAACCCCTCTTCTGGGTGCAGGGGTCAGAATGCAGGTACAGGGGCTGCCACCCCGGGGCTGGGATGTGGGTTCTGTGAAGGTCCCGGACCTATATTTGGAGGGCTTGACTGAAGACAGGTCAGGGTCTAAGGAGCTTCACCCCACCCACCGAGGCTTCCAGGCCTTGCAGCGCCTGTCCGGCCACTGGATACGGGGTTCCTTGGTCACTTCATCACAGTCGATGGGTTCAGGGAGAAGGGGGGAAGGCAGGAACAGGAAACGGGGGCCAGGGTGAGGCCAGGGTCCCTGGGCGGAGACCGGCACACCCAGGCGGGGCAGGCAGGCTGGGGGAGCCACCCTACCTGGGGTCTGGTAGTTGAGCCGCCGCATCTCCACAGGGTCAGAGGAGTGGGCCAGCAAGGAGTCCTTCAGCCCAATTGACTGCTCGTCCTTGGATGATGGGGAGTGGGTCCTTTTCCTGGAGAGGCAGAAGGGTGGTTGGTGAGAACCGAGGTCCAGGCGGAGGACAGAGACACGTGGCATGGCCGGCTGCCCCAGAGCTCTGTGTCCACAGCTCTGCCCCTCCCATCCCGGCCTGGGGTCTCTGAGCGCAGGGGAGCCAGGGCCAGAGCAGCCTCACAGGGTGGGATGGGGAGGGAGCAGGGGTAGGAGTGGACAGTGGGCCAGCACAGCAAGAAAGGAAGGGGTCGCAGAGGCTGGTGGCTCCTTCCCACGGGGACAGGTCACGGCTGGGCAGTGGCTGCTGTCCGCAAGACCCCCACGCTGAGGCAGCAGGAGTCACCAGGAATAGACATGCAAACAACACATAAGATATGCAAACATCACAGAGCTGGGCCCCCGCTGCCTGGCTCTTGGGATCAGGGTAAAGGCGCAGAGCAGCAGGGAAAGGCGTTCCCCTAGCTGTGCAGAGTCTTCCCTTGCTGGCCTCGGCTCCCCAGTCTACAGGGACAGGATCAAAGACAGACTGTGGGGTCCACCTGCTGACAAGTGTCCACGGCTTCTGCGCAGTGGACACAGCTGTGTCGGGGAGGAAACTTATGCGAGTGTGCGTCAGTGTGCACCACACACTTCCCCACTGCCCTGCAGCCGGCGCTCCTTGCACACAGGCCAGGCTCTGTCTCCTGCAGCGCTGCGGTGACCTCAGACACCTGGGAGCCTGGGGGCAGGCTCTGGGGAGTTCCGAGTCGGCCTGTGCATGCATGGGCAGCATCAGAGTTTTGAGCTAAGCCTGCCTCCTGAGAAGGGGCACCCCCTGTGCAGGGCACAGGTGGAGAGAGTGACAGCCAGCCCCGGTGTCTGCTGAGCTGACCAGACAGCCGCAGGCCAGGAGGCTTCCGGTCCAAGCAGCGCCCCTCCCCGATGGGCCCGCAGTGCGCACGGGGACAAGAAGTGAAGGGGGAGGCATGTGAAGAGAAGGAAGGACTCCTACCTTTCTTGTTTACTAGGTCCCGAGAGACAGGCAAGGACAGAAGAAAGGAACCGTCACTGTTTCCGCCACACACACTCAGGCCCTCTCATGACACAGGGGGGCACTGCGGGCCGATCTACGGCACCCACGTGGCGTTCACAGGGAGGGGGTCACCTCTCCTGGCATACGCCAGGACCCAGATGGCAGTGGAGGGGGCTTGAGTGGGCGTGGGAGTCGCTCCTCAGGCTCCCCACCCAGGGATCTTCCAGCCCTGAACCAGGCGAGCTTGTCCCTATTCAGCCTGGGAGGAAGGAGCTAACTTCAGGTAGCAGGCACTGGGTCTAGGTCAAGGGTCAGGGTCAAGGGCAGGGAGAGACGGGGCACTGGGCACAGGCCCCCTTGGGTGTGTACCTGTGTGCAGACACAAGGAGCAACAAGTGGGCGCTGACAGCCTTGTGCTGGGTGCTGGGAACAGGCCCAGCGATGTTCCCATGGCAGCACCACCAGACAGTGGGGGACAGAGTGAGCAGGGAGTGGGAGGGGCCTGGCAGAGCCTCGTGGCCCCAGAGCCTGGAAAGGCGTCTCCAAGGATGGGACAAGAGTGCAGTGGAGGGGCGCAGGCCAGGCCGGTGATGATGGAGGGGTGGTGGCAGGGGCCAGAGCAGCCAGGCATCTGATGGACCGTCAGGCTGCAGACAGGCTATAAAACTCTCCAGTTAAAGCCGAGTTTTATATTGAGGGTGACAAAGTAAATCTTTGCAAATACCCTTCAGGCTGGGAGGAGGACAGAGAGGAACGGGCACGGTAAGAAGAGGAGGAGGCCACAGCTATGCAAGAGGCAGGACTGAGGCGTGCCACGTGCGTGTGCATCACCTCGTGGGGAGCTCACGGTGGGGTGGGGGGCAGGTCAAGTGATATTCACGAGAGACTGGGGGGTAAGTGGGAGGGAGGAGGGTCCAGGGTGACACCTGGACTTCCGGTTGGTAACTGGGTGGGGGCCCATCCCCTGTGACAGGGACCCTGTGGGGAGGGCTGTGAGGAGGGTCAACACACCCTCTGTCTGGGAAAGCTGTGGATGGTGTGGTCACAGCGGGCACTGAATAAACATCTGTCAAGTGAGTGTCCGTGGGCACGAGGACCTGGAGCTGGGTCTGGACCTCTCAAGGCCTCGGCAGGGGAGACAGGCTGGGAGTCATCTAGGGCTGGTGGCAGAGGGGATGCTGAAGGTAAGAGGCCAGGAGGAGGTGGTGTTTTGAAGCTGAGAGACACACAGGCTCATATCCACCAAAACACAGAGATGGACAGACGGACATGGCCCAGGGATGCACCTGAACAAATCCTTTGGGAAGATGCGCGGCTGCTCATCACACCCAGGCTCACACTAGTGGGCGTGCACACATACTGCTTTGCTCTCCTGGCTCCCCTCCGAGCCCAGGAGCGTGCACCCCGGGCTGCAGGCTGGCGTGGCTGCCCCGGCCTGCATGTGCCTGGCCGGGGCGGGCCTGGGGGTCCACGGCAGCTGGCCGTCCACCAGAGTGCTCACCTCTTGAACAGAAGAATGGCGATGACAATGAGGACGATGAGGATGACTGCCAGGACAGGGCCCGTCACCCACAGCAGCTCGGGTTCCTCCTGCTGCTGGGCTGGTGTCACCTGGACCACGATCTCGTCGGAGTAGGGGCTGCAGGCATAGCGCTTCTGTGACCCAGTGGAGGAACAGCAGAGCGGGTGAGCCCCGGGGTGAGACTGCCCATCCTCCAACCCCCAATCCTGGAGAAAGGGCTCTGGGCCGGGTCTCCCGGAACTAAGAGGTTGACCTGGGCCTGGTCAGCTCACTGGGCCCCTAGGGCCAGGTCAGGTTGGCCTTCTGGATCCTAGGGGTTAGTGCCCTGAGACTGCAGTGCAGGTCTGGGGCCTCTGGGGTGTCTGAGACGGTCTGGGGGTGTCTGGTCAGGCCTGGGGTCTTGGGTAGACCTGGTCCACGGGTTCCTTCAGGGAGGCGAGCACAAAGCACTGGTAGCTCAGGTCTGGAGACAGCGGCCGGTTGTAGAAGCCCTGGTAGTTCTTCTTGTCCCCCAGGGTGAAGGTCTCCGGGAGAACGTCCACCTGAGCGGCCACGTATGGCTTCAGCCGCTCCGTCTGCCGTCGGCGCCGCTCCCTGCCACCCTGCTCGATGGCCTCCAGCAGCTGGCAGCAGAGCAGAGGAGTTACACAGGGGCCTTGGAGCACACGCTCCTGGGCTGAGGCTAGGCTCACCATGCATGTCAAGGGCCTGAGCCTGGCCTGACACTGAGGCTAGGCTCACCATGCATGTCAAGGGCCTGAGCCTGGCCTGACGCTGAGGCTAGGCTCACCATCCATGTTAAGGGCCTGAGCCTAGCCTGACTCACTGTCCGTGTAGAATCACGCCAGGCACCAGCAGGCAGTGCCATTCCTCCCAGCCAACCTGCTAAGAAGGGGCCCTCTGGGTAACCTGCCCCTCACCCTCACCAGAGAGGGCTGGCTGCCCACCACTGCTAGGTTCCACTTGAGCCCATCTGTGGCCTCTAGACCCCTGGAGACTGCAAGGATCACAGGGCCCGAGATTCTCTAGATCTGAGAGATGTCTCTGTCACCTCACACCCCAGGGGATCCTCCATAAACCCCTCTGGGGAGGTCTCGGTAAGCCCTCCAGGAGTTCTCTGAAAGCTCCCAGGAGCCAGCTCAGAGTGCGTCTCCTTAGAGACGCAGGCAGGCTGCCAATCAGAGAATAATTCCAGTTTGGGGGGAGTCCCCAGGGCACAGCCAACCAGTGCAATGGGACTGCCATCAGGGCTGCCCTGGCCGGGTCCCCAGGCACCTCGTCCAGCTCCAGCTCCTCGGGCGTGCTCCACTGTGGCGCCAGCATGCTCCCTCCCATGCGGTCGATGGGCACCACCATGATGTAGAACCACCTGGGTGGGCAGAGGCGAATCAGGACCGTCCTCCCCTGGCTCTTGCATGGCCAGCCCCGCCCTCCTCCCCCCACCCCCTCGAGACATGTCTGCACACCTGACGAGTGTGGGGTCCTGCACGCGGGGCATGGTGAGGGTGAAGCGGCCGTCCTCGACGTAGGCTGAGGCCGGCAGTGGCTTGTGCGGCAGGAGGTCGGGGGCCGTGCGGATGGACACGAGGTGTTGCAGGCCCCCCGCGCTGCTGCCGCGGTTCATCAGCACAAATGAGTATTCAGTGTTGGGCTGCAGGTCTGCGATCAGCTTCCGCATGGAGTGCCCGTCCACCTCCACGCTCTGCCCGTTGTACAGGATCTGCACGGGAGGGGAAAGGGGGCGCAGGCAGCGCATTCAGGTGAGGGGCCCCTGCCCAGGCCTGCGGGACAGGGCTTTGTGAACGCAGACGCGCGGGCGGGGACTGCGACGTGGGCCCCGCAGCGGGACTGCATGTTTCGGGCCAGCTGGCCCCACCTACCCTGAAGGGCACTGCTGACTTGTAGGAGTCGGGCACCTCCCAGCTGAGCAGCACGGATGTCTTCATTGCAGCCTCCACACGGAAGTTCTTGGCAAACACTGTAGGGACGTAAGGAGGGAGGAGTCACCTCTGGCTGCCTAAGGGGGATAAACGGGCCTGGAGGGCTCCCCGCTGGGAAGAGACTGGCCGGGGGCAAGGTGCGGGGGATTAGGGATGGCTGCCAAGGGCCAGGACCCCCACTCCCACCAGCTTCCACTGCACACAGTTCAGCTCCCAGCCCCAGCTCTTCCTTATGGTGAGAGCCAAGCAGGGCAGAAGCCACAGGACCTGTGGTCAGGCTCTCCAGAAGGGCACGGGTGAAGCTGGAGCTTACAGACAGCAGGTCAGAGTGACCAGAGGTCAGTGGGACTCGGTCACGAGAAGCCATGTGGCCGCGCACCAGAGCACAGTGGACCGTGTTCACTAGAGGTCAGGGGGTTGTGGCCCCAAGAGGTTAGTGTTGCATACCCAAGAGCGGTGATACAGTCATAAGAGATCAGTGGGTCAAGGTCACGAGAGATTGGAGTTGCCCAGCAGAGGTCAGTAGGCCAAGGACAGCAGAGGTCAGAGGCCACACACAGAGAATGTGGCGCCTGTTCACTAGAGGTTAGTGATCATGGTCATGAGAGATTGGAGTGTCACACACCAGAGGTTGGTGGCTCACAGTCGCCAGAGGTCAGTGAGTCAAGGAGAGCAGAGGTCCCCAGGCGTAGCCACGTGCCCGCAGCACACACCTTGCTCCACGGGCATGGTCCGGGACTGGATGCTGGGGCTGAGCGGGCCGGCGCCTTTGCTGGTGCGTGCGCGGACCTTGATGTCGTATGTGGTATCTGGCTTGAGGCCGGAGAGCGTCAGGTGGGTGTCGGTAGTGACATTCTGAAGCTCCTGCTGGCTGTTGATGTCACGGTACACCACGGTGTAGTTGGTGATGCGCCCGTTCCTCTCCGCCAGCACTGGGGGGTCCCAGATCAGTTCCGTGGTAGATGTTGTCAGCCCTATCACGCGCAGGTTTTGGGGGAAACCGCTGGGCACGTCCTCGGGGGTCGTGACTTCCTTCTCGAACTCCTCGCCCAGGCCGGCCCGGTTCTTGGCAGCGAGCCAGAAGATGTAGGTGGCCCCTTTGTGCAGGCCAGTGACTGTAAAGTGCTGGTCATCCTTGCCAAAATCGATGGTGTTGGGCCGCGCCTCATCGGCTCGGCGGTACTGCAGCCGGTAGCCCAGGAGCTCCCCGGGCAGCTCCTTGGGCGGGTGCCACTGGAGCAGCGCCGTGTTCATGGCCGTGGTGCTGACCATCATGGTGGGCCGTCCTGGGACTGAACAGCCACACACTGGGCTCCGGCCCTGCCCTCCTCTCGGCCCCACCCTCAGCTCCCGACCCCAAACCCTCACTCACCTGCCCCCGTGGTCGTGACAATTTTGGGCTTGCTGCGGGCACCGTCCCCCTTGGTGGTGTAGGCGGCCACGGTGATGGAGTAGGTGGTCTCCGGAGTCAGGCCGCTGATGGTGGTTTCCTAAAGGAGGAGGAGGGGCCCATTCCCATCACAGGAGAGCAAGCAGGGACCAGACCGGGCCAGCCACCCCAGGCACACGGGGCCAGAGGTCTTGGGAGGGGGGCTGTGCAGTGCTGGACCCTGCGGGAGGCAGTAAGGCAGGTGGATGTGCGCCCAGGAGGACCCAGCCTTTCTGGGGAGCCACAAGCCTAGGGCAGGCAAGCTGCTCATTCTTCCTTTCAGACAAGAACAAAGGGCCACACTGTTCCTTCACTGCATTGTACTGTGAATGACACCTCGTGAGGTCTGGGTACACGTGACACACAGGGCAGACAGCCTCGCACGCACGTAGCACCTCGCTCGGCCCTTGTCACACACACCCATGCAGCCTGCGGCTTCTCCTGCACCCGCAGGCGGAGGGCCACCTATAGACACTAAGGCATGCACACGCACGCCACAGAGGGAGGTGGAGGGGCGGGCCGAGGCGCCACCCTGCAGGACAGAGTAGGACCCCTGTCCCCACCCAGGCCCTGGCTCTGTGAGCACCGTATGCCTTGCAAAGCTTGCTGGGGCAGGGAGGAGAGATGAAGAAGACAGGGAACCCCCCACCCTGGGGAGCATACTGTCCCCAGTGACGCCTGAAAAGTCAGCCAGGGCAGTGTCCCCTTGCCTTGGCAGGCCCTACCCATATGCCCATTTCCAGCCAAGGCATCATTTCCAGAGACATGCGGAAAAACACCATGGGAGGCCAAGCCACACCACACAGAGGGAACAGTGGGAGGAGGGAGGGGACCACCGCACAGTGGGAACAGAGCTGTCACCACCAGCCCTGGCGCCCCTCCAGCTCTGAGCCTCGAGTGGGGCTGCTGCAGCCGCCACCAAACCCTCGCAGACCCCTTCTGCCCTGGCTGGAGGGTCTCCCAGGGCTGGGGCTCCAGAACACACCGATGCCGGAACCCAGTCCCCAGACCCGCCTCCCAGCCTGGGCCTAGAGCAGGTGATTTTTCACTCCAGGGATCAATAAGGCCTAACGATCAGGATCGGATTTAACTCCATCCCCATCTGGCCAGAGCAAGGGCCAGGGCCCGGTCGATCTCGAACACTGGCCTGAAATTGCTGCTTGACAGGCGAGAAGTAAGGATTAGAGAAAATGCCAATCGCTGCTCAGCTCGGGGCTCGGCGTAAATGCCAATTTTCTCCAGATGTGGCTGGTGCCCTGTGGATCTTGCCGGCTCAGGCTGGGAGGAGAGGCGGGGGAGGGGGAGTGTCCCATGAGCCCAGCCTAACCCAGGTCTTGCCCGCGCTCGCACACCTCTTACTTACATAGTCCTCCGACTCCTCTGGCTGCCACTGACCGCGGGAGAGGGAGAGAAAGGGAGACAGGATGTGAAGGACTCTGGCCCTGAGGGGCCTGGCTGGGGGAAGGCTGGTGGCAGGCACAGGCCAGAGGGGTGGCACCCCAGGACCACTCGCCATCCGAAGATCCCAGCCCCTGCCTCACAAGCCCAGCTGGGGGCACCAGGGCTGAGGAGGGGAGACCTGGAGGGCAGAGGGCCAGAGCAACAGGGCACCCTGACATTGAGGGGTTGGAGGGCGCTGCCTGGAGGTGCTTAGAGGGAGAGGCTGCCAGACTTGAGGGGGTGGGTCCTACAGCTCAGGCAGAGGGGTGGGGAGACACCGAAGTGTCTGTATTGTACATGGAAGTGGCTGTATGGGTTTGCTGGGAACAGTCCTGGTCTAAGCTTGCTGTCCTGGTATGATCATTCACAACATCTCCTTTTACTCTCAGAAGCATACCACTCGGGAAGACAGATTATGCAGTGTGCTCTAGGCAAGTGATGTTGTCCCAGGAAGGGACAGAAAACTGAACCCAGCCAGACACGAAAGCCCTGCCTCTGTGGGTGAGTCCAACCCTAAGTGCAGCCTGAAGAACACCGGTCTGATCCCAGCCTGTGGGACGGAGGTGGTGTGAAGAGCCAGACAGGGTTGGGGGGGGCAGTTTTGCATTCTAGGGGGGAAATCAGGCTCCACCCCCTCACGGCCCTGATTCTGGACAGAAAGCCCTTCAGCACAGACATGCTGCTGGAAGGGGCGGGGCAGACTGGTCAGCAAGATGACAGAGGCTGTGAGTGCCAAGTTCAGAGTCTGGACCCTGCCCCACAGGCACTGGGAAAGACCCAGTTCCTTCCCAGGATGCCTGAACATCAAGATAGGAAGGCACAGATCTGGGCTGGCACTACTGCTGCTGCTGATTCTCAATACGTTCTTCTCCAGGCTGTGGTGCACAGAGGGTGGAGAGAGGAAGGTCCTGGGGCACTGCAGGGCTGGGGGGTGAGAGCCGTCCAGCACAGCACAGGAAGCGGGGCCATGACATCGCCAGACCATGGGGTCCTCTGGTTCAACCACCTCACAGTGCTGGTCTGGTATCTGTCCAACAATCCCAGTTGCTCCTGTTCTGGGAAGCTGTCTTAGAAAGTTCTTGCAAGGAGTGTGAGACAAGATATGGGAGGAGGCCCTTGGCCGTCCCTCCTGGCCTCAGCCACTTTCTAAGGTGTGGCTGGGCCCAGCCCTGCTCTAGGTTCCTTGCCTAGGGGGATGGGGGATGCCCCTGCTATCCAAGCCAGGCGTAGGTGTGGAGGGCCTTGCAAGGGGGAGGCTGAGAGACAAGAAGGGAAAGAGAAACAGGTTGAGGCAAAACACAGGGCCAGAGGACGGAAGGGATCACAGGAGAGAAGAGAACAGATGAAAATGCAGTCAGCGAGAGAGACAGAAACAGAGAGGAAGGAAAAACAGACCACAGGGATGAAAAGAGACGGGGAGGTGGAGTCAGCGACCACGAGAAACACACTTGAGATGGAGACACACACATGAAAGAGACAAGTCTGGCCAAACAGTCGTGGGGGGCATGCATGCCACTGATGAGGCCTGGGCTGAGCAGATGGTGCTGTGGGGAAGGACAGGCTGTGATGTCCTTGACCAGGTGCTGAGGGGACAGCTGGGCCCTGTGGCCAGGCTGGGGACCAGGCCCCATCTGCTCACCTCCTGGCCTGGAGCACAATGACCCAGTCCGGGTGTCGGGGGCTACAAAGGCGGGTCCTCCACCTTCACTCAGCTTCCCTAGAGCTCGGGCGCATGTTTACCTCCTGTCACAGGAGACTGAGACCAAGAGGACAGTGCCCTGCGTCCTATGGCCCAGCTCCCTCCTAACCACTCGGGACCAGAAGGGGGCACCCGAAGAGAAGCAGCTTCTCTGGAGCCGCAGTGGCTGCAGCTGTGCTGCTGGCCCCCCTGGGGCGGCAGGGCCGGAGGGAGACCATTCCCGGGATGCTTCTGGGTGGGTGTGTCCACCCACGGAGGCTCCAGGAAGAGCCCTCAACCTGCCCCAGGAATGCAGTCACAGGCCCGCCTTCTCCCCCTGCTCCCTTATCGCTGGGCAGAGTGCGCCCTCTGGGCAGAAAACTGAACCCAGCTGGACACGAAAGCCTGCCTGCCTGTGGGTGAGTCCAACCCTAAGTGCAGCCTGAAGAACACCGGTCTGATCCCAGTCTTCGGGACGGGGTGGTGTGAAGAGCCAGACAGGGCGGGGGGTGGGGGGAGCGGTTTTGCATTCTTGGGGGGATATCAGGCTCCATCCCCTCACGGCCCTGATTCTGGACAGAAAGCCCTTCAGCACAGACACGCCGCCAGGTGTCGTGAATCTTCAACAGAATGTGTGGGGAGGGAAGTCGTGGTAGCAATTACAGGCCTTTCCCAGGAATCCTGAGACCTGGTCTCTTATCTGAGCTCAGCCACCCCTTCCTGGGAAGTTCTGGCCCGCTCGCACAGTCTCCCAGTGCCCCAGGCTCTCCTTCTGGATAGCCAACCAGTGCTGAGAATACCCTAGGAATCTCACCCCAAGCTCCTGGGCAGAAGCACCATCCCCTGAAGACGGAAGGCTGTAGAGGTGTGAGTGAGACAGGCTGTGAGCCCAGCCCTTGAGAGCCAACATCAGCCTGCCCCGATTCACGGAACTCTGCCGGGACAATAGCCGAAGGGGGGAGGTGACCGCCCCGGCTGTGAGAGGAGGAAGGCACAGCTCGAAAACCCAGCCTAACAGACAGTGGGTGCATTTCCTGCAAGCCACCAAGGAGGGCTTAGGGGTGGGGGGATGAGGCCTGGGGGCGCGCCGACAGAGCTCCACACTCCTGGCACCGGTGGCTGAGCCAGAGGTGACTGCCAGGCTGGGACTGCCACCAGGGCAGGTGGGGCTGGCCGAGCCTGGGTTGGGACAGCTCGGGCAGACCCAAGACAGAGGAGGGAGTGATCCTGGCAGCTGGCCCTAACCTCCTGGTCTCAGCGCTTCCCCAAATGCCACGGCTTGTCTTGGTGACTTGTCTTGGTGTCACCGGCCCTCTGAGAGCAGGCAGGGGAGGGGAGCAAACCTGGGCTCCAAAGAGGAAGTGCAATGCGACGGCCTCCCCGCCTGCCCGCCGACCCCACCACCTCCCAGGGGCACACCTGGGCCTCGGCCAGCATGACGTCCTGGATGATGGGGGCGCCACGGGGCTCGCCGTTCTCCAGCCGCACGTAGGTGACCTGGTAGCCGCGGATCTGGCCGTGCTGCTTGCTGGGGACGGGCAGCTTCCAGGAGACGCGCACGGCAGTGGAGTTGAGCGGCTCCACCTCCACCTTCCGCGGTGGTCCGCTGGGCACTGGGGACCAGGAGGAGGAGGAAGTCAGGTGCGTGGAGAAGGAAGTCAGGCAGGCACAGTGCAGCTCCAGAGCCATGCCTCCGCACCCCACTACCCCTGATGCAGTTGCCTTAGACTGTCTGCCCTGCAGACGAACGTGGAGGGCTCCCTCCACTTGCACGGGGAAGAGCCTGGGACTCTGTGACCCTTGGGCCCAGGACTGCCTCACTCGGTGGGGAGGAGGGCCAAGGTGGGAGGTGGGGCCCCAGGCCTTCGACCTGCCCGAGTCAGCACAATCTGTGCTGTCTCCTCTGGGCCCCATGTCACCCCGTCTAGTGAGGTGAGCCTTGCTAGTGTCTCCAGCACCAGTCTCCCTGGTTCTCTCCCTCTTTGGCCTCAGCCTTTTGAGGCTCCCCTGCTTGGGGAGCCCCAGGGCTGGGATTCAGGCACAGGCTGTCCTACTTGCTCCATTTCCCCAGGCGGGGCCATTAAGCCTGTACCGGGAAGATGGGGAGTCCCCCAGAGGCGCTCGGGAGGCTGAGCCCTGGGCGTCCGGTGGGGACATCTCTTGCCCAAGGCACAAGCCTCCCCTGCCTGCAGTGTCCTGTCGGGCTGTCCCGTGCATCCTCACCCGTAGCAGGCAGCTCTCCTGTCCCCCGCCCCCTCCCCTCGCCTGTCCCCCAGCGCTGCCTACCGTCCTCGTCGGTGCGGACCAGCACCGGGCTGCTCTCGGGGCCGGGGCCCACGTCCGTGTGCGCCCGTACCCATACCCGGTACTCCGTCCACTTCTCCAGGCCCACCAGGTCCCAGCTGGAGTGCTCGCGGCCGATGCCGTCCACCACGTGCCGCCCGCGGTCCTCGCCGTCCACCGCCTCGTAGGCCACCGAGTACTGGGTGATGACGCCGTTGCGGCTGTCGGCCGGCGGCGGGACCCAACTTACCCGGACGGTGGTGGAGCCCACGCTCACACACGTCACCTTCTGGGGGGGTGCGGAGGGGGCTGGGGGAGACAAATGGGGGGGGAAGCAGGCAGATGGAGGGTGGGGGGCCACAGGCATGGCGAGCGGAAACTCACCCAGGCGGGCTACTCCCGGGGCGGGGTGTGGCGTGGTTATTCCCGGGGCCCCTCCAGGCAAGCTGCCACCACTGGCCACTGGACAGCCCAGCTCTCCTGCTAGACCGCAGGCTCTCCACACACGCACACAGACACACACGCAGGCCTCTAACGCAGCGCCTCACACATCCACCATCTCATATGAAACACACACGGCATCAGACACACACAAGCAACGGAGGCCACGCCACCCTCATCCCTGCTCACGCCTACAACCGCTCACGGCTGTGCCCACAGCTCTCCCCCTCCTCAGGACAAGTGACTCAATGGCTCATCTGGCGCGAGGCGGCCTGAGCCTGTGTCTGCCTGGACAGGGTGCAAGACCCCTTGGGCAGTCTAAGGGAAAGGGCCCATTGGAGGGACCCTCACCCATCATTCCCAGACCCCAGTCCCACTGAGGACTCCGCTGTCATCGCGGGGGTGTTCTCATCGTGAGTTCTGCTACCACCCTGCCCGGGATGCCAGCAGCCCCTCAACCTACTGGCTCCCAAGCCCCTCACCTTCAGAGCCTTCTCCTCCCTGCACTGCGGGGGTCCTGCCCCAGATGCTGCCACTCTCTACAACTGGCCTCCAACACCCTCCGACAGGCCCTCGTCTCATGGCCCAGCTCAGCTGCTCAGGGTGCCCAGCCCACCTCCTGCCCTGCAGCCCCAGGGTCCCCATCTGCTGACCTACCGTCCTCACTGCCCTTGCTATTCAGCTTAGACCCTCACCACTCATACCAACATGCCAAACCCTGAGCTCCTGCCTTGCCTGCAGCAGGCTCTGAATGACCCCATCCCCCACCTTCTCCGAGGCAGCACACGGGGCAGGCAGAAAAACCTGCCAACGCTGGCGAGAGCTCTATGCGTGCCCACGGCTCCCGGGACCATCCACGCTTGTCGGCTGGCCCCTGCTCTCTGCCCGCCAGCCCCCACCATGCCGCCTGACACAAAACACCTTCCACCACCTCCACACTCCTCAAAACTCCCTTCCTCTCGGCAGATAACCCCATCTCCTACTCTGCAGAGAAAACCAAGGCCTCCGGACAGCAGCTCCTGCATCTCTTGTTACCAAACCCACCACCCGGCCAGCTTTGGCTACGGCTTTCTTCTTCCTCCACCCCGGGAAGGAAGGGAGCACCTTCCTGTCCAAGGCCAGCCTCTCCCCGCGCCTGTGCTCTGCCCTCTTCCCCACTTCCCAAGGTGCCAACTATCCTCTTTTCCACACTGTCTACTCCTTGTGGACACACTTCCAATGATGTTTATGTGTGCTCAAGATTTCCCCATGTTAGTCTTCCTACATCCCATCCTTGGCCCCACAGCCTCCCCTACTGCACCAGCTGTGGTGTCCCCTTTCTCAGCTAAGCCTCTGTCTCTACCTCCATGTCTCCCACGCACGCCTCCTGGGGCTCCAGTTGGCTTCAGCCCCTCACGCCAGGTCCACCCCTGCATGTTACTACAGCCAGTGGTCACGCTCTGGCCCTGACCGCTCAGCAGCAACATCTGGTCTCCTTTTTGAAACCCTCTTCGTCTGACCTCCAAGACACCCCCATCTCCTGGAGTCCCTCCCATCCCTGGTCCTCCTTCTCAGTTGACCTCCAGGCCCAGCTCTGGATCCTGGCCACCCGCCAAGCATCAGCGCCCAGATGGCACACAGCTTCCTGAGCCTGGGGGCCTCGGCACCAGGTGTGCCCCTCGTGCCTGCTTCCGTCTCACTCCCCATCCCAGGGAGTGAGCGGCACCACTCTCCTCCCAGGTCTGCACACCACGTCCAAGGCTGCCTCCAAGGCACCCCTCTCCCTTAGCCCACCCCCACACCTAATCTGTCACGAAGTCTGGCCAGCGGGATCCCAGACAGCTCTCAAAACCACCACGACCCCCACCTCCAGCTCCCCTAAGCCGCCACCACTTGCCTAGACCGACGCACACAGCCTCTCCTGTCTCCAGCGTGCTGTCGGGCTGTCCCTCGATTTTCACCCTCAGCTAGGCTCCTGTTTCCTGTAAGCCCGGATGCTGTCATCCGGGGGCTGCTCTGGCCATACCAGCTGGCTGCTTGCCCTGACCACAACCAAGCGCCTTCCTGCTTCAGGGTCTTTGGCACCTGCTGACCCCTGCCTAGGGCTTCCATGTCACCCAAGGAGGCCCCCTCGACCCCTCAGATCACACAAGCTTCCCGTCTCATCTTCTCTCCACTGTTTGTTTCCTCCACGGCACTTTACACAAATATAATTAAAAGCTCATTTGGGTAATTGTGGGTTTAATGTCTGTCTTCCCCACTAGACGAGGACCCCCGCGGGCAGAGGCCACGTCATGGTTGTGGTACTCCCAGCAGGGTGCACAGGCCCTGGCAGGAGTGTGGCAGGTGCTTGTAGAATGAATCCAGGAACACCAAGTCACACATAGCGCATTCACACAATCCCATGTGACATCAGGGGCCTCACAGGACCATCACATGTCATCACACGTGCTGTCTCAATGCCACGACCCCAACTGGCCACACATACTTGGCCCCATTATCACAGGCAGCCTCACAGATGATAGCTCACTGTGGCCATGTGACTAGAGAGCCCATGGGCTCGCAATCTGTCACCGGGAGGGAGAGGTGCAGAGACCCAGACACCCTGAGACACACTGGTTGGGTCCCGATTCTAAGAACAGCCAGTGGGCACACCCAGACCCAGCCACAGTGACAGACATCCTCAGGGGCTGCACAGCTGGGTGCTCAGATGTGGACACACTCACGGCATCAGTCTCACGCAGGAACACAGTAGCACACAGCACCCCTAAGTGCGTGCACACACAGCCGCAAGCAGAGTCCAACACACGAGTGCCACATGGTCCCAATGCGGTCTTATCTCTCCCCCCTGCAGCTGGCTCAGTGCGACTGCCTGGCTCATATGGACTCTGGTGGAGGGGGCAGGAGGCAGGAATATGGGTAACAGGGAGATGAGATGTGGGGATACAGGAGGGAAGACGCCGCTGGAGCAGGTGTGAGACACAGCAAGCACGGCGGTCCCTCCATAGAGGGTGGCCATGGGCTAATGCGACCAGCACAGAGCGGGTGGGGGAGGAGACACAGAACTTACCTGGGCAGGGGCGGGGCTGAGGGAAGGCAGAAAGTGGGCAGGGAGCAGCGAGGGCAGCAGCCGCCTGGATGTAGACTAGAGGGCACTTACCTGTCCCTCACTTGGGATCCAGACTGAGCCCAGGGCCCAGCGGAACTGACCACCCACCTGGGCGAGGGGAAAGGGTGTGTGTGTGTGTGAGTCCGTGACCTGCCCAGCTGTAGCAGCCGTGGCTCTGGGAGACACTTACTGGACTGTGCTGTGCGAGCCTCAACGGTCGGGGTGAAGACCCCCACCCCCAGCTCAGAGCGGGCGGCCAGCTGGAAGCGGTACAGTGTGTCGGGCTTCAGGTCCTCTACGGTGTAGGAGGATGTGGGGTCGAAGGTCACCTTGTGCTGGAAGAGCAAAGAGCACTCACTGACCACCCTGACCTCAAAGGTCACTCAGAGGTCACCCCCAGCACGGGCTGTGGCTGACCCCTGGGGACCCACTGTAGCTGCAGGGCTGGCTCTCTGCCACGTGGCCCACTCAAGAGCACCTCACTGACCACATGGGCATGGGAACACGGACACAGCGGCCTGGGGAACTTGCGGGCTCTGCTGGTGCCACGCGAGCCACAGAGCCGAGGAGACCCAGGATGGACTTAGGAGCTCTGTCCCCAGCACAGGGGTGACAAAGACTACAGAACCACAGAGGCCAGCACGGGTCCCAGAGCCTCAGGGGCTGCATCCCCACAACTCCAGAATCCGGGAGAGCCTGCCTGGGGGAGCCCAGCACAGACCCCAAGGGGCTGGGAGCAGCCCCCCTCCCTCCACAGTGCCGGGTGCGCACCTGCTGGCCCTCGTCCTCTGCCGCCCAGTACACCAGCTCATACTTGACGATCCGCTCCTGAGGGGGCAGCAGCCACGAGAGCTGGATCCTGGTGTCTGAGTCCGCCTCGGCCTGGAAGTCCGCGGGCTGGGCAGGCACTGCAACACCCCAGCCAGGGCTGTCAGCCTGGCCAATCCCCCAAGGGCAGGGGCCCCCAGAGGAAGGAGCCAGGGCCTCGCCCCACCCCCGCCCCGCCTCCCTAGTGGCTGTGTGTGCAGATACGGGCTTTCATCATCCCAAAGATTGGCCCTCCAACCCCTGGCTCACGGCCTGAGGGAGGGGGCGTACCACCCAGCCTGGCCTGCGCCTACCTCCCTGCTGCGTCTTGACCTGGATGGTGGGGCTGGGGGGGCCGTCGCCCACGGCGGTGAAGGCCAGCACGCGCAGGCTGTAGGTGATGCCGGGCAGCAGGCTGCCCACGGTGGTGAGGAGCCCGGCGTCCGTGTTGTGCTTGTGCCAGGCGCTCAGCGGGCGGCGGGAGTCGGGGGTGTAGTAGACGCGGTAGCCCCGCACCAGGCCGTTGGGCTCCTCGGGCGGCTCCCATTGCACCAGCATGGTGCTGGCGCTCAGCATGCGCGCCTGCACGCGGCGCGGGGGGCTGGAGGGCGCCTGCTCCCCTGTGCGCGCCCGCACTGCCTCGCTGGGCGGCCCGCGCCCGATGCTGTTCACCGCCAGCACGCGGAAGGCATACTCTGAGAAAGGGCTCAGGCCGCCGATGCTGTAGCGGGTGGTGGCCACGCCGTCCACCTCCTGGAAGGGGCCCTCCGCGCCCGCTGGGCGGTACTGGATGCCGTAGTAGGATACGGGCTCCGAGTTCCCGGAGTCCCACGTCAGCGTGACGCTGGTGGCAGTGGTCTCTGTCACCACCAGGTCAACTGGAGGCTTCGGCAGGGCTGGGGACAAAGTGGAAGGCTCAGGGCTGCCTGAGGCCACGCCCCCAGGAGCCGACCCTGCCCTGGGGTTCATCCAGCCAGAGTGTGGTTGGCGACCCTCCCACAGCCCTCCCCCGCAGAGAATCACCCGAAAAGCCCTCGGTGACCACTGAGGTCACCTAGCGGGGGCTGGTGGCCAGGCCCATCAGTGCCTGCAGGCGCCTTGGGTCATTCGGTGTCCACCTAAGTCACTTCTAGGACTGCTTGGACCTCACACCAGCCCTGGTGGCTCATGGAGCAAACGGACCCAGAGGTGGCCTGCCTGGGCCCATGCAGATGGGAGACACACAGGCCTCTGCGGTGCATCTGGGCTAACCCATTGGCAAGTGTGTGTAACAGGGGAGGGGAGAGGGAAGGGATTTCCTCAGGGAATGGTCCTGGATTTGAGAGAGACGGATGGGGCTGCTGGCCCCACAGACACCACGGCTTGGCTCAAAACGAGGGGAGAAGTCCCAGGTCCACAGCCAATGCCTGAACAACAGGCACTCACAAACTGAGTGCTGATGGTGCACCAGGCACTGCACTAGGGTTGAGGACACGCTGTCACACGGTCACATCATTGTGCTCATGGGGTTTATACACCGGTGTGAGAGAGAAGCGATCAGCAAGTGATAATCGTGGCTCTGGTATGTGTAATGGCAGCAGAAAGCAGGCTGCTGAGATGGAGAAAAGTCCAGGGCATCCTTGAATGGGGTGATTGGGGAAAGCATCCCAGGACTGAGACCTGGAGAGCAAGGTGGAGCCAGTGACGGCAAGGGTGCGGTGAGGGCAGGGTGATACTTGGGACTGTCAGCCTGCTCAGGTCACAGCAGTGAGGATGCTAGTCTTTATCTTAAAAGCAGTCGGAAGCCACTGCAGGGTGTTTCTCCCTTCTATAACATGATGCTGCTCTGTTGAAAAGAGGACTCACGCTGTAGAATAGGGGGTGTTATCAGAGGGGAGAGTGGAAGCAGAGCACCCCAAGGAGTCTGGTCTACATGCGGCTGTTCCATTGGCTCCGGGCAGAGAGAACCCACCCGCCTTGGCTACTGTTCCCCATCCTTCTTTCTGGTAGGCTGGGAAAGCTGAGGGTCCAGTTCTATGGTTAGAGAGGTGTGTGGTGGATTCAGACCCCCAGGGTTCAAGTCCCTGCTCCATCATTCACTTCCTTGTGACTCTGTGCCTCACTTTCCTAACTTATAAAATGGGAACAAGAGAATCTATTTCCCAGGCACCACCTGAACAATATAACCTGTGCTTTCTAACCAGCACGGCATCTGCCCCGCAGGGTCCCAGCACCTGTTAGCTCAAATGATTAAGCCAGTTTCTGATAGAAAACCCTCTGTCCACCACTGAGGGCCAGGAGGACCCCTGGGGCTGGGCACCAGCAGGGTAACAACCCTCAGCCCCGCCCGTCTCCCAGCAGTCATGCCCCCCTCCCCGCCCAGTCCAGGGAAGGCCACGGGCCACGGCCAGCACACCAGTGAGGCTCACCTTTCACGGTGACCTGGGCCGTGGCCTCGATCATGCCCAGGGAGGAGATGGCCACGCAGGTGTAGTTGGCGGAGCGCACCACGTTGCTGAGCTCCAGCACGTTGCGGCCAACCGGCATCTCGTCCTCCTTGGTGAGCTCTTCCGCCCCCATCATCCACTTCACGTAGGGCATGGGTGCGCCGACAGCGACGCACGTCAGGTTCACGCTGCCACCTGGCATCACCTCCTGGCTGCTGGGAGGGATGGAGAAACGCGGAGCCACGCGGCGCACTGCGGGAGGAGGGAGAGAGGCGCTCACAGGCCGGGCAGGGCATGTGTGCGGGTGGAAGGGCAGGGGCCCCTCATCCAGGAAGCCCCTCTCGTCAGACCCAAGGTGTGGGGTCCCTGGGCCCCTGCTGAACCCCACCCATCCTGCTTTGGGGCCAGAATAGCCCCCACTCTCAGGGACTGTCTGGAACACAAGAGATTCTGCAACCAAGCTCCTGTTTTACAGCCTAGGAAACTGAGGCCCAGGATCACAGGGAAATCTGTGCAAGGCCTGTAGGGGCCACATCCCAGGTTGCTCTCCAGTGCCCGCCTCTAGCTGCTCCCACCCCCGCCCCCACCGAGGAGGGTCTCCAGCCTGGCTAGCTGGGGCACTAGTGCGAGAGATCCAGGCACCCTAGGGTGGAGGGTCCTCAGAGCAGGACTGGGGCAGGGCAGAGGGTCAGCCTGGAAGTGACGTGGCCACCTTCTCTGAGGCCACTGCCTCCACCTCCAGGCCGTGATCCCCGGGGAAGAGATGAGGGCAGCAGCAGGACCACTGCCCAGGACCTCAGCCATGCTCAAGGCAGAGCCTGAGAACCCAAGAGGAGGGGCTGCCTCCAGGAGGGACTGAACAGGGGCCAGAGTTCTGGGCAGGCCAGGGACGTGGTCCGTGGGCAGGATGGGCATGACGATGGCAGTAACATGATGAGGGTGCCAAGCAGACGGCTTCCGGCACCAATGGACAGGGTCTCAAGGGGGAGGGTGGCTGTGCCTGGCCACAACCTCCAACCTTGGGCTCCCCGGGAAAGAAGCTGTTCTGCGCTTCTCAGTTCAAGGTGCAGCCTGGAGCCCCCACCCCGCCTGCCAAAGTCTCGAGCTTGGTAAAGACATTCAGAACATGCAGAAGGAGGGAAGGCAAGCAAAACCTAGCCATGGGCAGACATGCTTGGCATGCAGACAGGGCATGCAATTGGTGGGCAGAGGCTGGGGTGTGTCCTTCCTGGGCACTCCTACACACAGGGCTGAAGAAGGCAGGCAGCGAGGCTAAGATTAGACCCAGAGGGGATCACTCAGGGTGCAGGTCTCTGAGGGTCCTTGCTGGGGAGCCCAGGCATGCAAAGGATCCATGGTGCTACATCGGGAATACCTCCACCACAGATGCCAGACTGCTGCTCACTCAGCCCAAAAGCATGGAATCAGAGCTGGAAGTAACTGCAGACACCACCTGGTCCAACCTGTGACCTCACTACACAGGTCAAAGCTGCAACCCCCAGACCAGACATCCAGCGAATCACCAGGTCCTGCTAACGCACCACCTAAAATAGCTTTCCAACACTCTCACTTCTTGCCAAGTCCACAGGTGAATGCCACCTCCAAAGTCCAAGCCACGGTCCTTCCCTGGATTGCTGTGCTGTGTTCTCCGTGGCCCCTCCTGCCCTGGTCATTCCCCGACCTGGTCACTGGTCCTCCACAAACAGCCGGCACAAATCCCGTATCTGTTCACATTACCTGCCCTGTTAAAAACTCTCGCACGGAGCTTTGAACGACTCCTCAGCCCTCGCTTAACTCAGCCTCCACTGTACCCACGCTGCCTCCCTCCGAAGCCTCCAGGCAGAGCCAAGGTATTGCCAGAGCCACGGCCAGCGCCAGGGGCCGAGTCTGCCTCCCCTGGTGCCCCACGCTCGCTGGGGTGTCAGCGTGCCTCCTCCCCATCTTCTTAGAAGAACCACCTCAGCCCCCATTTTTGGTTCATGGGCTATGCAACCCAGATGTGGCTCAAGAGATAGAACCTTTGGCCTTTTATGAAAACTATTAAGACACGTGGCTTTTCTTCTCCGCTTCTGGTCTCTAACCTGGGGGGGTGGGAGGCTGGGGACCACCTTTCACAGCACTCGAAAGGACCTGCTTGAGAACAAAGGAGCTACTGAGGAGAGCAGAGGTGGAGACGGAGACAGACGAATGCCTGGCCAAACTGTTTAGACACCTGGATCCAGCCCTGCCTGACGCCAATCTACCTCCATACTTTCAGTTTTGGAATACAAGGGGTTCCGTGTTTGGCGTTAAGCTGATAGAAGCCGGGCGTCTGCACTGGGTGCACCAGCACCGTTCAGGCAGAGCAGTGCGGTGTGGCAGGGGCACAGGTGGGCCCCGGGGGGCACGGCTGGCAGGAGAAAGCCATAACAAAGAGCTTCCTTTGAGTACTCCCCACAAACAGCAAAAGGTGAGGCTGGGAGGCTGGGACATGGTGCAGGCACTCCCCGGGCTTTGGTGCTGAACCTGGGCACAGGTCATGAGGAGCGGCATGCCCACTGGCGGAGATGTAGCCTGGCTAAAGCAAAAAGGGTCACTAACTGACCAACTCTCTCTGTGCCTCTCCTCTCTGCCAGTGGCTGCCCCATCTCCTCCTTGTTCATGGGCATCCAAATGGGTCTGGGGGGGAAGAGAACCAAGAGAACCACTCTCGGGCACCTCCTCTGGGCTGCAGGTTTCCACGCTGTGGATGTGGGCATCTCCCAGTTAAAGAGGTGGGAACCGACAGCTGATACTCAGGGACGTGTTTATAACACATACTGGGAGCAGGTCTGTGGGATGAGAAGCTAAGGCCCCTTTGAGCCCTGGCTCACAAGGTGAAAAGAGAGACCTGGGCGGCTCCATGAAGAAGCTTCTGGGTCTGTGGAGGCTGCCGGGAGAACACTCTCCAGTTGGCATGAGGACGGGCCTCAAGCCTGTGTCAGGGACACACCTGCCAGCTTGATGGTGGTCAGTGGCAGAATCTTGGGACCCAATTGGGTCCCTCGACATGAGAACAAAGAGCCCCAGGGGAAGGAAGTAGGTTGTTGGTGGATAAACCTTAGGTCTCAACCTAAGCTGTGAAAAAAACTGACAAGGCTTTACCTCAAACAGTCCCAGAAGACAAGGTCTTCTCACCACTGCCAGGAAATAAGGGCCCTTGGGGAACTAACATTGAGAAGGGTTTTTTTATTTTTAATTTCCCCCCTTTCAGATGCAAGTGGAAGGGAGAACCCCAGGGGCTAAGGATGAGTGAGAGGTCAGAGGTGAGCTTTAGGATCACTCCTAGCACCAGGGCAGGGCCTCAAGCCCAGGGACTCCTGGACAGCACGCTCCAGCAGGGCACCTCCCTTCATAGGCCTGCTGGGCTTCAGCCAACACAAACAGCCTGGACAGGTTTCCCGCAGAGCAGACTCATCCTCCCCACGGTGTAGGGGCTAGGACCACAGAGAGAACGTGGGGGTCACAGAGGCAAGTGACCACATCCTGGGATCCTGAGTATGTGTGGAGTCCTGAATTCTGGATGGTCACCCCCCTGTCCCAAGCGCCAGGAGGGGCTGCTGCCTCCCTGCAGCAGTCTCACCGCCACTCGCCCGCTGTCACTGACACGAGGCCTCCAGAAGGGGCAGGACTCGCCCTGGACTCGGGTCTACTGACAGCAGCAGCAGCAGGGAAGGAAAAACCAGGGCCGGGGAAAAATGCACTTAGGGTCTAATCTTGAGCTCCAACAATGACGGTCTATTACTGTTCCCCGAGCATCCTTACTGCTGACATTTTATAGACAATTTCCAAAACAGGGCCTTGCCATTTCTGGATTATATTTCAGCTGTAACTTTTAAGTCTAATTATTTGAGCTGACAACCCCCTATAACAGGGCGGTGCGGCGCCTGGAGGCATCGGTATTCAGTGGAGTGACAGCCTAATCACTGGGGGGAGGCAGCCCCGCGATCGGCATTCACGCGCGGAAATTTCTCTGATGAAAATAACACAGCATTAAGGAGGGGATAAGGGGCAGGATCCACCGTATCAAGATAAAATAACTCTTTAATAAATAACCTTGTGGCTGCTGCAGAGCAGTAATTAAATGCCGGCGCACTCGGCACACAGTTTTAAGTAAAGCTGGAAAAATGTAAGATGTAATTATCAGCACCAAACAAATTACCAGCACGGCAAATCCCCCCTGGAATATTTAGAAACTCATTTCTGCCTTCCCATTAAATATTTGTGTACATGCCTATTTTTGGTGGAACCATGGAATGGTAAAAGGAGAAGGGACAAGGGACCAGGAGGGTGGGGGAGGTGGGCCAGGGGGAGGCAGTGGCAGGCTGGGCTCTCTCTGCTGATGACCGTTTTCTGAACTCGCCCCAGTCAGATTTGCCCGGTCAGCGAAACGGTGTAACTGAAATGCCCCAGAGCTCAGGAGCGCATATGATCATGCTCAGGGCTGGTATCTGAGCCAAGGCTGCAGTCCTCCTCCCGACAGGCTCCTTCTCCTCGTGGAGGAAACCCAAGCCACAAAGAGAACGCACAGGACACCAGGTGGCCCGGGTCTGCTCCCTGGGGCTTCGCCCAGTAGACAGGAACACCTCCTCTAACGGCTCAGACCAAGGGACACAGGAAGGACCACTGCCTGTGTCCTTGCCCCTCGGCCCCTGCTGCTGGACCAAGGGCGGGGAGTAGGGGCCTGGCCCTGAGGGTGTGAGACTGCTCTGGAATGGGCTGCTGCGAGGTCTCCAGGAAGCCCTCCCCGACCCACGGCCGCGCTAGGGCTGCTGCAAGGCTCACACATGGCTCTAAGCAGCAGTTGACCGCTCGGTCAGATGTGAGCTCCTGGTCGAATGCCCAGCACCCAGTGTGGGGCCGAGGAAATGCCAGCTGTCTGGGAGAAGGTGGGAAGCTTGGACCAGGTAGGAAGGCCCTCATCTGGATCTAGCTGGAGAGGGAAGAGACCAGTCAATGGGACGCTTCCTCAGTGAGCCAAGGTGATGCCATCCACCCTGTGCCCCAGACACTAAGCTCGGTGGGCGCAGCATGGCTGCTGTCCATCCAGCTTCCGGAAGGTGCTCAAGGATAGTACAGACCCTGGAGGACGTTCACCCTGGGCTGCAGGATCTTGAGGGGTGAGCTCATTCTAGATTAGCCTTTCCCTTCATCTTCCCAAAGGTTTCAGCTGAGCTCTAGCAAATGTGGATTTTAAGCAGGGGGGGTGGGGGGAGCTGTGGAGGGCCCCACAGGTGCACATAAAGCTCTACAGCTCTTACAGAGCCCACAACCACTTCTGAGCTCCACCTGGAGCAGACAGCTGGCCTGGCCTGGGCACAAAGGCAGGGCCCAGTCTTGTGCCATGCACCGTGCCCACCCAACCTCCCCAGCAGGGGAGCCCAGCTAAGGGGACATGCAGACACGTGGGGTGGTCAGGGACCCAAGCAGCAGAAACATGCAGGGCAGGGGGGCCTGCCCACCCACCCATGGTCCTGCCCACCTGCCAGCTCAAACAATGGGAGTGCAGAGCCTGACGGGCGGGCAGGCCTGACTGGGGCGAGCCTGAAGAGCTGACCGAGCCCGCTGGTCCCTATTGACGGGGGCATCCCGTCGATGGGCGAACTGTAGATGGATAAGAAGTGAAAAGGACCAACCTTCTCGCTGATCTGAGAGATGAGAGTTTGGGTTGATGGCAGAGTGCGATGAGGATGAGGAGGGAATAAAAAAAAGACAAGGAGAAACACAGAGAGAGTAAAAACAGGCCAACCTTCATCTGCCCACACAGCACGGAAACGAGACAAGACTCTTGTGCCCCACGCACACGCACGTGCCCACAGGTGCGCGCGGACCACACCGCTCACAAAAGACTCAGGACTCATGGAGGACACGGGTGGACAGGGCTGGGTCCTGCCAGCAGGTGCCAGGCGCCAAAGGGCAGGACAGGGACGGGTGGGAGTGTGGCACAGCCAGGCCCCCATGCCTCACGCACACCCCAAGGCTCAGACAGACCCACTGAGCTCAGGGCCCACCCAGCCCACAAACCCACCGAGGCACATGGGCCACTAGAAACCCGCCACCTTGAGGAAGCCCCACGCTGCATGGCCCCAGAGTGTGAGGAAGCTGGTCTGGAGCCTGTGGGGAGAAGCCACGGAGCTGTTGCCCCGTTTAGAGACAGCTGCGGCCCAGTGGCCAGGTCCCTGCAGAGAAGTGGGGAAGGGCGGGGGCAAGCAGGCCAGGCTCGGTGGAAAGGGTGGCCCCTCCCTGGTCCCTGGCAGCTGTGCATCCTAAGAGCTAGACAGGAGAGATGCTGTGGATGGAAGGAGCGAGTGAGTCACTGGGGGAGGTAACAGGATGGAGAGGTTGGTCCACCAGGCATGCCTGGGCCTGCTAGACCGTGGGTGGAGCTGTAGGCAACTGAGCAAAGTCAGACGAAACTGGGTGGTGCAGCCCCCATGGTGCTTTCCCAGCGGCGGCAGCAGCTACTGACTGCCCAGCACTTCCTGCGTGCCCAGCACCGGGGTGGGAGCTCTGCACGCACAGCCCTATGAAATGCAGCCACTGTAGGTCTGAAAGAGGCGGTGGGAGCCCCGAGTCTGCGGGACAGAGGAGGGGTACGAGGCGGACACTGGAGCCAAATCCGAGGAGGAGACGACCTCGGACCCCGTGGACGTGGCAGAAGAGAGTTAGAGATGGATGGAGACAAGAGCCAGAGTGAGGCTGTCCATCTGCAGAGTGTTTTGTAATGGAGGGGAGGAGGATTCCCTCAATGACACCGGGCAAGGTCTGGAGACCCTGTGAGCCGTGACCAGGGGGTGCTATTGTATCCAGTGGGTCGGTAAACACGCCAAAATGCACAGGACAGCCCCACACAGCGAAAGGTTACTTGGCCACAAATGTCAATGGTGCTGAGGTTGAGAAACCCTGAGCTGGTGTCCACACCGACCTCGATGCTAAGGCTGAGCCTAGGGGGGCCTCCCCCTGGACTGGAGGGTGACAGGTGCCCTGTCGACGGAAGGTTTACCGCCGCTCTGCTGGGAAGCAGGTGGGCACAAGCCAGCAGTGGGAGCTTTCTCCATGCGTGCCCACCTCCAAGAGGGGTTCAGGATACAGAGCTGGTGGCCAGCACCACAGAGGCCGTCCCAGAAGAGTAAGGGTCTGATGGGGCTCTCAGCACTGCTGGGGCAGAAAGCAGGGGCTCTGCCAGGACCGTGATGAGGAGCGGGGGGGGACCCCAGATCCCAGGGTCCTAGCAGCACAGCTTAGGGTTCTGTCCTAGGACTACAGGGCAAATCTCTCTCTGCAAAGCAGGGTGGGTATGGATTCAGGTGGGGCCTGGCTATCAGACACATCCTAGGGATGGACTGAGGGCTGGCCCCATAGGAATGTGTGTGTGCCAGTAAGAGGGAGGGACAACCAAAGTGAGGCTGTCCCTATTTTAGGATTCCTAGCAAGTGGGGCTAGAACTAAAAGAAAACCCACATTCCCGGCCCAAAAGGCCTGTGGAAATGGGCCCGGGAAGGCAGCTCAAGAAGACCTGTGGAAGTAGGGGATGGGCCATGGCAGGAACCAGTTAAGAGTGCTGCCTGAGCCCATCACGTGCGACAGTGAAGTTCCCACAGACAAGGAGGTAAGAGCCCCTGGTCAGCACTCGAGCCACCAGCTACAGCAGCTGAGCTCAGCGCATCCAAAGAGACCCACTGTCCCGCCTTGGGCTGAGGCCAGCGTGATAGTGACTTCAGAGAGCGCTGCACAGCCAAGACAGTGACAAGGAGTGCAGCCACCCCAGCTCTGGGCCTCTTGCCTCAGTACGATGCCTGCAGCTCTGCCCGCCCCTCCTCTCCCTGGTGCAGCCACATGCAGTGAAGGACTTCACTGCTGAGGCCTCGAAACTTGACATTCTCGACACAATGGTCTTCTGCAAGAAGTGCTGGGTCAGGCCCACACAGCCATTGGAACAGTCTGGGTGGAGGGAGGTCTCTGAGGAGGGTCGTGTAGTTGCTCTTCTCAGAGGGGACTCATTAGGACCTTGTGCATTGGTCAGAAGCTCTGCTGGGAGCAGTGGTAGGGGGGAGTGAAGTGAAGTGAAGTCGCTCAGTCATGTCCGACTCTTTGCAACCCCATGGACTGTAGCCTACCAGGCTCCTAGGTTCGTGGGATTCTCCAGGCAAGAGTACTGGAGTGGGTTGCCATTTCCTTCTCCAGGAGATCTTCCTAACCCAGGGATCGAACCCAGGTTTCCCGCATTGCAGGCAGACGGAAGGCTGTGCAATTTATGACATACTCATCTTGGCTATCTGGGTGACCTGCACGCTCCTGGCCTCCATGCCCTGATGCTGCTCCTTAAGACAGGCCCTGGGGCAGCTCCAGGTGAGCCCTGAAGAGCAGAACACCTGAGAAAGGGACCAATGGGGACCTCCCATCCCACGCCCCCAATTCTGTTGAGGTATCAGCCACTCTCTGAAGCCCCATTTGCCCATCACCTGTGGCCTCTTGGGATCTTGTGCCCTGACAGCACAGCCCCTTAATAAGCTCACGGTTGATGGCCTAATTCTCTCTGGTCTGCCTGACCACGTGGCCCTGAAAGGTGGGACAGGCCACTGCGTCTGCCCTGCCCTACACTTGACCTGGGTGGACAGGCAGACGACGCCCGCTGTGAAGCTGTACTAAGCACTTAGTGTGATGAAATCATCACTGTGAAGAAGCTGCATCCACTTTCCTTTAGAAATCCCCCAAGGGGAGACGGTTTCACTTTTCATGACGCCCATCTGTGAAGGAGGATTAAGTGGGGGATGGTAGGGGTAGGAGGGGTGCCAAGGGCCCCTCCTGGACACTGTGCACACAAAACCCAGAGTGTTCTCAGGAAGGGGCAGGTGGCCAGCTTTGGTTCCCCTTGGGCTGTGAGCATAACAAGAGACTGGACAGGCCAAAACAGCCCCAGACCCTCTTTGCTGGGCAGCTGGACTTGTGAACACGTGACCCACACAGTCCCAGCGAGAAACACCTCAAATGCACGAGGTGCCCACCTGCAGCGGCTCAAAGCTGCCTGGGCCTGACCCCCCCTACACAAGGGTCCTGGCTGATGACAAAGCACAGCTGGCTCCTCCCCCAGGAAGGCCCAAGGCAAACTTGGTCAGAAGGCAGGTACACCTGGCCTGAAGCCCACCCTGCTGGGTTGGGCAGGACAGACTCAAGGAAGACCAGGCAGGTGTGAATATGTTCACACACATAGTCTGCTCGGAAGGCTCTAGACTCTCGTGGGGCTCCAAGCCCATGAGGCAGGACCTATAAGAGATACAAATGCTCCCAAGAGCAGCTGTTCCCAGAGGGCCTGCGGGAGGAAGGCAAAGTCAGGCGGATGTTAGAAGCTTGCCCAGTGGGAGCTGCTGCTGCTACAGCTGCTGCAGAGAGAGGCGAAAAGGAGGAGAGACAAGGCCCATGGCAGCCCGGTGGTCCACACCAAGGTTCTGGGCAGCAAGCCCGGCAGATGCGGCTTGCTCCATAGAGTCAGGCAGGGCTGGGCACCACTGAGTCCTTACCTCGCACGTATAGGTTGGCAGGGGCCGAGTAACGAGTGCCTGCAGAGTTGGTCGCCACACACTCGTACTTGCCTTGGTCCGACTCCTCGCTGCTCTCAATCTGCAAGGCACCTGTGGGGACACAGAGACGGTGGTCTGGCCTGGAGCCTGAGGAGGGGTCTCGACAGCACCCGAGGCTCAGGTCGACCAGATGTGGCAGGCATCAGGGCCACACCTGGCACAGGTGCTGCTTCTGGGAAGCTCTCCCTGACAAGCCCAGAGGCCTCCTGGATGGAACCGAAGGTCATGCTCCAGATAGTAAGCCCGCCCCACTCGCGGTCTAGCTGGGCCTGTGGGCTCAGTCAGGGGCTCCACCCCATCCCCCAACTCCACCAAGCATCTGCCACACTCTGGCCAATACACAGTACTGGAGCCTGTTTGCTAATGAGCATCCCCAATCAGAGCATCACAGAACCAGGCGTGGGTGGGAGCAGCTTGGAACCCACGAGCGTGCGATGCCCTCCTCGGGCAAGACCTGAGATTCTACCGCCCACCAGAACCCAGAGGAAGGAAGGGCTCACCCTGCGGGCCTGGTGCCCAACTGCCTCTGTTCACAGCACCCCTCCTCCCCCCTCTACCTCCAGCCCTGCCAGCCCCACCCATTCCGGCTCCTCTCCTCAGCCTGGTCTCTGCTAAAGTGCTTCGACCCACCGCGGCTCCTGCATAATTCAGGAGGCTAATGGAGGCTGCAGCTCCCACTCGGGCCAGCACCCTGAGGGGCTGCTCTGGCCGCAGACGGACAGATAGGAGCCAGGACCTGGGGGTGGGGGTGGGGGGTGGGTGCTGAAAATGACCCTCACAGAAGGCGGAGGAAAGGGCTGGCACCAGTCCTGGCAGGTCCAGGTGCCAGGTAGGGGAGGCCAAGGCAAGGGCGAGGTGGGAGACGGGGGCAAAACCAGGCCTTGGCCACCCCCAGCCCGGGCAGTAAGTGCCCGAGAACACTGCTGCTGGAGGGGGTGTACCGGGTGAACCGTCGTGACAGGAACACCCCGAGGCACAAGCAACACCCACTCCCTGGAACAAGCTGACAATCACACCCACACAGGACGCTCCAACGGACAGTTAACAACCGCACAGGACACAGCCTGACAGAAACCCCTGCCTACACAGACCTACCCCTCCCAGAGCCCAGGCCGGCTGACGGTCACACCCACACAGGACGCAGACAGAACTGCCTGATCCCGCCTGACCCAATGGGACAGGAGCCACGAGGAGGAGCTCTCGTGGCCCAGGCTCCGGGGGGCAGGGTCCCTCTGCAGGTCTGAGCTGTAACATGTAACAGCCTCTTCACCCTGATACCTCTCTTTCATCACCCAAATGCTGGGCAGCAGGAGCGGCTATGAACACTGGAGGTGCGGAGAGCGATGCTCAGGCTCGACCGCAACGCAGAGGGAGAAAGGGCTGGCCTGCTCTGTGGTCCTGGTCAGCCCTCCCCACCAGCGTCAGGGAGCATGAGGACCCAGGACACATGCCAAACACCCAGCTCCTACGAGAGCAGCCCTGACAGGCACCCAACAGGTCATGTTTATGGGATGGATGGACGCTGTCACAGAAAACGCTCATTCAAGCAGATGGGGGTCAGGCCCCTGGCCAAGGGGAGAGGGGGCTGCATGAAGGTCAGTTCAGCTGAGGGTAGGGGGGGGCATCCTGGAAGCTGGTGCCACAGGTGAGAGCAGGAAGTGGTACCTGGGTGGGATCCTGGGTGGAGGAGGAGGTTCCCCTGCATGAAGAACCAGGACTGGTCAGGGGACCCCATGCAGACCCTGAGACTGCTGCACACAGAAACCCCCAAATCTGGAACCAACACCATGAGCCGGCAGTGGGGGCCTGGCCCCATCTTCTGTTCTGAAAACAGCCTGGCCCTGAACTCTGAGGGTCTAGAGGTGCCCAAGGATACTGATAGGCGGGGAGAAAACGATGTGAATACCAACACTACAGAAGCCACCGTTTTATAGGATGTCTGCTCTGGGCCAGATCATTCCCAGTTCTCCCACTCTGCTCTAGCCATCACGCCCCCTGAGGTGCACCCCTGGCCTCAGCCTGAACAGCAGGAAACAGACTTTCGAGAGAGAAACGGAGTTTTCAAAGGACATGAAATTGAGTCAAACTTGAACATGGCTCTTCGTGGATCTTTGAGTCCAGTCTGGGCTTGGAATCCCAGAATGTAGGGTCCTGCAGCATGAGAGCAGCGGGGTTCACAGGTCAGGGGGTCAGGCTACCCAGGACCCTGCTGATTTCTGTCGGCATTCCAGCTTCTGTGTTAGTCTTAACTGCCTGTCCTTCTTGGTGTTTGCTGGACTGAGAGGTTTACAGGGGGAGCCTCATTCTACCACAGGGCTGGGTGTTGAAGGGGGAGCTAGTAATGACTGAAGGCCCCAAGACCAAGGAGGTTCTTGAGATGGAAGGCAAGGCTTGGTCATGCTCCCCCACCTCATGGGAAGATTCTCCATCTCTGGCCAGCCTTGAAGACCAGGGCCTGGCTTCCCTGCAGGAGCCAGCAGAGGCCCTTCTGTCTGCGGGGCTGGCCTAGAAGGCCTGGTCAGTGGGCTTGCAGCCCCAAGGCGGGGATGAGCTGAGTTATGTCCACAATCCAGACTTGGAATGGATGAGTCACAGGAGGGGATGGCTGAGAGTGGATGTGTGTGGTGGCCGGTGGTGCTGAGGGGCCGGAGCTGGAGATGAGGAGGCTGGAGAGGTGGGGATGGGGGAGGTGACAACGGGACGGGACGGGATGGAGTGGTGGTGACGGCGTGGCGAGGCGTGGCGTGGCAGATGCACGGACAGCATTCTTACCTCTGATTGGTGAACCACCTGGCGAGGTAATTTGAATGCAAATAAGATCAGAAAGAAGCATTAGTACAAAAGGAAGGAAAGCCACAAAAAGCCAAATCAGATAAAATAAAACGCGAGAGAGGGCCTTAATAAATACACGGAGAAATTGAGGTCTGGCTAAGGCCGCTGCAGGTGGTATGTGAGCAAGCGCCAGCTGCGTGGAGGCGAAGCTGTGTTCCCCAGGTCACTGGCATGGCTCTGAGGAGGGGGGCAACTGAGGCTAGGTCAGCAGGGCTGGGGGGTGACAGGAATCAGGACGGTGAGGCAGGGCTCCTGAAGACCCCACTGGCTGAGGTCAATGGAGGGGGAAGGTGAAGAGAAGAGGCGATAACCCCACCCTGCAGGGACCCCTAAGTGTACAAGATTGAGTGGGATTTCAAAATAGAGGACTTACCCAAAGCAAAGCATTTAAGCAGACAGAAGAAAGGGCTAAAGGGAGGGCTCACTTCAGGCCACTACCAGACCAGCCCCCTACAAACACACACACCAGCCCCCTCCTCACCATCGGGTGGCAGATCCCTGTGAGGTCACTCAACCCTGCTAAACAGAGCGACTGCAGAGTACCCCAACCTGGCTGGTGAGAGGCAGAGGCCATTCCTCGCATCCCTTTGCCTGCTCATTGCCTTGTAACCTTGGGAATCAGCAGCCTAGAGGGCCAGACGCTCACCCTGCAAACGCCCGGTACGGGGCTATTATCAGGTCTGGACTGGCTCCCTCCCCAACAGCAGCCCCTCTCTCCGGCTGCCCCATCCAGAGGAGTGGGGACCTATGGGCAGGTCCAGGTCAGCGCTGTTCACCCTGCCCCTCTCTGCCCACTCCTGGGGAGGGCAGTGTGCTGGAGACAAACACTGATTACAGCTCATTGACCCCGACAACACCCACTGAAGAGGAATTATCCATCTCGGCAAGAATGAGGAAATAGAGGCGGAGGAACATCAAGTGCTCGAAGCCCCAGGTCACACAGCTTATGAGGTGGCAGGAACCAACCAGGGCTGGCTCACAGCCTTCCCACTGGACCAGGCTGCCTCCTGCAGACACACAGGCTAGAGAGAAGGCACAGGCGGCGCTGGGCCCTGGGCAGTGAGTGAGGCGCACAGAGATGGTCCAGGGAGAATCATCTTCCTGGTGATCCTCAGGGTCCCTGAGGCCCTTTCACGGGTCTGCAAGGTCAAAGCCGTTTTCACACTACTGAGAAGCTTTTGGTCTTTTTCACTCCTGTTCTCTCATAAACATACAACGGAGTCTCCTGGCGGCATCAGGATGTGATCTCACAACAGACCAAAGACAGAAGCAGACAGGAGGATCCAGCTGCCTTCTATTAAGCCCTAAATTAAAGAGATTTGTAACAGTGTAAAACAGGGCTGCTCTTCTCCCTGAATGCTTTTGTTTCACAAAATATAATTATTTTCCATTAAAAAATGTTGTTTATGTTAACACGTAATAGGTTTTAAAATTATTTTAAAGTGGATTAATAAATATTTAAAATCTTCTTGGTCTTAACATCTAATATGGCAAATACTGATAAATAATCCACACAAACAAAAGCTCTTGGAGATCCTCTGATATTTACAACCAGGGGTCCTGAGACCACAATGTCCACAGGCTGGTCTACTCCTACAGTGCAGGTCTGCAATGAGAGGGGGAGGGGTGGCCACCTAAATGCTCCAGGCCTGGGACCCCTAGCTCTGGCCTCAGTAATTCCAAAACCTAACCTGCTGTGTGACAAGACTCTGGGCCTCTCTGGAAAGTCGTTTCCCCACCAAACTGAAAGAATTTGTCTTTTCCATTTTCCGTGATGGGTGTGGGAGACTGAAGGGTCCCTCAGATCCACACTGCCCCTGAGGGGTGCCAGAGTGTTCGGATAAAAGGGACCATTGCTGACAGCAGGCCCTCCTGGCAGACCAGCTGGTGCTAGGATGGAATGGGCGCTGCAGCCCTCAGGCCCACCAGAGCTCCATCTGTCTGGGCCAGTGGGCCTCTTTCTGCAGCCAGATGCTGGCATCCAGGCTCAGGTGTCTGGGTGAGCAGCAGACAGTGTGGGCAAGTGGTCCTCCACGGTGATGGGGATGGTGGCATATACACTCAGGCCGTGGGATGAGCGGAGCCCAGGAGATGTCCCACAGTGGTCCTTCCAGGCTTGGCCGAGTGTGGGGCCCACAGCAGTGGTTTGGGCCTGGCGGTCAGCCCCGTCTTGGCTCCAGTGATGCTGCCCACTCCTGACTGACTTCCACTATCCCTGAGTTTGTGCCCATTCCTCTGGGGCCCACACTGGGTCTCAAATTCAAATCCTTCAAGAGGCACAGGCTGTGGCAGCAGGTGATGTCACTTCGGAGAAGAAAGCGCCTGTTGAGCAGGGGTCGAGCCTGGGCCGCGCACACGCACTTGTCTCGTGCTTTTGCTCCCGGGGGCCACGCCCTGGTGTCACGTGCTGCGGCTCAGTCTGCAGACACCTGAGGAGTGCTGGGTACGGTCGGGGAGGGCCTGAGGTTCGGAGAAGACAAGGCTGTGGTGCTCTGGGGCCCTAGCAGGGCCTAGCCTCTCCCCAGGCCCCAGGTTAGTCGGATGCAATAGTAGAAAGCCCTAGATGCAGTCCCAGGGGAGGTCCCCAGCCTCGGATCTCCACATGAACCTGGGTGGGTGACTCCCTAACTCGCCTGTAAAGCAGGCCTGATAATCACTAACTGCCCTGCTTCTCATGGTTGCAAGAGAATCAAGCGCAACCAAAGGCAGGAAAGCACTTTGTAAACGGTTGGTGATGCATAAACTGTGAGGTCCCTGTAAAAGCTGAGCACTCAGGGCTATTCCACTCCGTCAGGGACGCCCCTGTCAGATGTGCCTGGCACAGTTCCACACCCTTCTCAACGGTACAGGCCAGGGGCAGCAGCTACTGGGTCAAGGGTCAGGACCAGGGTCAGGCAGTGATGGAAAGAGTCTGGTTACTGAGCAAGTGGGATGACTGAGGCCCCTCAGATGCCATCCCAGAAGCTGGATCCTGGGCCACTACCCTTAGGTCACCGCTTTCAGGTGGCAGGAAAGGTCAAACAAGAAAGGTTTCCCTGGACCTGAGAAGCAGGTCTGCAAGGACAGGGCCCAAAGGTCATCAGTAAATCGTTTATCCTCAGAGCTCAGAGATATCTGTCCTGTAGCTGGGCTTGTGCTAGTCACCTGCCAGGCCCTTGCAGGCAGGAGCCAACCCCAGGCCCTCCCTGCAGAACACCCAGCCTAAGTGAGCAGAGCTGGAGCCAGATGGTGACAAGACACAGCAAGGGAAGTCCTGAAGGAGTGGGCCTCAGGCAGAGAAGGGGGGCTTCATGTTCTAGCGAATGTGAGTAGAGGGTCAGGATGTGCTTGGGGGGCTCGCTACAAATTGGGGAGTGACTGGAGCTACAAAGAGCCCCATTCACAGAACCCTCATCACAGGCCAGTTAACTACAGCTCTCACCGCCAGTGCCTCACTTAATCCTCACTGTAACTCCTTTTTAAAGATGAGAAACTGAAGCTCAAAGTTAATAACTTCAGTCAGGCCAAGAAGCTAGTGGGTGAAGCCAGGACCCGATGAGAAGAGGCTAGAGACGTGAGCTGGGGAAGAGTGAGAAGGGCTGTGTGTGCCTGTTCAGGAGTGTGCACGTGACCATGGAGGCAACGAGATGCCACTGAGGTCGTCAGAGCACACGGGGCACAAACAGGAAACTGCCAGTCCTGCAGGACGGATTCAAGGGGAGAGCTGGGAGAGCAGTGTTCAGTGACCTGGGATACAGGAGGAGAAAAGAGGACCAACGTGAAAGCCATGTGGGCGACCAATCAAGAGGGTTAGGGAGCCCCTTATATGAAGCGGAGTTGGGGTGTGTCCTAAGTTCCGGGTTAGAGGGGCTGCCACCCACAGAGACAGGGTCAGTGGAAGCAGGGCACCACTGTTCAGAAAGGAGTTACCACCCTTCACGGTCAGGGTAACACCCAGAAGCCAGAGGGCTTTTTTAGTCTAGGACTCCAGCAGGATGTTTGGGTTAGAACGACAGAACAGGGACTCGCAGGCGTAGAGACAGATGGAACCTGAAGCTGCAGGAGTGGGTGAGCCGGCCGGGGGAAGAGCTCTGTCTATGGGGCAAAAGCAGGGCCACGCGCTCCCTGCCTGGAGGAACGAGCAGACCGGGCTGCCGAGCAGAGAAGGGTCGCTCGGAAAAGAGGGAAGCCGGGGCAACCGGTGAGCGAGTGGGTTGAGAGGGAGGCAAGGCGGCTGCTGAGAGGCCGAGGAGGCCAGTGAGCTGCATACCACACACGAGCTGACTCACGGGGCTGTGAATGGGTGGCACCAGGCCCGGCACACAGCAGGCGCCACATAAATACTTAACAAATGGAACATGCAAGATGGCGTGCCTTCCCAGAACTGCTGCCACAGACAGTGCCGTGCCGGGTGGAGGCCAGGCCTGCGGGGAGGACCATCTGGCTGCTTGGGGAGCCTCCCTGGGGGCTGCAGGGACAGCAGAGGAGCCGAACCGTGGCGGCCGCTGTGCCACACTGGGCAGCGGCCGCGAACGCTGGAGGCCTGTTTCCTGCCTTGATTATGGCTGTTTTAATTAACTGCGCTACAGCTGCCTCCATCTTGTTGAGTTTTAATTAAATTAAATGAGCTAACACTTCGTAGGCTGTCTCAGGCGGCCGCGGCTGGGACCAGAATCCTGCCCCTGCTGGGTGGTTCATCCCTTCCTCCTCCCCTGGGCACCATGGGGGCGTCCACCCGGCGGGACCTGGTGCGGAGGGGCTGGCACCCCAGAGAGTGACAGGACACTTCTGTAGCCCACAAGGCCCTGAGAGGGGTTAGGGTTATGACCTCCTTTGTGGTGCTGACACCACAGCTGATGGGTACGGTTGGTGCTGGCCATCCAGCCCGAGCCTAGCACCCCACAGCTGGCAGGACGGCTCCTGGACTGAGGTTGGCCAGCCCAGCCCGCACTGGCCACAGACGCAGAGCTGCAGCCAAGCTGATTCCAAGGCTCCCTTCCCGCAAAAATGGAATCAATTATCCTGGCGGGAGCCTCGCAGGCAGATCGATTGACGGGGTGACACCTCCCGCCCGGCTTCAAGGCAGCATCCTTGCTCACAGGGCTCCAAGCTGGCTCGACTGGGACATCCAGAGGAGACAGGTGGCCCCGGTGGCCGAAGGATGGCTGAACATCCCCCTGGCTGCAAGCCTCTGAGGTCCAGCCTTTGGAAGCCTGATGAGTCAGACATCTTTGGCCTCTTTCCCTGCCGTCTGGAGAAGCACAGAGAAGCACTGTCCGGGCCCCTCTCTCAGGCCGGGCTCCAGGGAAGGCGGAGGATGAATGCTCACAGAGCATCTTCGCAGAGCCCAACACAGGCTGGGAAAGACACTCATGCCTCCAGGTGCAGAGGCGGACTGTAGTTTGGAGTCGGACAGTCCCGGGAAGGTGAAAGAATCGCTGATGAGCAGCTCCTGCTGCCAAGCTCTCTTCCTGGGCAGGTCAGGTGGGCCTACAGCAGTATCTGGCCCACCCACCAGGTGTCCTCTGCTCAGCACTGGAAGGTCAACCCAGGCCAAGGCCCCCCGTAGCTCCCAGGCCCAAGACGGAAGCGCTGGGGTCTGGCCCAGTGCCTTTCCTGAAGTCTGCACGGCCCCTCAACCCTTGTCCTCTGCTCACCTGAACGCAGTTGCTTGATGCGGCCGTTGCTCGCGGCTGGGTCCACAGGGAGAAAGTCCTTGAACCAAGAGATCTCAGGGTCTGGATCCCCGCCTGCTGCGCACAGCATGGTGGCTGTGCGGGCCTTCTCCACCACCTTCAGCTGAGGCCCCATGTCGATGGAGGGGAACCCATCAGGCAGCTGTTCCGCTGCAGACAGAGAGCAGACGTTTATGTTAGGGCTGGCACTGCCTGCCTGATGGGACCATCATGATTCCCAGGGTAGCTGTGACCCTTGGCTCCTCCCTTCTCTGCATTCTAAGTATGAAGCCTGCCCTGACGTGAGGAACCGGAGTCTGGAGCCCCACTACCCAGCTGTGCCCTTCACAGGGTCAGCGAGCTGCCAGGGAACCCACCCTGTCCTGTCTTGGAGTTTACAGGTCTGAGAAGTAGGCCTCTGACTGCAGACATGAGTCCTTACCTCTCCAGGCCCTGGGAAAATGAGTTTTGAGCCTCTCCTGGCCACAGAAGAAAGTGCTTTGTGGACAGTGGGCTGTAGGGGGCCCGTGGCTCCCACAGTGGCATCACCAGCCACAGTTCAGCCCAGAGGCTCCCTGTGCCATCCAGTCCCCACCCTCTTGTGTGCATGGGTAGTGTCCTTTCTGCTGCCTGCATCCAGCCTTCAGCTCCACCACAGGGCAGAGTCCCATGTCACCGCCTGGGTTCTGGCCCTGATTCTGGGCACCCCTTGCCTTACCAATGACCCATCTTCGATCCCTGGTCCCCACCCTGAACCTCCTTCCTTACTCAGTCCTGACCCTGGAGGCCATGGTCAGGCCTGGGGACCCAGGTCTGAGCATGTCGAGGTTGAAGAGATTTAAAAAAGGAAAAAAAAAAAAAGTGCAGTGAGGACATCAAAAGTCAATGAGGGAGACGAAACTCCTCAGCTGCTTTCTCCCAGCTTGCCAGTGGTTGGGGGCTCACAGAGGAGGCATGTCCACAGGAGCAACAGGCATAGACCGCAGCAGTACACCCCTCCTCTCACTGCACATGGACTCCTGCAACAGCCCTGAGGGACCCAGACAGGGGCAAGGCTGCCCACTCCCCACCCTTGGGAGCACATGGGGCTGAACACAGACTTTGGACAAGTGCAGACCAGGTGGAGCTCCCGCCTCCATCACTAACTAGCTCTGCAACCTGGGAGTGTTACTAATCCTCTCCATTTATCCATTTTTATCTATTAACAAGGTTCAAGTGCCCTCCTTATAAAGCCGTCGTGAAAACTACATCTAATGATGCACATAAGGTGCTGGAAAGTATCGGACAAAGAATTTGAACCCAAGGACTGCTGACATTATTATAATAGCAAGGGCTGGGCCACCAGGGCAGGCAAGTACCAAGACTTGGGCCTGGGGCCCCCTTCCTGTCCTGGTCTGGTGAGAGGCTCCCCCTGCCAGGAGCAAACCACACAGTGAGTGTGGCGGTTTGGCAGAGCTTCTCCACCAGCGTGGATGCCAGGCTGCATACCCAGTGGGGGCATGGGAACCCTGTCCTTTGTCAGTTTCTTGATAGAGGAGTGGGGCCCCGTGGTCGGGGAGGCCAGCACCACACCCATCTCCCTCCCGCAGGCCCAGCTCGAGGGTGTGGGGGTATTTGCTGAAGTCAGCTCCCATACCAGGGAAAAGGCAAGTGGCATCCTCAGAAAGGAGGAAGGTAGAGGCTGGCAGGGCTGGTCCCCCCAGAGACCCAGAAGAAGTGACTGGTGGGCAGGCAGGAGAGAAAGCTGGAGGAGCCCCAGCAGGCAAGGGCAAGACATTTCTCAGCTGCCACACCCCAGGGGGCACTCTGCCAAGGCTCCAGCTGCCTAAGCATCCCTAAGGGACTGTGGCCCTGTCGGGAGAAGGGGCGGGGATCAGTAGGAGTCACCTCCCCAGCTTCTCTAGGTAGCTGGCAGAACACCTCCCCACCTGCAGCCCTATAAATTCCAGACGTGAACCCAGCGTCTGTTTGGCTGTAAATATGATCCCACAGCATCCTGACTTTTAGCTCTGATTTTTAAAAGGAAAATGTTAACCACGGCAAGAAAAGGGAGGACGGAAATGAAAGCAGGACTTGGGATGTGCCAAGCAGGGAAACAGCTTCCTTTGGTCCTGCCGCCACTAGCTTTTCCAGGAAGGCCCAGGCAGGGCTCCGTCCATTTCCACCCTTCCTGGACTCCCAACAGCCAGGGGCCACTCAGGGATGCTAGAGCCATCCCAGCCCACTAGGGCACCAGTCTAGCTATTTCCAGGCCTCAATTCTACCTGCTCAGCCCTCCTGAGCAGTGGAGGGGGAAGCGGGGGCAGGGCCTGCCAGAGTTAGGGCCCAGGAGTCAGCGGGCCTCCATCTCTACCCACAAGGTGCTGATCAAGGAGAAGGGAAGTACATACATCTGCAGCCATGTCCTGGGAATGTATTCTGAATTCCTAACACAGGGAAAGTCTTTGGGATCGTGCCAAATTAAGGACAATTAATTTTCCTCCCTCAATTATCGTGCCCTCAATGGCTCTGTCCTTGGCTCAGATCATCCCTCAGGCATCGCCGCCAGAGCCTAAAACCGGCATGTGTGAAGAGTCCATAAAACAGCGGGACCCAAAAGCCAGTCCCTTGTGCCAACTAGGCTTCCAGACACAAGTCGGAAGGCTGCAGTTCTGCACCTAGGTGGGGGGAGCGTGTCTCACAGGAGGACTCCAGCCCTTCAGGAATGACCTGCTGTTGGCTCTTCCTTCCACACTCACTTGCTGCAGCACCCCCACCCCTAGGCACATTCAAATATAGCCAAGGACAGCAGCCGCTTACTGATGCCTGTGCCCGTCTGGCCAAGCTGAGTCCTGGGCAGGCTGGTGTAAATTGACCCACCATCAGACTGTCACGTTTATCCTCTTCACATAACCCCTGTACCCTGAACTGCAGGAGCTTGGGGTCACTGTACCCTGAACCACTCACGCTAAGGACCAGGGCAAATTCCTCAGGCTGGCATCATATGATCACTCCAAACCCATCAACAACGGGGAAAACAGAGGCCCAGGTAGAGGGATAAAGGTCAGGTTTATGGAGCACTTCCTAGTTCCAGGTAATGCGTTAAAATGCCTTACAAACTGATCTAATCTTTACTGAAACTATGTAAAGTATATGAGCAAATGGAGGCGCAGAGAGATCCAGGAACCTGCCAAGGTCACAGAGTTAAGTCGAGGTGGGGCTGGGATGAGACAAGGTGGTGTGACCCCACATTGGGCAGGGTGGGGGCGCTGGGCTCGGGACAGCCCTGCGGGAGCCAGCCACCAACCTGCTGCCATACCACGCCCTCTGCCGGCTGGGCTTCTGGCTGACCGCTCCATCGCAGACCACTGTACACACGCTGCCGCGTTTTCATTTCCGCAAAACGAACAAGACTGCTCCACACACGGCCACCCGCCGGCACGCACCACGTTCCAACACCGGCACGTAATGGTCACGCCGAGTCCGCTCAAAACCCATCTTGAGGGCGGCGGGGCTGCGCAGCGCCGCGGGAGGAAGGGTCCCTCCCCACTCCAGACCGCCTGGTAACTATGGCAACAGCGGAGAGCCGGCGCCGCGGCAGAAAGGCGGCGCTTGCGAGTCCAAGCGGGGCGCGCATCCGCGGTGCGGGGCGCGCATCCGCGGTCCGAGCCGCTGCGGCCCCTCCCGTCCCCGCCTGGGTTGGGTCACCGCACCCCTTCTCAAGCCCCTACTCCCCATCTCTCCAAGATTCCTTCCCACTCAATCGACGCCTAGTTGGGGGCTGCCCCCTGAGTGCGCACAGAACCGGGAGGTCCCCACATCTGCCTCCGGCCAGGTTTTTGCAGTGTGTCCCTCTGGGGCAAAGGTCGGTCCATCCTCTGATAAAAGGGTCCCCGCGAAGAAAAGAAAAACCCGTGGGGACTTTAGTGGACCTCAGAGGTACTGGGAAGCCTCTACAGCTCTTTGTGGATTCTGCCTGCATACACAGTTAGGGAGCACACATTCCCAAGGTCTGCCCACACAAATCTGTGTACCTGGGTTGGGGACACACGTGTGCATATATACTGGTCTTTAGATACTGCAGTGGGAACCCTGACTTCTCTGCCATCCTCACTGGGCAGAGAAAGGGTGCGGGGGCTGCGGGGTGGGTGCTGGGAGCCTAAGGCTCAGATAGGGACAAGAGCTTGGCCCAGGTCCCCACAGCAGGAATGCAGCTGGATCAGTGCTATCGCGGTGGCTTCCTGAAGGAGGAGGGAAATGCAGGAGTAGGGAACACTTGAGCATGAGCAGCTGGGGAGAGCTTTCAGGGGGAGGGAGGGAGGGGCTGCCTGAGTAAGGGCTGGGGCAGGGCAGTGGGAAGGCGAGGCTGGCTGGAGCTAAGGCCTGACGGATGAGGCTAGGGTAGGGGGGACAGGGGATCAGCCTAGGCCAGCAGGGGAGGGAGGCTGCTGCCGCCCCCTACAAAGCACACACAGGTCTCTTTGTCCAGCTCAGCTCCGGATGCCTGAGGCGGAGTCTGGGCCAGAGGGAGGGGGCTGCACCAGGGAGGCGGACAGATGGAGATGCCTCGCGGGGTCCCGGAGCGGGCGGCACCGTCTGTCAGCAGGAACTCCTCATTCGTGTTTACCCAGCTTCCTGGCGTCTCTGTGTGCATGCAGCCACGCACGCGCGCGCGCGCGCACGCACACACACACACACACACACTTACACCAGCTGCCTGGGGTGGCACCGTCTGTAGGCCTGACCCCCTTCCCGGTGCCTGAGTGTTGGACCTGGCCTCACCTCTTCACTGAACACAGACACCTAGATCTGTGCACAACCAGGGCCCCACAGAGAGATACACAGAGAAAGAGACAGGTGCAAAAATAGAAACCTCCATGTGCGTGCGGAGGGGCACCTGCAGCGACAGGCACCTGTGGAAACATACGTACGCAAGCAGAGCCAGTGGGAGTGCACGCAGAGACGCGGAAACACACATGTGCAGACATGCAGAGCAACACGGATGCTGACGGGGCGAGTCCCCTGGAGACGCCTGTGGGGCCAGGGCTGGGAGCCGCAGACGTGCGGAGACGCACGCGGGGACCTGGTGGGCAGCGAGGCTGCTGGCTCCCCCGGCACGCCGGCTCTCTAAGGGAGCCAAGGCCGCCTCAGGCCCTGTCCCTGAGGCAGCCCCATCCTTAGCAAGGTCAGGGTCAGGACACCCCTGGGGAAGCAGGAAGGGCCCCTCGGACCTGCAGGCTCCCACCCTTTCCAGAGCCGCCCCCCTCCAGGCTGCCAGGCAGTCAGGGAGGCCTGGGGAGCCTTGGGCTCCCTTCGCAGCTTTCAGTCTTCATTTTCAGCTTTTTCTAAGAGAAAACTCCCACCTCTTCCAGCACTCAGATTTCATCAAACTTGGCATCTTAAAAGCCTGTTTTGTTTTTGAATCTGAGCTGTTTGGGGCCTGTCGCCGAGAACAGCCAAGCAGGCGAGGCCTCCCCCTCCCAATCCCCTCCTCCCCAGGACTTCCCTGGCGCCTCCCAGGGCTCTGCTTAACCTGGCTGGTGAGGCCTCCCAGCCGCAGGCCACCAGGTGACCCCGGGGGCTGGCCCCAGGCCTGCACCCTCCACATTCCAGCGTCTGGGGTCTGACCCACGCTGAACCCTCCTCCCAGGGTCCCCACCTCAGTCCTACTCCAGGACCATTCTCTTGGTTCCTTTACCCCGGCTAGGTTCCGGCCCGGGCCCTCCAGAACCCTGAGAACCTCCCTCTTGCTCTTCAGGTCCCTGCAGCCCAGCTGCCACCCCCATGGCTTGACGCCAGCGTGCTCACCAAGGTCAACCACGACTCCATGGAGCTAAGTCCAGAGGCCACGTCTCAGCGGTCATCTTGCCCAACCTCTCGACAGCACCCCTCCCTGTTCCTTCAGATTCTTTTCTCTTGACTTCCAGGGACTCATCCCTATAGGAAGACCTAGAGTCTGGGGCTCCATCCAGGCCCTCTTCCTGTCCTCTGGCTCCCTAAGACTTGCCATTTGTCTCCCCGCTATCTCCAGCTGTCCCTCAGAGTGCCAGGCAAAATCTGAACAAGGCCTCCTTGACACCCCTCCCCAGGATGCCTACATACACCTACTACAACAGACTTCTAAGTGGACTCATCAACTTACCCCTCAAACGGGTCCTCCTCTCATACCTGAACCTTAGCAAATAGCACTGCCATCTACCTGGCCCGGAGCCAGCAACCCCGAGTCACCCGCCTCCCCAGTCCCACAGGCAAGCTTTCTAAACTGCATGGAATCCAGTCTCCCTTCCTCCTCTACCCACTGCCTGGGTCTGGGCCACTGCCACCTCTTGCCTGGGCCGCTGCCCTGACTTCTCACTGGTCTTCTGGTACCCGCCTCTGCACCCTCAGGGACCTTTCTGAAACACACATTTTATCAGGCGTTCCCCTGATAAAAATCCTCTCTCCCCTGGCAACCAGAGGCAGGGGACACCGCATCAGGGGTGGAGGATGTGCACACAGAGGGGCATTTAAAACCTCCAAGCTGGCTAGCTGTTCCCAGAGCTGCCGGTTCCGCTGCAGTCCTGAGGCTGGGGCAAGGGGGCCACGAACACAGCAGGGCCCTGTAAGTACCTGCAACTGCAAGGGTGGGAGGGGCAGGCTGGGCACAGGGAAGGCATCCAGTGTCTGTGGCTAACAGAAGAGGCAGGCTTGCTGCCCACCCCACAGCAGGAACCATTCAGAAAGGGATCCACTTGGGCCCCAAGATAGATCAGAAGATAGATCAGAACTAGGAAAAAGTGGGGGAACCCAGGTTTCTTCTTCCCTAGATCTTCAAGACGTTCCTGGCAATGCCCACCTATTGACACCTCTCCCACTCCTACATCTGGGGCTCAGATCTCTCCAGGGAATGGCTGCAGAGCCTCGTATCTGTGTGGTCCTGAATGTGACTACAATCACAGCAGGGCTGGAGGGACAGGTCACAGATCCCACGGTCATGGAGCCAGAAGCACTTAGGTCACGCCTCAGCTGCGAGGGAAGGGGCAGAAGCTGGCCTGGGTTCTAGGTGCTAGGTTCTAGGGGCCCTTTCTATGTCTTCTGTGGATGCAAATCAGGGAGGAGATGGGCAGGCAACAGGTAAGGGGCACGGCCGTCCTCTGCCTGTGACAGCCCTTTACCCAAATGCCCCACCCCCTCATCAGCCCTGGGCCAGGGACAGGGAGGAGGGTGGGCGCTGACATCCTGGGGAAACATCCACCCACCCTGAAAACACCAGCTTCTGTATTGGCCGTGCTCCATGTGCAGCCAGCCCGGAATGCAGGACAGGGTTGTATGCTGTTCATCAGTCATCTTCAAAGGGGCTTGGCATGGGGTTCAAGAGGGCCTCATCATCCACAGTCCCCAGACCAGGGTCAAAACCACTGCCGAGCCTGGGGTCCAGGCCCAGCACTGACTGCCTGCCTCCCGCCACCAGCCACTACCCCACAGGCCTGACAGCAGGTCTCCCCCAGAGCCTGTCCCCAACGAAGAGGGCAAGACCAGGCGTGCCATGCGGGCACCTGGATTCCTGGGCCTCTGTGGCCTGAGTGATGTGGTCCTGGTCAGTCACCAGCAGACAGCAAGGCCAGGTGGGAACAGGTGAGAGGGAGCCGGGGCTCAGTGTGGGGAGGAGACGAAGAGGAGAGAGTCCCAAGGCCTGGGTGGGATCCCTCCCTGGTTCCCCTCCCCCTGGCCTGCCGAAGGATAGTTTCTCAGGCACTGGCAACAGCTCAGGCTGACCACTCTGCCCCACATCCATCTCTGTCTAGCTGCCCTGGCTGGCCACCAGCCTTGAGCAGGGATCCCGCGGGGTCCTGGAGGCAATGAGTCCCTCACCTCTGGCCTCCTGCAGCACCAGACTGCATACACTCGGCCCAGGCTGCTTGCTGCACGCCCCTTGCCCTGCTGTACACAACAGCCCATAAGGGGCACACTACCTACTGTTCAGCCCGCACCCCATACAAACACTGTCTGATGCACACACGGCATGACGCACACCACCTGCTGTATACACCACACCGCATACACACTGCCTGATGCACGTATGCACAAGCACACGCACACGTGCACACACACACACACACACAGTTGGATGCACAGCCCCTGTTTTCTATACAACCCGTAAGGCACACACAGTCCATAAGAGTGTAACACCACATCACACACCTCACACACACAGCCTTCTAGACAGCACACGGGGCACACACGCCACAACACGGGTGCGTGTTGTCTGCTGTATCCATGACCACAAGCAAATGCTGCCTCTTGCACTCTGCATCCGCCAAGCCAAGCCCTCCAAGGCAAATCAGAAATGGCTCATCTCTGCTCCTTGGCCTTTCTCCTCCTCCTTCCCCCTCTTCCCCTTCCCCTTCTCCTAGACCCTTCCAGAACCTGCCCAAGTCACCAGGGCCCGGCCCACACCTCTGTTGTCTGGCATCCTCCGGGGCTTTCCTGATCACGGTACCTCCTGGCCGGAACCCACTGGCCCAGGCAGATCCTGAACCTCCAGACTGAGCTCCAAGACCCTCCTGGCTCTCCCACCTCCTGGAAGGAAAGGCCGGGAAGCAAGGCCTGCCTCCCCTCCCCCTCGACTCCCCTCCCTCGCAAGGGAAAATGTCAGATTCCCTGTCTCAGTGGCGGCAGCAGGCGGGTTGGAGGGGGAGTGATTCAGCCTCAAGAGTGCAGAGTGAGAAGAGCTTTTCCTGCCATTACCCGGCGAGGGAGAGGCTGGCGCGCTAATGGCTTCAATTACCACTCAGACAGGAACGCTGGGCAGCTCACCCCCAGCCAGCTTGTGCCGGGCACCCCCACCCTGTACCCAGCCCGGGCCGAGGAGGTGGGGAGGCAGCCGGCTGGCATCGCAGGGCAGTCGGGACTCCCTGGGAGTGGCAGTCTTGCCCAGGGAGCTAGCTGGGTGCAAAGGCCACGGAGTGGGAGTGGTGTGGGGTGCTTCGAATGTGAGAGGAGCTGGGCCTGGCACAGAGCAAGGCAGGGCAGGAAGCCTGGCATGGACACGCAAGCCTGGGACGCAGCAACCTCTCAGCGGAGCCACGTCACCCAGGGAGCCCCGGGCCACTCCCCTGAAGTGCCCAGCGTGTGCTGAGCTGCACGTAAGGAACTCAACCTTGAGTCCTGGTCCCCAAGCTGGCTTTCTCCTCTCCCCAGCCCTCCTCCCAGGAATGGCCCTGGCTCTCTTCTGACCCAAGCCCACAGCTGTAGTCAAACCACCCTTTCACCCCACTCCTACATACCCAGCCTCTCTGGCCAGCAGGGGAGGCCTGGCACGGCTTGAGGGAGCTGCTTTCCTCAGGCCCTGCCCTCTGGCACCTTTGCGACCTCCTACTCCACTCCTTTCTGCCAAGCCCAGAGCCAGTCAAGGTTACACAGACCAACATGGCAAGTCAGCATTTCACCTTCCGGGTGCTGTGTTTCAAGAGCAGGAGGGGGCTCACTCGGGCCCACAGCTCCAGCCCAACTGGGCCAGGAGCAGGCTTGGTGTCTCCCCAATCTCACCAGACACCTCTCACACCCAGAAGCATGAACACACCCCAGTCCCCTGCTAGAGAAACCCTCCTCTAAGAAGGCCCCTCCAGAACTAGCGTGTAGGGACTTTGTGGGGACTTTTCCTCCAAAACTAATAAGAAGCCCCTCTTCCCTTTAATGTGAGGGCCTGAGAGATGCCCTCTGGGGTGGGAGCCACAGTCTGGCCCTTCGGCTACCTCCCAAATGCCAGGGCAGGGCAGATGGCTCCTGCTGCGGCAGCGAGCAACAGGAGGGAGGGCAGTACTGAAATACCTGTCCTGAGGTCATGAGTGGGGAAACTGAGGTCAGGGGTGGCAGGGAGGAGCTCGAGAGCACCCAACCATCAGGGATCCTGGTGCAGGGCCTGTCCTCTGGGCCCCCGCCCCTCAGGGGAGTGGACAGTGTGGGCTGCATCACCCAGAGGCCAGGCAGCACAGACACCAGGTACAGGGAGCTGACGTGTGGGCCTTAGGATGTGCAGCTCTCAGCTCTACAGCAGCTACCATTCATGCTGGAATCCAGCAAAGTGCTTGACTGCATCCTATTTAATCCTTCCAACCAGCTTGAGTGGCAGGCATCATGTCCCGATTTACAGATGGAGCAAAATGAGGCTCAGAGGCACGTTACTCACCCGAGGTCACAAGGAAAGAGAATAAGCGGTCCAGAGCCCTGATCCTAACCACTGCCCCTCTTAAGCTGGAGGGCCCTGCCCTGCCTCGCAGGAGACACACAGGCACAAAGGAGTTACTGAATGGATATGAATGTGAACGCATAAAGCCACAGTGTAAAAACGGCTAACACAAAAAGATGTTCAACTGTTCTTGTAATCAAAAAAATGCAAATTAAATTGAGATGCCATTTTTCGCCTATTAACTTGGCAAAGATTTTTTTAATGGTAATTCCCACTGCTGGTGAGGATGTGCAGAAAAGAGGCCTTCTCATGCCCTGTTTGATGGGTGTGTAAACTGACACAGTCTTCTGAAAATATTGAAAAGGCTAAACATCGCATGTGGCCCTTTGACCAAGCAATTCCACTTCTGTGCATCTAGGAAATAATCAGGAAAGTGAACATATCTGTAAGGAAGCGCGCAGTCCCTTATTTATACAACCAAGATACGGGAAACAACATGTGTGTCCAACAATAAGGGAATGGCTGAATAGCTTAGGGTACTTGCACGTGACACTCCCCCACAGCCATTAAAAACAATGATGCAGAAAAATACTTGATGGTGAAGAAGATGTTCATATTTTTTTAAAAAGCAGTCTACAAATCATTGGGCAGAATGTAATCTTGTTTTTGTTATATATATAATGCATGCACAGAAAATGGACTATAAGGAAATAACCAAATGTTAATAGTAGTGGTAAGGTAAACAGGTGATTTTTAATTTTTCTTATGTGCTATTTTATACTTACCAAAATTTCAACAGTGAACAGGTATTGGTATTGCAATTTTTTTTTTAAAGCAACAGTCCAAGCCATATTTTGAAAATATATGTAGACATAGTCAGACTGAAGCCTTCATCGTGGCAGGTGGGGGTGGGCGGCGATGATGTCACTCCCTGTCTGGGGCTTCCTATGTCCCCAGGAAAGTGTTTCGCAGCCTGGTTGGTCCTGTGTGATCTGCCCTCCAACCTCCCCAGGCTCATGTTGAACCACCTACTCTTCCCCACTTTACTGTGTGTCTTCCAGCCACCCTCCACCCCAAAGCCAAATGGAACCACTCAAGAGTTCTCTGAAAGCTCCACGGTCTCCTGCCTCTGGGCCTTGGTGTCAGCTGATACTATTTCCCCACCAAGGCCCCCATCCCAACTCCCACTAGTCTTCAGGACTCAGACAACAGCTCCCTCCTCCCCTGAACCCCTGCGCATCCCCCACCTCCCGCAGTCCCCTGGGCTTCTCCTGCAGAACGCAGAATATACTGGAGACTGAAGCCGCAAGGGCAGGACCAGGTCAGATAACTCTCAGGACACAAGGCGTCATTAGGGCATGTTTGTGAATGAATGGAGGAGCCACCAAGTGAGAGAGGTCGTTAAAGTCCACATACGGAGCCCCAGCCTCCAGCCCAGGGCCCTTGCTCATAACAGCGACTGGGAACACACTTCTCTGAAGCCCCTCCCTCACCAGGTTCCACAAGAAAATCACATTCACTCCCACGAATCATGTACCCCAAGTGATACATAGCTACCGCCTCACACCTCAGGTCAGGCCCCAGACCCCAGCCAAGCAACACCCTGGCTCAGCACAACACAAAGACACCACGCATATGCCAAAAACCCAGCGATCATCGCTGTCCACCGCTGACCTTCTCCGACCCCAGGATGGCCAGTTCTCTCCTCCAAACACGCCGCAGTCCACGGTGGGGCCGGGGCCGGCTGGCTGGCTCATCCCCTACATGAGTCTCCCCAATCCCCGATGCCGCATCCCTTTCCAGCACGTACCTTCGAGCACTGAGAGCTTGGCACTGGTGTTGATCTCCCCCAGACTGTTGGTGGCCGTGCACTCATAGATGGCTTCGTCTCGCTGCACCCTCAGCGGCTGGATCCGCAGCACAGACCCTGCCCCGTCATCAAACTCAATGACCTGCCGGAGGAGAGACACTCGGTCACAGCCTGCTCGGGACAGACACCAGGGCCTGCTCAGGTTCAGCCTTTCTCTTCCCGAGAAAAAGCCCCCAGGAAGGGAGATCAAGAGGAGGTGATATAGGACCAGACCTCAAAACAGGCAGACCCAGAGCCCTGCCTGCCCCTTCCCACATGAGGCTGTACCTCAAAGCGCTGGGAGCTGACTTTCTTCCCCTTCTTCATCCATGTGATGCGCGGCTTGGGTTCCCCCGTGGCTTGGCACACGAAGGAGGCCACCCCTCCTGACAATCCAGTCTGGTCCTCGGGGACCTTGACGAAGACAGGTTTGCCTGGAGAGAGAGGAACGTCAAGTCACCATGGGATGGTCACTGCAGACATGGCCTGTGTTACAGCGGGCAGGCGTGGGGGAGGGGAAGAAAGGTCTATAAAGGAGACAATGGTAGTGATGCCCAGCCCTTACGCAGTGCTTCTTATGTGTCAGGCGCTCTTCAAAGAGCTGGGAGCAACTCAGGTGGGTTTCATTTTTGCTTACACAGAACTCAAGGTACACGGAGGTGATGGGATCTGCCCAACACGACAGCCGCTTAGTGGCAGAGCCAAGGTTTGAGCCCAGGCAACTGAGCCTGTACTTTAACTGCTACACTCATCTGTCTCCCATCCCCCCAACAATTCCAAGCTCCAGGACAAAGGCATGCTGAGAGCTGCTGGGAGCGGCCCAGCCTCTCTCGAAGACATGACTGCTCTCCACCCAGGGGATGGTACCACCACCTACCTACCCCAAGGCTCAAGCCAGAAACCACGACTCCTCCTCTCCCCGGCCCCCACGCACCATCAGTCCCGGAGGCCTAGACATTCCACCTCCTAATCCAGAGACACCCTATCTCTGGATGTCTTCCCAGGTGAATGCTTTCCTGTAAATCTACCCTCCCCACCCAGCTCCCACTGACTGGGTGATTGCCTTCTGACAGCCTGGACGTCTCCCCAAAGTTCCACTGAGAAGCAGCCGGAGGGGGAGAAGGGAATGGGCTTGGACACTGTATGGTCACGCCCACCCATGCTCCTCTGATATACAACAGGGTCAACATGGAATCCCACCACCCAGGGTCATGAGATGCGGGAAACCCAGCCTTCATTAAGATGTAGCAACGCCTCGTTAATCCCGACAGCGGATCCATTTCCTATTAATCAGGCCAATGAGCAGCTTCAGGAAGGCTGATACCGTGAGAAGTGACCTTTTAGACCACCTGCTCGGTGCTGATGAGGCCAGGCCTGGCCTGGGCTCTGGCACAAAAACATGTTTGTGCAATGATGACAGTCCCACTCTGTACCCGGTACTTTATCTCATTTAGTCCTCCACTGCTTGTTGTCCCCAGTTTAGAGGCACAGAGAGGTCAAGTCTCTAGCTCAAGGTCACACAGCCAATGAGCAGCACATCTGAGATTTGAGTTCAAGCCTGTTTGACTCCAAAACACTTGGCAGAAACAGTTCACCTTGGTGTAGTTGGAAGCTTTGTCATGAGCAGAGTCAGGGGGGTGGCAGGGGCCAAAGCCAGACCAAAGAACTGAGGAGTAAGTTGGGGGTGAAGAAGTGGAGAGCAGAGAACAGTGACCGTTTAAAGGAGACTGGCTGTGATGGGGAAGAGAAAGAAAAGATGGCACTTGGAGGCGATGAAGACTGGAGAGAGGTTTTTACATTCTCGTTTCTTTCTTTCCTAAGGTGTGACAGTACTTTCAAAAAATAGTTGTATTTATTGGCGGTGCTGGGTCTTCACTGCCGCTCAGGCTTTTCCCTAGCTGCAGAGAGCGGGGCCTACTCTCCAGCGGTGGCGCGTGGGCTTCTCCTGTGGCGGCTTCCCTCACTGTAGGGCATGGGCTCTAGGGCGAGCGGACTTCAGCAGTCGAGGCTCGCGGGCTCTAGGGCGCAGGCTCAACAGCTGTGGTGCATGGGCTCGGTTGCTCTGCGGCATGTGGGATCTTCTCGGATCAGAGATTGAACCTGGGTCTCCTTCATAGGCAGGCAGATTCTTTACCACTGAGCCACCAGGGAAGCCCAAAAGATGGTATTTAAATGCTGATGGGAAGGAGCCAGCAGGGAGAGAAGGTGCTGATCCAGTACAGAGAAGAGGGACAACAGATGGAACAGTGTCTCTGAGGACGGGAGGGTTTGGGGACCAACCACTAGGCTCAGGAGTGACAGCTGCAGTGCAGAGCTGGGAGGGCTCAGCCTTGCAGGGAGCAGGGAGGGGTCCATCTTACCCGGTGCCCCAGGGTCCAGTGGGCTCTGGAGGTTTTGTGTAATGGGTTGTGTAATTATTAAGAAAGGTCACTAACTATCTCTGAGCCTCATCTGCTAGAAAGTGCTAGAGGCAGGGGTCTGTGCAGACAAAACGTGATGTCTGTAGGTTGCTCCCACAGCTGGACTTCGCCTGTGGGCAGCTATCACCCTCTTTAGCACCAGTAGTATTATCATCCCCATTTTAGAGATGGGGAAATGGAGGCTCAGAAGGTCAAACAACATCCAGATCAACACTGATCTGGTGTAAAGCCAGGATTTGAGCCAGCATTCCAAACCCTAAGCACAGCTCAGGGCTTCCCTGGAGGAGGGAGACTTGGGGACCTACCTGACTTGCACTTGGGAGTACCCAGAGGGGGTCGAGGGCAGCGCTGTTGGGGTAACACGCAAACCTGCTGGGGGCCAGAGTGGCACAGGGACACCAGAAAGGTTCAGAGAGCCTCAGGTTGCCTCATTCTTGCCCCGACTGCCCTCTGGAGGCTCCGGACACTCCCGGTCTGCAGAGCCTATCTTTGTACGCTGGTCCTTTCAGTCAGGTCTTCTCAAATAGGACCCCTCCTCCCACATTCGGGGGTGGGGAAGAGTCTCCTACCCACCCCTCTGCATACTGAACACCCCTCCCCACACCTCCAGACTGCAGCTCCCCTCTCCTGCTCTGCCACCACCTTAGTCCAGACAACACCTTCCCTCGACTGGACACTGCGCCAACCTAACCAGCTGCATCCCTGCCTCCAGCCTTGTCCTCTCCAGCCTAGTGTCTATTCAGGAGCGAAGTGGCAGCCTCTTTCCTGATCAAAACCCTCTAGAAGCCTCCCATGGCTTCTGAAACAAGACTTAAACTCCTGTCGTGGTGGGTAGAGCCCTGCCAGGTCTGACCCCAGCCCTTCACACCCCCCAGAGCCCTGGCTTCCCATCCTCTGGATGAGCGATGCTCATCCTGCACCTCAGGGCCTTTGCATAAGCTGTTCCTCCTGCCACAAACCTCTTAGACCACCTCTTTACCCACTGTCTCCTGTCCACCTTTCTGATCTCAGTTTGGACGTCATTTCCTCAGAAAGCCTTCCTTGCCCCTCTGCTGTCGCCCCCAGCTCGACTGGCGTGGTCTGTGTTTGGGGCCCTCTGGTGACCCCCCTCTGCCTCATAGCCGTGCTCATGGTTTGTTATGTCCCGTGTGAGGTTACTGCTTTTGCTCACGGTTTGTTATGTACACGTGTGAGGTTATTACTTTTTCCACATTGTGGAGGAGTATTTGATTCATGGCTGCTTCCCGACAGAGAACAATAACCCTGGGCAGGGCAGAAACCTGCCTGCCTTGATTCCCTCCCTGTCCCAGCGCCAACCCCATTCCTGGCACAGGGCAGTGGGGGGCACACGGGAGTTGACCTGATGACCATGAGGGAAGGCCTGAGGAGGAGGATGGAGGCCTCGGGCCCCTCACACACCACACTGGGGAGCCCTCAACACCTGCTGGGGAGAGCAGCCCGGGGTGGAACCCCCCTGGTTCCTGCCTCAACCTGCCAGCTGCAGAAACCAGAGGCTGGAACCTGCTGAACCAGACGGCTGGGTGAGTGTGCCTGGGGGTGGGGCCTCTTTGCCAAACAAAGAACCGGGAGCTGGGGAGGCAGCCAGGTACAGGTCACGAGAGAAAGGGAAAGGCCTGAATACAGTGGAGGCTGGAAGGTGCCCAAGGCCTGGGGCTGTCGAGGAGGCGGAACCTCCCGGGAAGGCTGGAGAGGGGCCAGGGCCCTGCCCAGCCCACCCACCCACCAGGCCCTGGCAAAGACTGGCAGTGTGCAAACCCGGGGCAGTCCAGGGGGCAGGTCTCTCCCCTTCATCAGACCAGACCCTCACTTCTCTCAGCCCACTCACCCCCACAGGAGGGCACCTCTCATCCCACAGCTCTGCCAAGCCCTCGCCTCTTTCACCAGCTGGACTTCTGGGGGCACAAATTCTGTCTCCCCGCTGCCTTTCCCACACTCACTCCTGCTACCCTCTCCAGGCTCACCTTTCTCAACTCTTTCAAAACAAAAACAAAAAAAAGTCCCTGCCACGGGCCAAGCACTGTGCGGGACACAGCTCAGGTCCTGTGGTGATGCCATCCCACCCAAGTCCATGGGCACCCCCCTTGCCTGTGCATGTGCCCAGCCCCTCTCATGCACCCTACTCTAAAGCCTATGAGAGCCTGCTCTGCGCCCCTCAGCCTTTGGGCTACAGTCACTGGTCAGGTCGCCAGGCAGGCAGGTACCCTCAGTGACTCAACCACTCTGCCCAGTACTGACCAGAGCTGGCGTCCAGGGAGGGTCTGAACAGAACTTCCAAGGACACATGCCTGAAGGCCACCTCCCCTCCATACCCACCCCTCCCTGACCACATGGAAGTCACGGCTGCACAGGCCTTTGGGCAGCAACTCCCAGGGGCATATGCCCCGGACACTCTCAGGTAGCTGAGCCCATGCCAAGCGGGAGGGAGTAGCCTAGGAGAAGAAACAAGTGGGCTGCCCTGGGGGGCCATGGTCCCAGGGCCCAGCCAAACTGAGCTGCCTAAGGCTACTCCCCAGGGAGATGACTGCTATTTTGTACCTTCCCTGCCGCCCCTTGTACACAGGCACACAGACAACGCAGCAGCCAGGGGCTGTAAGGGAGGGCAGGGAGGCGGGTTTCCCCGGCCCTGAACAGCCTAATGAGCTGGGGACTCATTAACGCTGGCTCCTGTGACCACTTCGTTCGCTCAGAGACAACCCTGGGCTCCCAGGGGACACACAGCAAGCTCCAGGTCATGGCCTGGGATGGAGGGAGCACGTATGAAGTGTCAGATGCCTTGAACATGTGACCTCAGTTAACCTTTCCAGGTAGAAGTGACTATTCTCATTGTGCAATAGGAAAACAGTCCCTGAGAGGGAAAGCAACCTGCCGGAAGTTCCACCAAGGGCAGAGTCTAGACGGGCCACCAGGTCTGGCCGCCCCAAGGATGGGGTGGTGGGGTGGGGAAGGCACCGCTGAACCACGTGCAGCAAGCACGCTGCCTGGCCCGTTCCAGCTCCATGGGCCGGGTCGCGGCTGCGATGACAGATACATCCCCAGTTACTTAGGACTTTACCTACCCACCTATACTTCTAGCCTTTAGGCATTCTGCTCTGCTGCTGCTGAGTCGCTTCAGTCGTGTCGACTCTGTGCGACCCCATAGATGGCAGCCCACCAGGCTCCCCCATCCCTGGGATTCTCCAGGCAAGAACACTGGAGTGGGTTGCCATTTCCTTCTCCAATGCGTGAAAGTGAAGTCGCTCAGTTGTGTCCGACTCTTCACGACCCCATGGACCGCAGCCCATCAGGCTCCTCCGTCCATGGGATTTTCCAGGCAAGAGTACTGGAGTAGGTGGCCTTTGCCTTCTCCACATCCTGCTCTGGGCTCCTATGATTTCAAGTAACGGGTCTGCCCTATGCTGTCCGGGAACAAAAGGGAGATGGTCCTCACGGTGGTCCTTTCATGGGCTCCAGGGAGAAGCCCGTTCCTGCGTCTTCCCCTGTCTCATCTCATTAGGCAACAGCCCCCCCCCGCCCAACCTTTAGCAAAAGCCCACTCACCCTTCAGGGCCCCGGTTTTCCAGGAAGCCTCCTACCCCCTCCCACGACGCTTAGGTCACTACCTCTGGGGGTGCCAGCACCGCCCCCAGCGCAGCGCACGCTGTAGTAACCCCACCGCAGGTTCCAGATGCAGGCCTGTGTGGATTCTTCCCACTGAGCACCTGACAAGCACACAGCAGATCAGCAGAAACCTCTTCCTGCTCAGGACCACCTCTGCGCCCACAAGCTGCCCTCTTCAGAAACACAAGCCCCAGCTGGGGGAGTCCCCGCGCCCCATGCCCAGGTCCCCGCCAGAGCTGACTCGGCATTGACTCAAGGCCTCTGGGCTAACTCTTGGCAGCTGCCTCTCTGCCCCTCTTCCCTGCACTTCCCTCAGAGGCCAGGGCCCCCATTCATGTGTCTCGTTAAGAGGCCCATAGAAACACACTGGTCCGCTCCGCGCTCCACTGCTCCGGTCATCAATTCTCTGGGGCGCCCGCCCTACCTTTTGCAGCAGCTCTGTCCACGCTGCCTGCTTGCCCTGGCTAGAAGTCTCCCAGGCCCAACCTAAGGCTGGCCAAGGTGTGGGGGCAGGGACAAATCCAAACGTCTGTGCCTCCTGGGGTCAGGCCATCACAGCCTAAGCCCAGGCCCCTCTTCCGCTCTCTGCCTATGAGCAGAACCCAACTCACCTGTTTTGGCATCTCCAGCTGGTTCCTACCTTCAAGACCATGGTCTTTGGGCTCTGGTCCTTAAGAGACCAGCATGGAGGTTCTTAGACTCTGCTCTGTTCCACTCTGCTCCTACTAGGGGTTCAGGCCTGACCCCACCCTTCCAATTCAATGACTCATCTACCAAACTCCAGGCCCTGAGCTGGACAATGGTCTGACCCCCTGGGACTTGCAGACCTGACACAGAGTCACATGTGCCCAGGGGAACAGCACATGACCAAGGCTCCTGGAGGAGGTGATGGTTCCAGGTGAGTGGAAATCGTCAGGGGAAGGGGACGGGGAAGAGGGTTTCTATCAGAGGAAACAGGAGAGCACGGGAGCAACTGAGAAGTCAGCACGGGGGGTGGGGTGGTGAAGGATGGGGTAGGTGAAGGATGAGGCTGGCAGAGGCTCAAAGACGCAGGGCCTGGACCCCAAGGCTCCAACTGAAAGGCAACAGAGAGCGAGGGATTTTCAACTGAGAGACAACGTGGTCAGGTTTTCATTTTGCACCATGACTCCCACCATGGAACAGAGACAGGAAGCCACCAGGAGGTTGTGGCCTGCAAAAGCCCCAGAGAGCGCTGAGCCTGGCTTGGATGAGGCCGTGGAGGGAGAGGTGGATGCATTCCAAAAACATTCAGGAGGGAGAAACAGCAGAACCTGGTGATGGATTAGATGTGGGTATGAGAGTGGGAGGAGGCCCAGGTTTCTCACTTGGGTGGCTGGGTGGGTGGGAAAGCCATTCACAGGAGAGAGAACACAGAAAGATGGGCAGGTCTGGGGGGATGAGGGTGTGGGTACAGGTTCCAGCATGTTGGGTCTGAGCAGGAGAGGAGGCAGTTTCGCTCCCAGGTGTATTATCTCTGACAGCCAGCAGAGTGGTCCTCCTTCTACTCTCAAGCTCCCATTTGAAGGCCCTAAGAGTGTCCAGAGTGAGGGTCGGGGAGTGAGGCCAGCAAGTCAGTGTCCAGGGGCTGACTCTGATGAGCCCTGGCCTCCGTGCCATCTCAGAGTCACACCCAGTGACTTCTGCCCCGGGCTGTCCCTGCAGGCTCCAGCTCTCTCCAGCACCCCCCACCCTGCCCTGCTCCAGCTAGCCTGGCCCTCTAATCACCAGCACCTTAAGGCTCTCATTACCCCACGCCCCGCACCCCAAGAGGAATACCCTGTCTCCCCCTTGCCCTAGGAGCCCCACCCAGCTCAGCCTGGAGGACAAAGGGCGGAGCTCTCCAGTTCCACCCCCTCCAGGGTCTGGTCCTGAATAATTAATGAGCCCTTAGGAGAAAGGGCTTGGGTGGGGCAAGGAGAGAGCTCTGCATCCAGATACTTGGGAGAGGGGGTGGGGGGAACCTATGGCCTGCTGACCCCCGGGCTGACCCCCAGGTTGGCCCTGGGCCAGCTCTGGGCTCCGGACAGGATGGGAACAGCCTCGTTCCCCGGGGACCTTGGCTCCGACCTCGCCCCTCCTCCTCCGTGTGCAGATTGGCTAAATCTGCCCTGTGCCCCGCCTCCCACCAGTAACCAAGCAGTGGTAACCATGGTGATGGGGCGGGCTGCGGCCAGTCTTGTAGTGCCAGGCAGGGGGAAGGGCGGCAGGAAAGGGACCAAAGTTCCGAGTTGGATCTGGGCAGGGGACAATCCCACCTCCCCCAACACACAAGGAGGGGCGCTGGAGCCCAGCTTCCTGTGGCCAAGTGCAATCTTCCCCCACTCTAAGGGCTGAGGGGCTGGGGGAGGGGAGGCCCCTCTGCCTTGATGCAGGGAAGGGAAGGAAGGGCTCAGTGTCTACAAGGGCCTAGACCACGGGAACGGCTATGGAGGCTGCCTTCTCACCCTTCCCTGGACCTGTGCACACACCTGGTGTCCCATTCACACATCCACACACGTTTCTTGTATGTGGCCCCCAGATTCCCACACCATCCCCTGATGCAACCCACACTGTGCCTTCTGCACAGGTCCACAGCAGTGGACACAGTACCCGCCTGAGCACATCGTCTGTGACCACACAAATCCTGGGCACGTCTCACCTTCAGCCCATAAACAGGGTCACACTCACACACGCCCCACCCTGCAGCACCGTAAGAGACAGGTGGGTATTCCACAGGGTGCTCCTTGGAGGCGGGTGCTCCAAGGGGGAGGCCTCTCTGGGACAGAAGGTCTGGAGGTGTATTAGCCATCGGTCTCTCCTGGTGACTGATCCCATCCCCCCTCCCGGAGTCCTACTAGGAAGAATGCATCCTTTCCATCTGGGAGGCCCCACACCTTGAGGGGCCAGACTTACTGTCACCATGGGCACCTGCCACCAAACCAAGCATCACAAGTGCAGGGACGAGGGGCACCATCGTCCTCCCTGGGGCTGGCTCAGGGGTCATCCGGGGCTCTAGCACCGCGGCCAGCCACAGCCTGGGACAATCAACCTGTGACGGAGGGAAGGGCAGAGTTAACTGGCTGGTATCCATCCATGTCCCACTGTCCACCCGCCACCTCCTGGCCCCCACTTACCACCAAGACCACCTAGTTCGACAGACACCCCCACTCTGGAGTGTGCAGTGACCATCTAGACCTTCCAAATCTTGTGCAAACCCAGACTCCTCACCGATTCCCTGGAGACCCCAAGGATAACCCACCAGTCATTTGCAGGGAGAGTACAAGACGCCCTCAGCTCATCCTCTAAACCTGAGTAGGGGGCAGGGGCTTCTGAGAGCAGAGGATGTACAGGGATGTTCCATTCCGGACCTAGAGTTTGCAACACGCCTCCATAAGGGGACTGGGACAGGGAAACGGCGTCCAAGAGACACAGACACACAGAGGGAGACGGAGACCGAGACAGAGCAGTTAGCAGACCCACAGAGGCCAGGAACTCCAGAGTTCTGAGGCCTCCTGTTGCCCCTCCTCTGCCCAGCAGAGCCTATATGCTGGGCACAGGCCTCAGAGCACAGCCCTGGCGGCTACAGACAGGATCCAGGTATCAGAGGCTGGGAGCCAAAGCCGCAACCCGTCTGGGCTCGCCAGGACGCGCTCTGGACGAGTTGCAGCCGCCCTGCCTGGCCACCCTCATCCTACCCAATTCCCATGGCACCAGCCTTCTCTACAGGAAAATCACAGGGAGACCCTAGTGGCCAGGACTGGGGGTGCTGGACCCTGAGAGTCAACCCCACACCTCCTCTGCCCTACCCCAGTGGCCCAGAGCAGATCAACTGACGGGGTGCAAGCTCCAGATGGCGACTCGCTCACAACTGCCCTCCGGGCTGAGCCAGGAACCCAGGCAGGGGAAGACCATACGGGATGGTCTGAATGCCTCCAGACCTTTGCTTACAGGGCTCCTCGGTTGAGCGTGCTCTTTCCCTCTCCACACACACCCTATCTGGCCCCTACGCAGAGCGCTCAGCATGGTCACACTAGACAGTACAGACACAACGCTATCACTCCCCAGCCCTGATGGCGAGCTCCTGAGGGTCTCTCTCCCACGGCTCCCATTCAGGGGGCTTCAGGAGATCTGCTCCAGTGCCCACCAGCTCAACTCACACCTTGCTCTGGGACAGGGGCTGGTGTACAAAGTCCCTCATTAATGCCCTGGGGACACAACAGGGCACAGAGTGATGGTGGACACACCTCAGGGCTCCACGGCGGCTCCTACAGACTTGGCTGGGAGAAGGGACCAGACCCAGCTGACCCACAGGGTGAGAGACTCTGCAAGGAGGTGACAGGGCTGGGAACAGGGAGAGACAGGACTCAAAGATGGCTCTGCTCTGCCCTGGAACTTGGACCCCAGTCTCAACCGGGACAAAGTTCCGAAGAGCAGAGGGCAGAAAGTGAGCACAGGTGCTGGGACAAAGCAGGAGAACTGCTCAATGAGGTAGGGGCTGACCACAAAGGGGAAGGGGGGACTGTCTCTTGTCCCAAGATCGTACCGAAAGTCTGAGATGGACTGAGCAGGAAAAGCAAGAGCACTGAAGCAGCCTCGTGGGCATCCAGCCCCATTTACCCCGAACCTGGGGTCCTGCTCAATGATCAGAGTTCAGGTAGCTGAGACCAGGAGAGAGGGCGTCCCCACCACGATGCTTTGTATGGCCAAGTTGGGATGGAGGTCACGCATCACTAGGGCCCTGCCTGTCCGGGCGTGGTCCCCATGGCACTGTCATGCCGCACGGTGACCAGTGACAGAGTCCAACCTCCCAGCAGACACCAGGTGCTGAACTGCCGGGCCGGGCTGTCAGGGGGTGTGGGCCCTTGATAACACCATCCTGCATCCTTGATGCACGCATCAGTGGCATGCTGCACCACAGGACAGGGGCAGAGGAGACCAGTGCAGACACCATGGGGTGCAACAACACGACATTCACAGAGGTTTCCCTCCCAGGTATTGTACAAGCCGTCCAGGTGTGAACCTGTCCCCCTCCAGCACCCGTGCAGACACACAGATCTCTCTGGCATGGATGCAGGGGTGACACTGTGGAGGTTCAGCACAGCACAGCCGTCATGGAGTGTAACTCCCCGGTATAACGGCCACTGAGCCACAGTCCCCTGTAGCTGCCTTGGCATAGTAAGCGCAGCAGTTCATCTCCCAGGCAGAGACATCATGGAGGTGTAGCCATCCCGGCCAGATGCCACGTGAGTGTGGACAGACATCATGGGTGCACAGCTGCCCGATGGACATTACCGAGGTACATTATCTCAGAGAAATAACACCAGTTATCAGTATCAGGGGGTGTCAGCCCCCAGCACAGCCACAGCGTCACTTGGTCATGTCTGATTCTTCTCTGACCCCATGGGCTGCAGCCTACCAGGTTCTTCTGTCCGCGGGACTTCCCAGGCTAGAATACTGGAGTGGGTTGCCGTTTCCTTCTCCAGGGGATCTTCCTGATGCAGGGACTGAACCTGAGTCTCCAGCACTGCAAGTAGATTCTTTACTGCTGAGTCACCAGAAAAGCCCAGTACAGCCATCGTGGGGCTGCTACTCCAGAGCAGATATCGTGTGGTATCCTCTTGGATGAGATTCTGCCCATAGGTGTCAGAGAAACTGGGCCTCTGGTGAGCCCACTGCCACTGTAACAAAGACAACTGGCCCTGATGTGGGGACTCCTGGCTTGCCCTGTGTATCTGGGTCTGGAGTGCCAAGGACACTGCTCCGATGCAGAAAGAGGAGAGACAGAGGTGAAGACGTTGAAAAGATGACAGTCCCTCCTAGACAGCTTCTCCCAGCAGTTCCACGGACATGGGGACACCCAGAGTGATGGGGAAACATGAGGACACAAAATACAGACACGTTCTCAGGGAATTACTCTGGCCAGCACATAGCTGTCCCGGCTAGGGCTTCTCCCTCACCAGCTCCCGGTATGAGCAAGCTGCCTCCGCCCCAACTCTGGGCACAGAGCCCACCCCAGTGTCAGGCGGTGCAGGCCGCTCCCAGCTCCAGGGCCCCGCGCTGAAGTCCCATCAAAGTCCCAGGCCCCGGGTCTAGACACTGGCCCTGCCCCCAGCCCCAGGGTGCTCAGGGTCACCTGGGAGGAGACGGCAGGAGGGGAGTAGGGAGGCAGACTGACGCCCGCCTGGCTGGGGTGGCTAAGAACCTTCTGAATTCAGTGCAGTGGCGCTAAGAGCAGAGTGCCCACTTCTGCCCATGGCTGGGTGAGTCTGGACTCTCAACAGCCGAGATGGAAACATAGCCTGAGCGCTTGCACACTCAGCTCGTCTCTGGATTGCACTGCGGACCATCGGTTCTACTAACTGACACACTTGGGCAGGAAAACAATTCTGTACTGAATGCTATTGTACAGTATCACTGGATGCCATTTTTCTACACTCAGAATGGTTTTCATATATCCTTTTCCCTCACTACATCAGCATAAAGCTGCCAACTGCCCTTTCTTGGGAAGAACTGTCCTTTATTCTGAAATTTTGTCCTTGGTGTTAAAATGTCCTTTCTTACAGGAAGTGATGGGGGATAGCAGATACCAGTTATTTTTTAATAATGTCCTCACTTTGGCAAAATAAAAATGGCTAACCCCATGTCTGGCCTCCAAGTCCTTCTGGAAATTGTACTGGTTTGTGAAATTGAAGAGCCTGGGGATCTCTGCTGTGAGGAAAAAGAAAGGAGCAGGAACCACACCAAGCCATAGGATTCGAACACAAACATCTCGGACAGGCCTGTATACAGGCCAGGCCACCTCCATGCAGCCAGCCACCCGTGCCGGCCTCAATGGGGGCTGCCCCAGGGAGACCATGTGACGCCAGCCATGGTGGCGGAGCGTGGGGGGGTTCCCTGGCTGGAGAACAGCTGGGATCATTCCGAGGCCTCCTCATGAATATGCAAACACAGATTGATTTGTTTCCCTTGGGCACGTGTTATTATTCACAAATATTAATTAGTCTTCAAATACCACCTGTTCCTACAGCTTCCTCCCCACTTCCTCCCTGGGCCAGGACCCTGGCTCCCAGGGGGGACTGGGGCCCCAGAATGGACGTTAGTAGAAAGAGGGGTATGCAGGGCCCCAGGGAGCGGCCGGCCAAGGGGAGAGGCCAGCGCCTGGGCAGGAGGAATGTGAGGGCGGGCAGCGCCGTGAGCTGTTCATCTTCTCACCGGCGGGCAGCTAACCGAGCCCTTTTGTCACGTCCCGGACACTTCACCGCGTGGCACTGCAGCAGCGGCCGCGGAGGCGGAAACAGGCCTTGTTACTCTTGGGAAGGGAAAACCAACGTGTTTCCAACTCTCACCAAACCAACCACCAGATTAAGACGGGAATAAATCAGTCTCAGCCGTGCTGTGACCTCGGCCCCGAGAAAGGAGGCGGCCGGCAGCAGGCCGCCTCTGCTCCTCCAGCTACTTGGTCAGGGTCTAGGAGCACAGCCAGAATCAGCCCCCCTTCCCCAGGAAGCTGGGACCCTGACCCCCTGGCTGCTGCTGCTAAGTCACTTCAGTCTTGTCCGACTCTGTGCGACCCCACAGATGGCAGCCCACCAGGCTCCCCCGTCCCTGGGATTCTCCAAGCAAGAACACTGGAGTGGGTTGCCATTTCCTCCTCCAATGCATGAAAGTGAAAAGTGAAAGTGAAGTCACTCAGTCGTGTCTGACTCTTCTCGACCCCATGAACTGCAGCCCACCAGGCTCCTCCATCCATGGGATTTTCCAGGCAAGAGTACTGGAGTGGGGTGCCCTTGCCTTCTCCGGGCAGCCCTCAGCAATTCAGGCTCCTCTGTGAGCAGACGGCGAGCCTACGAAGACTGTCCCAGAGTCACTGGGGGAGGCACGAGCTCCAGGAGAGGCTTAGCTCTGGGGGCAGGAGACCAAGGGGCCAGCAGAGGCACCTTCCTAGATATAACTCCTAGGCCACCAGCCCTCTGGCCTCCTTCCTCTGGGGAGTGGAGCCTCCCCTCAGTTAATGTTCACCAACGTGGTGCCTCCAGGCCTCTGCACTCATTGTTCTCTCTACTGGAAGAAAGGCCTTCCCCTGGCCCAGCCACCTACTCACCCACCAGAACTCAGTTCCAGTGGCCGAACAGTACGGGTCTTCCCTGAGTGGCCCTCCTCAGTTTTCCAGATTTGTACACACAGAGAAGGCAGCAAAAAGTGGCACAGACCTGCGCTTCTCAATCCAGGGCGATCTTGCCCCACGATGGGACATCAGGCAACGTCTAGAGACAGTTCTGATTGTCTGATGGGGGAGGGGGTAAGTGCTACTGGCATAGTAGGAAGAAACGAGGGGTGCTGTTGGATATCCTACAGTTAACGGGTCAGCCCCCCAAAATTAAGGATTATCTGGTCCAAAATGCAGTCCTGAGGCTGAGAAACCCCAATGTGGACAGCAAGATCGTTCCCTGATGTCCCCTAGGTCCTGCCCTGGCCCCTGCCCCAGAACCCAGTCCCTATGACCCAGCCCCAAGACCCCAGGTATGCTTGACTCTTACATTAGCTGAACCTAGGTCTCTGGATTTCAAGGCATCTTGCCCACCCCCTCCCAGTCAGTCTTGCCTCCAGAAGCCCAGCCACATAGCACACCTTAGTCCTAGCCCTTCACATATGCCATCAGCAAGTGCCCTCCCCAGAGAACAGAGGGGCTCCATGTTCAGGCCCCTTTTCTGGTGAGACTGGGCTCCCAGGAAGGTCAGACCCATAACAGGTGGATGGACAGGTGATGGGTATCCCCATACCCACCCTCCCAATCTGGCCTTTCCAAGGCCAGTGACATGGCCTTGCCCCTGCATCTTCTACAGACGCCCAAAGCCCACCTCACCACACACAGGGCCTGGCCCCCAGCAGATGCCCGATACATGCTCATTTCCTCCCCTTCCTACGCCAAACCCATTTCTTCCACAGACCTCTTCACTGGCTATCATGCAGAACTGTCCAGGGGGGCCTACTGGGCCCTGAGCCAGAAGGCAGGGTGATGAACAGGACAGTCATGGGCTCTGCCTTCAGGGCACTTGCAGAGGACTCAGACTCAACCGGAGCCCATCCTCCCTAACCCCTCCTCCAGGTCCCCAGCTCAGTGACGAGCACCACCGTGACCAGTCACTCAAGCCAGCCAGGCCTCTCAAATTCTCCCTTTCCCTCATCCCACCTATGCAGCTGGTCAATACGCTTGAATGTGTCTTGCCTCCATCTCAACAACCACCATGTTAGGAAGATCTCATCAGCACCCATGTCTTCAGTGGGCTTCCTGCCTCTGGTCACTCCCTTCCAGCCCCTCCTGCACACAAACCAACACTCCCTTCAGTTTACAGACATGCATATCTGATCAAGGCCCTCAGCTTTGCCTGGTGCTTTTAGCCCACAGTAGCCATGCAGATAATGTTTCATGAATGGGAAAATGGGCGGATGAATGTGCGGATGCAGGTTCTCTGATTAAGAATGTTCAGTGCCTTCATATCGCGCTCAGGAGAGTCTTTAGTCTGACATCCAAGGCCCAACACACTTCAACTGCAACCAAACCCTCCAACTTCATTCCCTGCAACTCTGCTCTGGGCTTCTAGCAGATAGAGAGAAGTCGATTTCAAAGAGACATGGAAGGATGGGCCCCAGATCTTGTGAGGATCCTGCTCTTTCTTCCACAACCTACAGTCAACAGGAACACTCTTTTCTATAGAAACATGGTGAATGGGAAGCACAGAGATCCTGGTGGAAGTCCTGCAATGTTACCCTGAAGTCTATTTCACACCTACAGCAGCTGACAAGCTGTATATCATTCCCCAGCCACCTCCACCACCCACTCCAGCCAGAGACTCGAGAGCCATCCGCAACACCTCCCCCGGCCCCCGCCTCCTGCCCCACATTCAACCCTGCACCATGTCCTGTCTACTCGGCCTCCCTAAATAGCACTCGGATCCCTCCTCTCCACCGCCGCTGCTGCCTTCCTTGTCCGGGCCTCCATTACCTCCCTGCCACACACACCCTGCATCACCATGTCCCCTAGCGACAATCCTTTCATGTCTCTCCACCAGTCTTAGTCTAAGTCTGAACTGCCCAGCCTGGCCCTCCGTGCCCCTACCTGGCTGGACACTCACCAGGTTTCCGCTCACTCACGCCAGTCACTCTTGGACAAGCAGCACTGAGGGCAGGGCACCGGGGCCTCCGCTCCTTCCTGGAAAGAGGGAAAAGGACGAGGAAACATTGAGAACAGCACCACAGCAGAGCATGTATGGACACAGAAAGACATTCAAAATGTGCTGCTTACGCAAGGGCGGAAAAAGCAGGTTACGGGACTGTTCAAGCAGGACGATCTCCATTTAGTGAAAATGCCCATCTCTTCGCTTCATTCACTCACTCCTTCCAGGCTCCTGAGCACCTACTATGCGCCAGCCTTTTTGCCAGGCATCCTGTATAGAGCCGTGAACAACACAGACCAAGCCCCTGACCTCAGGAGAAAAACTTGTGTCCAAACTCCTTAGCGTGACCTTCCAGCACAGCAGTTCTGCCCGCCCACCTCTGCAGCCCCACCTGGCCGTGCTCCCTTGCCAGCCACCCGGCCTGACAATTTCCTCTTCTGGTCCTCCACGTGCCATATTCTTACAGTCTCTCAGCCTTGCCTGTGCCCTGCTCCACTGCCAGGACTGCACTCTCCACCTGTTCTAGCCAGTGATCCTTCGGCTCTCAGAGCCAAGGGCACTTTCTCAGGGAGGCCTTCCAGGATGTCCCAGGCTACACACTTGGACCTTGCCTCAGAGCAGTGACCACAGATGTGATGATTTATTTATTTACACAATTGCTGAGTGGCCGCTGAGTCATAACCATAAGCAGCTTGGTGCATGCCGGCTCAGCTCCAGGTCCCCAGCTCCCAGCAGAAGGCCAGCGCATAGTAGGTGCTCTGTCAATATACGCTGACTGGGCAGATGGACGCGTGAATGAGTTCACGGAAAACAGCCCAACCTGGGGAGAACTGCACCAGCATCCATGGAGCCTTCAAAGGAGCTTCAGAAGCAATGTTGATTTTTGACTCTGTGCTGCTCTATAATTTCTAAAATGAAGGTGTGCCCCTGGATGCCTCTTCCACTGGCACACACACAGTGACAGGGCCCGGTCCCGCCCTTCTGGCGTGGGTCCCCTCCAGGCTGAGGGAAGGGTCTGACCTGCCCACAGCTCTCACAGCCCCCTCCGCACTGCTCAGCAGCCATCTCCCCGCTGCCCGCGCCACTTGGGCTGCACCTTGCACGCGTTTCTCCTCGGTCTCACACAGCCACACACACAGGGATCCTGCCCCACACAGCAGTTCCACCCTGGCTCCTCCCCAAACGGACCCACAGGACTGGGTCGGGGAGCCCCCAAGGCCAACCTCCAACACCTGGCACCTGGGAATCAGCCTCACTTGAGACTGACCACCTCTGCAACACAGGGGATGTCCTGAGGCCGGAGGCCCATCCTGACTGTCCAAGACAGGCCTGGCCAGCCCAGGACCATTCATGCTGACCCTGAAGCTCACATCCTTTCCTACCTCCATTGCCTCCTCCCCCAAGAGCCCAAAGCCCTGGGCCCCGGGATGGTCACACGCTTCCTGCCCTCAGCCCACCGGCTTCTCCACAAAGCTCCCTGTGGCCCCTGCTCCCAGCACACAGGCTGCCAGGTGGGTCTGGCCAGACAAACCAGCTTCCATGTCCCAGACTCAAAGGCCCGTTTGTCTGGGGATGCCCACTGGGGCCAGGCGTGAAGCTGTCAGCTCCATCGTTGCTCAGAGACCCTGGGGCAGAGCCCGAAGCAGAGAATGGGGGGGGGGTCCCCCAAGCCAGCTGCACTATGACCATGCCCAAGGCCACACCAGGAACCCTGGGCCTGGTGCTTGGACCTAAGCTGAGCAGGAGCCACACCTGGTTAGAGGGGGATATGCCCCAAATGGCCTGGAGGTGGGTCAGAGGACAGACAAAGCAGGCAGAGAACCTTGCACATGGAAAGACCATGAAGCACAAACAGGATTCCAGAAGAGCTAGAAGAGCACCTGGAACCACCAGTGCCCAAAACAACCTAAGAGAGTGATCAGAATCACCCGTCAGGGTCACCTGCAGAGCTCCCAGAACCACCCCAGACACAGCATCAACCAGGGCTGCCAGGCACACCCAGGAGACCAACGGGAGAGCTACTCAGAAAGGGCCTGGCTGGTACCGGACCCAAGTTAGGAATCACCAGCTGGCACCCACAAAGGCCTCAGGAGCGAGATTGGCATTTGTGACCAGGATCAGGTGAGCAGGCCTTGGCACCAAGCCAGGGCTGGCCCCTGGCAGGGCTCTCTGTCATTTGCCAAGTCTGGAAGCCGGCCTGGCAGCAGGACCAGAAGCAAGCTGAAGTCTGGAGGAGCACAGACACTTCTCTTAAGCAGCTCCCAGGCAGCCCCCACGGCTGCACCAGAACAGTCCCCGGAAGCAGCTGCAACACTGCCAAGAAACCAAAACCACTGTTCACAGATCTGAACACTGAGGACAGAGTCTGGGTGCATCTGGACCTCAGAGGCAGACACCTCACCCGAGGCCCAGGGCCAGGGCAGGTGGGGAGACAGGGGACCCAACACGCTGAGGCTGCCCCTTCTCAGAATCCCCTTCCCCCTGTTCCCAACGTCTCTTCCCCAGGGCTTCATCCTCAAGTCTTCTCACACTAGCCCACCTGAACGTCAGATACACCTGAGCAACACACATGATCCCAGGGATGGCATGAGGGCTGAGGGCTAAGGGCTGAGGGCTGAGGGCTAGGCACTCTCCAGCCTGCGAACCAAAGCTCAGAATTGCAGCTACTTTAGATGAGCAAATGCCCAAAGAGTTTTAAAAGCCCTTCCCACTGTGATTCTGATCGGGTGGGTTTGCACCGCTCCCTTTGACGATTATTACGATAAGAACTGCTAACACTGAGACAACAATACTTACTAGATGCCAGGCCCTATTCTAAGCCCTTTCTGCATATTAACTTCAATCTTCTAACCACTGCACGAGATATGGACTTCTGCTATATCCATTGTGACAAAAGGGAAAACAAATTCAGAGATGTTAAGCAACTTGCTCAAGGTCACACTGCTATTAAGTGGTTTTGAACCCAGCAGTTTGAAACTAGTGTCTGCACTTTTTACCAGTGAGGCTGTCTTCTCTTGGGCACAGCTCTACACGCTCTCATATAACTCTCCATCCTTCCTCAGACTTCTCCCGCGAGCTCCAGATTCTCACACACATCTCCCTCCTAAAAGACCCCCTCATCCCACCCTCAAATGCTCCAAGCATCTCAAAGGCCAACAGGTCGAACCATGAGCTTATTATCTGCCTCTCCCCAAATCCACCTTTCATCCCCAAGTCCCTGGCTCAGTGAAAGCCCTATCTAGTCACTCCCAGGAACCTAGACCCCTTCCTCTCCCTCACTCCCATATCCAATAAATCATCCTGTCCTAATAAATGTGTGCCTTCTAAATGGCTCCATGCTACCAAACCACCATTCTCTCTCATCTGACTTACCTTCACCCTTCTCCTCACTGGGTACCCTATTTCTATTTATTTCCCGCAGCCATAGAATCCTCTTCTGGAAACATGAATCTGATCACAGCACATTCCACATACCCCTCCCTCTCATTCAAGCTTTAATTATTTGGTGTTTCCCTTTTGTGTTCTCAGAGTAAAGTCATAGTTACTTAACAGGGCATTAGATTTGCTCTATTTCCGAACATGCCACAAGTGATAAGACCTCTGGGTGTTTAGACATACTTTTTTTTCCCTGCTCGGAGTGCCTTTCCTTCAGTTGGAAAACTCCTATTCATCCCTCAAAACCCAATTCAGATAGCCCATTTTCTTGGTCTTCTTTGGGACTCATCTCATCTTGATCTCTGAACTTGTGGTGAACTCCTCCAATCTTCCAACCTCAGTTCAGAATGGCGGCTGCTTTAGGTGAAGTTGATGCTGGACTTAACCTTAGCAGTTTCTAAGAAGGGGGGTGCCTTCTCTACACAGCAGTTAGTCCCATAGGAAGCATGGCAGCCCAGCTGAAAGTGCCGGCCCAGAGTCTGGCACAGAGTCAGCAATCAATAAGAGGTTACTGAATTGCTCTGCATTCTCATGATGCAGCCTATTCCCCCAGGGACCATGAGCTTCTCAACGGCAGGGCCCTGGCTGCAAGCTTGGTCCAAGCACACAGCAGTATCAGTCACACCGGAAGCAATCGCCACTGCTGCTGATACACTGCCACACAGGGGATTCCCACGACAGCCTTCGCAACCAGCTACAGTTGGACGACCTCTTCCATTTTATAGGGAGTGAAACTGAGACTCAGGGAGAACGGGATCCCCAAGGTCTCAAACCGGAAAGTGGAGGGGCTGTAGCGTGTGTCACAGCCTCTGTAGGAAGCAGTCTGGGTCCTATCTCCTGCTGAGTGTACTGGACTTCCACAGTCAGGACTGACGAGAACAAGACTGGAGGGAGCACAGAGAGCAAAGGCCGGCATTTTGCTGCACATAAATACAATTCCCAAGGAAAGCAGCCAGGCTGCTCTTATTGCAACGCTCCCTCTCTCCCCGAAATCCCCTCCCCAAGGGCTTCACTAGCCTAAACCTAGCCTCCTCCCCTAGAAGCCGGGACACCACACACATGCTCACTATGTGCACAAGGCTGACCAGAGGGGAGGCCAGGAGCTGCAGAAGGAAGGAGAGAAGAAGAAATTATATGAAAAATATTTTCTTTGTAAAGGGAGAAAAGAGGGAAGAGGAAGAGCAAGGAGAAAACAGAACTACAGAGATGTCTCCAATGACAAGGGGAAACTGAGCAAGCAAAAATGTATGAGAATATGTTTGCACAAGAAAGCATGAGGCTGCACGTATACACACACCCTTCCTAGGCTGTGCACAGGGGAGCAGTGAGAGTGTAAGCAAGAACACAGGCTGGGACATGGGCGTGCAAACACAGCAGATTTTGGAGCTCTGGCTGCTGCGCAGGCCCAAGTGTGCAAATGAGAGGGCACTGGGGAGACAAGTGGATATGGAGTGGAGGTGGGGGTGGGAGGGTGAGCTGAGTGTAGAAACAGGGGGGTGTGAGTGTGTGGCCTGGGCTGGGGCTGCGGATGTTGGGGGGCTGTGCTTGGGGAGGCTCACCTACTCCTTCCTGAAGCCCTAGGCTCATTCATACCATCAGTGAACAACTGGGATTTTCTTGCTCCCTGAAGCGAGAGTTAATAAGGAGCCAAGCACAGAATTTCCTGAGATTTTTCTGACAGAACCTTGCTCTGGATCCCACTGGATGCCATATGCCTCTCAAAGGATCCCTCAGCAGATCTCCTGCCTTCTCAGTGGATCCTTCACCACTGAGGATCCCCCTGGAACCACCAGCCCTGGATCCTTTTCCAGGCCTCTCACCCCAATGCACTTCTCCGGATTCTCTGCTCAGATCCCACACCAGGTCACTCTGGGAGCCCGAGGGGAGTCTTCACTACCAACACTTCCGCAGTCCAGACTCCCAGGCCTGCCCACCCCCCACCCCCCGGGGGGCCCCCAGGGGAATCCAGAGGACCCTACCCCCCACTCCTGCCAGCAGCCTCCTTTCCATTTCACAGCTCAGACAGGTACCCGGCACCCACCCATCAACCTGTTCCAACTTGGGGGCCCTGCACTGGGGGGTGGGGGGGTGTTGAAAAGAGGAGAAAAACTAGCCCCTCCCCCACCCTGGGGTGGAAGAACCAGAGGGGCAGCATTCCAGAGGAACGAGGAGGAGGTCTGGGTCTCTGCAAAGGGGCAGCAGAGATTCCAGTCCGTGGGAGACAGAGACACCAAGAGACCCGACAGAGACCCGGGAAGGGAGACCCAGAGATGGGGGAGGGAGCAGAGAGACCTGGGAAGAGAGAGCAGAAAGCCGGGAAGAGCACAGAGAGACCCAAGAGAAGGAACACAGAGATCCGGCAAGGAGCACAGAGAGCCGGAAGAAAGAGCACAGCGAGCCAGCAAGAGAGCAGGGAGACCCGGAGGGAGTCGCAGACAGCAGAGAGACCCCGGGATTGCTTGGGGGGTGGAGTGGGTTGAAAGTGGGAGGCCGCGACACGGGGAGACAGAGATACAGAGGCTTTGAAGGGCGTAGAGAGACGGAAACACGGAGGGAAAAGGAGAAATAAGCCGAGACAGGATCGTGGGCACAGCGATGAGGACCGGGGCACACCAACACGGGACGGGACGCCGGGAGGCGACTGAGTGAACTTTCCGGAGCGGGTCCGAGTGGACACGTCCTCACGGGACAGGTCGTCCCAGGGCCTTTGGGTCACTGCACCCGGGGAGGGGCGGGTACAGCCCGGCCCAGCGCCTCCCCAGCCAGCGCCGGCGACCTGGGTGCGGGGGCTGGGGAGGCGGGGGTTTCCAAACTCGCGCCCCGCGCACCCCGGGACGGCACGTGCGCCCGGGCCGCGAGCAAGACGGGGGCGCGGCGGCTGCGGATCCCCCGCCGGCTGGGAGGGGGCGCCTGTGCGGCGGGGGTGGGGGCGCGGCCTGGACCCGCCCGGAGCTGGGGAGGCGGTGGGAGGCTGAGGGCCGCCCCCGGAGCGTGTCCGCGCCGGTGGTGGGGGCAGACGAGGTGGGACCCAGGAGGGGGAGCCCCAACGCAAAAGGGAAACTTTGCGCTGGGCGGGGGCGGGGGGGGGGGGGGGGCGGGGGGAGGCGGCGCGGGCTGCGGCTCAGGTGCGGCGGGAGGGAGGGGGCGAGGCGGAGAAAGGGGAAGGCGGCGAGGGGCGGCAGGGAGCTAGCCAGCCGGCGGCAGGGCGATGGTGGGGGGGTCCGTCTGCCGCGGGGTAACGCGGGGAGGAGCCGCCGGGCTTGGTGGGGGCGCTTAGCCGAGGCGGCGGGCGCGGCAGGTGGGGGCGCGGCCCGGCCTAAGCGGCGCCCCCAGCCCCCCGGGACCGCCCCCAGCTCCGCTCTGCGAACGCGGGGAGAGGGCGGGGGAGTGGAGAAGGGACCGATGCGGAGGGAACGGGAAGGGGGCCCGGGGGTCACTCACCGCCTATCCAGGGGCCGTCGGTCCGCATGTCCCCCCAAGCCTCTGGGGCCGCTGCTCCCGCTCCTCTTCTGCCGCCGCCGCCGCCACCGGATCCCACTCCCGCCACCGCCACCCGAGCTGGAGCCGGAGCCGGAGCTGGAGCCGCCGCCTCTGCTGCCGCCGCCGCCACCGATTCCGCCGCTCCCGCGCCAGCTCCAGCCGCGTGCCCGCGCCCACGCCCGCGCCCCTGCCCCTGCCGTGCGCGTCCCCGGCGCCGCCCCTCCCCTCGTGCACTCTCGCTCGTAGAGCTGCTGAGCCGCGTAGGCCCGAGGCCGCAACCCAGCCCCGCGTGTAAACCGACCCGGACCCCAGTACAGAACCGGAACCCCAATAATAAGCATGGGCAGACCCAAACTTCCATACGAAGTCCGGATCCTACTAGAGGCTTCCAATCCAAATGTGAACCTGATATTACTCTAGGACCCCATTTTCTCTCCGTAGAGATCCGAACCTGCTATTGAGCCCAGACCCACCCCAACTCAACAGTAAGTCCAAACCCCCAAATCTGCCGTGAAGTTGGCGCGAGTAGTAATTTTAATCTGAAGCCCTTTATTAAACTGAAATTCCAATTCTTAGGCTAAAACCCCTTTATCACCTCTACTTTGATCGTGACCCCAGCATCAACCCTGGTCCTTAAATGGACCCCAGTACCAATGCTGAGCCCCAATCCCTGTGTGAACCTTAAAGTACGATCGCTACTTTGCTATGGTAGCTACCCAGCACTTTTTTGTGAACCCCAAGCCTTTCCATAAAACTAATACTGCAGTCCCAGCCCCAGGTCAATACCAACACACTTTGTGAACTAGGATTGAGTCCCTGGAAAAGGACCCTAATACAAATACTGACCTCAGACCTTGTCCATTTGAGGGCCCATTTAAGACCCTAACTTGACTCACCTCTAGTGGTAATCTTGGAACCTAAGATTTATGAGACTGGCCTTGTAGAAGCTCCACACAAATCCACTGCAGCCCCATACTCACTCTCTACTCTTCTGACCCTATGTCAACCCCAGCCTGAGGCTGGCCAGCACCCCAAAATCAGCAATGCCAACTGTGGACCTGAGTCAGGTCCTGAATTGGCCCTTAGTTCAGCACTTGATAGTGTCCTCCAAGCCTGATATAAACCTCAGTATTGAATTTCTGACTCCTCATATCAAACTTAAATGCTGACCCTATAAATCTCTGGCTAAACCAATAACTTACCAACAGATTTATTAGAGGTTCTAACTCATAGGAACTTGGTGAGCTCCAAACCAAGAGCCACACCTTGGCACCAAAGCCTCTGATCTCAGACCTACCGTGCAGTCCATATCACATCAGCCCTCTCCTGACTGCCACCCTCATGAAACATGGGGAGCCTACCCCGACTGCCTATGTCAGATGAGGACCCCTATGGGTTCTCTGATCTGTGGGGTCTCTGTGATATCTCTGTGAGTCTGGGGGTCAGGTGAGAGATAAAGTCTGGAGATTGTTGAAGCACCTGGATTCCAGGAGCACAGTGCAATGTGCAGGGCAGAGGTAAAGGTGAGGGGTCTGGGGCTGTGAGCTGAGTGGAGTTCTGGTTACCACCTAATTCACTTGCCTGCTTTTTGCCCAGGACTTGAATTTAGAAGCGGTGTGTGTGCGCCCCCTCGTGTGTGAGAAGGAAATGGGAGTGATTCTGGGCAAACAATCAGATCCAGATTCCAGATGACAAACGGATCAAAAATGAACATTCCTAGTCTGTGGTTTTTTATTCACTGATAATTTTGGTGTCCTGTGGAGGAGGTATTGCAAGTTTTGTGCATCTTTAGACATTTTGGCCTATTTTTCAGAAGTGGAGTGAGTTTAGGCTTCAGGGGAGGGTTTCTTCTAAATTTAAAAAGGTGTACTTTCCGGCCAGTGATGCCTGCTCCTTGCTGACTACTGAAAACAGTTCTTCTTCTTGGCTTCAATGGCCTATATTCCTTTCCTGATTGCCATTTCTCAGCCTCTTTTTTACCATCTCCTTTTCCTCCCAGGATCTGTCTACACTGTCCCTTCTTGCTTTCTGCTCATGGACTGTCTCCACCACCACCAACCAAATGCTGATGACTTCCAAATCTGTCTCCCTGGTATGGGTCTCCTGGACAAGAATACTGGAGTGGGTTGCCATTCCCTTCTCTAGGGGATCTTTCCAACCCAGGAATCAAACCCAGATCTCCTGCATTGCAGGCAGGTTCTTTATTGTCTGAGCCACCAGGGAAGCAATGTTCTGAGTGCGGGACCCGTATTTCCAAGAGTCTTCTCTAGACCACTCCCCAGTTGGTCAGGGAAACTGAATGCACTGTCTCTCCCACCCCGGATCTGCCGGCCCCCAGCAGTCCCATCTCAGGCAGCAGCACCTCATTCAATCAGTCACTGGGCCAGAAACAGGGCATCTTCCCTCCTGCACCCTCATCTAATGCAACCTGTAAAATCTGAAATATAGAAAGGGGCTAGAGAGCATCCCAAGGGAGTTGAGTGGGAGTGGGGGATGGAGAGAGAATGAGGGGGAAGGGGAGGAGATGGGAAAGAGACAGAGATAGAGTGCTTTTGACTTTTGGGCTTCAGTTCACACAGAAATCTCTCACACATAGTCATAAAAAACACCTCTTAAGACTTACTCTGTGGGACTTCTCTGTAGTTTGGTGACTAGGACTTTGAACTCCCAATACAGGGGGCCTAGGTTCAAGCCCTGGGAACCTAGGGCTCTAGGTTCCTCTAGTCTGGGAACTAGATCCCACATGCCACAATTGAAGATCCCATGGGCCTAAACTAAAAAGATACTGCATGCCACAACTGAGACTCAGCACAGCCAAAGAAATTTAAAGAATATTTTTAAAAAAGATGTCAGTCAGTGACAGTGGCTTCTCACACACACACACACATACACTATATATATATATATATATGTATGTATGTATGTATGTATTTATGAAGACTCTATGTTGAGTGGGGTCAGTACCCTGGAAACAATGGTACCTATTTGGAGCCATCACTTCCTCCAGGGAGCCACCTCTAACCTCTTGCTGAGTTGGGTCTTGCCTGCCCAAACTCTAAATCCTGGATGTCACCACCATTAGTGTCTGTGTCTGTCCCCCCACCTTAAAGGTGGGGGTTCCTTGAGGACGGCAGGAGGAAGGAGCCTGCCTTGTCCACTGCGACATCCTAGTGGCCAGTATTGGGCCCTGATACACAAAAGCTGCTCAGTATATTTTTATTAAAGGAATGAAAAGAGAGATTTTCCCCTTCTGTGCTCAGGGACCATCAGACGTAAGTGACCAGGTGAGGAAGGCTTGACCAAGGTGAGGAAGGCCTGACCAAGCCGCAGACCTCTTCCACACTTGGGGCTTCTGTCGGCCTGGCCTGGCCTGAGAGGGGCTTGTGGTGTTTGCTGACCTGTTGCCTTCAGACTGGGCCTCAGTGGGTCTGCAGCTCTGACAGCCCAGTTCCCTGAGCTCAGCACTGCCTGGTCTGTGAACCTAATACTTGGAAAGCCCTATGGGCCAAGGGCCTTACTCTCCTGTGGCTGAAGTCGGCAGTCCCACTCAATGCTACACCAACCAGGCTCTTGCTTCAACCCCCTCAGGGACACAGAGTTCTCAGAACCCCAAACCATTGGTCTCCAGCCCCTTGCTCGCCTGTCTTTCAGAACCGTACGTGGGTCAGGCGTTTGCTGAGGCTGCAAGCAGCTGGCCCAGATCTCAGCATGCCCAGCGCCTGGGACTAGACACAAGGCTGAGGTAAAAGAACCAGAGGCCTGGGCCTTGGGGGCAAGTGGACGAGAGCCTCAGGTGGCTGGGCCTATGTGTGCCTGAGCACTTTGGAAGGAGAGGAGCCAAGACTCGGTCCCCACTGCCAAACTCTGAGCTTGGGGTCTGTGTGGACTTGACCTACTGCTCTGCTCCTGGGCCTGGCGGGGAGGGACGTCCTTGTGCTCATCTGTGAAGGCCGAGTGTTACCACGTGGTAGGTCTGTGTCTGCCGGGCTCCAGCCCCGGGGGGCAGGGTGAGGGGAGAGCCAGATGTCAGTTCCCACTCACTGTTCACCCTTTGTCCAGGTCCTGGGCCCACTGGACGTTCTGCTCCAACTCATGACGTAAATACAGCTCTTAGTCATCTCTTAGTGGGTCTAAATCAAATTAAATTCAGCCTGAGTCTCTACCCACCAGATTTGTGAGAATTCCATATCACTCACAGCTCTCCTTCACCTCCCTCCAGTGATCCAAAAACACTGAGGGGCTCACACAGCCCCAAAGATGCTCAGTCTGTGGTCCTCTTTTAGGAGAAAGCCTGAGATCTGTTTTAGCCCAGCGCTGCTGTTGCAGACATCAGCCGTCCCTGCCCTGGGGCTTCCACTGTTTGTGCCCCATCTGCAGGGTCACTCCCCCACCCCTGGCTCTTTATGGGGGTTTCTCTCACAGACCCTCAAAGTCGCAGCCCTTAGTCCTTGGTATCTGCAGTCACACATAGTCATTTTCCTGGGGTGGGGGGAGCATGCCAGAGTGGGATGGGGAACACCTGTCCTCCTGCCCCCTCTTCCATGCTCGGGAACCAACTCCCTAAGATTCGGTAGTGTTCTCTCTCTCAGCCCAGTCAGAAAGAACTCAGACGCCAGCACCGCAGAACTGTGTGCCATCTCAGGTGCTGAGTGGGAGGCAAAAGGCTCCGGCCTTGGAACGCAAAAGCCTGGCTAATGCCTTTCACTCCTGCCTGGTGAGTCACTCTGCAGGGGAAGGGGGCGGGGCGGGGAGGGGGGAAGAGCAGGGGGCGGGGAGCAGGGAGGGTGTGTGTGTAAATGAGACAGGAGTTAATATCTCAATAGAACACTCTGCTGATGACTTCCCCTCAAGCTCTGAGAAAATACAGGCTACCCAGGGGAGGACACCCCCACCCTCAACTATCAAATCCAGAAACCCACCCTGTCTGTTCTTTCCTTTCTCCCTCCTGAGGTGCGCCCCCCAGTAGCAATTGGGCTGACCCCATTTGCAGCCTCTTTACTGTATCGTTCCTATCAACTCTCTGTCATGCTCAAGTATCTCCCATCCTAAAAACTCCCCTCCCTTGACTCCACCAGGCCCTCCAGAGTGGGAGAGGTGGAGCGTTTCTCTGTTCTCCATCCTTGCGAACCCAAGAGCTGTTGACACAGGGAGCCTCCGCTCTCCCGTCTCCTGTGCACACTCAGCCCACTGTGATGTGCATTCTGGGACCATCACTCCACTGAAGTTGCTCTTGATACGATGACTACCTGGGCTTCCCAGGTGGCACTAGTGGTAAAGAACCTGCCTGCCAATGCGGGAGACACGGGTTCGATCCCTGGGTCGGGAATATCCCCTGGAGAAGGAAATGGCAACCCACTCCATTATTCTTGCCTGGAGAATCCCATGGACAGAGGAGGCTGGCAGGCTATGGTCCACAGTGTCGCAAAGAGTCAGACACAGCTGTGACGACTTGGCATGCATGCACAGTGACTATTCGCCTGCCTACTGCCCAGTCCAATGGCCATGCCTGTTTGCAGCTTAGTGGACTTCTCCATGGTCTTTTCCCCTTCCTGCCCTCTGCCTGGGTCCCTTCGGTGCCAGCGCGCACAGACCAGCTCTGACCTCATTACATCCCCATCAGCAGGCTGCGAGGTCCCCTGTTCTTACCCTCACACGCTGGCCTCGACCATCCCCCACCCCAGCACCCGCTGCTCCCACCTTGCTCAGGGGACCTGGAGATGAGATGACTGTTGGGTCTCCTCAGATCTCTCCACTGTGGGCCTGTGTTCTCCTAATGTATCCACTCTCTCCTGCCTTCACTTTTCTTCTTGTCCCACCTACATGCTGAGGCCTAATGTTTTAATTACACTCTTGTCAATCCCCCAAGCCCCTTTGCCTCTCTGCCTTTTGATGGTATCTGTCTGGCAGACCCCCAGCTCCGGATGCGCCCTCCTGTCTGCCTTCTTGTGCTTGCTCAAGCAGCCAAGTAACCCCACGGGGCAGAGTGCTGTTCCCATAAATCACAGCTGCTGACTGCACGCGGGCCCTCCACACCTTTCTACCTGCAGCTTGGAACCCCACCTCTCTGCAACGGCTGTTTTCAACCTTCACCATTCTCTTTAAGCCTCCAACCAGCCCATTTCCTCCTTGCTGGCAGATGTGGCCTGGCTTGCTCCTTTATAGGATTAAAGCCACAGACAGGAACCCCCCAGTGCCTTACACTGATGCACAGTCACGCATTTCCCTACATCCTCCCCCAAGCTGCTTCAGAAGAAACACCCCTTCTCCCACCTCCTGCCCGTCCTTGATGGCCTAGCCCCTCCTGCCTCTCTCTGTTATCCCCTCTTTCTCTGAGTTCTCTAGCCACCCCCCACCCCCACCCCGCACCTTACCTGGATCTTTTCCACCAACCTGTCCCTGCAACCTTAACCCTGTCCCTTCCCACCATTGGCCATTGGGCATTCCTGTCCACTCAGACATTCAGTCAAACATTGCTTTCACCTCCCACAAATTCCCCAGAGCATAACGTTTGAATGGGGTCCTCCATGCCACAAAACATGATGGGCGTTTCCCCCCAGCATTCATCTTACTAATGTCTTGGTTGCTAAACTCCTAAAACATTAGCGTCTTTGAGTCCCTTGACACCATACTCTCCTGGTTTGTCTCTTTGGTCTTCTCCTTAGGCTTTTTTGCAGGGTTACCTACTCCCTTAAATGCTTGTGTCCCTCGAGCTCATTCCTAGGCCTTTCTCCCTCTCATTGTGGACCCTCCCTGGTGATCTCATCTGTGCTATGCTACAGCTTCGATTACCACTCATCTGCTGATGATTCACACCTTTTTGCATCCAGCCTGGAGAACTTCCTGTCTACGCTCCTGACCAGGAGGATCCTAGCCAACAGCCTCATCATCTCTACTTCCATCTCTCAGAGGACCTCAACCTGGACATGTCTGAGACCTAACACACGGTTCTCATTCTCTTGGGGTTCTCTGTCTTGGCGAATGGCACCATTGTCCACCTAATAGGCTAACCAGAATCCTAGGGACCATCCCCAGATCCTGTTTACTTTACCTCCAAAGCACCTCTAATCTACCCCATTCTCTTCATCTCTAGCAATACTTCACTGGTCCAAGCTACTGTTACCTCTTATCTGGACTCCTACGGAGGCTCCTAACTGACCCTGTAGTCTTATAATGTCACTCACTCCCCTTTTAAAACCTTCTAATGACTTGCCATTGCTCTGGGATGAAGAGCCAACTCCTTAGCAAGTATTAAACGCCCTCTCTTGCCACGCCCTCTCTTGCCCGCCTCCCACATCATCCAGCACCATGCTCCCCACGGCTCAGTGCCTTGCATCTGCGCTAGATTCCTTTCAATTCCTCAGACACTTGTGTCCCCACCCGCCCCAGCCACCAGGCCTTTGCACATTCTCTTTAAAACATATTTATTTATTTGGCTGTGCGGGGACTTAGTTTCAACAAGCGGGATCTTTAGTTGCAACGTGTGAACTCTTAGTTGCAACATGTGGGATCTAGTTCCCCCATCAGAGATTGAAGCCGGGGCCCCTGCATTGGGAATGTGGAGTCTTAGCTGCTGGACCACCAGGGAAGTGCCTGAACCATTCTTTGTAGAAGACTTTTCTACTCCATCACTTCACCTTTTAGTTCATTCTTCAATTTTTGGTGCAAGCATCATTTCCCTGGGGTAGCCTTCCCTGATGTAGGTCAGAGTTGTTCGTTAGACGTTCTTACAGTGTCTTGTTTGTTTCTTCCATGTGTAATTATGCAAACATATCTCTCTGGGCCCCTCACCCCATCTGGAAGGTGGGTAGAGTCCATGGGGGTTCCCAGCCATGTGGGCACTGGGATTCATAAGTGTAGTAGGGGCTTCTGACAAAGGCTTTGGATCCACACAGGTTTATACCACAGACACCTCCAGGTTTCCAAGGGCTCCCCAAAGCTGCCAGTGCCACCAGACACCCCAGGCTGAACTGGCCACACTCAGGACAAATCAGTTACTAGGGGCAGGCCAACCTTTGGAGACATGCTAGACCTGGCCTGAATTATGCCTGTGGCACTTGCAAGCTACCTGGTCTTGGACAATTACTTCTCTTGTTCAGGCTTCACTTTCCTCTTCTGTAAAAGGGAGATACTACCTACTTTGTAGCACTGTAGGAATGACATAACATTATGTTTGTAAAGAGCATCATCTGAGCTTTATATCACAGGTTCTTGAAAATAGAAGCTATTTGATGATTATCAGAATTAGCACAACCAAGACTCTAATAGCATTGGTTTCGAGGACCATTTAAAAGCTAATCGCACTGGGGTCCATATCCTAGGAATCCTCAGCTACTGTTTGAATGAGTGCCAGCTTCATCATCCATCAGCCTCCTTCTGCACTTCCTTTCTCCGGATCCAGCTTCACACTGCTGCCTCCTCAGCCTTCGCGGTAGTCCTGCGGATACCCTCAGCCTCTTCAGAAGGCCTGCCTCCAATTTCTGCCTCACTGAGGACCTGGCAACTGTCTCCAGGGAAGCTGCCATTCTCCACAAGTGCAGACTAAGGAGGCAGGGCAGAGCCTCCCTGCTCAAGAAAGCCACGCCCATATCGTTATTCCTTTCAGCCTCATGGAAAAATTCCTGCTCATTTAAGGCTCATGCCATCTGGCTCTTAAAGTTCATCGATTCAACCAGGATTTATTGAGTTCTTTTCCCTCTTTCTTAGATCTCCCCTGTGTTATTCAGTTAGAAGATGGTGCACCATTTTAAATGTTCTTCTAAGCTTGTGGGTGATCGCATCTCATAATGCTGGTCATCACCTGGTGCTTGGGATGTAAATTGCTCAAGAAAACTTCTCTTCCTCCCTTGGAACCCCAGCAAAGAGGTAGGAGGTGGAATCCTCCACCCCTTCACCATAGCACCTTTTTCTTCTTCCCAAGACCATTATATGAGGCTGGGCTGCCACGTGTGACTTGCTTCAATGTAGGACAGGGCAGCTGAGAAGAGGTATTACAATGCAGAAGAAGAAAAGTTACAGTTGAGTAATAACTGAGACTTTCCCTGAGATCAGAGAGGTAAGTATCTCAAGAAACCAATTCTAACATCACTCCCCTGCCCTCCTTTATACAGATTTTCTCTGAATTGCAGCCTTCATCAATTCACCCTTGCAACACAGAAAAGCCCGTCCTTCCCCACCAGGATGGGGGTCTCACTCCCTGGACCTCTTCTCTTCCCTCATTCAGTTCCCCAAGATAACTTGTGAGTCATATCTGCAGATTTGATCAATAATGCCTGAATGGACACCTCCTCCCAAAAATTATTCTTGTGGGAAATGTGTTGGCATTCTACTTCCCATTTTTCAAGGTGGGTTTCTTTACTTCAAGGATTTTCTTTTCAATATTCCATATCCATACTGGTTTCCTTAAATACTGAAGTTGTTAAACAAATACATTCATACCCATAAAGACTACTTCTTAGGCCTAGTACATTTTAAAGCCAAATTGAGAAAGGAAATAATTCCTTAACTGCCTCAAATTAGCATTGTGTCTTCCCTTTTCCCTGGGAATCAGTAAATCCGATTATTGTGGCAAGGGTAGAATGTCTGTTCCTTTCTTGATCCCCTTTGGGATTTGTTTGAATAAGAATATGGTCCTAGTCCCTTTAATGACTTCTCAATGATTTTCACAAGAGAGGATTTGATGGCTTGATTTTAGGACGCAGGCAATTATATTCTTGCCAAGAGCTAATATCAATTTGGGGAAAGAGAAGGGAATTGGCCTATTCTCTCAGTTAACAAAAATGGAAAAGGATGGGAAAAAAAAAAAAAAAACACCAAGCACAGTACTCAAGACTATGTAGGATAGACCTACTAATCAATTAAACAGACTTGAGAGCCCAGAAATAAACCTGTACACTTATGGTCAATTGATTTTTGACAAAGGTGCAATTCAATGGGGAAAGAGTTGTTTTTTCAACCAACAGTTCTGAGACAACTGGATATTCACATGCAAAAATATTAATTTAGACTCTTATATCATGCTTTACTCAAAAAGTAACTCAAAACGGGTCATATACCCAAATCTAAGAGCTAAAACTATAAAACTTTTAGAAGAAAACATAGGAGCAAATCTTCAGGACTTTGGGTTAGAAAGAGTTTTTAGATATGATACTAAAAACACAAGCAATGTAAGAAAAAATAATAAATTGGGTTTCACAAAAATTAAAAACTTTTCAATTAGAAGAACACCATTAAGAAAGTGAAAACAAACTACAGGCTAGGGGAAAATATTTACAAATCTTATGCTTAATAGAAGGATTTGTATCTAGAATGTATAAAGAACTTTTACAACTCAATAATAGGACAAATGACTCAATTTTAAAATGGGTGAGATTTCCCTGGTGGCTCAGTGGTTACGAATCTGATCTGCAGTGCAGGGGCCACGCATTCCATCCCTGGCCTGGGAAGATTTCACATGCTGCAGAGCAACTAAGCCCTGAAGCCACAATTACTGAGCCTGCACACTGCAACCAGAGAGTGCGTGCTTGGCAATGAAAGGGACACACGATGCACTGAAGACGGAGCAAGATAAATAGTTACTTAATTAGAAAAAGTATCCACCTTCCAAGGCAGGGACGCAGGTGTGATCCCTGATCGGGGAAATAAATCCCACATCCCACAGGGCAACTAAGCCCACAGGCCTAAACTACCGAGCCCATGCCACAGCTAGAGAAACCCGTGTGCAAAGACACGACATAGCCAAACGAATGAGTAGGAGGCCTGGCATGCTGCGATTTGTGGGGTCTCAAAGAGTCGGACACGACTGAGCGACTGAACTGAACTGTGCTGCCCAAAGTGGTAGCCACAGTTGCATGTGGTTATTGAAATTAAAATTAGGACTTTCCTGGTGGCCCAGCAGTTAAGAATTCACCTGCCAACGCAGGAGACATGGGTTCAATCCCCAGTCTGGGAAGATCCCACACGCCACAGGACAACTGAGTCCGTGCATCGAAACGACTGAGACGGAGTTCTGGAGCTCCAGCATAGAGCCCGCGCTCTGCAACAAGAGAAGCCGCTGCAATGAGAAGCCTGCACGCTGCAACTAGAGAGTAGCCGCCGCTTGCCACGACTCGAGAAAGTCCTCACACAGCAACGAAGAGCCGCCACAGCCAAAATTAAATAATAAATAGATAAAACTGCAAACACATAAAATTAGAGACCTCATTTCTCAGTCACCCAAGCCACATTCCAAGTGCTCAGGAGCCCCCTGGGCTAGTGGCTAGCATATTGGACAGTGCATCTGTGAGGCATTCCCATCACTGCAGAAAGTTCTATTGGTGCTGCTGCTAGAGGAGAGCTTAGTAAAGACAAATAAAAGCTCAGAGTTGAGAATACTAGCGAAAGAGTGGTTCTGTCCCGACTTTGGCATGGATGGAACTCTTCAATCTGGGTTGGGGATGAGTGGAAATTTCATTTGAAAAACAAGGAATGGTTTTACCATAGATAACATTTTGACTTTTTCTAACCTTTGAGCGTGGAGTGGTGGGATAAACTGGGGTCCCCCCAGGATCATACCCCCATGAGGAACAACAATTGGTTAGTTTAGCTGTTCAGCTAAACGACTGGGCTTCTGTTTGCTGAGTGGTATGTTCATGCTGGCAGGATTTTGATATACAGAGCAGGGAAGGAGTAGAGCCAGGCTGGCAGGGAGAGGCTGAGATGTGGATGGATGGGGAGAGGAGGGGTGAATGTGGGTTCTGCTTTGAGCAGAGATGAAGGAATAAGGACCTGAGGGGATTCTGCTATGCAGAGGGTCACGCGCTTTTCTGTTCCAGAGCTCCAGGAAACTTTTAGTTACAGGGGAGTTGGGCTTGTATTTAGGGGGATTTTATGTACTTAGGGGGATTTTATGATGTGCAGGGGCTTCCCTGGTGTCTCACCTGGTAAAGAATCCAGCTTCAATGCAGGAGACCTGGGTTCGATCCCTGGGTTGGGAACATACCCTGGAGAAGGGATAGGCTACGTAGTCCAGTATTCTGGCCTGGAGAATTCCATGAACGATATAGTCCATGGGGTCACAAAGAGTCGGACAGAACTGAGTGACTTTCACTTTCTTATGATGTGCAGAGACCAACTTCCTGTCTGGCAGAGGGTGACAGAAGCAGAGGCTCTGGGAGGTCTAGTCACGTGGGGGTTAAAGGCTGGGTCTTGCCTGGGTTTTTTTCACCTGATGGGTGTTACTTACCTGCATCTTAGATTAAACCATTCTCACATTCCAGAGTACAGCCTCACTCTGACTGTCAAGCTTGCAGATCTATGGCACAAAGAGATGAAGATTGATCAGGCCCGAGCTGTAATGAGGTTTAGAATCCCACTTCAGAGTCAGAGGGAAATTGCGGAAACCACTCCGATATAGAAATGACAACTGTGGTGGCATCACAAGGCCCCCTCTGGGCCCGTGTCTGCCTTCCTGAAGCCTGGGATACACAAAGGCCAGAGTGGCCAAAAGGGCACATGGCCACGTGACTCCTGACCTAAGAGACAAGGGCTCTTTGTACATAATAACACACTGGCCAGGCGCCAAGAGGAGATGGTGATGGTGGCAGGAAGAGTTTGTCTTTCTTGCTATTCTCCCAGCCAGCAGCCCTCATCTTCATCCCCGTCCCTCCACATCTAGAGTGAAACCAGATGGAACTGAACAACTTACAGCTTGAACCAGAGCCCACGGAGGTAGCTTCTGTACGACAGAAGGAATGACCAGACACAGGCAGGTCAAGCCTGGGATGAGAGTGAGAGGGTTCAGGTGAGGGTTTTGTTCGTCCCAGTGCCAGAGGGCGGTGGTTTTGACTACACTGACAGCCTGCATGAAAAGGCCCTTGTACACTGTGGCACTGGTAGGGTCCAGTTATCCTTGAAAATTCTCTGGATACATTCTGTATAGATTGGAAGAAAAACTCAAGCCAAAAGTCAACAATGGGGACTGCCCTGCTGGTCCAGTGGCTAAGGCTACATGCTCCCAGTGCAGGGGGCTCGGGGTTCGATCCCTGGTCGAGGAACTAGCTCCCATATGCTGCAACTAAGGGTTCACATGCCACAACTATTAAAAAAAAATCCTGCATGCCACAATTAAGAACTGGCACAGTCAAATAAGTCAATAAATAAAAGTAAATATTAAAAAAGAAGTCAACAGTGATTTTAGTGCTTTAGGTGTGTGTTTTTTTCTGACTAATATTACAGTTATTTATAGTAAACTCTGCTTTTCCCTCGCTTCCACAATCACAGAATCATGGTGAGTGGTGTCAGTAAAAACTGCCCGGAAGTATTGACCGAGGCTGGCAACCCCATCATCCCATTGGAGCGATAAGGAATATAGTGAGGAGCAAAGAGCATCCAGCAATGGACGGAAGAAGAAGAGAGATGGGGGCGGGGGGTGGCGGTGACAGTGCGGGGCCAAAGGGCACAGGAGGTTACAGTCACACCTGGCTCTGGAGCAGCTGGAAGGTGTAATTATTGAAAACGAATGGTTTGATCAAGCAGCGCCAGACAACATGGAGGGGAGGCAGCCGTGCAGGGAGCTGTGTGGACATGTATGATCTGAGCACATCTGGAGTAACAGATGCAAACGGTCGTCACTAAGGAAGAGTGTGATGATCCACTGCCGTTCCCCAAGGCTGTGGCCAAAAGAAATGAGGAAGTATTGATATGCGATGGGAGTCACTGATCCTGTATATTTCACGTTGTTGGTGGTTTTGCTAACATATGCAATTGTCCCAGGGAGATAGGATACCTTTTATTTTGTTTAGATGGAGAGGGAGACTCCAGGAGCTCACACTAGGTCTTTCCCTTGAAAAAAAAGCTCTTCATTCATACAGGGTGGGGATCAGGAACAGCTGGAGCTGTGAGTTCTGGCCACACCTCACAAACTGGAGAATGATCGCAGGATAGAGCTTGAGCCTCACTGGACCTTGTGTGAGGTGGATTCGGGTTCAGATCTTTTTTGCCCCAGTGCCACACACCCCTACTCTATTGGACTTCATTGGTGTCTGGATCTCTGGGAATCAATGTTAGATCAGCTGCGATGCCCAGTGATCTCTAAAATGTCTGGGGTAACCACAGGCCCTGAATGAGGGCAGGGCATGCAGAACCCCACAGATCGGCTAATCTGTGCTCCTGTATGACCCTGCCAATCCACCTAACCTGCCTCCCTCACCACTCCTCCTTGTAAGGTACTTTAATCAGGATTCTTTGTTGCACATGGCAGAGAAAGGACAATGTGTTGGTCTTCTGTGTAACTGAAAAGTCCAAGGTGTGGCAGAAAAAGTTTAAATTCTGCACTGTGCTTTTAATGTGAGTCAGCTAAAATTAATACTTGTTCTCCTTGTATAATTTCTACAAGGGGGAAAGAACTTACAAATACTTTTTCCAAATGCCAAGAAATTCTACCACACTTACATTTGCTGGCTGGTTTAAATAAAACAAAAGCACTGAACTTTTACTCAGCGGGTTAAATATTACAAGGTTGATGGAAAGTTCAATTTTCTATAACAGACTTACAATGAGTAAATACAATTTCCTACAATAAACAGGCATCATAGTCTCAAGGTTAAGGGTTATAAAACAATAAACGATTGTAGTTAGAATAGAATTTTATAGGAGAGATCTTGCATACAAACTACTCAATATCATCATGACAAGATACAAAATAAGAATAAATGTAATTTGAAATAAGATCTTAACTCCATATGGTTAATATTCTCTCTCTCTTTCTATTCTTGTACCTTCCAAGTTACTCCTAGTCTTTGCCATACAAAAAACTATATTCAGCCTGATGCTTTGCATTCTCAAAAGCCCTCATAGCAATAACTTCTCATTCTTGCAAGGTTTCTTATTTATTGTTTAAACTACATTTTCAAACACACATGAAATAAGATTGATATTAAATGATGATATAAATGATATTAAAGATAATATTTCATTTCCTCCAAGGATGGATACTCAGACAAGGCTGGGTCCAGGGGCTCAGATAACAAAGTTCTCTCCTCTGTATCTGTCTGTGTCTCTTTCCATCTCTCATCTCTACTTGATCTCTGGTTCACTTGGCTTGTTGGACTCATTTTCTCCTATTGTAGAATTTTTCCTTCATGGAGACAGTGAACTAGCCTCAGGTGGCTCCGGTTTGAACGCTCAGAAAAGGAGGGAGCATTTTCTTGATGGAGTTGACAGGAAACTCCCAGGGAAGAGTCAGGTTGGCTCAGCTTGGCCACTGACCCAGCCTTGAACTAGTCACAAGGGCTAGTGAAATGGAATGATCTGCAGGCCTGTGTCATATACCCGCCTCTAGGTTCTGGGGCTGGGGACTGAGTGGGGCTCCGTGCCATCTAAACATAGAATTACAGGGGGATATTCCTTCCAGGTGGAGAAGACAATGGCACCCCACTCCAGTACTCTTGCCTGGAAAATCCCAAGGACAGAGGAGCCTGGTGGGCTGCAGTCCATGGGGTCGCTAAGAGTTGGACATGGCTGAGCGACTTCCCTTTCACTTTTCACTTTCATGCATTGGAGAAGTAAATGGCAACCCACTCCAGTGTTCTTCCTGGAGAATCCCAGGGACGGGGGAGCATGGTGGGCTGCTGTCTATGGGGTCACACAGAGTCGGACACGACTGAAGCGACTTCGCAGACTTAGCAGTAGCATTCCTTCCAGGAAGAGACGCCAGGCAGGCAACCTCAGGCTAGGCCAAAAAGTGGAAGGTAATGTTACATTGGGTCAGTGGGGATAATAAAATTGTGACATTGCTCATCAAAGCACGACTGGCGTGAGACCCAAAGACCCATTAACAGACTATAGAGTTTTTAATGCCGAAGTGGATTATCGAGAACACATTTAAGGAACTTGGGTGTGGCACAGCCTTCCTGGCATGGGTTGCCACCTGCCTTACTTCCCAGCGCTGAATTGGGTATTAAGAAGCATGCTGGATGTTAGCTCCAGTGGCCTGCAATTCCAGCATTGTTATCATCTGCTCTGAAGGTGCAGCTGCTGCATTAGAAAGGTCAGGTCCTCAGGTCGCTGAGAACATCTTTAATGAGGGCGGGTAGGCCATTTGGAATGGCAAAGGGGTCTGGAAAAGAGCATTGGCTGACAGCCTGGGGCAACCTTCAGAAGCTGCACCTACGCCCTTAAATGACATAACCCAGCTCTGCCTCTCGGTCCCAGATGGAGGTGAGGAGTCCTCAGAGTACTTTACCTGCAAGTGAGCAATTGTTGACAGTGAAGGGGAAGAAGTGGGTCCAACGGGCTGGGAGGGTACGGAGCACCTCTTGAGGCCCAAACCTCCTGTCCTAGAACCACAACGATCGCCCTGATTATCAGGACCCTGATTACCCAGGACCCTGTGTGCCCTGTAAATGGACAGTTGGTACAGTTTCAAAAAGGCTGCCCTGCAGCACTGAGGTCCATGCATGATGACTTTGGGCCTTGGGGAGGGAACAGATGCTGGGGCTAATTAGGGCATGACTCCTCTGGCCCATGACGGCAGAGGACATCCAAATAAAGCGGGACACCTGCGCCCAGTGCATTACGTGGACAACACTGCTTCCCGACCAGCCTGTGTGGGGAGGACTCAGAGCGGCTCTTAGAAACAGTGTGCCCTGAATGTTGTCTTCTGAAACCAGAGAGTCCAAATCAGGGAGGCACAGCTCCTCCCATGACCAGGGATCAAGAAGCATCCTCCGCAGTAGGGGTGAGGAGGGAGAGGTTCTCAGTTTATAGATCTCCTGTCTTTATAAACCCTCACCAAAAAATTGTGAGGTTTTTTTTTTAAGAATCATTTTGCCAGCAGACTTACACTTGGTAAGGCTAGGACCACTCCCTAAAATGGACCCTAACCCAAGGAATTCCATAGAACTTTATTAAACATGCATGGGAGGCTCTCTCCAAATCAACAGCGGCAGCGACGCTGGTGTGCAGATGCTCTAATCCACGCCAAGCCCTGGGAACAGCACTGCTGACGGCTCTCTAGCATGAGAGTTGCGCTGGAGCCATGGCCACTGATTGACCTTATTTTGGACTTGACAACAGGGGACACCCAGGGACAGTCTCACTCAGTATGCCACCACGCTGAAGGATAAACTTCAGGTGACTGATGGTTCATCACCATGGAGGCTTGGTGGAACAGTTCACAGAAAGCAAGATGAGAGCCTGAGGAGCTGACATCTGTTGTTTTGGCCTGCTCAGAAGCTATTTATCCTTCCTTCAGTGACCACACTCCACTTTTTGCTTAGGAAACCTCACCTCAGCCACTCTCAGTCTGTGTTGTTTAGGGGTCAGGCACTCGGGGAACCCATGACAACCATCAGGCAAGACATAAAGGTCAATTCCTGATGATATTGTTTAAGCCAGGGTTGGTAAAGTTTTCTACGAGGGCCAGTAGTAAATATTTGCAGTTTTGTGGTCCTTAGATCTCTGTTGCGACTACTGCACTCTGTGGTCATAGGGTGAGAGCAGCCGTAGATCACATGTAAACAGTTCAGCGTGGCTGTGTTCCAATACAAAGGTATTTACAAAACAGGAGGCAGGTCTCACGTGACTTATAGGCTGTAGTTTATCAATCCTGAGTTTAAGTATCTGGATACAGCTGAGCCTGAAGCCAACTGCCCTTGGGATTTTTCAGTTAATGAACCAGTGCATTCTCCTTTTACTTAAAGCAATTTGAGTTGGTATTCTTATCAATACAACGAAAAGCTTTCTTCCTAATTTACCCAGGTATAGAACCAGGGTTGCAGACTAGAGAGGGGGTTTCACAATGGATTTGGCAACCCCAAGTGGGCAGGAGACAGCTTTACCCTAAGGGAAACCTTATATCTGACAGGGGACTGCTCAGGATGCCTGACTGTTTATAACATGCAGCCGGAGAGGCAGGGCTGTTAAGAGTGTACATCCAAGCAAACTTCCATGCAATGAAGACCTGACAGTGTGGGCATCTACCTGTCTGAGGACACTAACCAGACCGCATGATCAGTGGAACAGGAAATGCCCCAGTGAGGGCGAGGAGAAGTCAGCCCTCTCTTTTGGTGAGGAGTGGGAGGAGATGAATGCCGAAGAGAAGGACAAGTGGGGAAGGATGCCTGATGACCACATGGAGTGGGAGCCTAGTGACACCTTGATCCCAGACACCTACTCCTCTCTGTGGGGATATGACAGCCTTCTTCACAACAGTTAATCTGGGGATGGCAGACGATAAGGAAAAAGAAAAGCAAGTAATGAAGGGAGGGTGGTGGGTGGAGAGCTGGGAACTGGAACAGGGGATCAAGGGGAAACTTACCAGTCACTTGACTGATGGCCTAGAGGATGATTTTTCCCAAGATGGGCACCCCCACCCCTCCAGGGGCTGCCTCCTCTGTGGAGCATGTGGATGCCCCAAGCCCTTGCTGCCCTTCACGTGGAAGGGATTTGAATCCCCCTTTATGAGGAAATAGGAAACTCCAGCCTCAACAGATATTCAGTTCCTTAAGGGGGTCAGTCTTTCTTTCCCTGGAGCAGAGAGGAGTTGGGAGCCCATGTACCTGGACTGGTTTGGGGTCCGGTCTTACTTTACCTGCTGGCTGAGCAGATGCCAAGGGACAGGATGGGGTAAAAAGGCACTCTGCTCCCAGGATGGGAGATGACCTAGAGTGGCAGGTTTCAGATAGGAAGAGTTTGCATTCAGAAGTAATTACAGAGAGACTAGAGGAGGCTGTCAGGGTTCCGCCTGTATTCCCCCTAGATGATTTTTTGCATACCAGCTCCAGAGCACTTTCACACTCAAGAATGTGCACTCTACCTTTGTCAGATGCTGAGCTCAGACAAGGGCCGGGGAATTGATACGGAGCAGGGTCAGCCTTTACCTGTGACTGTGGGACTCCATGCTCCCTGGTCAGGATGACCCAAAGTAGTAGCATTAGCCACTCAGTCGTGTCTGACTCTTTATGACCCCATGGACTGTGGCCCACCAGGCTCCTCTGTCTGTGGAATTCTCCAGGCAAGAATACTGGAGTGTGTTGGGGCTCCCCAATGCAGGGATTGAACGCGAGTCTTCTGCATTCGGCAGCCCTCAAAGTCCTTATGTGGAATGGAGCCAAGTTTACCCTCCATGGGACTTTGCTCAGTACCCATCCTCACTAGACCCCTCTCCCTGCCTGGTGACCCCACCTCCCTCGCCATTACTGGTTTTCCCAGGAATTCTTAAGTCTCCCTTCTTAATTCCTAAGCCACCACGGCTTCCCTGGTGGCTCAATTGGTAAAGCGTCTGCCTGCAATGTGGGAGACCCAGGTTCAATCCCTGGGTTGGGAAGATCCCCTGGAGAAGGAAATGGCAACCCACTCCAGTATTCTTGCCTGGGAAAGCCCATGGATGGAGGAGCATGGTAGGCTACAGTCCATGGGGTCGCAAAGAGTCGGACACGACTGAGCGACTTCACTTTCACTTCTTTAAGTCTCCAGCATACAAACTCTCCTTTCAGGGTTTGCTTCTGGAGACCCAACCCAAGCCTCTGTGGTCCCGTGAACTGACAGCCGGGACAGCACAGAGCAAGCAGACCAGGCGTCTGGTCCCAGGGTCGAAGTGGTGACCCCAGGTCATTGGGAAGGGGAAGGTGCTTTCACGTGTGTGCACGGATCCCAGAAACATTTGGAGTGAGCTGTTTCCACAGTGCCCAAGTCCAGCTTTGAGTATCTGGAATGGCCGAAGCCAGTCAGCCTGGGGACAATTTGGCCAGGTTTTCCTGAACAATTTTAGACCCTCCAGGACCTGGATGGGCCACCTGCATTCCAGCTCTTAGTGAGGGAGGAAGAGAGGGAGGTTGGGAGAGGTAGGTCAAATTCTCTAAAGATGAGGCCTAGGGGAGGGGGAGATGAGCCCCTAGGGGAGGGGGAGATGAGCCCCTAGTCTGAGGGCCCCTCAGACAGGCTCCAGCCTGGGGTGGACACCACTCCTAAGTTTGGTGCACAGAGATTCCTGGCTCTTACGTCTTCCCCGAGAGCCCAGAGAAAAGCGGACAGCCTTGGGGACAAGCCAGGACAATCCAGGGCTTTGTGTCATGAAACCCTCCATGTTCTTCTGCTCTGAAAGTGTGTATAGATCGTGGCAGGGAAGGGTATGTTATAGCACACCATGCCTGCAGGAAGAGCCTGGTGAACCCGGCGTTACTCCTGGGGAAGGGAGACTGGAGCAAGCAGAGCAGCACCCAGGAAAGTGAGGAGCAGGAGACGCGGGGCAGCAGCCCCTGGCAGAGTAGCCAGCTTCTGGCTCAGCTTCGGGTGAATCCCAGGACCCATGCGTTTGCCTCCATGGCCATCACACATTCCTCAGATCCAGGGCATCACCGCAGGTTTTGGTGACCAACAAGAGTCCCCTGCAGGCCAGCGTGGGTCACAGGAAAGACCCTGGAGTTGACAGTCCTGAAGAGCCAGGCTGGGACTGGCAGGCAAGTCCATGAGCAAAGCTTCAGGAATGAAGGCAAGGATGGGGTGGGAGGGGAGGAGGGGGTGGCACACGGGGCTTGAGCCAGAAGAAATGCCTGGGCACTAGCGAATTGCACGTCTACTGCTCTGCCAAAGACCAGAAGCAGCTCTCGGGCAGGAGACCGTGGGGAGAAGCAGCAAGGCCTTCCCAGGGGTCCTGGGGGCTGGCCAGCCGGTGGTGGTCTCTGTCTGGCTAAGGATGAAGGGGGTTTTACACGCTGCTTTTGAGAGAGAGGCGCGGGGAGGCTGGAGCCACCACAGAGAGAACAAGGAAGAAAGGTTGGGGAGAGGGCACGGACGTGCAGCTGCTGTGGATGGAAGGACTTGGGGAGAGCCTGTGGGGAGCACTGGACTTCCCTGTCATCTCACAAACCCTCAGGAAAACCCACACTATCTACTGAGGCCTCCGGAGCTGGAATTCTGATTATCTGGGATGCAGCCACATATGGGTTCTGGCCTCAGGGCTGTCTGGGGAGAGCGGGCACAGCCCTGGGTGGCCCACTCATACAGTGAAATCCGGAGAAGGTTCAAATGAAGGTGTGAGAGGCCTCTGTGCTCAGACTCCAAATGAAGATCTCCTGTCTCTGCTTCTCCCTTTCCCAGGACAAACACGGCTCCATGCAGCCCTAAAGAGGGAGGTTAGTGGGAAGAATGGCTTCAGGACACAGAGAGCTACCAGCTCCAGGAGGAGAAAGACGGAGGGCTTTGCTGCTGATCAATCCTGTTGGCCAGATCCTGGAACTGAAATTGCCCTGCCCAGGGGATATTTCAGGGCACATGTGCCAGGGGGAAAGGGAGTTTGCAGAGCCCACAGTGCCTGCCTTGAATTTGATCCTTGAATTAGAGGTGTGATTCCTTCAGAACTTCAGGGGCTTCAGAAACAATTGAGGGACTTGGTGAGACCTCATGGAAAGCATGGGCTTTAGCAGGCGATACAGGCCATAGCGAGTCAACGAGGGACCCTGTCCCCAAGGTCATGTGAGTTTGTCTCTGCAGGGGTGCTCATCACCAGGGCTGGCTTTCGGGGAGCAGGGGTGTCTAGATGTGATGCTTGTGAGGGGGCCCAGTGGCAAAATTTGAATTATAGCTGCTGTTGGGATACCACTAATATCAAAGGCTGATAAGCCTGGCAAAAGGCAGTTTACCCCTATACTGTGGGTCTGGTTTTCTTTTTTTTAATTTATTATTTTTTAAAATTATTGATTTATTTTTGGTTGTGCTGGGTCTTCACTGCTGTGTGTGGGCTTCCTCTGGTTGCAGCGAGCAGGGGCTACTCTTTGCTGTGGTGCACGGGCTTCTCATTGCAGTGGCATCCCTGTTGCAGAGCATGCGCTGTAGGTGCATGGGCTTCGGTGTTGTAGCTCTTGGGCTTAGCTGCTCTGCGGCATGTGGAATCCTCCCAGACCAGGGACTGAACCTGTGTCCCCTGCACTGGCAGGCAGATTCTTATCCACTGTGCCACCAGGGAAGTCCCTGTGGGTCTGTTTTTAAGGCAAGTAAGGTCATTCTGCACAGAAAAGTATTCCTTTTAGTTGCTGACATCTGCCAAACTTCTGGACCTGTTGTTCTCAACTCTGTCACACACAACACACACTTATACATGTAACATATCCTTGAAGGGGATCCTGGCTGCTCTGCATGAACTCAGAACAGTGAACCATTGTCCCTTATCCTGACTGACTTGGGAATAGCTCACTGGACTTTCATGTAAGTAAATACCCTGTGTATAATGATCTGAAAGTTAAATTCTCTCAGTCATGTCCGACTCTGCAACCCCATGGACTATGCAGTCCATGAAGTTCTCTAGGCCAGAATACTGGAGTGGGTAGCCTTTCCCTTCTCCAGGGATCTTCCCAACCCTGGGATTGAACCCAGGTCTCCCACATTGCAGGTGGATTCTTTACCAGCTGAGCCCCAAGGGAAAACCTAGACCTTATTTCTGTGTTACAAGACAGCAAAGTGTGCAGTTCGCCTGTAAACTGATGCAGCAAGTGCTGAGGGCTCTGCCCATGAACAAAGGGGAGCTTCCGTCTGGGCTCGGCCCTTGAAAACAGTTACGGGACAGGACACGTGGACAGTCCCCCTCCAGATGAAGAGCTGGCTCCTTGACATGTGAAATCCAACGAGCAGTCCTAATAACAAGAACCACCAGCCCTAGTTCTAGTGCAAAATTACTTGACTGGGTCCGAGTGGCCCTTCTCCAGTGGAGTATCAATCACTCCGGGACAAGGGTCCCCAGAATATGAAAGGGCCATCTAAAGCCACTGTCTTCCAAAGGTAGCTTTGTGTATAGCAGTTGCAAAGTTCCCTGGACTCCTCCACTGCCTGTGCTGAGCATGAGGACAGCACCCCTGGAAGGAGCTGCAAATAAGAAGACAGAATGAATAGAATGAGAGGGAGAGAGAGGTGCAAAAGCACAGGCTTCAAAAAAATAAAGAAAGAAAGAATGCAAGAGAGCCTGTCCTGTGATATGGAGCAATTGTTGCATTCCTTCTAGCGGCACGCTGCTTTCTTCCTGTTGGTGACACCTGTTATTCCTTGGGGGAATATCTCCTGAACTTTGAGATATCTTGGTGTGAAGGTCACAGTGTCCTGCCCACCTGACTTCCCCCAGACTCTCAGGGAGAGGTGTGCCACCCAGGCCTGGCCAATCAGAATGCCCCATTCCCTAGGACACAGAGATCAGGCCAGAGAAGGCATGTGATCTATGCTGGACCAATCACTAGTTGTCTGGGCCCTGCAAACGTACAGACGCTGAGAGAAACAAAGGCTTTTTTCTTTGTGTTGCTAAGCTGAGAATACGTGAATTCGGAGCTGTCAGCACCTATCTCCCCTGGCAACATGGAGGAAATCCGTCTGGAGCCGGAGAGGAGAACATTAACACGTGGAGGGAAGCAGAGAGAGCCCTGTTAGTATCAGGGAGGCGCTGGACCCATTGCACATTGCTCTGGAGCTGCTTGTGGCCTTCCCCCTGCAGTGGGCCTCTAAGCCACAGCTCCCTTTTTTTTTTCTTTTCATTTCTCTTTTTTTTCTTTTACTTCTTCTACTTCTTCTTTTTTTCCTTTTTTTTTTGCTGAAGTTAGTTTGAGATGGATTGTAACTGAGAGTCCTGACTTCTACAAACAGCATGAATTCATTAATTCATTCATCAAACACTTATTGAGTGTCTAACATGTACCAGGCAGTGTCTTATATCCTAGAGCCACAACTATAAACCAGTGGATTTGATCCTGCCCTCAGAGAGCTTACTGTTGTGGGGAAAGGCAGAATAAAAAGAATCTCACAATCAATTATTTTATATACTAATTTTAAGAAGCACCTATAGAATGAAGGAAAACCTATAGAATGAAGCTCTGTGAGGGCAGGAGCCTCCATTTCTTTCACTCATTGATGTATCCTGTGGCACATAGGGCGTGAACTGAAGCGACTTAGTGGCAGCAGCAGCAAAAATACCGCTTGAAAAAATGTGAACAAAAGACTAAATTCCAGACATAACAGCAGGAAGGTATGAGGGTCAGGGAGTTTTTCCAGGCAGCAACATTTAAGCTGAGATCTAAAGAACAGGGAAACCTAAATGGGAAGGAAATTTCAAGAAGAGGGGATGTATATACATACATAGTCTTCCTAGGTGGGCGCTAGTGGTAAAGAACCCACCTGCCAACGAAGGAGATGTAAAAGACGTGGGTTCAATTCCTGGGTCAGGAAGATCCCCTGGAGGGCATGGCAACCCACTCCAGTATTCTTGCTTGGAGAATCCCATGGACGGAGGAGCCTGGCGGGCTACAGTCCGCAGGGTTGCAAAGAGTCAGACGTGACTGAATGACTAACACACACACACACACACACACACACACACACACACACACACACATATATGTATAACTCACTTTGCAGTACAGAAGAAACTAGCACAACATTGTAAAGCAACTATGCTCTAATAAAAATTAAGAATAAAAATAAAGAACAGGGAGGAGTTGGCCAGGACATAAGAGCAGAGGGGGGCATAAGTCATGCGGGGTGGTAGAGGGAGCGGGCCTAACTGAAGGAGTAAGAGGAGGCTGCGGGGTTGGGTGTAGGGAGAACTGGGGTGTGTAGCAGGAGAGGAAGCTGAGGCGGGGGGCCTCACTAGAGTCTGCAGCGGCCACATTCGGGATCTGGACCACAGTCCCAAGGCAGTGGGAAGCTAGCGTTAGAGCAATGAACAGAGCAGTCAGAGTCCTTGGGTCTTAAATGGAAGCAGAGAATGAAAAGGGAGTAAGGCCTGAACAAAAGCAAGAGTTGCCTTCACCCTGGTGAGAGATGAGAGATGATGGAAAAGAGGGCATAGCCAAGATATTTACAATGATTACCATCAAATGAGCAGAAATAACATTCACATATCCAATGGGAAATGATTTCCTGAGCTGGAAAATGATTGGGTAAATAAAGCAATGAGTTTCAGGGAAAATTGGTAAAAGAATTATATACCATGATATATCCTGGCCATGAAAAAAAAATTTTTTTTTACGATGAAGGGAAAATATTGCAAGCCTCCTCAGATTAAGTGAGGTTACAAAGGGGGAAGTTTTAGATTAGATGTAGGCTTTACCTCAGCATTTCTAAATGCTAGACAATAGGGAGAAATGATTATTAGTTTTGGATGAAAAAGATGGTGACACAAGAATTCTGTACCCAACCAATTGTCATTCATGTGCAAAAACAATAGAAACATATTCCAGATTTACAGAGAAGGATGTAGAAAATGTATCATTCATGTGTTCTCCTGAAGTAAACAACCTGCAGACATACTTCAGTGGCTCAAGAGAGGAATTAAAATTAAGAACTTGAAGATGGGAACACTGTAATCTAAAGGTTTGGTTCCAAGCATTAAAACCAACTAAATATATCATAAGACTTGAACAACAACAACAAAATATATAGGGTTGAAAAGCAAGTTGGATTTATAAACCCACAGTACATTTTAAAAAACAGGGAAATGAGAGAGCAGAGGGCAAGGCAGGTAAGGACACACACTAAAATCTCTATTTGACATAAAATAAAACATAAGGGAGTTAGGAGATATAGATTGTTCTTTACTTTCCTAATCAGAGAAATGGATGTTTAAGAATATATTTGTTAAACATAAAAGTTGATTACCAGTTAAATTAAAAACAGGATTCAGTTCAGTTCAGTCGCTCAGTCGTGTCCGACTCTTTGCGACCCCATGAATAGCAGCACGCCAGGCCTCCCTGTCTGTCACCAACTCCCGGAATTTACCCAAACTCATGTCCATCGAGTCAGTGATGCCATCCAGCCATCTCATCCTCTGTCGTCCCCTTCTCCTCCTGCCCCCAATCCCTCCCAGCATCAGAGTCTTTTCCAGTGAGTCAACTCTTCGCATGAGGTGGCCGTACTGGAGTTTCATCTTTAGCTTTTACTACCTTTTAAATCATGGGAGATGACAAAATAAAACATGCTATATAGCAAGAAGCAGAAAGTAAAGGATTCCTAAGTGATAGAGACACAATGTGTAAAAAGATCGTAAAAAATACTCTGATACTAAGATTTCAAGTAACTTCAAAAAAACAAAGGTGAGGAGTGGAGTACAGTTAATGATCTTATCTTATTCGGAGGGAATTTATTAGCTGATTTGATTCTTGACATTGACAGAAAAATCTGTTTCAATATTTAACAAAACATACAAGGACAACCACTAGAAGTGGAGAAACAGAATTCAAACCTTCCAGACCACAAAAGGAACAAAGATATACTGCTGCCGCTGCTGCTGCTGAGTCACTTCAGTCGTGTCCGACTCTGTGTGACCCCATAGACGGCAGCCCACCAGGCTCCCCCGTCCCTGAGATTCTCCAGGCAAGAACACTGGAGTGGGTTGCCGTTTCCTTCTCCAATTCAGGAAAGTGAAAAGTGAACGTGAAAGTGAAAGTGAAGTCCTGTCCGACTCTTTGCCCCCCCATGGACTGCAGCCTACCAGGCTCCTCCATCCATGGGATTTTCCAGGCAGGAGTACTGGAGTGGGTCAAAGATATACTATCAAACCTCAAAAGGCATAAAGAGAAAAAGGAAATCAGAGCATGATCAATAGAAAATATAGACTAAAATAGTAGGCATGTGTCCAAACACATCAGTAATCACAGTAAACCCTCATTTTCAAATGATAGGATGGTCTCCCCAGCAAAGAAATGATAATTAACTGTAAAACTATTTTTAAAAAAATGTTCAGGAAGGATGCCAGAAATAAGATCAACACACCAAAACCAATAGCTATGTTATTTGTCCATAGTAAACAATTAACAACAACTTCAAATACCTAGGAATAACTTAAAGCAATGTGTGGAAGATAAGGAAATGACAAATTATCCAACAGAAAAATAAGCAAAGGTCATGAACAGTCAGTTCACAGAAAAAGAAAAATGGTCCAGCAGACATAAAAACAAGTTCAACCTCACTGGTAATCAGAGATATGGAAATTGAAACAATATTAATACCAAAAGCAAAAAATGGTCCTTAATATGTAGTGATGGGGATGGAGTGGGGAAGCACATTCTCACAGGAATAAACATCAGTAAAGCATTTGTAGGACAATTTGGGAATGCTTTAATTTTAAATGCATGTGTCTTTTGACCCAGCAGCACTGCTTTCAAGAATCTATTCTACAGGAATATCTGCACTCATGCCAAGATACTCATTGCAGAATTATTTATAATAACAAAAAAGGAGGGAAACAAATATCTGAAAGTAGAGGAACAATCAATTAAATTACAATATATCCATATGTAAGCGAGGGCCAAGCAGCTGCCCCTCTTTTCTGCTTAGGTGATTTTAACATTTCACCTTGAAACAAATCTTCTCCATCCAGGGAAGGATAGCTTTTGTGGTATCCATTATTTATGGCAGTGTACCCCTTGCCCTGAGAAAATGGCAAAATAAAGCTTTCTGTGGCTTCATCAAAGCAGGATTCTTACAGATGCCCTTGCTATGGAGGTTTGGCCTTTGAGGAGAAGGTAAAGTGATTTGCATGAGAAGCACAAGTCCTCTGAGAAGGAAGCGATGGCAGTTATTGCCTCTCTTCTCTGACACTTGAAGTTAAGGAGCCCTGATCTGTTGGAACACTAACGTCCTAATGTAGATCCGCTGGTAAGAAGAATGCAATGGTTTCCAATACAGAAATCATCGTGAAGGAAGTGGGAATCTGGGCTCCAAACAGGTATCTAAGAGCTCATAGGGAAAGCTGTGCCTTTAGGTCAGGGCACCTCGGCATGGTAATGTTTGGGGGAAACTATAGTCAAGTTGCAACTCTCTTAAGAAAGACCCAGGTCAACAATGTCAGCGTCAGAGTAGAAGAGCATTCATTGGGTGTGGGGCCCAGGTTCAACAGGAACACCATGTGAAGTCAACCAAAGGAAAAATGCTAGTGACTCAAGAGGGTCAAGCTGACCCCCTTCCATGGAATGTCATGTAGAGATGGATAACTATAATGGCTGACAAGTCATGGTGTTACCTGGCTCTCTATAGCAATCTGACCCCATCTCCAATTACCGCTCCCTCCCTTGGTCTGGTCTAAGCCTCTATTGTTCCCTAAACATGCTAACAGGCTCTTGTCAAGTCTTTGGTCTTACTTTGCCTAGAAAGCTCTTTTCTTATCTTGCCTCACTTCTTACAAGTCTGCTCAAACTTTACCTTTTGAGTGAGGCCTTCCTTGTTCATCACTTGAAAAATTATGAGCCTCTTTCCCTTCCACATGTTAGCACTCCCCATTGCCTTTCTCATTTATCATTTATTTATTGTGTTTATTGCTCATTTCTAATCCACCTTCTCCCACCCTCACTAGAATGTAAGCTTCATGAAAGCAAATCTTTTGTATGTTTGGTTCACTCATTTATCCCCAGGACCTAGAACAGTGCCTGACACGTAGCAAGTGCCCTGTGAATATTTGCTGAAAGAATAAATATGTACTCATAGAAAAACCCTTAAATACATAAGTGAAAACAAGCGCAATACCAAATAACATATATAGTATCATATTATTCATGTGAAAATAATATATGTGTGTTTGTGTGTAAGGGGAATAAAGAAAACATATCAAACTATGTGGGGAAGAAAATGGGATGGGGTAATTGAAGTGATTTATTTTTTAATCACTTAAAAATTAATTTTTCATCTGTATACTCCTGTCTTATTTATATTATTTTACAGAAGAGTATGTATTTGTCATATAATAAAATAGATAACAAATGAATAATTTTTATAATTAATATTGAGTCATGTCTGACTCTTTGCAACCCCATGAACGGTAGCCCAACAGGCTCCTCCTTCCATGGAATTTTCTAGGCAAGAATACTGGAGTGGGTTGCCATTTCCTTCTCCAAGGGATCTTCCTGACCCAGGGATCGAACCTGGGTCTCCCACATTGTGGGCAGATGCTTTATTGTCTGAGCCACCAGGGAATTAATATTAAGAGGGTAACAATTTAAGAAGAAGGTCCAGGCTTTTGGTATTGGCAGCATAGTTCGTGTCAGATTTGTCCTCTTGAAGAAAAATTTATAAACATTGGCCAAAATATTTTTTAAATGACTTGAAATTCCTGGAGAATGACCAAAAAATGGGAAGAAACGTGAGGGAATTCAATTCTTGAAAGAATAGAATATGCTGGATGAGATCCATGCTTGTATGGTTTCTCCTCAGAGAATGCTTCCCAGATCTTGCAAAGCGTGAGGATAGAAGACAGCAGCAAGCTGTAGCCTGAGGAGTCAGGGGACAGAATTTAGGGCTGTCAGAGGACTGGAACTTGAGGAAGGAAAACCAGGAAGGAGGGAGCTACAGAAGGCAGAAGCACCAAATCTATTCATAAAATGTCCTCAAATCCTTGGCTGACTTCTAAGCTATATGAGTAGAGAGACTCCAAAGAAATTAGGGAAAATAACTTCCTGAAGCCTGAAAGAGTTGAGCAGCAGCTTCCATAGCTTTTCACTTCAAGGGAAGCAGTACCGGGAGTTGAGTGTTATCATGTTAGGGGAGCTTGGTAAATACCACAGGTATTCCATTAAAATTCCAGAAGGACAGTGACCAGCCCAAGGAATTCTCCCTAATAAGGCCAAAATTAAAAGAAATGATTTATAGTAAAGCATAAGACCAAGGTTCCACAAACTCAAGGTGATACACCAATAAGTTACTGTCTACTATAACAAAACTCAACCCTCCTCAGAGAAAGACAACAGAATCCAGAATCTCCACGTTTTTTACCTACAATGCTGAGTATGCAATAAAAAGTTATTAGACACATGAACAGACAGGAAAATGTGACTCAGTAGAGAAAAAATAAGGCAATAAAAACAAACCCTTAGATAACTCAGTGTTGGAATTAACAGACAAGATAACTGGGTTAAAGAACCCACAGAAAAAGATAAAAAATAATGCGTTTAGAAACGGAGAACCTCAGTAGAGACACAAAAACTGTAAAAACACAAAAACAAAACCCCCAACTCTGTAAATGTTTTGAATTGTATGCTCTAACTGGATGAAGTGTATATTATATAAATTATATCTGAATAAAATTGTTACATATACTTAAAATTGTCAGTGGAAATCCTTGAACTAAAAAATATACTAACTGAAATAAAACACTCATTGAATAAGATTAAAAGCAGTTTGGAAAAATGGCAAGAGTATCAGTTCAGTTCAGTCGCTCAGTTGTGTCCGACTCTTTGCAACCCCATGAACTGCAGCACACCAGGCCTCCCTGTCCATCACCATCTCCCGGAGTTCACTCAGACTCACGTCCATCGAGTCCATGATGCCATCCAGCCATCTCATCCTCTGTCGTCCCCTTCTCCTCCTACCCCCAATCCCTCCCAGCATCAGGGTCTTTTCCAATGAGTCAACTCTTCGCATGAGGTGGCCGAAGTACTGGAGCTACAGCTTTAGCATCATTCCTTCCAAAGAAATCCCAGGGCTGATCTCCTTCAGAATGGACTGGTTGGATCTCCTTGCAGTCCAAGGGACTCTCAAGAGTCTTCTCCAACACCACAGTTCAAAAGCATCAATTCTTTGGCACTCGGCCTTCTTCACAGTCCAACTCTCACATCCATACATGACCACAGGAAAAACCATAGTCTTGACTAGATGGACCTTAGTCGGCAAAGTAATGTCTCTGCTTTTGAATATACTATCTAGATTGGTCATAACTTTTCTTCCAAAGAGGAAGTGTCTTTTAATTTCATGGCTGCAGTCACCATCTGCAGTGATTTTGAAGCCCCAAAAATAAAGTCTGACACTGTTTCCACTGTTTCCCCATCTATTTCCCATGAAGTGATGGGACCGGATGCCATGATCTTCGTTTTCTGAATGTTGAGCTTTAAGCCAACTTTTTCACTCTCCTCTTTCACTTTCACCAATAGGCTTTTTAGCTCCTCTTCACTTTCTGCCATAAGGGTGGTGTCATCTGCATGTCTGAGGCTATTGATGTTTCTCCTGGCAATCTTGATTCCAGCTTGTGTTTCTTCCAACCCAGCGTTTCTGGCAGAGTATGATCCTCCAAAAATTCATCCCTCCATAAAACAACGAAAAAATTGGAAAACAATCGATACGATTAACATATGCAGAACTATGGGAATTAACCAGAAGCTTGGAGCAACCTGGGGAGTGTGTATTTACGGCAGCAAGTTTTGTAGCATTTAAACTTGCTCTAGTCTATCTCTCACTTTCCAGTCCTTCAGCAGCCTTGAAGGATAATAGCCCAGTTCCCTCTTGGGAAGCCCTTTTGGCAGTCAGTGGTGGGAATAAAATGGAGCTGGAGCTCTTTCAAAGACTTGTTCCCAAGAAGTGTCATTATTTGGCCTGTGCCTAAAAGATTTCAATTACACGACTGGTTTGAAACTAGCTTATATAAGCAGCCTCATCCTTAGGGGAGGCAGAGGGTGGTGGTGTTTGAAAAAAATTACAGGCACATGTTTCAACTTCATGACTACCTGAGGCAATAAATAACAGCTGAGGGTAGCAAAAACTAGCCAAGAAGCATAGAAGGAAAATCTCAGGAATGAGATGACCATGGGGTCTCGAAAAGTCCTGTCATATTCTTGGCAGCCTACACGGTCACATACATGTGTAGGGCTGTGCTCGTGCTCAGGAAGACTAGAGAAAGACCTAAGCTCTCAGCTTATGGCTGGCCTTGAGGATTCGTGCAAATAGGAAGCAAAGGCTTAGGTGGAGTAGTAAACTGCCTGACTAGTGTGGAAGGTACACACCAACACACACGCAGAACCCCGTGGCAATGACTTATTGGTTCTGGTTGTTTAAGAAAATCTCTCTGTCCAATTGTTTGCTAATCAACAAGCTAACCAACTAAAAACGTATTGGCCATATACAATACAGAATATAGGCTTTGTGTGCATGAGTTGCTCAGTCATGTCTGACTCTTTGTGACCCCGTGGCTCCCCTGTCCATGGAATTCTCCAGGCAAGAATACTGTAGTGGGTAGCCATTCCCGTCTCCAGCGGATCTTCCTGACCCAGGGGCTGAACCCAGGTCTCCTGCATTGCGGGCAGATTCTTTTCCATCTGAGTCATCAGGGAAGATTTAAAGAATTAATTCAAAGAAATTACTGAACACAAAAACAAACAAACAAAACTCTACACAAGTACAAGTAACAATAACACAAGCACTGGGGGGAGGTGTGATTTCCAAGCACCACTTAATAGCATTTTAAATGCCTAGTTTTAACAAAAAATTATTCTTTTTATGTGAGTTGTCACAGGAAAAAAGGAATTAATAAAAACTCTCCCTGAAGAAGCCCAGATGTTAAACCTGCTAGACCAACATTTGAAATTGACTATTTTAAATATATTCAAAGCACTGAAGAAACCATGTCTAAAGAAATAGAGAAAATTATGAAAATGATGTATCATCATTTAGAGAATATAAAAAAAGAGACAATTATAAAAAAATACCCAAATGGAAATTCTGGAGTTGAAAAATATAATTAGAATGGAAAATTCACTAGAGGTCTTCATCAGCAAATTTGAGTAGGCAGAAGACATAGTCAGTGAACTTAAAGATAGCTTCAAATTATAAAAGCAAAAACTGACAATTAGAAGATAAAAAAAGGAATGGGGGAATTAAACAACACTATGAATCAAGTTGATCTGGTATACATCTATAGAATATTCTACTCAATACCAACTAAATGTGCATCCTTCGCAAGTGCACATGGATTATTCCCCAGAGAAGACCATATGTTAGGCAATAAGACAAGACTTAATAAGTTTGAAAGAATTGAACTCATACAGTGCAAGTTCTCCAGGCACAATGAAATAAAATTAGAAATAGTTGGGGTGTTTGGGATTGACATGTACACACAGCTATATTTAAAAAGCATAACCAACAAGATCCTACTGTATGGCACAGGGAACTCTGCTCAATGTTAGGTGGCAGCCTGGATGGGGGAGAAGGGGAGTTTGAGGGAGAATAAAGAAAAAAAAAATCTTAAAAGCAGCCAGAGAAGAAGGACAAAGGGGAACAATTATAAGAATGTCAGCTGACTTCTCATCATAAAAAAGAAGTCCGGGAGACAATGAAATGATATTTTTGAAGTGCTGGAAGGAAAAGATGGCCAAAGTAGAATATTATATTGAGTGAAATATATTTTTTTAAAGAAAATGAAATAAAGATAGTTTCAGAGAAGCAAAAGCTGAAAGAGTTCATTGCCTCAAACTACCCTGCGAGAACTACTAAAGGAAGTTCTTCAGGAGGAAAGAAAGTGTTATTAGATGGAAAACTGGATCCACAGGGAGGAATAAAGAGTACTGGAAAGGGAATATATATGTTTAAAAATAAAATAACTATTTTTATTTTAAAAATTCTTTGAAGTTCAGTTGTCTGTTTAAAGCAAATAGTGGCAATGTACTGTGGGGCTTACAAAATGTTCTTATGAAATATAGCACAGAAGATAGGATGAGGTGCAAAATGGAATTATACCATTGTATAGTACTCTTGCCTGGAAAATCCCATGGACAGAGGAGCTTGGTGGGCTACAGTCCATGGGGTCGCGAAGAGTCGGACACGACCGAGCGACTTCACTTTCACTTTTCACTTTCATGCATGGGAGAAGGAAATGGCAACCCACTCCAGTATTCTTGCCTAGAGAATTCCAGGGATGGGGGAGTCTGGTGGGCTGCCGTCTATGGGGTCGCACAGAGTCGGACTGAAGTGACTTAGCAGCAGCAGCAGCATACTATCTTATGTATGATGTTGTATAATATTAATTCAGCACAGATTATGGTAAGTTATGGATGAATATTGTAATCCCTAGAGGAACCGCAAATAATAACATAAAGAAGGTAAAAAGCTAAAAGACTTCAAAGAAGATATATGAATGGCCCCATAAGCACATGGAAAGATCTCAATATCCTTAACTGTCAGGAGAATGCAAATCAAAACCCTATTGAGACACCATTTGACACTCACTAGAATGGCTATAATAATAATAAAAAAACAGTGGTAATAAGTATTGGCGAGGATGTGAGAAATTGAAACCCCTATATATCGCTGCTGCTGCTGCTAAGTCACTTCAGTCGTGTCTGACTCTGTGTGACCCCAGAGACGGCAGCCCACCAGGCTCCCCCGACCCTGGGATTCTCCAGGCAAGAACACTGGAGTGGGTTGCCATTTCCTTCTCCAATGCATGAAAGTGAAAAGTGAAAGTGAAGTCACTCAGTCGTGTCTGACTCCTAGCGACCCCATGGACTGCAGCCCACCAGGCTCCTCCGTCCATGGGATTTTCCAGGCAAGAGTACTGGAGTGGGTTGCCATTGCCTTCTCCATGTAAAATGTGTCACCTTGGAAACCAATCTGGCAATTTTTCAAAAGTTTAAACACAAGATTACCATATGGCCTAATACTTAAACTCCTAGGTATATGCCCATGTGAAATGAAAATGTAAATACATACAAAAATTTATGCACAAATGCTCATAGCAGTATTATTCATTATAGCCAAAATGCAGAAACAACTTATGTCCATCAACTGAAGAATGGATAAATAAAATATGGCTTATGCATACAATGGAATATTATTTCACCATAAAAAAGAATCAAGTATTTATCCATGCTACAACATGGATGAATCTTGAAACCATCATGCTAAGTGGAAGAAGTCAGCCACAAAGACCACAAATTATATGATTCCATTTATATAAAATGTCCAACACAGGCAATTCTAGAGACAGAAAGTGGTTTATTTGTAGACTAGGGCTAGAAGTGGGCTGGCAGCAGAGGGAAGGGAGCTAAATGATCCATGGGTATTTTTAGTGGGAGTAAAATTGTGCTGATGGTTTCACAACCCTATGAATATTCTAAAAATCACCGAATTGTATACAGTTGATCTGTGAGCAGCACAAGGGTTAGGGACACCGATTCCTACACAGTCAAAAATCCACGTGGAAATTTACATTTGGCCCTTGGTATCCATGGTTCCACATCCGTGGATTCAACCAGTGAGGAGGGATCGTGGAAAAAAATCTGCATGTGAGAGGACCTGCACGGTTCAAACCCATGTTGTTCGAGGATTAACGGTACTTAAATAGCTAAAGTTGTATGGCATGTGAATTAGATATCAATAAAACTCTAAAAAATACCAATGGAGAAGATGAAAATGGAACACTAAAAATACTTGATTAAGCCAAAAGAAGGCAGAAAAGAAAGAACAATGAAACAGAGAACACGGGGAATAAACAGAAAATGACTAACAGTATGGTTGACTAAAACCCAGCAGTATCTATAATTATATTAAGTGCAAACAGACTGAAAGTGAAAGTGCTAGCTGTTCAGTCATGTCTGACTCTTTGTGACCCCAAAGACTGTATACCACCAGGCTCCCCTGTCCATGGAATTCTTCAGGCAAGAATATTGGAATGGGTTGCCATTCTCCAGGGGATCTCCCCAACCCAGGGATCGAACCTGGGTCTCCTGCATTGTAGTCAGATTCTTTACCGGGTGAAGTAAAGAATTCCTTTACCAGGGAAGCCTGAAAAAGGGCTAAATATCCCAATTAAAAGAAGGAAATTGACAGACTAGGTTTGAAGAAAACAGGACCCTTTAATTCTTCCTGAACTTTGTTTTGAGACGCAACCAAGTTACTTTTAAGCGGTTTGAGACTTTTAGGTCTTGGTTTTATGATTTTTCAGGTGGGTCTGCAGTACTGCTCAGTCCAAGACTCATTTTCCCCTGCTCCCGAGGCATTCTATACAATGCTGGAGTACTCTGCCCCGTGTCTGGTGAATGTAGGGTTTTTCTGGTCCTGTGTGAGTGCCAGGTGCAGCTCCCTCTAATCCTTTTGGATGGTTCTTTCGCCAGTCTCAGAAAGTTTCCTCACACACATACACCAGTATCTCTGTTGAATACTGGAGTGGGATCCTCTGAAAACCTTCAGGGTTCTCTCTCCATGCAGTTAGTTCTCCACTCTTTTGTGTTCTGCCCTGTATAAACTCTAGCTGCCTTGTCTCCAGACTCTCAGTTCCATCCTCTCAACTCAGGACATCTGTTGATTCTGCCAAAGTTCCCCTTACTTATTCCATGACCTAGAAACTCTTTCAAGGGAGCAAGTTTGGGAAATCATGGGACTTACTTCATTTGTTTCCCAGTCTCAAGGATCAGTTTAGTTTAGTTCAGTTGCTCAGTTATGATCGACTCTTTGCGACCCCATGAACCACAGCACACTAGGCCTCCCTGTCCATCACCAACTCTCAGAGTCCACCCAAACCCATGTCCATTGAGTCAGTGGTGCCATCCAACCATCTCATCCTCTGACGTCCCCTTCTCCTCCTGCCCTCAATCTTTCTCAGCATCAGGGTCTTTTCAGATGAGTCAGCTCTTCGCATCACGTGGCAAAGTGTTGGAGTTTCAGCTTCAACACAAGTCCCTCCAATGAACACCCAGAACTGATCTCCTTTAGGATTGACTGGTTTGATCTCCTTGCAGTCCAAGGGACTCTCAAGAGTCTTCTGCAACACCACCGTTCAAAAGCATCAATTCTTCAGCGCTCAGCTTTCTTTATAGTCCAACTCTCACATCCATACGTGACAACTGGAAAAACCACAGCCTTGACTAGACGGACCTTTGTGTCTGATGTACTGTATCTTGAAAACTTTTCATGTATTTTCTCTGTTTTGGGTGAGAGGAAAAATCTGATTCCTGGTACTCTATCTTGGCTGGAGGTATAAGAAAGCTGGTGGTGTGGCCATTTTAATATTAGAAAAAGTAAACTTTAAGACAAATATTATCAGAGATAAAGATGTCAACTCTTAATGATGAGATTCCACTTTTCAAGAAAGATGGTACTGAAATCTCCAATGATTGTGAATTTGACTAGTTCTCCTGATAAGTCTGTCAATTTTTGCTTTATGTATTTTGAAGTTCTATTATTAGGTGCTGTTAGGGGCTAACTGTTTGTGTATCCCCCAAATTTGTATGTTGAAGTCTTAATTCCCAAAGTATTGGTATTTGGATGTAGGGCATTTTGGTAGTTAGGTTTATATGAGGTCATGAGTAGGGCCTCTATGGTGGGATTAGGGTTTTTATAAGAAGAGGAAGAAACCAGAACTCTCCCTCTCTAGTACGTGGGGCTACCGCAAGAAGGCTGGCTATCTGCAAGCCAGGAAGAGGAGTCTCATTATGAACTGCTAGCACTTTGGCACTGGACTTCCCAGCCCCCAGAACTGTGAGAAATAAATTTCTATTGTTTAAGCCACTCAGTCTGTGGCATTTTGCTATGGCAGCCCAAGCTGACTGATACAGGTGCATAGACATTGCTATCTCCTCTCAGTAACTGATAAAACAAGTGCACAAAGATAGTAAGGATATAGGAAATAACATTATCAACCATTTTGACCAGATGGACATTTATGTAACACTGATGCAACAACTCAGGAATACTTAAAAATACACAAGGAGCATTTACCCAGGTAGACCATACACTGGGCATTAAAACAAATCTCAATGAATTTCAAAGGACTGAAACCATACAGAGTGTGTTCAGTGATCATCATGAAATTAAATGAGAAACAAACAAAAATAAAATTTAAAAAATGTAAAATTCCCAAATATTTGGGTGTTAAGGAACACCATTTAAATCCATAGGTCAATAAAGAATTACAAGGGATATTCAAAGCTATTTTGAGTTGAATGGTAATGAACTTATACCAAAATCTGAAGGATGCAGCTAAAGCCACACTTAGAAGGAAATTTATAGCTTTAAGTACTAATATTAGAAAAGACCAGTTTTAAATAAATCAATTATCAATGCTTCCACCTTAAAATTTTAAAAAAGAAGAGAAAATTAAACTCAAAACAAGGAGGATAAAGGAAATAATAGAAATAGTGGAAACAAAGGAAAAAGAAACAGATAAATATAGAAAATCAACAAATCCAAAAATCAATAAAAATAACAAATTATTGATATATGCAATAACAGATTGGCCTAAAAGCGTGTTAAGTGAAAGAAGCCAGTCAAAAAAGTAGGATTCCATTTATCTGAGGTTCTAGATAGTGGCCCGCTGATCAAATGCAGCCCAATGTCTGTTTTTATATAATCTTGAGTTAAGAATGGTTTTTACATTTTTTTAGAGGATTGTAAAGGAGGAGAAGGAGAAATAGTGCTGAGTCACTTCAGTCGTGTCCGACTCTGTGCGACCCCATAGACAGCAGCCCACTAGGCTCCCTTGTCCCTGGCATTCTCCAGGCAAGAATACTGGAGTGGGTTGCCGTTTCCTTCTCCAATGCATGAAAGTGAAAAGTGAAAGTGAAGTCGCTCAGACGCGTCTGACTCTTAGCGACCCCGTGGACTGCAGCCCACCAGGCTCCTCCATCCATGGGATTTTCCAGGCAAGAGCACTGGAGTGGGGTGCCATCGCCTTCTCCGGAGAAATTGTATGTGCCCTGCAAAGACTGGAGTGTTTACTGTCTGTCTCTTTACAGAAAAGTTTCCTAGTGGTTGATTGAGACACACATAGCAATGGTGATACAAATGAGAGTGGTGTTTACCTTTTGGATAAGGTGGGAGGATGACTGGGACAGGGCATGAACGAACGTTCTTGTGTAATGGAAACATTTGCTGTTTTGGTTGTGATGATTACTTGGATGTCAAAACTCATTAAAATCTGAGCACTTTATTGTACATAAATTTTTACCTTAATTGGAGAACCAGGAGGTCTTTTCCCCGCCATGAGCTGCATTCATCGATTAAATTAAAAAAGCATCTTTTAAAAATATGTTTAAATTTGCCCCCTCATATCTTTCCTTCTAAGTGGGATTGATATTTTGAATAAAGAACTTTGTGCTAGAGGTCTTCTTTGAAATTTTTAGCTTGGCTGAGAGCTCATCAAATAAAAAACAGGGTTTATAGAGCTTCAGAAATTATTGTTTCCTTGGGATTATGCTTCCCAGCTAACAATTTAGCATGATTGAAAATATAAATTTATGTTGTGAAAACTGCAACAGATGCTCTCTTTCCAATGTTCATCTGTCTATATGTGATTAGGGTGGAGCAGTGTATTCTCTCCACTTACATGAAAAAGCATGTGGCAAATTATTTTGCAACATCTTCTGTTTTCCATCCATCGGTGTGAATTTCCCTGGTAGAAAGTTGATTTGGTCTTTAAACTGATGTTAAATTCTGTTCCAGTATGATTCTTAATTTTGAGAGTCCAAGTTTTGAATTTTTCTTCTTTCAAATTTGTGATTTTTTTAAATGCAAAATGTTGACTTGCATTGGCTTATCTATATGTATTATCAGGAGCCCTAGTTCCCTTTCCCTCTGTTTAAATGATGAAATGGAGATGGTTAGGAAAATCTTTGTTACATAGAATTTGGATTTTTCAGAAAGCAAGATATGGGAGTAAAAACCCAGAGTCACTAGAGGAGCTAATAATAGTTTGTAGTTTTTATTTTAGAAATATTTCACGTATAGGCAGGTTTCTATGACTCTTCTAGATAGTGAGCTGGCAATGAACAACAGGGAGGAAATCTTGTTTTAAAAGTTGATTTAAAGATACCACTTCTTAAGAAAAAGTAGGAACAGTAGAAAATGGAGGTAGAGTTCTTAGACCTCTGCCTCACACCACATATAAAAATAAATTCCAGATGGGTAAAAATATAAATAGTCTATTTCTAGCAATGGCTGTCTGGAGAAACTGCCCAGTATAAACTGCTTAAAATGCTGGATGAAATACAAAAAGCATCTTTCTTTTTAAAGACATGGCAATGTCAGAAAAGGAAGGGAAATTGTCAGAAAGAAGAAGAAAGCTCCACTCCAGAAAAATTCCAGCTGGAGTTGGTGTTTGTCTGGTGACATCTGTCAATCCCTGGTGGCTTAGCAAAGTGCAGAGGATAGGGGTTGAGTGTAAGAGGGCAGGGAGTTTGGATTGAAAATACATAAAGCTGGGATTCTCTGAGGCTGAACTAGAAAAGTGACTGAACTGAAAAAATGCCAACAGAAAAAGGCAAGGTGGATTCTCATCTCCAATGTGGGGCTGTGCTCACTTGGAAATGATGTCTCATACATGTTTATCAAAAAAACCTCAAGCCCCAAACTTAAAATGATTCTGGGTTTGTAGTGCCCTAACTGCCCGGCAGAAGCAAACATGTGAAATTTTCTGCAAAGGAACACATTTTCCCCTTGGCCCCAATTGCCACAGATAAATTTTCAAAGTATATGGGTTTACACACATTTAAAAAATCCTCAAATACAGGAGGTAATAAGATACTGTGTGTGAATCAGCAGAAACAATACCTAGAAGGATCTGACCTGTAAATATGACAGCTACTTAGAATGATCAGTTACAGAATACAAGAGACACATTGGACTGGGTAGCTTTTCCCTTCTCCAGGGGATCTTCCCAACCAGGAAGACCTGGGATCGAACCCAGGTCTCCTGAATTGCAGGCAGATTCTTTACCAACTGAGCCACAAGGGAAGCCCTGAGGCACATTAACTATGTTTGAAGAAATACAGAAGACACCAAAAGTTTGACAAAGTAGCAATGGACCATCAAGAGGAATTAGGCAGAATTAAAAACAAACCTTGCTCCTTGGAAGAAAAGCTATGACAAACCTAGACAAAGTATTGAAAAGCAGAGACATTGTTTTGCTAACAAAGCTCTGTCTAGTCAAAGCTATGGTTTTTCCAGTAGTCATGTATGGGTGTGAGAGTTGGACCATAAAGAAGGCTGAACACTGAAGAATTGATCCTTTGGAGCTGTCGTGTTGGAGAATACTCTTGAGAGCCTCTTGGACAGCAAGGAGATCAAACCAGTCAATCCTAAAGGAAATAAATCCTGAATATCTATTAGAAGGACTGATGCTGAAGCTGAAGTTAGAATACTTCGGCCACCTGGCGTGAAAAGCCAGCTCATTAGAATAGACCCTGATGCTGGGAAAGATTGAAGGCAGGAGGAGAAGGGGATGACAGAGGATGAGCTTGTTGGATGGCATCATCAACTTAATGGACATGAGTTTGAGAAAACTCCAGGAGGTGGTGAAGGACAGGGAAGCATGGCGTGCTGCAGTCCATGGGGTTGCAAAGAGTTGGACACAACTGAGTGACTGAACAACAGCAAAAGCAAACCAAATAGAACTTCTGGAAATTAAAAATAAAATGGGAAAAACTATAGAGCTGAAAGGGGAGATTATACACAGGTGGAAGGAGGAGATATAGCTAGGAAGCTGCCCAGAATGCACGAAGAAGAGACAAAGACAGCAAATATGTGATGGATTAAGAGATAAGAAGGAGAAAATGAGAAGACTACCATAAACCTAATAGGAGATCTAGAAGGAAGGGGAGTTGCAATATTCAGAGATTATCACTGAGAATTTCCAAAACAGATGAGAGGTGTCAATTTTCAGTATAAGATTCAAAAAGACAAACAATTCTCAAACAGGATAAATAAAAAGAAATATACACCTGTATAAGATGAAGAAAGAGCAAGAACAGATCATTATGAGGGGACAAGAATTTGACTGACATCTGTCTTTTCAGCATCCACAATGGAACTCAAAAGATGGGAGGATTATATCTGCAAAGTGCTGGGAGAAAGTAATTGTTGAATTACAAGCTCACTAAAATTTCTTTCAAAAGAGAGGACAAAATAAAGGTAAAATAAAGGACAAACAAAAAGAGAGGAATTTACCTTCAATGGACTAAAGAAGATGGTAAAGATAAAGCACCTTTAGATGAAATACTCATCTTCAGTAGTCAAGGGAAATGTCAAAGCCGCAACGCTACTACTACACACCCACTGCTGCTGCTGCTGCTGCTGCTGCTGCTAAGTCGCTTCAGTCGTGTCCGACTCTGTGCGACACATAGACGGCCTCCTACCAGTCTCCTCTGTCCCTGAGATTCTCCAGGCAAGAACACTGGAGTGGGTTGCCATTTCCTTCTCCAATGCATGAAAGTGAAAAGTGAGAGTGAAGTCGCTCAGTCACGTCCGACTCTTAGTGACCTCATGGACTGCAGCCTACCAGGCTCCTCCGTCCATGGGATTTTCCAGGCAAGAGTACTGGAGTGGGGTGCCATTGCCTTCTCCACCACACCCACTAGAATCGTACAATTTAAAAAGACTGACCACACCAAGCGTTGATGAGAAATTGGAGCAACTGAAATGCTCATTCACTGCTCATGGAAAAGGTAAAGTGGTACAACCATCTTGGAGAACGATTTGGCAGTTTCTTTAAAAGTCAAACACATACCTACCATACAATCCAGCCATCCCACTCCTTGGTACTTACAGAAGAGGAAAGCAAATATATATCCATACAATGACTTGTACTAGTGTTTATAGCAGCTTTATTTGCAACAAAACAAAAACAAAAACCTTAAAACAACCCAAAATTCGCAAACAGGTGAATGGATACATAAATTGTGGATATGCCTACAATGGAATACCATCTAGCAATGAAACAGAATGAGCTGTTGATACACACAGAATGAACGTTCACAATATGATAGGTGCTGAAAGAAACCAGTCCAAAGTACAGTGTCATTCCTTTTATAGAAACCTCTAGACTATGTAAGCTAATCTTTAGTGACAGAAAAATAGATTAGCGCCTGTCTGGGGATGGGGCAAGGGCAAGTAGGGGTAGGAGGTAGTGATCACCAAGGGTCATGAGGAAACATCTGTGGGGGATGGGTAGTTCACTGTCTTGATTGTGGTGATGGTGATGTGAGAACTTGCTAACTGCACACTTGAAATATACACAGTTCCTTGCATGTCAATTATACCTCAGTAAAGCTGTAAAAAAATGGTAAGAGGATGGGAGGGAGCAAGGAAGGAAGGAAGGAAGTAAACGAAGAAAGGAGGAAAGAATGGAAAAGAAAAACTGAATTCAGCAGTGTGCTGGAGCCTGCAAAATTCGACCGTCTCTTCCCCCATCCACACTCAGGGATGTTACATTGGTGGCTTGAAAGAGAACATGGTGGGAGCACATTCGCTACAAATCAGGGATCCTGCTAACCCCAGTTACTCCTAGCCACCGCGTGTACACTTGCAGAAGAAAACCAAGCCTAGAAGTGCCTTAATGCAAGGGGAAAAAAGCGGGCAAAAAGCATGAAAAACGTGTGAATAAGTTTAAAAAGAAAATGTAAAACTGTGTTAATAATATCGACTTCATGGGGTTACAGACAATGAGGTAGACCCAGCATACAGAACAAGGATAGCATATACGGTCTGAAATAGGGTGACTAGGGTTGAAAGAGCCCAAGACTCATGAGTTGATTGGGAGGAGGACACAGATACTAACTGTAGACTTTTAAGGTTAAATACAAATGTTAAAATGTTTAGAGCAACTACTAAAAGCATATAAGTGAAGTGTATACTTCCAAAAGAGGAAGAAAATTCAATGAGGGAAAACTCTTAATTCAGTCCAAAAGAAGGCAAGAAGTGGTGTGCTGGAGACATCTTGTGCTGATTCCTGAGAGCTAATTGGTAAATTTTCAGGTATTATGTGAATAAGCTGTTAACCATATCTATGATTAGAAATTAAAAAGGCAGCTTAAAATTAAATATACAAAGTTTGCTAGACAGAGGTCATAAATACTCGAAATACATCACTTCATAGTTATTTTACTATTATCTGTGCTCCTGAAGTTATTCATGTCTATTCTATCTGTCTGGTGGAAATACTGTGTGCTATTGCTCATTTTTCCAAACTCTGTATTTAGTGATGTCATGTTGGTAGTTTGAAATGAGCCATGATAGGAGTGATTACACTCAGAAATCTGGAAACAGTACAAATCGGGGCTTGGTTCATTGTTCTGCTGATAATCTAGACTCAAGAAAGTGATGACGAAAAATGTTAACACAGGTTAAACTCTAAAGTATGTTGTGTCTGCAATCTTTATACTGGGAATAGCACAAAATATTCAGAGGATATTCTTTTAATATTTGAAGCTATTATCTAGCTCAGCAAAGATGTTCTTATTAATATAAACAAAAATATAAACTGACATCGATGGCAGAAGCACACTTAGAGAGCTGGTGATTAAACGTTTTCTAGTTCACCACTGTTAGAAGGGGTGGATATGTGTGTGTGCGTGTGTCTGTGTGTCTGTGTGTGTGTGCAGGTAGCAGGACAAAGTGAAAGCACAAGATAAGAGTAGAAATTAATTCAACTATTTCTACAGCCACATGAATGAAAAGGATTAGTCAGCCTATATTAAGAAACAAACAACCAAAACCCAATTAAACCCAGTTATACTTTGTTCACAAGTTCAGTTCAGTTCAGTCGCTCAGTCGTGTCCGACTCTTTGCGACCCCATGAATCGCAGCACGCCAGGCCTCCCTGTCCATCACCAACTCCCGGAGTTCACTCAGACTTGCGTTCATCGAGTCCGTGATGCCATCCAGCCATCTCATCCACGGTCGTCCCTTTCTCCTCCTGCTCCCAATCCCTCCCAGCATCAAAGTCTTTTCCAATGAGTCAACTCTTCACATGAGGTGGCCAAAGTACTGGAGTTTCAGCTTTAGCATCATTCCTTCCAAAGAAATCCCAGGGTTGATCTCCTTCAGAATGGACTGGTTGGATCTCCTTGTAGTCCAAGGGACTCTCAAGAGTCTTCTCCAACACCACAGTTCAAAAGCATCAATTCTTTGGTGCTCAGCCTGCTTCACAGTCCAACTCTCACATCCATACATGACCACAGGAAAAACCATAGCCTTGACTAGACGGACCTTATTCGGCAAAGTAATGTCTCTGCTTTTGAATATGCTATCTAGGTTGGTCATAGCTTTCCTTCCAAAGAGTAAGCGTCTTTTAACTTCATGGCTGCAGTCACCATCTGCAGTGATTTTGGAGCCCCCCAAAAATAAAGTCTGACACTGTTTCCACTGTTTCCCCATCTATTTCCCATGAAGTGATGGGACCGGATACCATGATCTTCATTTTCTGAATGTTGAGCTTTAAGCCAACTTTTTCACTCTCCTCTTTCGAGACACACCTAATACTACACTGTTGTTGTTAAGTCGCCCAGGCTTGTCTGACTCTTTGCAACCCCAGGGACTGCAGCACACCAGCCCTCTCTGTCCCTCACCATCTCCTGAAGTTTGTGCAAGTTCATGTCCATTACATCAGTGATGCCATCCAGCCATCTCATCCTCTGACTCCGTCTTCTCTTTCTGCCCTTAATTTTCCCAGTCATTGGACTTTTCCAGTGAGTCAGCTGTTCTCATCAGATGACCAAAATACTGGAGCTTCAGCTTCAGCATCAGTCCTTCCAATGAGTATTCAGGGTGATTTCCCTTAAGCTTGACTGGTTTGATCTCCTTGCTGTCCAAGGGACTCTCATGAGTCTTCTCCAGCACCATAGTTCAAAGGCATCAATTCTTTGGCTCTCCGCCTTCTTTATGGTCCAGTTTTCACAACTGTACATGACCACTGGGAAGACCAACCATAGCCTTGACTATATGGACCTTTGTTAGCAGAGTAATGTCTCTGCTTTTCAACACACTGTCTAGGTTTGTCATAGCTTTCCTGACAAGAAGCAAACATCTTCTGATTTCATGGCTGCAGTCACCGTCTGCAGTGATTTTAGAGCCCTAGGGGAGGAAATCTGTCAGTACTTCCACCTTTGCTGCTGCTGCTAAGTCGCTTCAGTCGTGTCTGACTCTGTGTGACTCTAGAGACGGCAGCCCACCAGGCTCCCCCGTCCCTGGGATTCTCCAGGCAAGAACACTGGAGTGGGTTGCCATTTCCTTCTCCACCTTTACCCCTTCTATTTGTCATGAAGTAACGAAGATCATGGCATCTGGTCCCATCACTTCACGGGAAATAGATGGGGAAACAGTGGAAACAGTGTCAGACTTTATTTTTGGGGGCTCCAAAATCACTGCAGATGGTGACTGCAGCCATGAAGTTAAAAGACGCTTACTCCTTGGAAGGAAAGCTATGACCAACCTAGATAGCATATTCAAAAGCAGAGACATTACTTTGCCGAATAAGGTCCGTCTAGTCAAGGCTATGGTTTTTCCTGTGGTCATGTATGGATGTGAGAGTTGGACTGTGAAGAAGGCCGAGTGCCAAAGAATTGATGCTTTTGAACTGTGGTGTTGGAGAAGACTCTTGAGAGTCCCTTGGACTACAAGGAGATCCAACTAGTCCATTCTGAAGGAGATCAGCCCTGGGATTTCTTTGGAAGGAATGATGCTAAAGCTGAAACTCCAGTACTTTGGCCACCTCATGCGAAGAGTTGACTCATTGGAAAAGACCTTGATGCTGGGAGGGATTGGGGCAGGAGGAGAAAGGGATGACAGAGGATGAGATGGCTGGATGGTATCACTGACTCAGTGGACGTGAGTCTGAGTGAACTCCGGGAGTTGGTGATGGACAGGGAGGCCTGGCGTGCTGCAATTCATGGGGTCACAAAGAGTCGGACATGATTGAGCTACTGAACTGAGCTGAACTGAATGGGGCCGGATGCCATGATCTTTTTTTTTTTTAATATTTAGTTTTCAGCCGGCTCTTTCACTCTCCTCCTTCACCCTCATCAAGATGTTCTTTAGTTCCTCTTTGCTTTCTGCCATTAGAGTGGTATCATCTGCATATCTAAGGTTGTTGATGTTTCTCCCACCTATCTTGATTCCAGCTTGTAACTCATCCAGCCCAGCATTTCTCATGATGTGTTCAGCGTATAGATTAAATAAACAGGGGGACAGCAGAAAGCCCTGTCGTACTTTTTTCTCAATATTTAACCAATCATTTGTTCTACACAGGGTTCTAACTCTTGCTTCTTGACCCACATACAGGTATCTCAGGAGACAGGTAAGATGGTCTGGTATTCCCATCTCTTTAAGAGCTTTCTACCGTTTATTATGATCCACACAGTCAAAGGCTTTGGCATCATTGATGAAACAAAGGTAGATGTTTTTTGGAATTCCCTAATTTTCTCTATGATTTAGCAAATATAGGCTCTTTGATCTCTGGTTCTTCTTCTTTTTCTAAACCCAGCTTGGATATCTGGAAGTTCTTGGTTCACATAATCTGAATTCTAACATGCAAGATTTTAAGCATGACCTTACTAGCATGAGAGATGAGGGCAATTGTCTGATGGTTAGCACATTCTTTGGTGCTATCCTTCTTGGGAATTGGAATGAGGATTAACTTTTTCCAGTCCTGTGGCCACTGGTGAGTCTTCCAGATTTGCTGACATATTGAATGCAACACCTTGATGGCATCGTCCTTTAGGGTTTTGAATAGTTCTACTGGAATTCCATTGTGTCCACTGGTTTTATTAATAACAGTGCTTCCTCAGGCCCACTTGACTCCACTCTCCAGCATGTCTGGCTCTGGGTGGCTGATCACACCATCATAGCCATCTAGTTCATCTGAATCTTTTTTATACAGTTCTTTCATGCATTCTTTCCATCTCTTCTGATCTCTTCAGTGTCTGCTAGGTCTTTACAATTTATGTCCTTTATTGTGCCCGTCTTTGGGCAAAAAATTCCCTTGATATCTCCAGTTTTCCTGAAGAGTTCTCTAGTCTTTCCCCTTCTGTTGTTTTCCTCTAGTTTTATACCCTGTTCCTTGAAGAAGGCCTTCTTTTCTCTCTGTGCCGTTTTTTTGGAAATTTGCATTTAGTTGGATATACCTTTTCCTTTCTCCCTTGCTTTTCACTCTCTTCTTTCTTTAGCAATTTGTAAGGCTTCCACAGACAATCACTTTGCCTTCTTGCTTTTCTTTTTCTTTGGGAGGGTTTTGTTCACTGACTCCTGTATAATATTAAGGCCTCTGTCCATAGTTCTTCAGGCACACTGTTTACCAGTTCTAATCCCTTGAATCTACTTGTTACCGCTACTGCATATTCATAGGGGATTTTACTTAAGTCATACCTGGCTGGCCTAGTGGTTTTCCCCACTTTTTTAGTTTAAGCCTGAATTTTGCTATGAGAAGCTGATGAACCACAGTCAGTGTTTTTGCTGGCTGTATACAGCTTCTCCGTTTTCACCTACAAAGGATGTAATTAATTTGATTTCAGTGTTGGCCATTTGGTGATGTCCATGTGTAAAGTTGTCTCTTGTGTTGCTGAAAAAGGGTATTTGCTATGACCAATGCATTCCCTTAGCAGAATTCAGTTAGCCTTTGCCCTGCTTCATTTTGTTCTCCTAGGCCAAACTTGCCTGTTGCTCCAGGTATCTCTTGACTTGCTACTTTTGCATTCCAATCCCCAGTGATGAATAGAACATCTTTTTGTGTGTGTGTGTGTTAGTTCTAGAAGGTCTTCTAGGCCTTCATAGAACTGATCAACTTCAGCTTCTTCAGCATCGGTAGTAGGGACATAGACTTGGATTACTGTGATGTTGAATGACTTGCCTTGGAAACGAACCAAGATCATTCTGTCATTTTTGAGGTTGTACCCAAGTACTGCATTTTGGACTCTTTTGTTGATTATGAGGCCTACTTCTTTTCTTCTATGGGATTCTTGCCCACAGTAGTAGATATAAGGACCTAAAGTAAAGTTGGAAGTAATAAGATGGGAAAGCATGTAACAAAGAAAGCAAACTGGCATAGCTGGATTAATATCAATCAAAGCAGACCTTAAGGCAAAAAAAATATGCCAAGCATAAAAACAATCAGATAAAGATGATAAAATATTAAACTTACTAGAGCTCACATTTCTCAATGCATATATATTTGGATACATTTCTAAATATATATACATTATATATATAAAACTTTGAATTATATTAAGCAAAAATCAACAAAACTACCAGAAAGAATCAATGTATCTATTATAATTGTGGAAGTATCTTTTCCAAAATAGACTTTATTATTTAGAACAGATTTATGTTTACAGAAAAACTGAGAAGATAGTATGGAGATTTTTCCTATACCTCCTCACCCAGCCTCCCTTGTTATTAGCATCTTATACTAGTCTGATGCATTTCTTATAATTAATGAACCAGTGTTGATAAAGTGAAAGTGTTAGTTGCTCAGTTGTGTCCAATTCCTCGTGACCCTATGGACGGTAACCTGCCAGGCTCCTCTCTTCATGGAATACTCCAGGCAAGAAGACTGAAGTGGGTAGCTATTCCCTTCTCCCAGGGAACTTCCTGACCCAGGGATCAAACTCCATCTCCTGCAATGCAGGCAGATTTTTTACCATCTGAGCAAACAGGGAAGCACAATATTAATATAATATTATTAAATAAAGTAGTTTATTCATATTTCCTTAGTTTTTTACCTGATATCCTTTTTCTGTTTCAGAATCCCATCCAAGATACACATTACATTAGTCATCATGTCTCCTTAGGTAGGTTCTTGGCTGTGACAGTTTCTCAGACTTTCCCTGTTTTTGATGACCTTAATTGTTTTTGGAAGCAAGTCAGTCAAGTACTTTGCAGCGTACGCCTCTATTGGAATTTATCTAATGTTTTCTCATGATTACACACTGGTAGTGTTTTTGAGGGGAAGCCAACAGAAGTAAAGTACGATTCCCATCGTATCATATCATATCACATCAAAGGTACATAGCATCAACATGACTTATGCAACTGTGGATGTTGATTTTGATCACCGGGCTGAGTTAGTGTTAGGTTTCTCCACTGTAAAGTTTTTCTTTCAATTCTCTACTCTTTGGAATGAAGTCATTATGTGCAGCTCAAGCTAAAGGAGTAAGGAATTATACTTCCCTTTTCTGAGGGCAGAGTATCTACATAAATTATTTAGAATTCTGCAAGGGAGACGTCTCTCTTCTCCCCCATCTGTTTACTTATTCAATCATTTATATCAGTATGGACCTATGGATATTTATTTTATACTTTGGGCTATACTATATTACTACTTAATTTTTTTATTCATGTGGAAAATTTTCAACACAAACCTATTAAAATTTTAAAGACTGAACATTCAGAAAATCAGTAAGGATATAGGAGATTTAATAGATCAACCAATAGTTTGATCTTATGAACACAATTATAGCATTACACCCAACAACTGAAGAAAACAAACATATAAATTATTTTGAAGCGTACATGGGACATTCATAAGACTGATCATGTGCTAAATCATATATACTAAGTCACTATATTTCAGAGAATTAATGCCATTCAAGCCATACTCTTTGATCATAATGCAATTACATAAAAAGCTTTAAAATTCTATAAATTTGAAGATTTAAATGCATACTATCAGAGTGATTCCTGGGCCGAAGAAGAGATGAAAATGTAAATCAGGAAATATTTAGGGACTTTCCTTTGGCTCAGTATTTAAGGCCACAACTAGGACCTGGGACAGCCAGGTAAAAGTAAATTTAAAAAAAATTTTTAATTTTTAAAGGAGGTACTTAGATCAAAATATAAAAGAAATACAACATATCAAAACTTGTGGGATGCTGCTAAAGAGAAATTTGGAGAGACATTCACATATTTTATTCAGAAACTTGTACAAGGAAAGAAGAAAATACATGTGCTAACTATTTAATTTAGAAATTAGAAAAAAGGACAACAGAATAAGCCTAATGGAGAAGAAGGAAGTACCAAATAAAAGAGCCAAAATTACGAAAAAGAAAACAACGATATAATTGAAAAAATCAAGAAGGCTGAAACATTGTTCTTTAAAAATGATAATAAAAAGCAAGTTGGGGGACTCCACTACTTTATTTCAAGACCCGTTCAAAGGTACTGTAATCAAGTTTGTGTAGTAACAGCACAAAGGTAGGCATATAGACCAATGGAAAAGAATAGAATACAGAAATTGACTGACACATATGTGATAAACTTATTTTGTACAAAGATGCAAATACAAATTTGGAGAAGGATAATCTTTTCAATAAACAGCGCTGGAACTATGGTACATTCATATAAAAAACTGAACCTTGACCCATACCTTTTGCTTTACACAAAAATTAACTCAAAATGATTATAGACTACAGTAAAATCCAACACTCTAAAGCTTCTTGAAGAAAACATAAAAGAAAATCACCATGTCCTTAGAGTAGGCAAAGATTTTTTATATATGGCAAACAAAATCTAGATCCGCTAGAAAAAAAATAAATTAAACTTGATCAAAATTAAAATTTTCTGTGGAGGACACTGTTAAAGAATGAATAGATAAGTCATAGTTTGAAAGAAAGTATTTGCAAAGCATGTACCTGTCAAAACATATGTGTACAGAGTAAATTTTTTAATCCCCAAAATTTGGTAATAAGAATAGTTCTATTTAAAAATAAGCAATCATTTTAAACATACAGTTCACCTCAGAAGATATTTGGACAGGAAATAAGCATGTGAAAAGATTCTCAACAACATTTGATTTAGGGAAGTGCAAGATAAAATTACAGCATGACACTACTACACACCTATTAGGATGGTTAAGCATACAAAGAAGCAAACAAAACAGACAAAACCAAGCATTGATGAAGATATGGAGCCTTGGAACTTTCATACACTGCTGGTGGGAATGCAAAAACAATACAGCCACTTTGGGAAACAGTTTGACAGCTCATTATAAGTTAAATATATATTTTGCCTGTGATCCAGTAATCACACTCCTAGGTATTTACCCAAGAGAAATGACAACTTAGGTTTGCACTAAAACTGGTATACAGGGTTTCCTTGGTAGTCCGTTGGTGAAGGATCTGCCTTGCAATGCAGGGACACTCGTTTGATCCCTGGCCAGGGAAAATCCCACATGCTGCATGGCAACTAAGCCCACATACTGCAACTACTGAAGCCTGCATTCTCTAGAGCCCGTGCTCCACAACAAGAGAAGCCACTTCAATGAGAAGCCTGTGCACCGTAACTAAAGACTAGCCCCCGCTTGCTGTAACTAAAGAAAACCCACACGCAATGATGAAGACTCAGCACAGCCCCCAGATATTAAAAAGCCAAAAAATCTCCCAAACTATATACAAATGCTTACAGCAGCTTTATTCATAATTGCATAAATCTGGAAACCCAAATATTCATCAGTTTGTGAGTAAACAAACTATAATACATCCATACATTGTAATACTACTTAATACAACATATTATAGCAATGAAAATAACATACATTAGCAGGAATGAATCTCAAAGATTAATGCTGAGAATAGAGAGCAAATCACAAAATAGAAAATACTCTAATTTATATTGTGTTAACACCACAGGCAAAACTAAACAATATATAGTACATGTATATGTGATAAAGCTATAAGGAAACCAACAAAAGTGATCAAGACCAGTTTGGGATGATGGTTACTTTTGCGTTCAGGGAGGAGGATGCATTTGAATTTGGAGAGGAGCGTACAAAAACTTCAAAGGTTTTGTTGTTGTTCTGTTTATTAACCTCGCTGTTGAGTTATATTTTGTTATTCTTAAAATTTTGCGTATGTTATAATACTCTTTTGAATGTATTATATATTTCATAATTTAACAAAGATAACCATCTAACGGTAATAAAAGGCAGTTGAGAATAGCTTGTATTGGATATTTTGCATCCAATATCTCTTTAGATCTTAGCCAACTCCTAAGATGCACACACACACAGTAAGACTCCAAGAAACTTAGAAAACAATAGCTGATAGAGTAAACGGTTGAGCAGGGATTTCAACTAATGCATGCTGTTGAGAAGACAGAAGTTGGAGTTCAACTACTGTCAGGGTGAAAGGGCCTTCATAAAATTTAGGCTTTTAGTTGTGACCCCAGAAAAGCCATCCTTGGGTTAAAGTCCACACATTAAGAGAAAGTTCCATGACCTTGGAACAGGGCTCTGCTCCAAGGGTAAGTCCAACCCTCGAAAGGATTGAGGTATTTGCCCAATACTCTACCCTCCAGAGTACCCTTCTTATAGTTGGACTATACAGAAAGCTGAGTGCCAAAGAATTGATGCTTTTGAACTGTGGAGCTGGAGAAGACTCTTAAGAGTCCCTTGGACTGCAAGGAGATCAAACCAGTCAATCCTAAAGGAAATCAACCTTGAATATTCATTGGAAGGACTGATGCTGAAGCTCAAACTTCAATACTTTGGCCACTTGATGCGAAGAACTGACTCATTGGAAAAGACTGTGATGCTTGAAAAGATTGAAGGCAGGAGGAGAACGGGACGGCAGAGGATGAGATGGTTGGATGGCATGACTGACTCGATGGACATGAATTTGAGCAAGCTCTGGGAGTTGATGATGGACAGGGAAGCCTGGTGTGCTGCCGTCCATGGGGTTGCAGAGTCAGACATGACTGAGTGACTGAACTGAACTGAACTAGCCTCCAGAAGAAACTTTAATCCTCTTTGTAGAAAGATAACATCATCAAATCCTCAACAATTTTTCATACACAATGACAGGCATCAATAAAAATTATGAAGTATGATTAGAACAGAGCCAAATGCTTAAAAATCAAGAGAAAAATACATCCATACATGATTTAGATATTGGAGTTACCAGACAGGGGCCTGAAAATAGCTGTTATTAATATAGTCAAGAACATACATAGTATATTTAACCAGAAACCTGGAATCTATATGAAATGATTAACTTAAATCCCAGAAATTCAATAGAAGGGTTTAACAAGTAACGAGACACAGAGGATTCATAAACTGGAAGACAGTCTAGAAAAGAATACATAGATTGAAACACTGAGAGATTTAAAAAAAGATTTTAAAAGACAGAAGTAAAGGAGCTTTAAAAACCCGTAAGAGACATAGAGATACAGTGGAAAAGTTTAATATATGTATAGTAAGATTCCCAGGAGAAGAGAGAAAATGAAACAGAAGCAAATGGGACAGGCATAAAAGCACAAATTCAAGAGACTTTTTAAGATTCTATGAACTAAATACACACAAAACCATGCTCAGGCACATTAGAGTCAAACTAATAAAAACCAAAGACAGAAAACATATTTAAAATGGCTAGAGAGGGGAAAACACATTACTTTCCTAGAAGGAACATTATGACCTATAGCTGATTCTTCAACAGAAACAATGAAGGCCATAAGACAATGGAATGCCTGTCAATCTAGACTCTATACCCAGTGTAACCATCCTTCAAAAATGAAAATGAAATTGTTTCCCAACAAACAAAAAAAGCTGGGAGAATTTGTCACTATCAGAGCAACATTAAAAACTATTAAAGGGGGTTTCAAGCTGAAGTACAATAATTCCCGTTGGAAGCACAGCATTGCAGATTCATACCCAAGGAGTGGGAAGTTATGTTTTACCTCCCTGAAGGCAGAGTATTTATATAAATTATTCGGAATTCTTGTACAAGGGGGATTTCTCTCTTCTCCTTTATTTATTTATTGTATTATTTACCTATGGGCTCTGGGTATTTATTTTACAATTTGGGTCATACAGCACTCTTTTACTTTTTTTTTCTTTGCTCAAGTTGATCCAGCTTTGGCCACTGGGAGCTTTTCATTTAATTCTTGCATCTTTTTGACATACCCTATTCTTTTTTTCTTTTTTTTTTTTAAAAAAAGCACTTCTTCACTTTATGGCACAAGATGATTTAGACTTATCTTGCATATTTTCTGTCCCAGTTTTAGTTAGCCGTTTCTCTAAGGGCCCCTGGTTTCTTTGAGAATGGCATTAGAAACCAAGGTGCAAGTGATAGCTGTGTTTGCTGCTAATGAGGTGTCATAATGTCCAGGCCCTCTCAGCTGACAGAGTAATGAAGCATATGCGCATATACTAGACTGTGCACACACATACGCAGGTACGTGTGTGTGTGTGTATAAGTATATATTTCTACATCTGTGTCTGCTGCTGCTGCTGCTGCTGAGTCACTTCAGTCGTGTCCGTCTCTGTGTGACCCCATAGACGGCGGCCCACCAGGCTGCCCCGTCCCTGGGATTCTCCAGGCAAGAACACTGGAGTGGGTTGCCATTTCCTTTTCCAATGCATGAAAGTGAAAAGTGAAAGTGAAGTCGCTCAGTGGTGTCCGACTCTTAGCGACCCCATGGACTGCAGCCCACCAGGCTCCTCCGTCCATGGGATTTTCCAGGCAAGAGTACTGGAGTGGGGTGCCATTGTCTTAAATATGAGTTCATATAGATGTAAGGATATATGTTCAGTCTCTATGGTAACCACTAGAAGAACAAGAAAGTGTAAAATTGATAAGGTAATGGAGGGATAAATGGGAAAAAAAATTAGTCCCAAAGATGGCAAGAAAGGAGAAATAAAGGGACAAAACCTTGATGAAACAAGTAGAAAACAAAGAACAAAATGGCAGATTTGAATGCAAAGAAAAAGAAACAGTAAGGGTGTCAGAGAAACACCAGAAGGACATTCACCTCTCCAGATCCACTGTGTACATTTCTCCACCCTGCGCTTTGCCTCGGGGCTGACCCACACGGGCTATGTCAGTGAATTCTTCCCCTTCTGACTTCTTGTTGGGTTCAGCCAATGCAGATCCCCAGCGAGACATATCCCTTAGAGGTCCACTTGGACTGCTGTGTCCTGTGATCAAAAGTCATTGCTGCTTTCCTGCTCGATCAGAATTTTCTTACAGATCTCAGAAACCACTCCCTCTCTTCATCCCTTCAGGCCCGGGGATATTAATTATTCTGCTCTTCTTAGTTCTGGATTAACACATTATCCCTTGTGGGTCCCCTTGCACTTACACTGCCCAAACCTTAATAAATCGTCCCTTTATAAAACCTTCCTTGAATTACTCATTTCAGTGAGCCATCTGTTTCCCATTCAGACTTGGGAATAATACAGTAACTGTAGAATCAGGAAACAGTCCCTCAAAACGAAACCCTGGAATTCAGTTGCTCAGCTATTCAAGGATTACTGTTATAACCTTGCTGGCAAAGAGTTGGGAACTAAACAATCTATGGCGTGTGGTGGTGTCATCATTACTCAAGTTATGAATGGTGGCAGCGTAGACGACATGCAGATGGAGGACCAGGCATTCAGAGAGCAAGTGGCTCTAACACGTCATTACTATGGCAAGAACAGTGGTTATAAAATAGTGGAACCCACTGGATTCTTTTTACCACTCTGAAAAGTATATATAGGGAGAAAGAAAATAAGGCTACAGAAATACAATAAAAGAAACATATGGAAAACCAGAATACCTCCACGACAGCAGTGAAGGAGTCCCTTGTTTCCAGTAACTGCAGAGGAAATATGGCTAAGAAACAATCCTAGGGTATGACTGTAAAGGTCATAGACTTTGCAGTGCCAATTAAATGCCAAGTCTCTTACACCTGGTCAAGGTTATTGGTGGAAAGAGTAAAACTCTGGCACCTGGGAGGGAAAGCATGATGCCCGAAGGGCAGAAAATTCTGACCCTTCATACTGCTTCAAATCTCTTCTGCTGGCTGAAAAAACTAGCTCTTCTTTGTGTAAAAGCTTTACAATAATCGCATGCAGGGCAATTGCTTCATAAACTGGGGTCAATTTTCTTTAGGTCCCATCTCCTTATCTCTTATCACTTTCAGGCCCATGCAGAACCCAGATGGAGAGGTATGTGCCTGTTCCAGAAGAAGATGGCCTATGTACTTAACAAGCTATAGAAACTTGCCAAGGTGTAGAATCAAGGGTCAAGCGAAAACGTGTGGTAGTGGATTCTAAGGATGTTAGACAAGAGGTTCTCAAGGTGTAGTCCCTGTATCAACAGCATTGGCACCGTCTTGAATGTGTTAGAAATGTTAATTCTTGGGCTTCACCTCAGATCTACAGTCATAAACTTTGGTTGTGGGGGGTAGGATCGGAAATCTATGTTTTAACAAGCTCTCAGGGGACTCTGATATACCCCCAAAGTTTGAGGACCACTGATAGAACAGATCCATTACAGTCCCATTTCCTAACTCAGCAGACACCCTCCTCTGTGGCATTACTGCTCAAAGCGGTGATATTGGATAAGAAATGCTGCTATCATCTAGGAGCTTGTTAGAAACTGCAGAAGTTTGGGCTCTACACAAGACACACAGAATCAGATCCTGCATTTAGAAAGCTCTCCAGGTGATCTGCATGCACACTGAAGTTTGAGAAGCCCTGTTCTATAGTAATGGTTCTCAAACTTTAGCATGTATCAGAATTACCATACTTTGAGAACAATGGTCCTGGATAAACCTGCTCACTTCTCCCCAACCACAGCCCTCGGGAAGGCCTGGAAGACACTCCCCTCATAAAGGCAGTGAGAAGTCTTTGAAGAGCTTGCAGTCACTGGACTGTCATCTATAGACTGCAGATGAGGTTTAGGGATAATGCAAGGGAATCCTGTCCCTTGATCTCAGCAGTAATAATGGGATCCCAGAGTAGAAAGGTCAAGGTGGCCACACTTACCTGTCAGAGACCAGGTAAGCCACAATAAGTCACGGGTATATAATGGCTATAGGAGTGCTTTGATCTCTAGGTAACTGTGGCAAAGATTTTTAGAAATGAAATAGTTGGGTAGCCTGTGAAGGCGCTGCTTGACAAACACAGATGAAAAATTCTAGATTTCTGCATAGAAACGGAGGGGAAGGTATTCCTGGCTTTTTACCTCATTCTTAGGCCCCTGGTACCTTAGCTGGTAAAGAATCCGCCTGCAATGCAGGAGACCCTGGTTCGATTTGTGGGTTGGGAAGATCCCCTGGAGAAGGGATAGTCCACCCACTCCAGTATTCTTGGGCTTCTCTGGTGGCTTAGACAGTAAAGAATCCACCTGCAATGTGAGAGGACCTGGGTTTGATCTCTGGGTTGGGAAGATCCCCTGGAGAAGGGAAAGGCTACCCACTTCAGTATTCTGGCCTAGAGAATTCCATGGACAAAGGAGCCTTGCAGGCTACAGTCCATGGGGTCACAAAGAGTTGGACATGTCTGAGCGACTTTCACTTTCAGTTTAGACCTAATTAAGACAGTTCACAGACTCAGAGACCCTCAACTGAGGAAGAACCGTGCAATGTGGCTGCAGACAGATACTGTGTGTTGTCCCTGAATGTTGCTGTTTAGTCGTTACGTCTGACGCTTTTGCAACCCCATGGTCTGTAGCCCACCGGGCTCCTCTATCCCCGGGATTTCCCAGGTAAGAATACTGAAGTGGGTTGCCATTTCCTCCTCCAGGGGATCTTCCCAACCCAGGGATTGAACCTGTTTTTCTGGTGTCTCCTGCATTGGCACCTGGGAAGCCCACTGTAGCCAGATGACCTGCTATCATTAACCAAGGTAACTGAGCACTGGTGAAAGGTACATACTAGATCTTCTGGAGGTTAATAGACATTGGCTCTGAATTCACGCTGATCCCCAGAGCCCTGAAATGCCACCAAGATCCACTAGGATCTTGGAGACTGGGAGCTAATGAGAAGCAGCTGATGTATGGAGTCCTAGCCCAAGTTTAATACAGTGTCCTTGGGGTCATGGACACACTGTGTTTCTCCCACCCCACCTCCCAGAATAGATAGTGAAAAGAAAGATACTTAATAACAGGTAGAATTCTTATATTAGTCCTTTCACCCATGAAATGAAGGCTAATATGATGAAAAGGGCAAAGTGAAAGCTCTTAAAATGATCCTCCCCATTTACATGCCCACCACACCAAGAAAGTCAGTCAGAAGCAGTACTTTCACCTTGGGGAAATCACAGAGATTAGTGCTACCATTAACACTTAAGATGTGCAAGGGTAGTGGTTCCCAGCACATCCCCATTTAACTCACTTAACTGGCTAGAGCATGAACCAGGTGGGGCACAGAGAAAGAGAATAAACCTCTGCAAACTTAGATAGTGATGCCAATCATGACTAGAGCACCAAAGAGGAAATCTTTGCTGTGGCAATTCAATACAGCCCATGGCACCTGGCATTCAGCTCCACCATTTTCCATTTCACCTGGAAAATATTTTCTTTCCAGGAAAAGAAATCTGAATTTATACAGCAGGGAAAATAGTATAACTTTACCGTCTTTGCCATGACGATGTCCTGTCTCGTCCTCCCTGCCATAATATTATGTGATGGGAAATTAAGCATTTCTGTCTCTGATAGGACATTCCCATTGATGGTATTATGACAAACAGACCTGTGAGTGGTAAGTGTCTCACACTCTAGAGGCCTTTGTAAGCTAAATGTGTCCCTGAGGCAAGGGACCCACCATACAGGGGAAGTATCTAGGGGTTCTGTGGTCTGGAGCATCCTTCTGAAGGAAAAGGCAAGTTGCTGTCTCTTGAATTTTACACCACAAAGCAAGAGACACACTGAGGTTGGAGGGAGGCCACTGTGGACCCCTCCATCTTGGAGGGAGCAGAGCTTGGTTCTCGTGGAGTAAATACATATTCTGCTTGTCTTCTCTGCCTGAAGTTCTTCTTCCAGGATCATTTGTAGAGTTACAGAATGCCTTATCCTTATCCGTGCTACCAAATGCTATACCATCACCTCTGACAAGGGGACATGATTTACAGCATAAGAAGTGTGAAGTCCTCAAAGCCACCCACATTCCTTCTCCGTCTCCAAAGCCACCACTGGACAATTTCTCATGCACTAACTCCAAATCTCTTTCACCCGGAAGAGCTCTGGCCCTTTTAAGGGCTCACCTAATTAGGTCAGGCTCATCCAGCTGCATCTTGATTTCATACCTGACTTGGGACCTTAATTGCACCTGCAAAATCCTTTCATAGCAATATCTAGACTAGCGTTGGATTGAATGACTGAGAGATGGGGCGTGTACACCAAGAGCAGGAATTTGGAGAGACTGTTTCTGGATTCTGCCTACCATACCTCCCCTCACTGTAACCTGATTCCTTATTTGAAGAACACCAGTGGCAGTAAAGCTACGGTGTCGGGGGGATTATGCAGATTGAGATCACCTCTTGATGAAATGGCAGTCAGTGGGATTTTGTGCATCTCGTTGACGAGAACACGAATTTTTTACCCAGATGAAGAATGAAAGTGCACACCGAGGAAAGAAACAGGAGAACTCTGATGGATATTTTTTGTGTCCCTTGTTGTATTCTACTCCTTGCTCTCTGCCCGAATAGATGGACCAGTGTTGGCTCCATCAACAGCTTCCCTTTCCCTCGGGCTCTGACTGGTTTATCTAGTGGGGAGGCCCACCAGGAGACTAGAGGGGAGAGGAGTCAGGTGGGGTATTTATCGCTCAGGCTTCCTCCATACAGGCTGCCTCAAGCCACCCGTGTCCTGCAAGTGAGGGCTTCTGCTCCTTGTAAGACAGTTACTGCTATTGAACCCTTTCCTCCTGAATCTCAGTCCCCTTGCCTGCACCTTTCAAGCTTAGGAGGAGGAGCAGCTCTGCTGTGATAGCCCTAGGTTGCTTCACTATCTCATGGATCTCCCCTACACCCTGCCCACGCCTTCATAAATAGTCCCTTTATTCAATCTTCTGAATTATCCTAATTTGAATGTGCCATCTGTTTTCTGTTTGGACTCTGACTGATACAAGAACCTATTAGGAGATAGGCACCGGAGTGTGGCAGATGGAGATACAAATATTACCTTTATTACCACTACAACTGGCACTGGACAATATGGCTTAGGTCTGCTAGGCAAGCAGGTTGCTGATACTTCACCCCGAGGTCAGTCCCATGAGGGCTCAGCCCTGTAAGCCTTACAGTGGGGGGAGTGGACCAGGAAGGTACTTTTTCACACAGAGAGGGGAGGATGGAACTCAGAGAAGCAGTTAGGCTCCTCTCTGCGGAAGGAGTTGCTCTGCTTCCCTGGGGAAGACTAAGAAGGCAGGGCAGACTTCCTTCACATTGGGAACATGAAGCCTGGGGGAAAGGCGGCACTGCTCCAACATTCCAAACAGCAAATACTCTAACTAAAGACAGAGATAAGTAAAACAGCCAAATACTTAACATCCAGAATTTCTAGGAAGAACATCTATAAACTGATTAAGCATCCTACTGAAAAGTGGACAAAAGCCGCAAATAAGCAACTCACAGAAAAGGGAATGTTCGTGGCAAACAAACATCTGAAAAGATGTTCAACTTCAGTAATAAGGAAAGACTTGATTTTTTAAAATGTTTTTTTCCTGCGTCAGATTGGCAAAAATCCAGCGTTGATGAAGATGTGGGGAAACAGGCACTCAGAGGCTGTCAGAACGAATGTAAACTGATAAAGTGTTCTGAAGGGTGATTTGGCAGTGAATGAGAACTTTAAATGTGCTCATCCTTTGACCAAGCAAGTCCACTTCAGAGACATATACTGGAAAAATATTCATATTTGTACCCACATACAAAAAGGCATATACAAAGATGTATTATTGTTGTAATAGTGATCGCTTGGAAGCAATCTTTTTGTCCAACAATAGGGGAAGGATAAAAACTTTGTATTCTGGAATAAAACGCAGTTATTCACACTTGCACCCTCTGAGTCATACACACACTGGTTATATTTAACAAAGTTTAAAGATTGCATGTGGATGGGTGTGTAACTAGCTAACACTCCATTAACTAATACTGCCGAAAACAACATGCATATGTAGGGGAGGGGCACAGAAGAGTTTCTGGACACGATCCAGCCTCTCAGTAATAGAATTTAGAAACTAAAGATAAAGGGCCAGTTACAGGAGCCTCCTTTTAAAGATAAGGGTGTATAACATGGAACAGCAAATATTATTATATTCTTCCAAGAATATAATGATTGTTCGTGCAAGCACAAATTTTGTAGAGTGATTCAATGCTGTTTCACATAATGATGTTATTATTCAACGTACTGGGTGAGTGAGATGACTCTGTTTAAATGTGCTGAAATTTTAGTTATACAGTCCTAATGTAGATGGACCATGGGTACTCCTCTATGACATACTTGGATACCACAGAAACCTATGGGAGAAAAACTTTACCAAAGATTTAGTTTCCTTTTTGACACAGTTACAAGCGATCATGAATCCATGTGATACGGACTATTACTGGTAAAACTGAGTAAAGTAGAAAGTTAAATTCCGAAGCCTTGGAAATGCAAACTCAATGGCTCAGACAAATAATAATAATAGACTGACACTAGATTCTTAAATCCAGGCAGCTGTAACTGAACACATGGCTGGATGTGAAAATACCTAACATGATATATGGAGCCTGATCTGAACATGCTGTATAAAAGTGATAAAAAAGACTGGGAGCTCAAATAAGAAAGTTAAAATAGAAAGGAAGATGCTCTTGTATTAAAGCAAGGTAGGAAAGAGATTAATGAAGATTGGGTGAAATAAAAATCATCAGCATAAATTCATTACTTTGAAAGATAGAGATTCTCTCATAGACACTGAGATCCCTAAGTTGCTGTGAGTCATTTAGCTTACTGCTACCAGCTATATGAAATTATATAAATTAATAAAATTATGCAAATACATAGCCTAAGTGCCCATGGTCCAAGTCTTTAATTTTTTTTTTACCAAAAGAACCAAGTGTTTTTTGAAATGTGCACAATTCTTGGTTTGGTGATGGGAAAAGCAAGTTAGTTCTGAGACATCTCTTTCTTGGGAAGAGTTAAGATGAAGCAAGAAGGCTAGCCTGATTGATTCCCTTACAGAGGTTTTGAGGGAACACAAGGCCTCTCTCAGTTTTTCTTGCCACTTCTCTCTGTTGTTGTTACTTAGTTGCTAAGTTGTGACCCCTCTTTTGTGACCCCATGAGCTGGAGCCCACCAGGCTCCTCGTCCATGGGGTTTCCCAGGCAAGAATACTGCAGTGGGTTGCCATTTACTTTTCCAGGGGATCTTCCCCACTTAGTGATTGAACCTGTGTCTCCAGCATGGTAGGTGGAGTCTTTACCACTAAGTCACCTGGGAAGCACTCTGTACATCAACTTTATTCTCTTTGGCTAAGTGTCACCTGCTTATTTTATTTATATACAGAGTACATCATGTGAAATGCCGGACTGGATAAATCACAAGCTGGAATCAAGATTTCTGGGAGATATATCAACAACCTCAGATATGCAGATGATACCACTCTAATGGTAGAGAGTGAAGAGGAACTGAAGAGCCTCTTGCTGAGGATGAAAAAGGAGAGTGAAAAAGCTGGCTTAAAACTCAACATCCAAAAAACTAAGATTATGGCATCCAGTTCCATCACTTCATGGCAAATAGAATGGGAAAAAGTGAAATCAGTGACAGATTTTCTTTTCTTGGGCTCCCAAATCACTGCAGACTGTGGCCGCAGCTATGAAATTAAAAGATGCTTGCTCCTTGGAAGGAAAGCTATGACAAACCTAGACAGTGTGTTAAAAACCAGTGACATCACTTTGCCGACCAAGGTCCATCTAGTCAAAGCTATGGTTTTTCTAGTAGTCTTGTATGGATGTAAGAGTTGGACCATAAAGAAGACTGAATGCCAATGAATTGAGGCTTTTGAACTGTGCTGTGTTGAAGACTGTTGAGAGTTCCTTGAACTGCAAGTAGATCAAACCAGTCACTCCTAAAGGAAACCAACCCTGGATATTCATTTGAAGGACTGATGCTGAAGTTGAAGCCCCAATATTTGGCCAGCTGATGTGAAGAGTGGAGTCATTCTAGAAGACCCTGATCTGGGAAAGATTGCAGGCAGGAGGAGAAGGGGACAACAGAGGATGAGATGGTTGGATGGCATCACTGACTCAATGGACATGAGTTTGAGCAAACTCTGGGAAATGGTGAAGGACAGGGAAGCCTGGCATGCTGCAGTCTGTGGGGTCGCAAAGAGTCAGATAGGACCTAGCAACTGAACAAAGTGTCCTGATGAGGTATGGTTCAACTAAGGAGAAAAGAGGGAACAGACATTGGGTAGGCAATCTACAATGCCTATTACAGGTACTTTGGTTGGTCTAGCTTGGATCTGGTGTCCACTCACTGACCAATCACTGTGGCTGGGTTGAGAGAGGAACTTATAAGCAGATGGTAGAGCCTATTCACACTTAAGATGAAGAAGTGGTGAAAGTGATATAATTCTCCCAAACAAGAGAAGAAAGAGAACCTCTATTAGATATTGATTGCTGCTAACAAGTTACCCCAAACTCAGGGACTTAAACGACAAATGTTTACTGCCAAAGAGGTTCTGCAGCCAGGAATCTGGGTGTGGCTTAGTTGGATCTCTCTGACTCAAATCTTGTCTGTCATGAGGCAGTCAAGGTGTTGGGCAGGATAGTCATCTTAAGGCTCAGTGGGAGTGGACCTGCTTCCAACCTCACTCACAGGTTGCCAGCCAGAGGCACTGGCTCCTAGTCGCTAAGTTGTGGCCAGTTCTTAGTTGCTCTGGAAAGACTCTTAGACATAGATCTTTCCATAGGGCAGCTCACAATATGGCATCTGGTTTTCTTCAGAGCAAGTGAGTTAAACAGGATACCCAAGACATAGGCTAAAGCCTTTTTGTAACCTAATCTCCGGGGTGACATTGTACTATTTTTGCTGTATTCTATTTGTTTGAAGTGAAAGGCAAGGTCCAGCCCATATTCAAGAGGAGGGGACATGATGACCAGGAGGTGGAGATCACCAGGGATCACTTTACAAGCTGCCTCCCACAGGTTCTGAGCAGGTAATATAGTAAAGGACCACTAGCCTGAGCAGTGACATGCTGAATCTAAAAAGTAGCAATTATAGTCTAACACAAACAAGCTGAGTCTGTTGAAAAACCTTGAGATTCTCATGATAGTGGAATCAAGATGTTAATATAAAATGTGCCAACAGGTGGTAATAAAACATATCAAAAGTTTTAAAATGCTATCATTTTAAATATAGAACAGGTACAAAATATTTATAAAATATATGTAAGATACAGAGATGTGATCACAACACACCAGAAAAAGGGGATGACCCTTAATCTTGAAGTTTCCGACACCACCCCCTTCTCTCCCCCTCCAGAAGTCACTATCATCTTGAATTTTGTGGTCACGATCACTTGCTTTTCTTTATAGTTTTACCACAGATGTTCGTATCCCTCTACAAGGTATTGCTTGGTTTTCCCTGCTTTTGACTTCATGTAAGTGGAATCATATTGTATATATTTCTCTGTGATTTGCTTCTTTCACTCACAATCATGTTTCTGAGATTTATCCATTTGATGTTTTCAATTTGATCCAAAGTCACTAAGTCTTCATGCATTACTCTAATCCAAGAGCAACTCAATTTTTATCATTTAAGTCACCTTTTTCCCCTTCACTTTTATAAACAACACTGCAGGGCCATGCTACAACTCATCTATATATGTATCAATGGACATTTGAGTTAGTTCCTTATTTTTGCTGCATAAATAGTGCTGTTATGAACATCACTGAATTATTCTGGGTACGCTTCTCCACAAAGTCCTCCAGGGGATAAACCTGGGCATGGAACTGATGGATCAAAGGTTTATGAATGTTCAGCTTTAAGAGATAATGCCAAATTAACTTCCAAAGTGGTTGTAGTAATTTATACTCCTATCAACAGTGAATAAATGTTCCAGTTATTTCAAATCCTTTCCAATACTTGCTATTGTCTACTTTTTAAGGTGGTTTTTTTTTTTTTTTTTTTTGCCAATCTGGAAAGTATAAAATGAAATTTCATTAAGGCTTTGATTTGCATTTCACATATGAGTTGTAATATTTTTTATGACATTGGCAAGTGCAATCAGTGATCAAATGAGACTCTGAACTCTACGTGCAAGTTTCAGCCATTATCGACATAATTATTTACAAGCTCTTCTTCTCTTAACTGATCATCATACCTGTACACATTCTTTGATTAAAGTTAAATGCAGGGCCTCCCTGGTGGTCCAGTGGTTAAAAGTCTGCCTTGCAATGCAGGGAAAACCAGTTCAGTCCTTGTTCTGGGAAGATCCCACATGCCACAGCTTGCTAAGCCAGGGAGCTGCTGCTACTGAGCTCAAGCTCCGCTTGCTACGGAAGCCTGAGTGCCCTAGAGCTGGTGTTGGACAACAAGAAGCCACTGAAATGAGAAGTCCATGCGTAGCAATGAAAGCTTAGTGCAGCTAAAATTAACTAAATAAATTTAAAAGAAAGTTAAATGCAAAGAATCAAGATTTGTAAAAATAACTTAGTGTAATGCTTATTTTGCAAAGTGGGATAAGGTATAGACAAATGATGACTAAAGAAAATAATTTTCCTGGACATTGTTCTCCTCTTGTATATGTTTTGATACATTATGTGAAGGTGGATATAAGGAGAAAAGTGAGTCATGAACATCTAGTTTATACATTATCTCTGCTGCCCTAAAAAGGGTATACAAGCAAAAAACGAGTAGACCATTGGAGCCTGGACAAATCTTTTTCCTGGTAAAGACCCAAGAAGATGGTGGTGTTTTTAAAGTCTTAAATAGAATTTGCATACTCAGAGATTTACAGCGAAGCAATACTTTGGCCACTTCATGCGAAGAGTTGACTCATTGGAAAAGACCCTGATGCTGGGAGGGATTGGGGGCAGGAGGAGAAGGGGACAACAGAGGATGAGATGGCTGGATGGCATCACCAACTTGATAGACATGAGTTTGGGTGAACTCCGGGAATTGGTGATGGATAGGGAGGCCTGGCATGCTGTGATTCATGGGGTTGCAAAGAGTTGGACTGAGTGACTGAACTGAGCTGAACTGTTGATAAGGAATTACTTACTTTAGATGTCACTCCGCAATGTCAACAGTGGATCATAAACATGCTGAACTTGAGACTGATTAAAATGTTAAACTTAGGCCATATCCTGAATGGACAGTGCCCAAGAAACATGAACGGCTTCCCTGATAGCTCAGCTGGTAAAGAATCCACCTGCAATGCGGGAGACCTGGGTTCGATCCCTGGGTTGGGAAGATCCCCTGGAGAAGAGAAAGGCTACCCACTCCAGTATTCTGGCCTGGAGAATTCCATGGACTGTATAGTGAATGAGGTCGCAAGGAGTTGAACACGACTGAGTGAATTTCATTTTCACTTTCTTCCAAGAAACATGTTCCCGGAGGAGTCAGAGTTCCGAGCATAAAGTAGAGGGGCAAGAAATTCAGTGATTTGATTTCGGGTGAGCTGACATCCGTCTGTTCGTGGAGGCAGTGCTGAAGACACAGTACCTGCCAGGAACTGGGATTAATTTTAACTCTCAGCCTGGGCCCGGGGTGGCTGGGCGAGCCTGACTTGGAGGCAAGTGGGCAGTGACAGGAGACAGGGAACACTGGGTCCTCCTGGGGTTGCACTTCGAGCTGCCTTTCGTCAAAATTAGCACAGAGAGCAGATCAACATGACTGCTATGCATGTGTCATCTGAGGGCAGAATTTCATTTTTGAGAAGCCATTCCCGGGTGGCGCTCGTGCTAAAAATTCGGCCTGCCAGATAGACGTGCGACAGGTTCGATCCCTGGGTGGGGAAGATTCCCTGGAGGAGGGAACGGTAACCCACTCCAGGTTTCTCCCCTGGATAATCCCATGGACATGGACAGAGGAGCCTGGCAGGCTGCAGTCCATAGGGGCGCACAGAGTCGGACACCCACAGCACGTTAGCACAGTCATAAAAAACAAGTATGGTCCTATTTTTTCACCATGTAATCCCAACCTGGAATCTGCCAATTCAGTTGGGTTAGTGTGGCTGAAATAAACTTATTCGGATGATCTGAAGAAACACCAGGAAACTACAGACACAGAAACCAGGGAAAGTCTAAACATCCTGGCCTGAGGAAGCGTAGACCTGGGAGCTGCCATGGGTTTGGTCAGTCCTGGGAACTCTAAAGCAGCGGTATCACAATGCGCCACGCCTACTCGTAGTGTTCGGTTATTCTCTTTCTCTGTTCTAATTTTCTTCACCACCTGACTCCAGCTTATTTATTTGTACAGCCAAAACCATCTGCCAAACCCATCGCTTACTTGGCTCTCAGGATTTCCTTGTTTGAACTCTCCAAGAGGGAATCTAATTGGCCAGATTAGCTTTACAAACTGGACAAGGGTCTCGGGCCCGTCTATGGATTGGCTGCGCTTGGATCAGATGTCTTTCCGTGGCCCAATCAGCTGGGGCTGAGGGAGACAGGCCGCCCACAGCCGCTCGGTGCGGAGTCCAGTGGTGGGGGCAGTTTGCCTTACAAGGGACATTGAACTTTGTACCTACAAGAGGAACCTGAAAGGTGCATTAAAGAGCTTTTATAGCACACACACACACACACACACACACACACACACACACACACACACACACACACACAGTCCAGTGGTGGGGGCAGTTTGCCTTACAAGGGACATTGAACTTTGTACCTACAAGACGAACCTGAAAGGTGCATTAAAGAGCTTTTATAGCACACACACACACTTTGAAACCCCTGTAAGCATGATCAATTCTAGGCTGTTCAGGTGCGGAACGAGGAGCTAATTCAAGATTTTCTCTGGGAAAACGAAATAATATGCCAAAAGACCTCATATACACTGTGATCAGGGTTTTCTAGGACAAGACTGTACGTGTTGAGTTTTTGCCCTGTACAGGAAAGTTAACGGCTGAGTGGTGCGGCACGTGGCTATCAAAAGTTCTTTAATGAACAGATTCTCTGGTTATAATGAAGGTAAACACCAAGCGTTTGTTAGCGTCCACGTTCCTTCACCCTAACTGGGCCCGTGCCCCCTCTCCCCCGTCCGGAAAAGTGCACTTTTCTGGCAGGTTCGCGGCCCTTACCACCCACGGGTCTGCCAGCGGGAGAGGGCCGGCACCCAGCTCGCGGCGCCAGTGCGCCCCCGCGCGGCCGGGCCGGGTTCCTCCACCACTTCCGGGTCCTCCACGCCCCGCCCCGCCCCGCCCCGCAAGTGCGGCCCTCCAGTCTTTTCCCCGGCGCTGCAGGCAGCGCGGGCCCTCAAGTCCCCGCTCGACCCTGCCCGCCATTGCAGCCTTCTAGCTGCGGGGACTCCTCCCCGCGCGCGCTCTCGAGTAGCCATGGCTCCACTCCGCTTCTCGGCCAACCTGTCGTGGCTGTTCCCGGAGCTGTCGGGCTTTCCCGCGCGGCTCCGGGCCGCGGGCAGTTCGGGCTTCGAAGCAGCCGAGATCGGCTGGCCGTATGCGGAGCCGCCGGAGGCGCTGGCGCGCGCAGCGCGGGAAGCCGGGCTACGAGTGGTGCTAATCAACACGCCCCCAGGTGCGCCGGGAGGGCCCAGGCCGGGACAGGGTGGGGCAGTGGGGAAGGAGCAGGGAGCTGAGGCCCATTCTTTCCGCAGGAGACAGAGAGAAGGGGGAGAATGGGCTGGGGGCTGTTCCCGGGAGGCAGGCGGCCTTCCGAGAAGGGCTGGAGCAGGCGGTGCTGTACGCTAAGGCTCTGGGCTGTTCCAGGTAACCTCCCCTCTCCATTCCCCCGCCCCCATAATCCGCGAGAGAAGAGGCTCAGGGTTACTCCGTCTCTGCCTCTTCAGTCCTGGTCCCTTGTAAATTGCCTTTTTGCATTTCATCTGTGTGTACGTCACTCTCAGTTTGCAACTCTTTCTTGCTCACCTCATGCTGGGAACTCAGTATGACCTGGGACATAACCCAGTCAGTTCAAGGAGACTCTGGGAGCAGAGCGGGTACTAACTCGTCTGGGAGCAGAGAAAGCTTCATAACAGGTAGTGATGTTGAACTGGGTCTCCGTGGTGGGTGCTTGCTTGACCAAAGGAGCATTCCAGGCAGGGGTGCAGTAGCCACACGCCCCCGGGGCTTCGTGTATTCTGCAGAGATTATGAGGCTGGAGGTGAAGTCTGTCTGCTTTGGAGGTGACTGAGAAAGATGAGGCGGTGAAGGGAGAAGGTGGGGGACTCAGAGTGGGGCTGATAAGGTGAATGTCAAATCCTGCACAGGGCAACCAGACTGCGAAGGAACTGGCAACAAGCAGTTATGGGGCAGAGGGAGGAGTGTGTGTGCAGAAAACAGATGGGAAGCAGCTAAGAAACAGATGCAAGGAGGAGACAAGCAGCGTGGAATACCTGAGCATAAGGGTCAAAGTAATTTTTTAAAGGTGAGGCTTGAGGAGAAGGGCCATGGAAAAGGAGAATCTGGATGTACAGGAGGGGCTGCGTGAGGGCCTGTGGTCTCTGAAGCAGGAGGATGGTGGGCCTTCAGAAGGAATCTGGGAAAAGCCTCGGTCTTAGGTTGACACAAGTGTCTGAGGGCGCCGGGAGGCCTGAGCACCACAGCCAGGTGGTCTCACTGGGGACCTGGGGAAACGGGAGGCTGGTGCAGTCGGAGGGCAGCTGGAAGAGAAGTACCCAGCGAGCATGGGTGTGAAGGCTTCTTCGGTGAGGATGGACTCCACAGCCCCCCTCCAGCCCCATTTTCCCCACAGGATTCACCTGATGGCTGGCCGAGTGCCCAAGGGGGCTGACAGAACCGCGGTCAGGGGTGAAATGGAGGTAGTTTTCCTGGAGAACCTCAGGCACGCAGCTGAGGTTTTGGCTCAGGTGAGACAGTGAAAGGGGCTTCTCAGATGGCACAGTGGTAAAGAATCCACCTCCCAATGCAGGAGATGTGGGTTTGATCCCTGGGTCAGGAACGTCCTCTGGAGGAGGAAATGGCAACCCACTCCAGTATTCTTGCCCAGGTAATCCCATGGACAGAGGAGCATGGGGTCGCATAGAGTTGGACATGGCTGAGCACGCACATGAGCCAGTGAAAACACATACAGACACACATACTTCATGCATGTATGTATGTGGAGGGGAAGCACAGTAGGGAGCGCAGTGAGGCGCAAGGCTGGGCCCTGGCCGAGGCCAGAAGGGCTGGGGATCGGCTTGAGCAGTGACTGACTGAGGGAGTCGAACTTGGGGAGAGCTCTATTCATAGATCTGGCCTGGTGCCAGGAGAACCTCGTGGGACTGCTGGAGCCCATAAACACCCGCATCACGGACCCCCGGTATTTCCTGGACACGCCCCAGCAGGGTAGGCCCCCAACCCCTGGCCGCCTCCTGTCCATTGATTCTCCAGCCCTCCTCGAGTCTCACGACCCCTCTCCCTGGTTTCTCTCCCAGCGGCAGCCATCTTACAGAAGGTGGGAAGACCCAACCTCCAGCTACAGATGGTAAGTGGGGGAGAGGGTGTGCTTCTCAGAGGGCCGTGTTCTCCAAATCCAGGGACAGTGGTATGGGCTGCAGAGTCTCTGACTGGGGAATCTCTGCCCTAGGACTTATTCCACTGGCAGATCATGGACGGGAACCTGACAGGGAACGTGCGAGAGTTCCTGCCCATTGTTGGTGAGGGCCCCTTTCTTGGCTTCTTCCTGGCCTGCCATGAGGCTTCCCCTGTCCTTCCACTTTCTACCCCCAACATCTACCCCCAGGGCACGTGCAGGTGGCACAGGTCCCCGGTCGGGGGGAACCCGACAGCCCCGGAGAGCTCAACTTCTCGTATCTGTTCCAACTGCTGGAAGATGAAGGCTACACAGGCTTCGTGGGCTGCGAGTACCAGCCTCGAGGTTAGGGTGGGCTGAGCCTGGCCCCAGGGAAGGGCCTCTGGAGGGACACTGTCGGACAGGGGCTGTCTTCCTCCTCACGGCCTGAGATGCCGTGCGCCCGCTCCCCTCAGGAGACACAGCAGAGGGCCTGAGTTGGCTGCGTTCATACTGGGAGATGAGGGGCTGCCCGCAGGCTGGCCAGTGAGGTCCTGCGCTCCAGCCACACGCCTCTGGGACGGTGAGCAGCACGACTGAGTCTCCTCTAATTAAAGACACCCTGCTGACGTTTCCACGTGTGTGTGTTATTGGAGGGGGCGGGGGAGGACACACAGTGTCTTAACTCTGCGGTTTCTTTGGGCCGCTTCTCTCCTGCAGAGAAGGGCCATGCAGCTCGTGTTCAAGTCCTCCAGTCTGTGCCGGTGTTGCTGTGTCCGTGCTCCTTGGGTACAGACGAGAAAACAAGGGTACAGCGGCGAAGGGACTTGCCCACGGTCACAGCTGCTTCAAACGCAGAGCTGGGATTCGAACGGAGGCATCTTATCTCGATGGCAATTGTCTGGCAATGATGTCCCAGTGGGAACTGATGATCAGATGACTCGTGATGGGGGTGGGGTAGGTGGGTATCGGACAGGATTCAGGCAGAGCAGCTCTAAGGGGTCTACCTGCCACCTGATATGAAGAATTCCCAGACTCAGCCAGGTGAGCAGAAAGGAGTCTCCTTCTGGAAGGGCCCAGGGACCTGAGAGGACATGGGCACCTCAGGAGGTGAGTGGACCCTCTGGAGCCCTGTGCTGGTCAGTGGCAGCAAGTGTTTAGGGAGCATAGGTCCTGCTACAGGCCCCCAAGACACATTCACACGACCTCTGGCGTCCCTCAGGGTCCAGTCTTGCCCAGGGGCCTGGAAGGGCTGGTCTAAGATTTCAAGTGGGCAACCTTATAGAGCCATGGTTCGAAGACATTCAGTGGCCTGTCCTTCAGAGGAGGCGGGTCCAGAGGGTGAAGCAGGCTGTGTTGATGACGGACTCCAGGTGGTGGTAGGTGGAGACCAGCTGGGCAGGGGGGCTCTCGCTGTCCTGGGGCTGCACAGGGAAGGGCTCTCGGAAAACCACCGTCAGAGACTAAGGAACAGGGAGTGAATGCAGTGGTGAGAGGTGGGCAGGCTGGGCCCAGGAAGCTGGGCTCCCCAAACTCAGCAGGCTCTGGGGTAGAGCATTTGAGGTATAGCCTCCCACTAGGGCTGACACAAAGCCCCTCAACAGCCCCCCACCCCTGTTCTCACCGTCTTTCCCAAGTGGGAGTCCAGAAACACTAGCACAAAACAGTCCGTGAACTTCTGATTCAGCACAACCTAAAGACACAGACACAATGAGATGGACAGTGAGGCAGAGACCCTCCACGAGGGCATCCTGGAGGCCGGACCAGCCTGAGGAAGGCCGGCTTTCATCACCACCTGACCCCACCTGCGCTGCAACCTTGCTTCTCATCCTTATTGGCTCCCAGTCAGCCTGTGCAGGACGTCAGGATGAGGGGAGTGGTCCTTGACTGGAAGGCCCTGCACAAGCTGGCATCAACATCTGAAGCCCAGCAACAAAGAGGGGCTCTCCCCCCTCGACGAGAGTCCTCCTTGCCTCCTGGGTTTTGTGTCTCTGGCCTCCCGGATGTCTGTCCCTGTAGCTCAGCTTTGTGATCTCTCCCCAAGTAGTTTCTTCTATGCCTGGGGCTTCAGTGACCTCCTGTTCATATAAGTGCTGCCTACACCCCTCTCCTGAGCTCTAATCCCTGATGTCCACAGACATTCTAGACTGTGGTTCTGCAAGGTCCTCTTGGGCCTCAGACTCAACTCATCGCCCTTCCCCCAAACCCATTCCTGCTCCAGCACTCTTGCCACCCATAGAAGCACCCCCATCTGCTCACACTTGCCGCACTACTGCAGCCTTACCCCAACTAGCCTCAGCTTCTGGGTGATGCTCTGTCACACCTTGAAACTAAGTCTTCCCCAGAAGCACCATGCGGCAGGACCCCTCACCATGGGCCAAGTACTTTTTTTTAGAAGCCTCTTGAACCTTACCCCTCCTGAACTGCTGCTCTCAACTGGGCCCATCCTTGAGTCTTCCAGTCCCCAGTGCCCACTGCCATAACTCTCTTCTCTCCTCTGCCCTTCCCAGCAATCTATCAGTCTAATGTGCACATCAATCACTTGTGGAGATGGTGGAAAAACAGCTTCTGGGCCAGCAGGTTGGGGGCGGGGCCTTGGGTCTGCACTTTAGCCAGCTCCCAAGTGGGGCTGACACTGCTGGTGCGAGGACCACACTTTGGTAAACAAAGTCTTGAAAGCCCAAGAAGTCCTTTCTGGGACTTGAACCTACATGAACTAACCACTTATGAGGTTCCAGAGCTTGGCCCTTGGGATCACTAGCCAAGGTTTGTGCCTTTGAGGGTCCTGAGAGCACAGCTCTAGGTTCTTCTCAGTGAGTCACAGGCTATGGCTTGGTGCTTGAAGAGTTTTCCTCCTCTACCTGTGTAGGCACTCCATCTCAGCCTCCCTCCAGAGCCTGTGTAGTCAGGCTGGGGCTCCTTGAGGGGGACCCTGTCCTCCATCTAATGAGGATTTCTTTCAGAGGAAGGCCAAGGAAACTTACCAGGTACTGAGTCCCCAAGTCTGGGCTCTGGAAATGGCGACAGCTCTGGGGAAAGCGGCTCAGGAGAACCTTGATCAGGCTCTGGTACCAGGAGACCGTCATGGACAGGAAGCAGTCCTGCGGGGGGAGGCCCACAGGCATGGGTCTGCTGTCCCAGAGCCGCCTCTGAGACTCCCGCAACCTTCACCCTGGCTGCTGGCGGCCTTCCAAGCACCCACCCCAGCCCCTTACCAGCTGCGGGTCAATGTCCCCAATGGATTTGGCATGGACTGCTTCTAGGAGCTCCTCCAGCTCGGCCAGGGCCAGGCGCCCCCCTAGCCTCAGTCGATCAGGTCCTGGTGGTTCCAGCAAGAAGAGGCGCTTCCAAAGGGTGTCCCGACGGCAGTGCCCTCCAGCCAGCCGGACCAGCTGAGCCAGCCGTGCCCGTGCCACGCCCACCTCTGCAGCCAATGGGGGGAACAGGGGAGCTGGTCCGGGGGCCACACTGGCCCCGGAGGCCTCCCCAGGGCTACTGGCTGAGCTCCCAGGAGCCTCTGGCTCAGGCGTCAGTCTGGGCGGCTTCCGGAGCCGGCGCATGTCGGCAGTGAGTCTGGGGAACAGCTCTCGTTGGCTGGTGAGCACCACAAAGAACTGTAGCCTAGGGTGGGGAGAGGGTAGGAGTGTGATGGTCACAGTAGGACAGACAGGGCCACTTCAGGGCAAGAGCCACGTTCAAGGTAGGGGATCTGCTGACCGAAGAACGTGCCGCTCGGCCTCGCCTTGCTCCTCAAAGGGTGCAGCACAGTGACAGACAAGCAGAGACACGTCAAAGTCGTCCTGGTGACGAAGTCCCTCAGAGTCGAGGTACGAGCCAGAGCTGAGCAGTGGGGGTGGGGGAGACGTCAAGCCTGAGGTTCTGATGAAGCCAGGGGCCCACCCTTTCAGCCTAAGAGAACACGGGTCCTCCTACTGCGGGGATGGCCCTGCCTCCAGCTTCACCTGTCCCCACCCCGCCTTACCTGTGCCATGCCGACACCAGGGCATACTCGTTGTGTTCCGGGCCTCCGGGCCGGGCCATCCGAAGCGGCTTCATGTGGTAGGAGCTGGCGTGGTCGGCCACATAGTTGTACAGCTGGTGGGCAGCGATGAGCGGGGTGGGCAGCTCCAGGGTCCCTGAGAGGCGAGTTACAGGAGACACTGAGCCCCAGACAGACACAGTGATCTGTGGGCTGGAGGACAGGAGCCCCTGAGGCTCTGACTGACAAGCGGCCTGATTCTTCTGGGGAGCTCCTGTGGGACATGGAGGTGGGACAAAGCGGCTCAGGGCACACAGGGTACAGGACCTAAACTTACGAAACAGACTGGGAGTCACTTAAGACAGAAAGGTGAGGACAGGGTCCAGGTGGCACGAGGCGACTGACAACACAGGAGAGGGGAGACAAGAGACAAGGTCTGGCCCCCGGAAGTGGTCCCTTCGGTCCTGGCTTGTGGCCTGTTCTTTCCCAGGTTCACTGGCTTGCCCTTGGGCACTGACCTTGGTAAATGTGATTGCGGCCGAAGTGGGGCCCATCGGGGTGGTGGGCCAGGAAGTGACGCAGGAAGGTGGTCAGGTGGTAGCCGTGCCGCAGCACCGCGTGGGCGCCCAGCACGTGCTGGCGAACGAGGCGCAGGTGGAAGTCGTAGCTGAACGAGTGGACATGCATCAGGTCCCGCACCCGGTCGCACTCCTCCGTGAACAGCATGGAGAGCTGGGAGGTGGCGGGGCCAGTCAGGAAACGACGGCAGGCTGCCCGGCGCACCCCTACCCCCTCCTCCTGCCTGGGAAATGCCGCGCACAGTTCACCCTGTCCTGTGGTCCCTCTGCCAGAAACGCTTCTGCAAGAAGCCCTCCTCATTACATTCAACTCGGTTGTAACTGTTGGCATGAAACTGACCATTTTGAGAGACGAACCTTTGAACTCTGTATCCCAGAGTCCACTCAAGTCCAGCACAGATTTACTCATGCAATAAATACTTGCTGAGTGCCTACCACCTGCCTACCCGGTACTGTTCTAGGTGCTGGGGATACACACCCTTGCCCTCAAGGAGCTTACAGTCTAGCAGTGGGGACAGGATAATAAACATCAGAGGAAATGAATACACAGCACATTAGTAGATTGTTACGGAAAATCAATTGGTAAAGCAGGTGCAGTTTTAAACAGGGTGGGCTGGGTAGGCCAGGTGTGTAATTAACTGACTATTAGAAAGGTTTTTCTGGTCACTTCCCAACTCTCCAGCTTTATCTTCTCATCAAATTACTTGCTCTCCCCAAGTATATATCACATATTTTCTCTACACTTTTGTACCGGCCATTCTCTTTGCCTGAATGCTGCTCCCACTGACCCCCAAAGCTGGCTAACTCCCACTCATTTGTAAAGCTTCATCTGGGACATCCTGTCAAGGCTAGCCCAGGGTGGGCCTTCTCTAGTTGATCTGCGAATGAATGAATGAATGAACAACCACTGATGCAGGAAGAAAGGAAGGCAGAGAGGCGGAGCTGGGCTTCTCCTGGAGGAAATCAGCATTACTGAGAGTGTATTAACAGTTGGATAAGTGAGGCTGGGATGGCAGAATCTACATGACCATGCCCCTTGGTGACACTGGGCAAAAAACTAGTAGGAAAGGAAATCAATGACTGTAAATGAGGCAACTGCCTAGGAGTCGGAGTAGCTGCAGGACCCTGGGTAAGTCACAACCTCTCTGCTTCCGTCTCCCCATCCACTATGGAAATAAAGGAAAGGCCCTCATAAATTTGAAGCAGTGTGATAAACACTGCAGTCGCCAAGGATGAGCCTCTGATTGCAGCCCCAGTATTGCCACCAACTAGCTGTGTCCCTGGGGCACACCACTTCACCTCTGTGAACCCCAGTTTCCCCTTCTGTACAGCAGGAATAAAATTCTCTTTGCTTAGAATGTATACTAAACACTTACTAATAGCAATAATAAAGCAACTTAGAAATCTAAGTAGGGATACAGATTAGATATGCAGGGGCAGAGAGAGCCAAGCTGGATAGAGATGAGGGGTCAGGGAAGTCAGGACTTCAGGAAGCTCAAGAGAATAGTGAAGTGGGCCCATCCTGCCAATACTACAGCAAAGTGTGGAAGAGTGCCTGCCCGTCCAATCTCCCTGCTGTGCCCTAGGCCAGGTAGGTGCCTGCACTGAAGTCACCAAGCTTTCCTGGATCTCACTTTCCTGTGATGACTAGATGAGGCATCCATACCCGAATCCATACCTACGAGCTGGATCTGAAGCTGTCCAGATTTGGGAAGAGTCTATGCCGTCCGTCCTGGAGAGTGACAGCCTGTGCCCAGTCAGACCCTGATCTTTAGAAACTCAACTTGAAGTATAAGGAAGGCAGAGGCCCTTGCACGACAAGCCTGACAACCCAAAGGGGCCAAACTCACTCAAGGGTGGAGGGCTTCAGGTCCCTGACCACATTCGGTCCTGACTCATTCATTCATTCTGAGCCCTCCCGAGTGCTTGTGGGGTACAGAGGCCCTGCCTTCAGGCAATCAGAGGGCTAGAAATAAAACCAAGTGTGGGGGTATGCTGTATGGGAGGGGACTTTAGTCCATATTGTAAGTGTTAGCGACTATATGAACAGTGCCAGGCTGTCCCCAGCTCTAAGCCAGGACTGGCACTGGCCCACCCAAGTGTCACATTACCTATTCAGCTCAAATATCCTCACTGTCCAACCATCTATGGTCAGTGCCAGAATGACTACAGGGCCAGACCGGCCCCTGTGCTGCACTGCCTTCTGCCCCCAGGGCCATGCCTGAACCCGGCTCTGGACTATCATAATGTGACCGGCAGATGGGCCAGTCATGGCACTGGAATGACCCAGCTACCCACAGCAGCAGATCATTCCTGGGGCTACACTTAAGACTCCACAGCCCTCTGTCCCTGCCACTTACCTGAGAGTTGACAGCTTGCCCCATGGGGATTCGGGAACATTCCAGGGCAAACTGTTTGACACAGAAATAACAGCCCTGGAGAGAGGATGAAGATGAGGTCAGGAGGGCAAGAGACAGGAAGGCCTGGCTCTCCTCACATGGTACTCCTCTTGTTTACCTGAAAAGCCAGCTCCATGAGGATGATGCCCCCAGGCAGGGCCCGCTGCAGGTGGTATGTGGTGACTGGAGAGCCCGTGCTCTGCAGAAAGGAGAAAGACTGGGGTTCAGGGGCAAGGATGGGGGCTCTTGGGGAAGCAGGCCCCTGGGCCAATGACTTTAATGGTGTCAGGCTGGGATCAATGACCTCAGTCCTTATCCAGGGCCCCTGACTTTAGGCCTTGGGCAAACAATTCAGGCTTAGTGATGCTGCTGTCTGAGGCATCGCTGATTTCACTGTTGGGGAAAGCACATGACGATGTGGTTACCTTGGGGCTCCCTTCAGCCTTGGTTTTCGGGCAGGAGAAGGAACCCCGTCCTTCTGTTCCAAGGACAGCCATGGCCCGAAGCCGACTGGCGCTGCAGAAGAGGAAGAGGGACAGGGGGTGGGCAGGCTTGTGGGGCGAAGGGTCCCTGCTACCAGACCCAGAGCCAGCTCACAGGAGTCACTGTGGAGGCGAGGAGACAGGCTCAGAGGCGACCTGCTCGGGTCCCATGGTGGGTCAGTGGGCAGGCTGGGACTGGAGTCCGGGGCTAGACTGTGGGGCGGGGCGCTCTCCACAGCAGGTGCTGCTCTAAGGGGAGGTGGAGACAGGCCCCCCTATTCCAGCGAGAGGATGAGGGTGGGGCCGCCGAGGCTGCCGTGACCAAGGGGAGACCCCTGTGGGATATGGCAGTACCTGCTTGTTGGAGGCAGCAGGGGAGGATGGGAGGGGAGTGGGTGATGTCCATCTTGAGACTTCACGGGGAAAGCTCAAGTGGATGCTTGATGCCCTGGTAAGGATGGTTCCTCTGAGAGGGAAAAGGGGTTCTTTTTTGAGCCGGGAAGGTCAGTTTTAGTGATCTAAAGCCTGTTGTTCTTCCCTTCTCAACTCAGAGACAAAGGGGAAAAAGAGAAGTACTGTGAATGAGGACAAAACAGAAAGAGCCAATGAGACCCACTCATCATACTCAGGACTACAAACTCCTGGAACTGTTGCTGGGGGTGGGTGGGGGTGGCGGGGTGGGCAGTGGTCAAAGCCTTTGGCAAGAAGAAATGTCCTACTTAATTCTCAAGGAAATAGGGACCAGACCTATTGATTGGAGAGACTTGAGAGGGAGGAAGGCTTGATTTAAAATTTTCCTCTGGAAACATATATTTAACCTTAGTGTCTTTGGTTTTAAAAGGGAATTCTGACTTCTGGGAAGAACATAGCTGAATGGGAAGGACATGAACGCCAGAGAAATCCCTGCTGCTGGGACCTGGCTGTGGAGGGCAATGAGCAGAGTTCCTCCTGGGGTCTGTCCCAGAGAAATGAGAGGGGCAGCTGAATGAGACGTCCTGGAGGCGCAGGCCTGTCCTCCTCCTAAGGCCGGGGAGAGAGCGGAGGCCGGGGGGATGGAGAGCTGGCTACAGAAACACTAAGGAGGTGGGAAATGGCTTTCTGGGCCTAGGGGGCATCTTGAGTAAGAAAGCATGACTTACATTTACTACTTTGAAAAGGCATCAAACTGAAAACAGGAGGGAGAAAACAAACGGACATATCTGGATATGTGAAATGAACTGTGTCGTAGTGTGGGCCTGGTGAGCTGAATGTGCACGTGGCCCTAATTACCCAAACAGGACCCAAGGGGAAGGGAGTATGGGGCTTCACCTGCCATGGAGGAGGAGAGGAGAACAGGGAGATGAGAGGGGCTCACCTGCGGGCAGGTGACGGGGGCCGCAGCGGCACCAGCACAAAGCCCATGCTCTGCAGATACTGAACATACTGCTGCAGGAAGGCCAGGCTCAGCTCCTTCAACCAAGGCTCCTCCCGGGCGCCCAGCGGAGGCCCGTCCGAGGAGTCGCAGTTGGCGGGGGATTCTCGGCTTCCAGAGGCCGACTCAGGGCGATGGCGCCGCTGTGGGAGTGGAGGTTAAGAGAGACTCTACCCACCGGCAACCACCCTATCAGGGGTGAAGGAACGGAGGTCCTCCCGAAGAAATCCAGAGTCTGGAGCCTCACCTGTCCCTCCGGGGCCCCCGAGGTCTCTGGGGGCCCATGCAGCCAGGCTGCAGGGTCAAAGAGCAGGGCTGTTGCACAGTAATGCACCAGGCGGGACGACTGCTTCAGGGTCTCCAGCTCCCCGGCCTGGAGAGAGTGAGCACCGGGTGGGTGGCCAGGGCAGGGTCACGGGACTGCCTGGAGGATGCGGGGAGGGCACTCACACTGATAGGCATGCTAGCTGGGGCGGAGCGCTGCTGCCACGTGACAAACAGGTTCTCCATCTTCATCTGGCGCTCCAGCTCTAGGGGTTGGAGGCTTTTAGTAGCAGACCCCAGGAGCAGCCGCCCCTCTTCCTGCCGGGCTCCACAGCTGGCCCTGCCTGCCGCCCGGCCCGGCCCACTCACCTCTGCGCTCTGCCATCTTGATCTCCAGGAACTGCTGTCCATGGTAGGTGACGGGATCGGGCGGTCTGGGCACAGGGCCGAGGGAGGAGCTGGGGCGGGTGGCCGTGATATCCCGCAGGGCCTCATCGAAGGGGAATGTGTCCAGGGGAAGGGAGCCCCCGCCCCGCGAGGAGCCACTCAGCCGGCCCTGCTCACGGCTCAGGGGGGGACTTGCACTCCGGATGAGGGTCTCTGCTTCCACGGTCGGCAGCAGGAATGGGTTTGGCTCCTGAGAGAGACAAAGCCTCACAGGTGTCTGGGCCTCTGCCCTCAGACCTCCTCTCCCACCCCGTGGCTGCCTCTTTGACACGCCCTCCCTGCGACCTCTGCTCTGTCTGCCCCCTCTCCTGTTTCCAGACGGCAGCTTCCTTTAGCTGACCGCTCAGGAGAGGAGGGGCCCAGACGGCAGGCACCTTTTCATCCCGCACTGGAAAGTCCAACTGGCCATAGTGGTGGAAGAGCCCCAGCTTCTGGCTGAGGAGGCAGAAGATGAGGTGGGCGCGCGCGTTCTGCCACTGCACGAGGCGAACCAGAGCGCGGCCCAGGGCCGCTCCCAGGTCTGGAGCCCAGTTGTAGGTCAGCAGCTGGAGCTGGAAGTCAGGGCTCAGCGTCAGTGGGATCACAGAGCCCCTCCTACCACCCAGCCCCTGGCCCATGCCTACCTTTTTGTCCACGACCTCCAACAGCAGGAACCTCTGCCGGGGAGCATTTCGCCCCATGCTCCCGTCACCTCCCGGCTCAAAGCGCTGCACGGCTTTGGCAGCTATGGGGTCAAGGGGCAAAATGAAGGTCTTAGGACGGATCCCTCTCAATCACTCACTGCTCCCCACAGGGTCAGAGGCTACAGGATCAGTCCCTCTGAGACCCCCACCCCCACCGCAGGCTGTGGCCTCACCCTGCTGGGTGGGTCTCCTCCACTGTGAGAAGTTCCTGCCCAGAAGCAGCAGGTGCCGCTCAGCTGCCGGGCGGCGCGGTGGGCCCAGCTGTCCAAGGGAACACGGACTGAAGAGCTCTGGCTCAGGAGTCCTAGTGGGAGGGAGGGACGGACAGAAAGCAGACCATCTACGGCCCCATTCCCTAGCCATCGCCTCTCCCACCTCAGCTTCCGTGAGACCCCAAACTCACAAATGCTGCTCAAAGATGCGGACACTGGTGTCGCCAGCCATCGAGGTGACCAGAGTGGTGAGCTCAGACAGGACGGATGGGAGGAGGAAGCGGGACACCATGTGAGTGGAGCTCCTGGACACCGAGGCGCATCCTGGATCCCGGGCACAGAGGTCGTGGTGGGGCTCGGTGCTGGGGGCTGGGGACTGGGCCACAGGCTCAGGGGTGGGAGAAGGGTCTCACCAATCTGAACCATGAACTCCATCCAGTGCCGAGCGACACGAGCAAACACAGGCTGCAGGGCGCCTGCCTCGCCCTCTTCTAGCTGTGTGGTCCTCCGTCTGAAGACACAGCAGGAGTAAGAGCCTCGCACCCACACACAAGACCTGTATGTTCACACGCACTCAATAGCCCCTGTGACTTCACAGCACACTTTCCATGATAACACACATACCTTTGTCTCTGGGCTCCAGACTCTGGGCCCGCTGCCCGCTCAGTCCCACCCGGAGTCCGAACGCTTTCCGTTTTGTGACGCCTCCGGCCCCGAGTGTCTTCTGGCCGATCCAGGACAATGTCGTCAGTTGTTTTTGGGGAACCCAAGTCCCCACATTCTGTTTTACTCTGGGGGCAATGCAGTGAATGAGGAGGGGCTACTGGGAAGGGGAATGGGGTGGAGGATGGAGGCATCCAAGAATAGTTACAAGAACCCAGAAGAGCTGGAGGCCAACCAAGTAGCCTTGAGCAGGCTACCCAACTTCCCGGATCCTCAGTGGCCTCGCTAGTAACAGGCCTGCTGAAATCTTGCAGGCTGTGAGATCTGACCAGGAAAGTGGAAATGAAAACACTTAAGCTGAGGCTTATCTGTGTGTAAGTGAGAACGTGCCATGTTCTGTATACTCCTGTCTAAGGGACAGAGCTCTGAGGCAGGGCCTCCAGGGAGTAGAGAGGGGAGACAGGAGACAGGCAAGAAGGCAGAGGTCAACCTCACCACCTCTCTTTATTCCATTACCAGCATATCCCAGAAGCTACGCCGGCCAGCTCTGCTGGGAGGAGTCACAGGTTCGCCAGGGCCAGGGCTGGGGGGAAAGGTGCTGGCTCGGCCTGCAGGGCTCTTGGTGTCCAGCGACCCACTCCTGAGACTCCCTGTGAGTAGCAGGCATTACAGACTCCTGTCACGGACCATCAACCCCCATTTCAGACAACCCAGCCAGCCCCAAGACTGGTGAGAGACAGACATGCCATTTACTTACTCTACCTGTTCCTGCAACCCAGCCAGCCCTAAGTCTGGTAAGAGACAGAAATATATTTACATACTATACCTGTTCCTGAATGGCAGGGTGTGTGTGTGTGTGTGTGTGCGTGCGTGCATGCGTGCGTGTGTGTGTGTGTACAGTGTTCCTGGTCGTGGGTGTGTGTATGTGTGTAGGGAGTTCCTGGTTGTGTGTGTGTGTGTAGGGAGTTCCTGGTCATATGTGTGTGGGTTTGTGTAGGGAGTTCCTGGTTTTGTGTGTGTGTACACAGTTCCTGGTCGTGTGTGTGTGGGTTTGTGTAGGGAGTTCCTGGTTGTGTATGTGTGTGTGTAGGGAGTTCCTGGTTGTGTGTGTGTGTGCGTGTGTAGGGAGTTCCTGGTGATATACCGCCAATCTAAGCGAGTGACCAACTGCACACATGCATTTCTATCACGTGTGTCACCTTGCTGGTGCAGGGAAGGTGAGGGACAGCTATGAATGCGTATTTTAGATGCAGCCTCTGCCGCGTCTCCCCAGACTCTCCTTGCACCCTGACCTGGAGCACCGTCTCACCCGGACCTCCAGGGCTCTCCGGACTCCACGTACCTGCAGATGCGTCCTCTGTGCACAGCGGCGCTGGCAGCAGCCACAGCTCCATGACGGCATCCGCCAGGGCCTGGCGGGCTGCTGTGCGCAGCTTCTCCTCCAGCTGCACAATGCTGATGTTCCCCTTTTCCCAAACATCCAGTCGAAGCCGTGGGGCCCTGCGTGAAGCTGGAAGAAAGAACAGGGGCCACCTGAGTGTGTCCCTGGTTTCCACAGCATTAAATGAACACCCCCTCCTCTGACCAAGCTGCCCTACCTGAAGAGCTGTCTGGCAGGACTGGGCAGCGAGTGACCTGAGTCAGCTGCTCGAACTCTTCCTCCTGCAGTGGGTCTGGGGGCCCCGGAGAAGAAGTGGGCCATGATGCCAGCGAGATGGGGGCTCCCTCCTCATCCACAAAAGCTAGAGTGATGCAGGCGACCCCTGGGTAGAAATCCAAAAGGAAAGCTCAGCTCTGAGACTTCTGGGCCCTGCCCCTCCCCACCCCATGCAGCTGCGGGACAGGAACAGGCTTTCCCACACCCCGTGGCGCCACGGGCCCAGGAGCTGCACTGTACCTTTGCCCCCAGTGCCCTGTCCTCCAGGCTTGTTGTACAAGTAGATGTCCAAGTCGGGGAGGCCACCCTGCAGCGGGAGCGGATGCTGCGGAGAGAAGAGCCACCGAGCACTAAGCCCAGCCAGGTGGACACAGGCTTCAGGGAACGGGTGCCACAGGGAGAGCGGGGACAGGGACACGCAAGAGCAAAGGGAGACACAGGTAGGTGACAAGGGCCGGGCCAGGGCTGGGTGTGCAGAGGTCCACGGGTGCACAGAGGTCCACGGGTGGGGATCTGTAGAAAACAGCTTCCTCAGCAAGCATGCATGTAGGTGTGGACTGGAGGTGCAGCCTCACCTGGAAGTGGTTCCGGCTGTTGCTGTCCGTGTACTTGGGGGAGTGCAAGAAGATGAGCAGGTTCTGACGCAGGTACCAGGCCAGGGCGGGAAGCCAGGGCCGGCAGGAGGGCGGCAGGGCCAGGTGCAGCACCTCTGAAGGCAGACTCCCTGGGGGCTGGATGAACTGCAGAGAGGGAAGGAAGGGGAGTCAGAGCTGAAGAAAGTTTCTGGCTGCGACTGTCCTGGTAGCTGCGGTGGAGTCACGCAGGGAGCCTGGGAGGGAGCTGACCTCCACGTCAGCTGGTGTCAGCTTGCAGTTCCGCACGAGCATGACCGTGATGACGTCTAGTGTGGCCTCATCCAGGCGCCGACGCAGAACCCGTACGAGCTCATCTGTGATCTCAGGACCTGGACATAGCCATGGTGGGGAGGCGGAGACGCTCGCTGGCAGAAGATCCAGCCACTCCATCTCATCCCTTAACCCCAGACTCAAAACAGGCTGCCGTATACCAGAGGCAGCCAGCACTAAGTTCTAGTTCTGCCAAGCTACTTACTCAGCATGTGACAGATGAGTCTTACCTCTCAAAGCCTCGGTGCCCCCCTCTATATAGTGGGAATAATAATAGCATCTATCTCATCAGTAACATTCTTAGCCCAAGGCTAGTATACATTTATTGAGCCATAAATAAATGAGCCAGTTGCCTACTGGATACCTTGGGTTCAATGTATCCCAAACCCGCCCCAGTATCTGGCCAATGGGACCACCATCTATCCACATATTCACTCAGTTTAGACATCTGGGTGCATTTTAGCCAGCTATAGGTCCTACCCTTCAACATCTCAGGAGCCTGTCCTTTCCCACCCAGCTCCTGCTCGACGGAGGTCTGGAGCTAGTGTAAGAAGTCCCAGACAACTGTGGAACCGCATCTGGCCACTCCCCCCACCTGCTTGCCCCACGCCATGCACCAGCAGCTGGATATGTCTGTCCACTTGGCCCACAGGACGAGTAGCATCGGAACTGCGGCTGGACGCCACGTCCAGGGGAGAACGAGGGCCCTGCAGGCAAACTGTGGTCAGGGCCTGGCTCCAGGGAGCAAAGTCTGCAGGAGCACGGGGGAATCAGGGAGTGGGAGATACATGCCGAGGCTTCCTCGGAACAGATGGGCTCCTGGCTTCGGGACAGAGCAAGGGATGGGGGCAGGGCGTCACTGTCCCACGGCCGCTCACTGCAGGACGTCTCCAGGAGCCTGGGAAAGAGTGGCACGGGAGGGCTTTGGACAACAGCTCCTCCACTGCCTCAGGCTGTAGCCCGGCTTCCCAGGACTCACATACCGCAGATAGTACACAGCTTTTGTTGCTCGCTCCTGATAAACAAACATGTTCTTCCGGTTCACCACAGAGAAGGCATTAAGCACAGAGCGTAGGGCCTGGATGGCTGTAGGGGGAACCAGGGTTTAGAAAACTCTTTTCTCCAAATTCCCCACCCCCAACCACAACCCCACTACACTCCACCTGCCCTCTCATGCCAGTCACATACCCCGAGAGACGCCCATGCTGGGTCCCATTTTGAGGCGTGAGTGGACTCGAATCACGGTTCCCCATACGACGTCACAGGAGAAATGGCCAGGGACAAATTGCATCGTGGCGGCCAGGTACCCTCGGGGCCCACAGCTCTCATCAGCAGCATAATCTGGGGGACAGGAGATGGTGGATCAGAAACAGGGCACAGCCCTCTGCCCTCAGACTTCTCACCTGTGAACTGGCCTACCTGTCCTCAACCCCCGACTCCTCTGGCCGATCACTCTGCGAGGGGAAAGATGGTCGCTTTGGGTATTAAGATAAGCTCTTAGGAAGACAGGTCATAGCACAAAGGTTTTCAGAACTATCTCAGGAAGACATGGAGAAGGAGCTAAGAAGAGGTGTCAGGAAAGGCAAAGCATAATCCTGAGGATGCTGCCAGGACACTCTGAGCCTGTCAGAATATAATACAGAACATATCCTACTCATGTATTCATTGGGCAGTGCAATAATAATACATACCCCATTAAAACAGAATGTGTGACTGCTCACATACCCCTACAGCAGGGGGGACACTACACCCTTTGCTCTGGAGGACAGCTAGCCCAGAAAACCCGAAGGGCTGGGTGGCTCTTTGCAAGAGTCTGTGGCTGCAGCCCACGGCCTTGATCGACCCCTTCCAGGTTGACGAGGAACCTTCCAGTAGGTCAAGGTGGCAATCTGGTTTCCCAGAGAAACTGCTCTAAGATGTGAGCAGAATACAGGACACCCAGGGGCTGCAGAGTCTGGACTGGAATGCTGGTTGCTAAGGGTTTCAGCGAAACCATATGGAAAGACTAAAACGAGGAAGGGCTGGGTTTGGGCTCCGACTAGTCTCACATCCCGGGCTGTTGGGAGCCACTGGGAAGGAGTGCTTGGCGGTCGCAGCTCATACTCAATTTGCAGAAGATGTCTTCTAAACCCTGGGAAGTGCATCAATTATGGGGATTCTGCTTTGATATGGAAGATATCCCAGGACGTGCTGAGAGACGCGCTCTCCCGTAGCTGTTAGGAATGTTTGTCTACAGCCTTGCCGAGCATGTTAAAGATAAGGAGTGATCTGACGTGACTTTTAGAACTGAGGGAGAATGGCAAAGGAATGGCATGATCTGGCTTTTCTCTGTGAGCTGGGGTGAGAGGTCGTGAGGAATAAGAGAAGGGAGCGAAGTGTGGAGATTTTGATTCCCATCTCAAGTAGATGATCCTGTGTTTCCTAACCCCTAAGGTTTCTGTGCCTGCCTGTCTGGAGGGACAGCCAATCAGAGGGCAAATCCTACAGGCACTCAGGCTCCACCCCTCCGGGGTTCTTGCCTGTGAGCTGGCCTACTTGTCCACCACCCCCTGCCCTTTCCTCGGCCCCGGCCATCATCCTGCAGGGGTGAGATGGTCATTTCAGAAAACAAGGCATGCCCTTAGGAAGACAGGCCACAGCGGCGCCTGCTCCGGGTCCCTTCTCTCCTGTATTCTTCCACGGCGCCCCCTCTGCTGGCTCTCTCCCGTGGAACAGAAACATGCTCAAGTCTCTGCCTTATTTTAAATTCCTGCCTTGCCTCCCACCTCCCTTTAGTCTCACCGGATCTATCTGCCTCTCCCTTCACTGCCAGGCGACTTGAAAGAGGAGTGCCTCCCGGCTCCTCCAGCCCAACACCCTTTCATGGCCCCACTTCCTCTGGTTCCCTACTCCTGTCTCCACTGAAAGCACTTTCACTAAAGTCACTGATGACCCCGTGGCAGCCAAACCTGGTGATCCTTTTCTGTCCTCTTCTCCTTGTTCTCACTGTACTACCTGGCACTGAGGACCAAGTAATGGTGAGTTACTTAGTCTGCCCCCAGCTTCTCAGCAGTCTTCGGTAAAGGCAGGCTCCTGAGTGGGACTCACCATCGCTGGGCAGTGGTACCCGCTGGCGGGAGTGGAAGGGGGTCTCGCTACGCCACAGATCTTCTTCACTCTCAGCCACCAGAAGAGAGTTGCAGACATGACTGTCGTGCAGGTCCTGAAGAAGCAGCCGCTGAGAGAAGGAGGAACCAGCTCTCAGGGAACTGAAATATTCCTGCATACACTGCTGCTGGTGGTGGAGAGGGGTGATCAAAGGCTAGAGAGAATGCCCATTATCTCTGGGGGGTCGGAGGTCAAAAAGAGCATCAGTAATCACTGGGAGCTCAGAGATGGTGTCTGACAGTCACTGGGCTCTGGGTGCTGAAGCCAGTGAGGAACATCTGTCCCTCCTCTTTGCCAGAATCTATTTACTGCCCTTCAGATCTCAGCTTAAAAATCTCTTCCCAGCTTTCCCTGACACTGCAGATGGTCAGATCCCTGTTAAGTGCTCTCACAGTCTCTGCTTTTCCTCTACAGAAGGCTTCACAATTCAGCGGAAATAATTTGTGTTTTAGTTGTTTCATATCCATCTCTCCCCACTTGACATAAGCTTCCCTCTGTCTTAATTTATTATCTCATCCCTAATGCTAGCTGAGTGCAATGAGAGGGAGCATCTCACAGTCATTGGAAGGGAATGAGAGAGTAACCCACTGTGGGGGTGGGTTGGGAGAGCTCCTCAGGTTTTAAGGACGTTGGGGAGTAATAGCATCCCAGTAACTAAGGGTCAAAGAAAACATCCAAGTTGGATCAACAGCCTCTGAAAGTCAAGCTCCTGGAAACTCCTTCCTCATCTGGGCTGCATCCCATGCCTGGGGAGCCCTGCCCCTTACCTGGTTGACCTCCCTGCAGATCTCCCCAACTCGCCTCACCAGGAGCTGCTGCAGGTGGCGACACTCGGTGCCTGGCCCCGCATCCTCCCGAATCAGGCTCCTGGGGAGGACGCATCAGACACAGAATTGCAGTAGGGAGGAAGAGAGGGGAGGAGGTCATGGGAGGAGGGACCAAGAGGAAGGAAAGGAAGGAGGACTGGACAAGGGGAAGTAAACATGAAGGGAACTAGGAAAGGTGGAATTCTCAGCAGCAATTCTGGAAGCCTGGGCTCCAGGCTTGCCTCACCAGCCTCCATGCAGGCACCACCTGAGGTTTCCCTCACGCAGTTCACCTCTTCTTTATCCTCCGATCTTCTCTGTCAGAATGGTGGGCCTCCCTTCTCTTAACATGCCCACCCCCATGATTAGAGCAGCACTGAGCGAGATGCCTAAGTATGGTGCTGCTGCTTACTAACTGGGATCTTGAGCAAGCATAATATAACCTATGTGTGCTGGAGTTTCCTCATTCTGACCATAAGGATAATAATATTTCGCAGGTATGTTACAGATCAAATCACTGATCCATATAACAAACACCACAGTGCCTGCCACATAGCGAGTACTTGTTAAATACTACCTATTATCCCTTATTTTTATATACCTACAGCTCCTGGGCTGCTGTGAACTATAGATTCTCTTATTGCTTGGCTAGGAGCCAAAATCCTCATCAGCTTTTCAACTCCATTAGAAGAGCGGAGTGATATGCTTTGTTACATGTGGGAAGTGGTCAGGAGCCCCCAGCCTCGGAGCACAAGTCAGATCCCTACCCAAAACCTCAGTCCCAAGTCTAGCCTTCTAACACTGAAGAGGGGAGCTGTGGGACCAGGGAGAAGCTAACGTCGGCGTCAGGCTGCAGGGCCCAGCTGCTCCTTACCTCGCATGTGCATACACTTCCACACGGTCCTGCAGCACCCGGACAATGAGCCAGAAGTCAGGCAGGCAGGGTCCAGGGAGGCCTATGAGCGAAGGCTGTGGAGGTGGCGGCCCGGGTGGGGTCCGCAACACGAAGGGGGGCTTCTCACCTGGGGTCTCACTGGGACCCTCACTGTCTGAGCCACTGCTGCCACCATCGTAACCTGTGTCAAACATGCTTAAGTTCAACCTTACCCTTAGGCTCATGTGAGCCCCAAATGCATCACCTTGGTGGGTCCCCCTGGGTTAGTCCCTACTGATGGACCTGCCCAGACCTTCCACTATGCGGCCCTGAGTCCACTTCCCATCAGCTTGGTCTTCCCTGCTCTGCCCCAGCTTACCTAGGTGGTCTGAGTCCACACTGCCCTGACTGGACATGAGACTGAGTCCCCGGATGGGCCCAGCCTGGCTCCCTGGGAAGAGAAGGGAAAGCCTGGAGCCTCTCTCGATCCTGCCAAGGACGCTTTCTGAACACGGTTGCAGGGCAAGGAAGGTGCAAGTCCTCTCTTACCTCCCTGGGGCAGGTTGGGGAGACTGATGAGCAGGGGGCTCTGAGAATCCTCTGGGGAGCCAGGGGCTTGGGGGCTGGCTGTCAGGGCCTGAGGGTCAGGAGGTCAGGTTGGAGCACAGCCCCATACTTCCACCACCACCCGCTCCTTTCGCAGGTGAGCCCAGGCAAGACTCACCTCCCCTTCGAGGCCTTCAGCCCTGTCCTCCTGGCTGCGCCAAGCCCAGGCTGGAGAAGTCCCAAGCTCCCTGTGGGACCCACCTGGCTGTTGGCCCACTGCCACAAAGAAGAAGCCACTGTCAGGGTCCTCAAGAAGAACATGACCAGGGAGGTGGAGGCGGCGGAACTCCTAGGGAGCAGGAGCCAAGGGCAGAGGTTAGGCAGGAGCAGCTCTCCCTACTGGTGGGCCCCACACTTCCTCATCAGACCCCTCACAAGTACCCAGTGAAGCACACACTAGCATCCCCGTTGAGAGTTATGAAAAGGCTCAGTGACTCGCCCAAGACTCAACAGGCCCAGGGGCAAGGGTGAGCTGGGCCGCCAGGCATGGGGTCAGAGTCAGACCACAGGGTGAGGAGGTGGACTCCAACCGAGAGAGGGCCTTCCGGTTCTATCCGTGCAGCCTGGGGAAGGACGGGCCCCAAGGTGACCAGGGAGCGTCTTGAGGGCAGCATACCTCCTTAAACTGTGTGAGAGAACGCTCTGGCCCAAATACAAAACTCAGGGGCAGCGTTTGGCGCAGGCAGGTGGAGCGTCCAGGTGAGCTGTGGATGTGGGCAGCTGCGCGGTGCAGGGCCGGGCTCTGGGGGATGCCCCCTCTTCGCAGCGCCCCCACCATCTCATCCTCCAGCAGCCAGCGGATCTACGGTTAGAGAGCAATACAGGGAGTGGTGAGGGGCACCCCCCATGCTGACTGGGGCATGACCGCACTCCTCTATCAGAAGACACTGGAAGAGACTCTGCCTCACAGACTGGGACAGGCCTCAATGGACCTCAGAATAAAGGGGGTGTCTTACGTCATCATCTGATGGAAAGGGTGTCAGTTACAATGCTGAGGGGCGATTACTTAGGCTGGGGGAGGGAAGGCCCTCACCTCACTCATGGTGGTCTCAACAGCCAGTCTGTGGGGTGTGGCCAAATTAGACAGTCCTGGGTGCCTAATTGGAAAAAAGGTTTACATACTGGTTTCCAGAGGACAAAAACCAATGGGGAGCAAGGAAGTCTACGAGGGAGATAAGGAAATACCTGTCTTCTCCTGGAGGCGGCAGTGGGGGCCCCAGCCCATCATCGGATGGCTGCCCTGGGGACCGAGGGAAGGACGCACTGCTTTCAGATGTTGACCTGAACAGGACAGGAGCAAAGGTCAAAGGTCAGCACCTATCATCCTCCCAAGGCCTCCTCAACAATCCTTTCTTGGAATCCTTAAGGTACCTTTAGTCCCCAGGCACCCCTAAATTCCTTAATGGTTCCCCTACTCTAACAAGGCCCCAGACCCCCCACCAAACTTGCTGCCACACCGGTGGTGCTGAGGATCTGAGGTCGGGGGGAGCTCCACTTCCAGGGGCAAGGTCAGCACAAAGACGTCCAGAGTGACACTGAGGTCCCGCAGAGGAACTCGGCCTCCGATGGGGGGCCCCTCCAGGCTAGAAAGCACCTGGCCTGGGAGAGGGGCGAGGTTAGGGGTCACTGGAGCCCTGGGACAAGCACAGATTCCAAGTGTCCAGGGCTAAAGAGTTTTACCCAGAGGCTCTCTCCCACCCCCAGACAGGCAGGCAGGCTGGCCCAGGTCCTATGGCCCTCCCCTGGGGACCTCTAGACTCACCCAGGCAGGTGGGCAGGCTGCACACAGGCACTGAGCTGTGCTGGCCACGCAGCCGCACGGAGCACGTGAGGTGCAGGAAGAGTGGCGGTAGGTCATGCACCAGGCTCTCGGGCCCCGTGGGGGAGTCGCCCCCCAGGATACTGAAGGAGTCTTCATCGGGGTTCACGGTGTCTGCGTCTGACAGTGAGGTGGAGTCCAGCCCGGCAGGCCCCAGGTCTGGTTCACGGCTCTCGCGGTACTCCACCTCCAGCTCCGGGTCACTCTCGGTGACCACGCAGCAGGCAGATGCGTCTCCTGGAGACACATGTCACATGGTCAACAGGAGAGGCTGGCAGCGGAGGCCCCGCATGCTGGCTGGAAGCCGCCTTTGCCCCTCTACCCACTGGCCTATGTACCTTCTTCTCCTATGAGCTCAGCCTCTGAAAACTCCAAGTCACTGACTTTTCTGTCGACTGTATCCCGGGGGCCCTCATCCTGGGCAAGAGAAAGGGGCAGCCTTACCTGAGGTGGGCCTCAGGGGACCAAGGATCAGGGATCGGGAGGATCTGGGTGGGCCAAGCAGGGTTTCAGGGGCTACAGGCTGTGGGGAGGGAGGGAGGTAAGGGAGATGGCCACTCACCTCACGCCTGCTGGATGGAGGGCAATAGAAGAAGTAGTGGGGGTTGGAGGGCACGGTGCGGAAGTGGAGACTGCTGATCTCCAAGAACTTCTCCTGTTTGGGGTTAGAAGGCTACGATGTCAGCTGCTATTCGGCTGAACACTGCCCCTACCCTAGAACAGACACCTACACACCCCCAACCATGAGGGACCACTGCCCAGCCAGGGCTCTGTCTCTCTATCCTCACCTGGATGAGGCTGTGAAGAGCATCATGGGCCTCTCCTCTGAGCTGACAGACGTCTGTCAGAGAGATCTCCAGGCCCGGGTCTGGATGCCCAGGGACACGGGTGCTCTGAAACTCAGGCTCGCTTAGGTCCTCGGTCTCTATGCTGAGCAGGGTGGGGGGTAGTGAACTGTTAGGAACCATCACATCCTAGAGGAGCCTGCTTCCCAAATGGGAGCAGCGCACAACGGCCTGCCTCTCCCTCTCAGAAGGGTGCCGAGCACAGGACGCTGGCAGGAGAGGTCGGGAGAACCCGCCCACCCATCTCCACTCTAACTTCCATATTCCTTAGTGGCTGGACATTTCTGTGCAAGGCTTTCTGACTTGGACCAGTGGGTGGAGGGAGAGATCACTCATCGTGGAAGAGAGACCCAGGTGGAGAAGCAAGGTTTGGTGGGAAGAAAGTGCACTCATCCCTCCGCTCCTTCCGTTTCCCCAGTGCTGACCCCTGTAGACACCAGACACACAGCTGTCTGCCTGCCTCTCTCACGCAACAGTTTCTGTCTTTGTGAGACTCAGCAGTTTAGGGGATTATCACTACTATCTGGATGTCCTCGGAACAAGCTTCTGCTTTCACTGATGGCCACTGGCAACTCCCCACCACTAGCCTAGCTCAACACTCCACACCAAAACAGTAAAGCTGGGAGAACCAGGAAAGTAGGATGGGGAGACTGCTGAATGGGAGACAGAAGCCTGGGCAGGAGGTGGGAAACCAGTGGCCAAGCATGGCTGGTTGCCTCCCCAGGGCAAGAGGCCCCGGGCTATAGGGGCTTTGTCTGTGTGCCCCCTTATATATCATTCAAGAACCATCCCAACCTGGACTCAGAAGCCAGGACAGCTCGTTCCCGAGGCTCGGGGCCCTCCTCCATGCTGCTGCTGAAGAGCCCTGGGCTGAGGGGACCGGGGCTTGGGGGTGCATGAGGCAAACCCCGAGTGTGGCCGCACAGTGCGAGCAGAAATGGGGTGATGTCTATCTCCTGCAGCAGCTCCTCACAGGCATCTACTGCTATGAGCAGGTCCTGCGAGGTCACGCTCTGTGCTTGCTGCAAGCTCCGGAACAGCCCTGAGGGAAGCGGAAGGGGCCACGAGGTCAAGCTCTGTGAGGACCTCTCCAGTCCCCATGTCCGTAATCTGCAAAGTGGGCTTCTCCTTGCTACAGCGTCACACTCACCACGGACATAGCACCGCTGTGCGTGCTCCTGTAGCAAGGCACAGTGGTTGGCTGCCTCCTTGTGCCTGGGCTCCATCCAGGCTGAGGAGAGGGAAGGCTGGTCGAGGAACTGAGTCCTAGGAATGGAGGAAAGAGAGGGCTTGGCTAGCTCCCCTCAGTGACAGCCCACACTTAACCATCCCCCACCTTCCAGTGGATTGTCCCTAGGTCCCTACCAAATGCAGTGACGGCTCAGAGACTTCAGCTGATGAGCTGAAGAAGTCCAGCACTGGGCAGGCAGGACATGGCCAAGGAGATGAGCTCCTGCCAGTGATCATCAGCTTGTGTGTCTGTCCCCTTGAGCAATGGCTGGGGGCCATGGCTGGCTGGGGGCCATGGTTGGCTGGGGGCCAGGGTTGGCTGGGGGCTGGGAAAGGACCTAGGTTAACACGGAGGGCACTCACCGGAAGATGAGATCTCGGGGTGCCTGAGGGGGCTGCACGCCAACCATCTGCTCCCTCAATGCTTCCAGAGAACAGCTATAGATGTAGACAGGACACCGGGTCCGGGGCCCATCTGCACCCTCTGTCTGTGAAGCCTGGCGCCCAGGGTAAGCTGGCAGGTCCTGACAGAAGGGTGGGCTCAGCTCTCCTGGATTCTGGGCACTGTCTGTGGGCAAGAGTGGCCCATGGCATCCAGCCCTCTGTCTGTTCCCATTCTTGCTGCTGCTTAACTGACTTAAGAGTCAGCAGACTTACCACTGGCTGGGGTGACACTGAGGGTGGGGACCTGGGACTTTGTCACCGTGACCCCAGTTCCTGCCAGATCTTTCATGCTGGGGGCCCCATTCCAATCCCCAAACTTAGGCCTCGTCTCCTCTTGAGGGGGTCCCTCTAGGCCACATGAAGCCAGATGCAGGACATCTGCAGAAGAAAAGCAAGACATAACTCAGAGCTGCCTGGCGGGCCAGTGAGGGGGCTGAGGGGATGAGTGAGAGAGGCCAACAGTCAGTACCTGAGAAGGTCGCGGGGAGGAAAGTCAGAAAAACATGCTGGGGGGTCACAAGCCTCGCATAGCAGCGCCACTGAGGGGGCTGGGCAGAGCTGACGGGCCCGGGAGTTTCAGGAGGGCCTGGACTCTGTACGAGAGAAACAAAATCAGAGCCGTCTGAAGGGACCACCCAATGCCCACTCTCTTTCTCTGCCCAAGACTCCATGCTCAGGGACAGGTTGCAAGACTGGTGACCACGAGGGATGGCGGGACCCTGTCAGTGGCGGGTGGCACTGAGCCTCCCCAGACTTAGAAAGCTGGGGGGGACCATGTGGGCATGGCAGGAGGTCACCATGATGAAGGCCCGATGCACCAGTGCTGACCGGGGTGGGAAGACTGGGGTCTCCGATGGGCTGGGCGCTGCTGCCTGCTTGATCCTTCAGGATCCCAGGGTCCCCCACCGGTGGCCCCTCTGGACCTACAATGAAGGTGGAGGTGGACGAGAGAGCAGAGCTCTGAGGTGCAGGAAAGGGGAGGCCAGAACCCAGACGGGAATCGCTCTGCAGAGTCTGGTAGCTGGAAAGAGGCAGGGGCTCACCTGGACTGTGGCAGCTCCGCCGAAGCACCTCGTGCAGGAAAGCCGCCTGGTCGGTGGCGGGCAGCGGGAGCTCCCGGTCACTCAGCTCCTGGCCCAGGCAGCCATGCAGCAGGCACAGCACCATGTCATTGGCGGGACAGGGCCCCTCGGCCGGAGGGACGCCCTCTGGCTCTGCCCAACACACACTCCGCTCAGCACCCAGGGCCTGCTGCTGCCCAGCGCCCCCCGGCTCCGGCCCGGCCAGCCCGGCCCTCCTGCAGCCCCCGCCCCCAACACTCTCTGCTCCTTCGCAGACTCATCTGCTTTCTGTGCTCTAATACCCCTTGGCTGGCTGGCTCTCTAGGCACAAGGCTCACCCACCTCTGGAAAGCAGGAGGAAGAACATCTGGAGCTGCTGGCACTGAGGCAACAGTCCCATGAGATCAAAACGGAAAGGGATCTCGTGGACGCAGGCGTCTCTTCCCTGGTCCAATCCTGGGAGGGTGGTGGGGGCGGGGGGGCGGGGGGAGACGAGCACAGGGAGGCCTGGAGTTCCCGTCTGCAGCTGGCTTCTCCCCACTCCTCCCCGGCTCCTGCCCAGGGGCCCCTCCCCACTGACCGGCAGAGACCCTTGGCTCCGGGGGCAGGGGACTCCACTCCTTGCTCTGGCAGAGCTGTATCAGATACTCGAAGCTCAGCATGGAGCCTATGCAGGCAGCGTCCCGAGGGTGGAGCTAGGGGAGTAGCAGAGGGCAGGGGTGAACCCCAGCTTCCAGCTCTCAAGGAAGGCCCCACCAACACAGACATCAGAACACAGAGACTGAGAGGGGCCAGGAAGCCATCAGGCTGTGCTACTCCCAGGGGACTAGGGAGCGGTGGGGTCGTCCGAGGCCACTCACAGCTCGAGGGATCTCACAGTACGTCAAGTCCTGGAGGTGCCTCCAGCTCTCAGGGCCAGGTCCCACCCGTCCATGCTGTGGCTCCACCCACACCTCGGTGACCAGGTTGAGTTCCGAGTCCCCCTCCAGGGCCTCCACCTCCACATCGTTGTCATCATCTGTTGAGAAGCTAAAGGAGGAAGGACTTTAAGCCTGGAAGAAACGAGAGTCCAACCCACCGCCGCCTGGTCAGGAGTCGGCCCACAGAGGGCGGGAAGGCCAGGGCTCACAGGACAGCCTCAGTTCACACATGGCCTTCTGTCACTGTATCTGCCCGATGAAGCGTCTAAAGACAGCATCCCCTGCCCTCACTTTCAAGGTTGGGAGACAGACCTTCAGAGGGCAGGAGGGGGAAGGGGAACTGGAGCAAGGTGGCTCGGGGGTCGGGGCTCACCTGTCCTTGGTGGAGGTTGAATGAGGCGGGAAGAGGATGTACTGGACCACGCACGTGTGCCTCTCCTCAGCCGCAGCCTGCCCCGGGGGCTCGTTCTGGGACAGGAGGGGAGAGTTTGGGCCCGCCCCAGCCCTGGCCCTCAGAACTTTAGGCCCCTCGCCACACTGTCCTGGGATTGGCCTCAGGCCACAGGGTCCCAGTGAGGCAGTGTTTCCATCAGCCTTGAACCCGCTCAGAAGCGAGTAGCCGTGGGATGACGATGGACCTTGGTGGGATGTGAGGGATGGCACATACCTGAATCGGGAGCTCCAGGACCATGGTGATGATGCCTTCCCCACTGCAGGCGAAGTGGAACCCTTCTGAGAGCCGGACTCTGAGGCCCCGGAGAAGCAGCGGTGGGACGGGATGAGATGGGGAGAGACATTCAGCATGCAAACCCTGGCCTCTGATGCCACTCAGACGCCCACTTTCCAGTGGCCATTCAGGCAGACTTGTCTGCTGGTGGCCCTGTTCAAACCACTGGTCCCTCAGGGGCAGCAGGTCCAATGAGAACCAGAGGCCAAAGTCACCAAGTTGTGGGGAAAGGTGGTGAGTAGGGGAGCAGCGCGCCTGCTCTGCGCTGGCTCTGCTGCAGAGCGAGGGCCTCAGAGATGAGGGCAGGTGGAGGGGCCGTGTCTGGCTGAGGCTTTCTGCCAGCATCCAAGCCCAGCGTTGACGCTTGCTCCCTCCCTGCCCGCCGTGGCCCGGTAGGTTGAGTGACGTACTCAGTGAGGATGGAAAGGAGCTGGGCGATGGCACTGAGCGGCAGCGCAGGGGCCAGTCCTGACGGGACGCTCCAGAGCCAGCGCTGGTGGTACAGGTAGCGGGACAGTGATGCCAGGCTAGAAGAGGCTGAGCGGCCCGACACCAAGGGCAGTGGCCCTGGCGGCTCCAGGGTCAGCAAGAAGGGTGCCCGGTAGTCCAGAGGCAGCTTCTCATACCTGGGCAACAAGGGCAATTCCCAGTTGACCTCTGCTCATGCTCAGCTCACGTTCCTGGTCTGTCCTCACCCTCTCTACCAACCTGATGAGCAGCTTGTCCAGCGGCTTATGCAGGACCACAAGGCAGGGCCGGTCAGACAGGGCCTGCTGTGGCCCCAGCGTTGGGGGGGACTTGGAGGGAGAGCTGCCCCCACCGGTGCCCCCCAGCCCTTTTCGTTTCACCTTGGGTGTTGGCTCCTTGCTTTGAACCCGGTGGGGAAAACGCAGGCGCAGGATTTCTTCCCGCAAGTCCGACACAATCTGAGGGGAAACTGTGATCACACCCTCCCATCTGGTATGGACATGCAGAAGGGGTCCACGGACGAGGTGGGAGAGCCTGGTGCCACACAGCTTATTGGTCTGGGGGGTTCCTCCTTCGACTGGCCCCGGGAGTGCTGGGGAGAAGCAGCCTGTCGACACTCCAGGGCTCGTGGGTCGGAGAGTGAGTTGGGGCCCCGCTCACCTTGTGCCGAGCCTGTGCTGGTGTGCCGATGAGGAAACCCAGGCGCAGCACCATGCACGGGGCCTTGGAGATGATGCGGACCATGTAGAAGGAGGAAGGGGGCTGGTCTGGGGCACTGGGGAGAAATGGAAGGTCTGTGAGCAGCCCTCGGTTGGGAGAAGATGGGTTTAGGAGGAAGGAGGGAGAGGGTCTGGGGTGAGAGGAAGAGACACAGGCTGGAGGGAGGAGGGGACATCACGGCGCCCACCTGGAGAGCAGCTTCACGTAGGAATAGCCCTCGACCAGCACGAAGCTGCTCCAGTCACGGAGCAGGGAGGTCAGCGAGGAGTGCGAGATCCTACACTGGACGGTGCTGTAGCGGCCGTTGCTGCCCGGGGTGTGCAGGTGCTTGGGGATTGGCCTGGGAAGAGGGTGTGCGGTGCAGTCAGCCGTCCCGGCCCCAGGCGTTGGGGAGAGGGACAGACTGCTACTTCTCTCTTCCAGGCCCTGTCTGAGGCTCTGGAGGCTCAAGAGCAGGAGGGCTAGGACGGTTGGCGCTTTCCTTGGCCAAGTTGGTATGGGCTCATCCACTGCCTCCCTTCCCCGTCACTTTGCGCCCCGCCCGCGCCCTGCTCCTCCACCCAGGCTGTGGCCTGACCAGGGATACCCACGTGTCATGCTCCAGGATGAGCACCAGGCGGTGCATGTGCAGCCAGCGCTGCCACGAGTTAGCGTCCATGGACAGCACTGGCTTCCAGTAGGCAGCAAACTGGGCGTGGGAGGAGTCAGAGCCACTGTGCTGAAGCGACAGCACCTGGGGGCAGGAAGAGCTCGTGAATGACCTCCTCGGGGCAGCAGAGCCTGGGGTGGGCGGGGGTCACAGGCAGCAGTGGAGTAAGGCTAAAGGAACCTTCAGCCCCGCCTGGGACAGAGGCAGAAACTGCCTTCAATATGAAGGCTAGGTCAGGGGCCCCCAGCCTCTAGAATCTCATGCCTAATGGTCTGAGCTGGAAATGTTGAAATAATAGTAATAAATAAAATGCACAATAAATGTAATGTACTTGAATCATTCCAAAACGACTCCCTCAAACCCAAGTCTGTGGAAAAATTGTCTTCCACAAAACCAGTCCCTGGTGCCAAAAAGGTTGGGGACCACTGGCTAGATTAAGACAAACGACCCCAGGGACAGGCTGCGTGGCCTCTTAAAGATGAATCCAGACACAGGATGAAACTTCCATCACTGACTTTGGGGGAAAGCCTCTGAGTGATGGCAGGACCTTAGGATGAGGGTATGATTCACTAGAATAAGCCCCCAGCCCCTCAGTGCTAGGCGGATGGCTGAGGCCAAGTGTGGAGAAAGCAAAGGACAAATGGAGCCACAGTCCTTGAGAAGCACAGCAGTCAGTGGTTGGCTGGAAGTGTGGGGGAGGCTGGAGGATGCGTGTGGAGATGGCGAGAGGGCTTGCAGCTGGCTGGGAGACCACTACCGAGACATTCTGCGAGTCCTGACCTTTGACTCCAATGATCTGTTGGGGGCCACCTTTCTCTAGAGACTCTTTCCTCCCCTGGGGGGGCAGTGGGGGTGGGGAGGAGGGGGCTCTGAAGGCTCAAGTTCAGGGTCCTGGTTTGGGGGCCTCAGAGGTGAGGAAAATGAACGTGCTTCTGGGCTCCAGAGGGTGAGCACAGGACAGGGAGAATGTGCGTCAGGGCCCCTCACCGGGGTGGTGGAGCCGGGTGGGATGTAGAAGAGAGGCACTCCGCTCTTGGTGCTGTCGGGCAGCGTGAAGTGTTCTGGGACGGAGGAGAAGGACTGCAGGTGGGCGAGCATCTGGTCCGTCTGGTTAATGCTGCAGAGCAAGGGCCACCCTGAGCCTCCCCAGCCTCTGGAGAGTCAGGGGAGGGGAGCCCCAGGGGCACGTGGGAGTCTGGACACAAGCCCCGAGTGCTCAGGGTGACTCTCTCCAGACCCCGCTTTCACACATCCACCCCTCCACACAGCAAGTGGGGCCTCCGTCACTGAGCGGTGACCTTGCTTACCTCTGCAGTGTGTTCCAGAACCGTCGGATAACGTGGGTGCGATACAGTGAGCGAATGGGTTGTCTCAGCGCACAGGACACGTCATGCAGGATGTCATAACCGCCTTCCATTGTCACTTCCACCCGGGTGCCTCGAGGGCCCTCAGGCTCCAGGGGCCAGGGTGCAGTAGCCACATACTCAATGCGCATGTTGTGTTTCCACAGCAGCACCAGCTTCACCTCCAGCTGGGACCCGCCTTCAGGGGAAGCAGGAGGGGAAGAGGGCCTGGGGCTGAGTCTTGTCCGCAACCTCCACCTACAGCATGGAACTCTAGCCAAAGGTTCCAAGCCTGGTTCCACAGAGTGCAGGCCCAGAGCCTACCAACTGACACAAACTGAAGTTTGCAGGCAAAATCTGAAAACAAAGCTAAGTCCAGGACACTACACCACTCTCAGCTGACTCACCTGGAACAGAAGGAGATGGAACTGGGAAGCTAAATGCTAAGAGAAGTAAGCCCAGCTCAACTGACAGGCGGAGTCTGCCGTGCATGGTACACGGGGCTCTCCTGTTCTGTCTAGATGTGTGGGATACGGCAGGGCCTGGACCTTACCTTTGGCCAGTGTGACCTCTCGGACGCTGTAGCCCTCTCGAAGCCGCACAGACACGGTGCTGACCAAGTCAGCCGGAACCTCCTTCTCAGTGTGCTTTTTCCGGCGCAGGGCCAAGGCAGGGTTGCTGCTTGCGGAGACCAAGTGCTCATTAAACAGGCGGTGCTGAGAGCCTAGGGGACGGGGGTGGGGCGGGCGGGGGACAATGTTATCTGTTAGCTGACGGAGAACAGGGTGAAGTCAGCCCAGTTACACTGCCCGGGGACCCGAGCCCTGGACAGATCCCTGCATCATCTCTGGGTCCACACTAGGGTCCCCCGGTTCCCACACCTGCCCTAGTCTGCCCCTCACCGCAGTAATATTCAGGGTTCAGGGCTTCCCCGCTGCGCAGGAAGGAGTAGAGGAGAAATGCCCGGTGGTAGACAGTCAGACCCAGGTTGCCTGGTTCGGGCTCAGGACAAGTGGACAGGTAGGAGCCGAATGTTGCCATGGCGATGAACTTCATCAATTCCACGTTGGGTACGTGGCCAAAACTGCAGTCATAAGAGTAAACTCCTCCCACCTGAAGAAAGGGAGCAAGTAGAGACCTAGCTCCGAGAGAGGCAACGGAGAAGAGAGTGCAAGAGGCTGGGCTGCGTGGCGGCTCACACCCCAGCACAGCTGCAGCTTTCCTTCCCTGAGCCCTTCTGTCTGAAGCCAACGGCAGCTGGCCACACCCCTCTCGCCCCACATCAAATACCAGCCTGACCCCACTCACTGAGATTCTGGCCAATGGCTCACCAAATTCCTATCATCTCAAGACTGCAGCATCTGACAGGGTGCTTCTCAAACCTTAGGGTGCACACAAAACCCGGAGGCCTGGGCTGGGAGCCTAAGAGTTCGCGTTTCTAACAAGCTCCCTGGCAATGCCAAGGCTGCTGGTCTGTGGACCGTAGTGTGAGCACTAAACCTACAGATCAGAGACTGGCGAACCACATACAACCTGCGGTCAAACCTAGCCTAGCCTCTGTTTTTGTAAATAAACTTTTATGGGAACACAGCACACCCATTCATCTTTCCTACTGTCCATGCCTGCTTTCAGGCTACAAGAGCGCAGCTGAGTAGCTCGGACAACCACATGGCCCACAAAGCTTGAAATGTTTACTAGCTGGTCCTTTGGAGGTACACTCTAGAATTTAGTGGTCCCCAACCTTTTTGGCACCAGTGACCAATTTCATGGAAGACGATTGTCCCATGAACCAGGGTTGAGGGGGATGGTCTCAGGATGATTCAACTGTATTACATTTACTGTGCCAGTTATTCCTATTATTATTATTACATCAGCTCCACCTCAGATCATCAGGCTTTAGAGACCAGAGGTGGGGACACCTACAGATGGTTCATTCAATTTCCTGGCCACTCAGCTCCTTAACCCTCATCTCCAAGAACTTTATTCCACTCACCTGCCCCATAGCTACACACTGGCCCCTGGCTTCACCTGGAACTACTTCCTCTTTGTGAACTCAATCGCCACATCCCTGATTACACATAACTCTGTCCCATTTTTAAGTTCCTTTCATCCTCCTCCTCCTGCTGCTCTTTGATCCCATTAACACTCCCAGGCCTTGAACCACTGCTCTTTTCAAATCTATCCACGTCCTCCTGGGCCTCTTTTCGCAACCCAGCCTGGACTGCATGTTCAAGCAATTTCTTATGCAACATTCTCAACTCCCAGGCCCTCCTCACCTTTTTTCTGCTTCCACCTGGAAACCCCAACTAGGATCACAAGCTCTATACCCAGATCCCAAATGAGATCTTCAGTTCAGTTCAGTTGCTCAGTCGTGTCCGACTCTGCGACCCCATGAACTGCAGCATGCCAGGCCTTCCTGTCCATCACCAATTCCCTGAGTTCACTCAAACTCATGTGCATCGAGTCGGTGATGCCATCCAGCCATCTCTGTCGTCCCCTTCTCCTCCTGCCCCCAATCCCTCCCAGCATCAGTCTTTTCCAATGAGTCAACTCCTTGCATGAGGTGGCCCAAGTACTGGAGTTTCAGCCTCAGCATCAGTCCTTCCAATGGACACCCGGGACTGGTCTCCTCTAGGATGGACGGGTTGAATCCCAAATGGAAGAAAAACTGCATAGTTGTGTAGGGTGGCGCTACATCAAAGCGTATGGCACCCCATCCAGCTGGTCCTTCAGGCGCCATTCCTCCTCCTCAGCTCTGCCTCCCTCCCTCACAGTACATGTCTTCACTTCTATCCTAGTCTCAGAGAAGCAAGGACACTCTTCTGCTCCAAGAATCCCTCAACTTATTTTTTGAGCCAACGCCCTCCTCTTAATTTAGGGACTTTGCTCCATCCAGCTTCCTTTCCTTTATTTTCAAACTCTGCTCCACTATGGCCCTTTGGAAACATGAAGTCTCTAGCTTAAAACACAAGTCAGAACACCCCTCTCTTTCCACACTATCCTCCCCTCAGGCTGCCGTTCTCTCTCTCGAGCACACTTGCTCCTCCCTTGATCTGAACAACCAGATTCCACATGCCAACACTTGTCTCTACATCCTTCCCTTCTATCCACTCTTCCACGCACTGCAATCATTTCTCTCACCGCCTCTGGACTATAGTAGCCTCGAAAAAAATTTCTATAACCTAACTGCCAACCCCAAAGGGCACTTTTCATTCCTCGTTGTACATGATCTCTCTACTGCCTCTCATGCTGTTAAGTACTCCTTTTTCCCCTCAAACCCTGAAATTCTTGACACCAGAGCCTTCTGGTTTCTGTCTGATTATTTCCTCTTCATTCTTTGCTGGGCCCCTCTCTATGAAAGATCTTTAAACCTCAGTAGCCCCCAAGTTCTTTGGGGACCCTTATCTATTCTCAAATGCCATGTATAGGCTGCCCAATTCCTAACTATCTCTCAGTTAGTGTGGACTCCTGAGTATCTGGTCTACATGTCCGGCTGCTAACCGCTACGAACGGCAGTCATTTACTGCGTAATTCTGCCCTATGCTAAACCCTTCAAATGCATCGCCTCACCCACTGAGGAAGGTGCTATTACAACCTCCGTTTACAAATGAATCCACCTAAGAAGTGAAGTGGTGTGTCCACATCACACAGCCAGCAAGTGGAGTCGATTCCGGCCAGGCACGCCTAACTCCAAAGCTGACACCCAGGCGCCTGGAACAACATGCACACACCTGGACTCATCATCCTGTCCGCACTCCACCCCAACTGCAGCTCTGTTGACTCTGCTGGCTCCCAGTCATCAGTGAAGTCAGAAACTTGGAGACGCCCTTAGCCCCTCTTTCTCGTTCACCCCTCACATCTCGCTAATCGTTAAGTCATGTTGATGCCGCCCCTTCATTTCCTTAATGCTACCCCCCATTCTCTCTTACCCTGAATTCCCCTAGTTTAAGTCCTGATCCTCTCACCTGACCACTACAATTAACAGCCTCCCCGCCTCCACTCTTGTCCCTCCCCCAGCAATGAGTGACATTTATAAAACACAAACCCAGTAAGTGACTTTCCTTCCCTCCATCAGCATCACCCACACAATTATGCTGGAACTCCTCTAACACGGCAGAAGCACCTTTCCATGCTCTGGCCTATGCCTACCCTCTAGCCTCACTTTCCACAGCTCTCTGCCTTCTATCCTATAGCCTGTCAATCCAAACTGGCTGCAGCTCCCTGAATATACTCCCTCCTCTGCTTAAGCTAGTTTGAGCTGGGTTTTCTGACCCTTGAAACCGAAACAGGAATAACTAATCTAATGAGGGAGGTGGGACTGGAACTGACTGCCAGACAGCAAATTTTGCATTCTTCTTACTACAACATGCTGTCTCTCACATCCTAAGGAAAGAACAAAGATGAGAATCCTCTCCCACCAGTTTAATATCCTGTTCTAGACATGATGCTCCATCCCCATCCCCACCATCCCTCTAGAACTATGCTACCTGGGAAACCACTGCCTACAAGAAAGTAACCAGCCACATTCCACCTGGTAAGGTATGATACTTTCCTCTCCTTCCCAGAAAGTCCTTACCTGCACAAAAGAACAGGCCACAGTGCCACTGCGAAGCTGGTTCAGCAGCGTCTCACAGACAGCAACATCGGGGACACTGGTCACTCCATCTGTGATCACAATGATACCTGGAGCAGAAAGCATCAGACTCAGACCTGGGGTCCCTCCAGATCAGTCACAGGGAGGCGCCCAAGGGACAGGACCTCAGTGTCCACCAACCACTGTGTTTTATAATCCTCCAATCCCTTTCCTTCTCCCCTTCCCTCCTGCTCCAACCTCTCGAGGGCTGGGTCCCAAACTCCTCCCAAGAGGTGATCTTGGAGCTCTGCTCCTTCCCACCAGGATCCCTGCTGGTTGTCAGAGCTGGGGCTACTCGAGATACACACTACTGAACACTTACCTTTCACAAACAAGGAAATAGACATGCTTCCCTGCAGCCCACTAATCCTTTGGAACTTCTATCTTTGCTGATAATACCACCACCCTTCCTGTACCCCCCTTTCCCCAGTCTCACCAACATTCCTCCTACTGACCTGCACTGGAGTTGGAGGGCAGCAGCTGCAGCGCCAGGATGCCCTGACGAATCATACTGACCAGCCCAAGATCAGCTGTCACCATGGAAACGCCCGCTTTCCGGCCTGAGGGCTCCCCTGAGTCTGGGGACTGGTCCTCCGTCTGGCCCAAGTCACAGAAAAGATTGAATGGGACAGATGGCGCTGCTACCCCATCCACAGCAAAGCCAGAATTGATAGTCTAGCACTGCCCACGCCAGACACGCCTAATCCTATGAGCTCTCCAGTTCCCCTACTGTATGGCCAAGTCCTGACTATGCTCCTTCCCCTGCTGTGTGCTTGGAGGCAGATCCTCAGATGGGCAAGCCGTCCAGCACCAGCTGAAGCACCACACTGTCCTGGAGCAGGCCTTCCCCACCTTTTGCCAGTAAGGCCCCCTTTCCGTATTCTTCCATTGCCATTATGATACATATTAATACATCAATCGAATTAAGTCTTCAGACACACAGACCTGCCATCTGCCTGGCTACTTCTCAGATATCTAAAAGAATAAGAGCGGGCACTGTGGTGAACCCAAGCAGCTTTATCCCAGATTATACAAAATAGTAGAAATCAAAGTCACCCACAATCAGCTTCTCAGATCCACGGGGGGAGAAGATTCAGGACTGAAAAAACACAAGCAAACAGCCTCCACATTTTCTCCCCGCCACAGTGTGTGCCTTGGGGAGTCTGGTAAGCCTCTTCAACAGGGAACCTGCTGTGCGCACTCACCAGCACTTCTTCGCTTGGTGCCCTCTGCCCCCGGCTTTTTGCCCTTTTTTTCTGCTGTCTCTTCCCTCTATGACGTTTGGCTTGCCCTTCCTCTGTCCCCTCTGTCCCTTAACAGCTCCTCCTTCTCCACGGCCTCTACCTGCTTTCTCTCCCACATACCTGGTTCTGGGGGTCATACTGCTGCTGTAGCATGGTGGCCACCTTATCCTCAAAGAGACAGAGCTGCGCATACACCTGCTGCAAGAACACCTCCCGCTGGGAAGGGTCCAAAAGGCAGCCCTGGACCAGCACCTGAGACGCACAAGGGAAAGAGCGGTATGTGAACGGCAGGGGGACGCTGGGCAGTACCCCTCTGGCCTCCCTCTTTATTCGCCACACTGGGCTGCCCCAAGCTCCCGCGTGGGGGCGCCACTAACATCTCCCAGTTTCCTCCATCTTGGCCTCCAGGACATTGTCTACAAGCTGCCCTATCTGGCCAGGAAACGCACATTCTTATTCTTGTTGATTTCCAAGCACTGCACACAGAAGCTGCTCTGGATGTTTTCTTTTTCTTAAGCTTAGAATCTTATTTCCCCAACGAGTGTTCCTTCCTTCTCTTTACCCTTAGCAGATAACTCCCAGCCACCATTTTCACAAAGAAAGGAAACCAGTCAACAGGAACTCCCCACTCACCCTAACCTCAGGGTGCACTACTCTCTGACCCACCGGAAACGCCCTCAGCATTGGCCAGTCCTTTGCATCTACCTGTGTTCTTGTTCTTCCTTCCAGGGTCCGAAGAAGATTCCTCTTCCTCTTTTCTCTCCCCAAAGCTAGTATCTCCATCTAACCTTGGATCTTTTGTCTGTCTAACATCTTGGTTCCCTCTCCATGGGGTTTCCTTCCTTCTACATTCAACATGAGTAAGTTCTCCCATCCTAAAAGTTTTATACAGACCTGGCGGCCCCGGTGGTGGCCTTGGGACCTCTCCTCTCTCCCTGTCCTCATCAGACTCCGACAATCTGCCCACTTCTCCCCATCCCCTGCCCGCCCACCCAACAGCTACTTCTTCACTCTCCATTCAGAACGGGGCCAGTGCGTGGGGACAGCCAGCAGAGGGCAGAGCAGGACTCTGGACAACTGAAGGCCTGACCGAGAGGAGGGGCAGACTGGGAACTGGGGCTGTGAAAAGAGGAGCAAAATGTTCAGAGCTGTATTGTTCAGAAGAGTGAAAACTGAGTCAACCTAAGGGTCCAACAACGGTTTGGCTAAATATATAATGACGGAAAATACGATAAAATACCAAGAGAAGCAGTCATTTAAAACTGTGTTTTCAAAAAATATTTAGTGATGTGGAAAAAATGCCCAGATCATATGTTAAAAGAGCAGGAGGTAGAACTGGGTGTTTGGAATAAGCTTGACGTTTCTTCTGTCTCTGGACTGAGTAGTGGTGATGAGGGAAATAAATGCATACTCAAAGAGAAGACAGACATTCCACAACATGTCAAAAATAGCTATTTCTGGGAGGTATATTATGATCAAGTTCTGTAGGTTTTAAAAAATATATATTTTATATATTTTCCAAATCTCCTTCAAAGGGCATATAGTATAACTGTGACAACTTTTTGTTTTGAAAAACAGCAGGATGCATCTTGAGGAAGTTGCCTCACGTCTTAGCTGACTTAGTGACAAGTGGCCCTGGAGGCTTCCCTAAGTTCTCAGTCCTCGTCTTCTCCACAGTGGCTGTCCTTGTTCAGAACTCACCTCCTCTGCCATGCTGTAATAATCTTCTGCTTGTTCTCCCTAGTCCAGAATTTGCCCCCAATTCTCACTGGCCACAGACAACTGTCATCTTCCTAATGGACACATCTGATCCTGTCACTGACATTCCAAACCTCCAACATTTCTCTCCTACCTGTGACTAATAATTTCAGTAGCTAACATTTGCACATTTTCTGTGTGACAGGCACTGTTTTATTAATAAATGCTTGACATGTATTAATTCAGTCACCATGCAATATTGGTGACATCCCCATTTTGGAGAAAAGACCCAGATGCACAGAGAAGTTAAGTAACTTGCACAAAAGCACACAGCTGGTAAGGGGTACAGCAAGGAAGCACATGAGGCATTTGCAGATACAGATGCTCTTTACCCCCAAACTCCCCTGTAGAATAAAGTGCAAGCTCTTAGCCATGACATCCAAGGTGTTTCATAATTCTGCCCCCGCTTCTCTCTCTCCCCTTTACCACCCTCCTGACCCTCCCATCACTCAATCTTCATTGTGTCCAGCTGAGTAACATGTAGCTCCCTATAACCCCTGTGACCGACAGCACAGTTTCACCGCTCTCTGTCTTTGCTTCTGCTGGCCCCTCTGCCTGGAAAGCCCATTTCCTCTGTTTTAAATAATTAACATCAATTCATCCTTCAAGACTCAGTTCACATGTCTTGGTCCAAAAGTCTCTCCTGCTGCTGCTCCAGGCTGGCTAGGTGCTCCCACAGCACCTGAGTCATAACTTATCGGTGCCCTTATCACTTTCAACTGAAATTATCTCTTTTAATATATGTCTACCCTACTAAGCTCTCAACCCCTCCCAGTAGGACAGGAACAGGGTCTGATTCATCCAGGACCTAGCCCAGGCCTGGCATCGATTGGGCTTCACTAAGTGTTTATCAAAGTGAACCAAGTGTTGAGCGATTACCTAACATCTAAACTTTTCTCACCTTGACCGTGAGTGCCTGTAAAGCCTGATCTCTGCCTGGGGATGTGGTCTACCACCAACAGTCCTAACACCAGCACTAGGAGAACACTTTAATCCTGGGTAGAGGGCTGGGACCCAGGCGTGTACCAAAGGCCATATGCATATCTCAGCTTCTCAGATGCTGTTTCTTGCATCCTCCTCTCTCAAAGCCAGTTTGATAGCTAAGCTGACAATGGAGCCATCAGGGACAGTTTCAGGGTAAGCCCCTACCAATGAGTTAAGTGTGGTTACAAGCAGATGAGGGGAAACTGGGTCAATACTTATCTAAGCCCAAAACAGATATTCTAGTAACAGACTTGACCATTCTCCAAAAGGAGTGCCTTCTGATAGCCTGTCTGGGTGTTGGATAAGCCTGTAATTATCTGTATGGTCAGCATTAACACCCGACAGCTCGCAGGGCTCAGAAGAAAAATGGCCCTCCTCTTTCCTTGGAAGAAATTATGTTTTTGGGTCTTTGTTATATTTCAAAACCACAAAACTGTCCCAAAAGACCATCTTCTAGAGGTAGTGCAAGGAGTTACGACAGTATCCAGCCTTCCGATGGAACTAAAAGGGGCAGGGGAGAGAAAAGAGACATCCGGGAGCAGAACCAGAGACTTGGAGGAGCAATGAGAGAGGCATTTGTCCAGTCAGTGCCAACTCACCTGATGCTTAAGGGAAGGCCCTTTAAGGCCAGAGCAACACTTTTAAAGAGGAGAGAGACTTGCAGAGATGACTAGGAATAGGTTTGAGGAGGGCTGGGGACTTTGGGCATGGAGAGTAGAGACGGGATAAGGACTTGGTCAGTGGACCACCCAAAATTAGGTCTGAGGATACAGACATGGAGAAAGGATGCAATACCTGATGGGACTGCAGGCCAATGATGGAGGAGTAGGCCTGGATAGTGACGTAGACCTCAGGCTGGAAGTTGATACAAGATCCAGGCACTCGGAAGGGCCGGAGCAGCCCGCCTAGGCAGCGGGAGAGGGCGTGGAAAACTTCATCAAACAAGATCTCCCCTGTGGAATCATCCTGAGGGCAGTGCAAAGAAAGGTCTCTCAAGGGTAACCAAACACAGCCCCGAGCAGAGGGCAGATATAAGCAGCTTCCGGGGTTGAGATTCTTAAGGTTGATCATACCCCCCAACACAGTGCACAGATGGGACGGGCTCTGTCTTCAAACACCCACCATCCCTTCACACACCTGTCTCCTTTCCACAGTGGTACCACTGTGGGATCATTTTTCACTTATCTCAGGCTGCCTCTTCTTACTCCTCACTTCCTACCCAATCCTTTCTTCCCACTGCCTCCCCTCAACCAACCCCTTACCACAATGCCAGTGGATGGGCTGAGGTCCAGCTCAATGACAAACCGATACTGCCAGGCCAGGAAGGTGACCCGGGTGGATGGTACAAGGAGGAAGGGCCTGGGGACCACTGGCTCATCTGGCTGCCACCCAGGAGGCAGGACACTGAGGACTTCCAGCTCCTGCTCAGACTGAAGCTGATGATGGAGAGAAGAGGGAAGAGTCAGGGAAGTACCCCTTTCTCTCCAGGACCTGACTTCCAGACCCAAAATGACACACCACTGGCTCTACCTCCCGCAACCCAACCAAGTGCTTCTCCAAGCTGGAAAAATGACTAGACAGTATTTCCCCTGTGAAATCTTGTGGCCAAAGTCACTTGCCCCTCCTCGAATTGGATCCCTCAAGAGTTAGTCTCCCCTCCTGCTTCCAGCACTCTTCTAAAAAAAAAAAAAGAAAAAACAGATCCTCGGGGTCAGCCCTCATGTTGTGCATATCTCTGGGCCTCACCAGCATCTCTTGGGGTGTGGCCTGCACAGTCTGGTGCAGGTGATTGAGGAACCAAGCCAGGCGAACATTTCGGGAGATTCGATAATCCTTTTTCATCAATAGGAACACGTGCCCAGCTTCTTCCACCTAGGGATAAAGAAATATTTTTAAAATCTATAAAAATTCACTAGTCCCAGGGACTTCCCTGGTGCTCTCCATGTAGGCGGCCTGGGTCTGATCCCTGGTCAGGGAACTAGGGGCTTGCCAGGTGGCTCCGTGGGTAAAGAATCTGCCTGCAATGCAGGAGACACAGGTTTGATCCCTGGGTCAGAAGATCCTCTGGAGGAGGACACTGCAACCCTCTCTAGTATTCTTGCTGGGAGAATCCCATGGACAGAGGAGCCTGGTGGGCTACAGTCCATGGGGTCACAAAGAATCGGATATGAATGAAGTGACTTAGCATGCACACAGGGAACTGGGGCCCATGTGCCTCAACTAAGGGTTCACATGCTGCAACTAAAGATTCATGTGGCCACAACTAAGACCTGGCACAGCCAAGTAAGTATTTTTTAAAAATCCACTAGTTCCTAGTAAATATAGATCACAGTGCAAGTAACTTGTCCAAAAAGCTCAGAATCCATTACCGAGAGGCAAGGCAGCAGAAGTGAAATGGTTACCCCCACTGCAGTGCAATGGGCTTCCCAAGGATTCAATTCTCATCTCTTGGTTCCCATTTCTCCTCTACAGACATCTATGCAGATCAAGTGACCTTTGTACATTTCACTGAATATGTAAGTTTCTCCTATAAACTCTAAGTTCTTTGAGGGCAGGGATTGCATCTTGCTCTATTTTTGCGTCCCTGTGCTTAGCAAATCGCTTAAAACAGAACAGACACTCAATAATGCCCAGCAGTTCCTCCTAGTAAGTCTTGACAACAGCAGGTAGTGAGAGCTCTTCACTGGGTGGATGGCAAGCCTACTGAAGACCTCAAAGCCCAGCTTCTGTGGGTCACAGTCTCCCTCCCCACCCTTCTCAGCTGTCAACGCTCCAGTTCCTTCCTTCTGTTGCCTCACAGGCAGTCGGTTCAACTGTGTCCTAACGACCATCTGTTCCCTTGCCTGTGTCCTCACCTGTCGCGACAAAAGCCTGGCCCAACTCTTGACTCCGGAGAAGGCAATGGAACCCCACTCCAGTACTCTTGCCTGGAAAATCCCACGGATGGAGGAGCCTGGTGGGCGGCAGTCCATGGGGTCGCTAGAGTCGGACACGACTGAGTGACTTCACTTTCACGCATTGGAGAAGGAAATGGCAACCCACTCCAGTGTTCTCGCCTGGAGAATCCCAGGGACGGGGGAGCCTGGTGGGCTGCCGTCTATGGGGTCGCACAGAGTCGGACACGACTGAAGCGACTTAGCAGCAGCAGCAGCAGCAGCAGCAACTCTTGACTCAGGATGAATTTAACTTTCTTCCTTATCCACACATACACTGCACCAGCTGTATACTCTGACGGAAAGAAACTTTCCACCTTGTCAGTGGTGCCACTTCTAGTGAACGTTACAATCATTTTACCTTTGCCTGGTCAGCAACCTTTCCTTAGTCCCCTTAGGTTCTCCAATCTGTCAGCTCCCGTGGTCCCACCAGATAAACCTGCCTATTGTTTTGCAGAGAAATAAGGGTCAGTGGGCCTGAACTCTTCAATGTGTCCTCAAGATTAACCCTTATCAGTAACATCCTTTACTCCCTTACTCTTGTCTCAGATGAAAAGATTACTCTCCTCCTACTTAGACAAACTGCAAATTTCTCTTCCCATGTTCCTAGTGAGGGGGGAAATGCCAGGCTACGAGGAAGTGAGCAAAAGTCAGTGATATCCGGTTGAGAAATGGGATGCTGAAATGAAGATTTTTTTCTCTCCAATAATGGGGAAATACCCATGGAGAAGAGATGGAAAAAGTCCTGGAAAAGCAATAATGATGGATATCTGATGCTGGAGAAGAGTTTGGAGAGTAGAGATGCAACGACTAATGATGAAGAAAGACCTTTCTCTCCAAGACAGAAGGCAAGAATAAAGAGATATAGAAACAACGGATACAAGTATATGTATATGGCTGAGTACTTTCACTGTTCACCTGAAACTACCACAACATTTTTAATGGGCTAAATCCCAATACAAAATAAAAAGTTTAAAGTTTAGGGAAAGAGATACAGAAAGAGACACTGGAAAATGGCAGGGATGAGAGTAGAAGAAGAGGGAAGAAACACATTTATTGAAAACCTAAAATACATTTAATAGAACACTGTAGAGGTTAAGTATAAGAACTTCAGATTCAGACTGGGTTTGAATCCTAATTCAGCCTCCTATTAGCAGTGAGATTGTGGGAAAGGTACTTAACCTATATAAGTTTCGGTGTCCTCATTTGTAAAATAAAGATAGTACTGGTATCAGATTTACCAGCACCAATCCTAATACCAATTGAATTGCGTTGTTCTGAGGATGACGGCAAACTACACATATGAAGTCCTCAGCACAGTGCGTGGCACTTAGTTAGAACACAACAGAAGTCAACTATTACAAGTTATGACCAGGCTCAACACTAGGCCCTTTACCTAGGTAACCACATTCAGTCTTCACACAAAACATTTAACAGAAGTAAGTGGAGATCCAAAAAAGTTAGGCAGCTTAGCAGAATTTGTAGTTCAGTTCAGTCGCTCAGTCATGTCCACCTCTTTGCGACCCCATGGGCTGCAGCATGCCAGGCTTCCCTGTCCATCACCAACTCCTGGAGCTTGCTCAAACTCATGTCCATCAAGTCAGTGACGCCATCCAACCATCTCATCCTCTGTCGTCCCCTTCTCTTCTTGCCTTCAATCTTTCCAAGCATCAGGGTCTCTTCCAATGAGTCAGTTCTTCGCATCAGGTGGCCAAAGTATTGGAGTTTCAGCATCAGTCTTCCAATGAATATTCAGAATTTTCTTTAGGATTAACTGGTTTGATCTCCTTGCAGTCCAAGGGACTCTCAAGAGTCTTCTTCAACACCACAGTTCAAAAGCATCAATTCTTTGGTGCTCAGCTTTCTTTATAGTCCAACTCTCACATCCATACATGACTACTGGAAAAACCCTAGCTTTGACTAGACAGACCTTTGTCAGCAAAGTAATGTCTCTGCTTTTTAATATGCTGTCTAGGTTGGTCATAGCTTTTCTTCCAAGGAGCAAGCATCTTTTAATTTCATGGCTGTGGTCACCATCTGCAGTGATTTTGGAATCCCCAAAAAGTACTCTCTCACTGTTTCCATTGTTTCCCCATCTATTTGCCATAAAGTGATGGGACTGGATGCCATGATCTTAGTTTTTTGAACGTTGAGCTTCAAGCTAGCTTTTTTACTTTCATTAAGAGGCTCTTTACATCTTCTTTGCTTTCTGCCATAAGGGTGGTGTCATCTGCATATCTGAGGTTATTGACATTTCTCCCAGCAATCTTGATTCCAGCTTGTGCTTTACCCAGCCCAGCATTTTGCATGATGTACTCTGCATATAAGTTAAATAAGCAGGGTGACAACATACAGCCTTGACATACTCCTTTCCCTATTTGGAACCAGTCTGCTGTTCTATGTCCAGTTCTAACTGTTGCTTCTTGACCTGCATACAGATTTCTCAGGGGGCAGGTCAGGTGGTCTGCTATTCCCATCTCTCGAAGAATTTTCCAGTTTGTTGTGATCCACACAGTCAAAGGCTTTGGCACAGTCAATAAAGCAGATGTTTTTCTAGAACTCTCTTGCTTTTTCAATGATCCAATTGATGTTGGCAATTTGATCTCTGGTTCCTCTCCCTTTCCTAAACCCAGCCTGAACATCTGGAATTTCATGGTTCACGTACTGTTGAAGCCTGGCTTGGAGAATTTTGAGCATTACTTTGCTAGCGTGTGAGATGAGTGCAATTGTGTGGTAGTTTGAACATTCTTTGGCATTGCCTTTCTTTGGAATTGGAATGAAAACTGATCTTTTCCAGTCCTGCGGCCACTGCTGAGTTTTCCAAATTTGCTGGCATATTGAGTGTAGCACTTTCACAGCATCATCTTCTAGGATTTGAAATAGCTCAGCTGGAATTCCATCACCTCCACTAATTTTGCTCATAGTGATGCTTCCTAAGGCCCACTTGATTTCACATTCCATAATGTCTGGCTCTAGGTAAGTGATTACACCATCATGGTTATCTGGGTCATGAAGATATTTTTTGTACAGTTCTTCTGTGTATTCTTGCCACCTCTCTTAATATCTTCTGGTTCTGTTAGGTCCATACAATTTCTGTCCTTTACTGTGCTCATCTTTGCATGAAATGTTCCCTTGGTATCTAATTTTCTTGAAGAGATCTCTAGTCTTTCCCACTCTATTGTTTTCCTCTACTTCTTTGCACTGATCACTGAGCAAGGCTTTCTTATCTCTCCTTGCTATTCTTTGGAACTCTGCATTCAAATGGGTATTAGGTGTCTTTCCTGTTCTTTGCCTTTAGCTTCTCTTCTCAGCTATTTGTAAGGCCTCTTCAGACAACCATTTTGCCTTTTTGCATTTCTTTTTCTTGGGGATGGTCTTGATCATTGCCTTCTGTACAATGTCACGAATTTCCATCTATAGTCCTTCAGGCACTCTATCAGATCTAATCCCTTGATTCTACTTGTCACTTCCATTGTATAATCGTAAGTGGTTTGATTTAGGTCATACCTGAATAGTCTAGTGGTCTAGAATTTGTAGGCACAGGGTCAGAAGTCAAGCCCACGCCTGATGAGCTTAACATATGGATTAAACTGGGGACTCAGGAGCAGAAAAGTTTTAAAATGGTTACAAGAAGGAACATGATGGAGGTTTATAAAGGATGCTGTGACATAATTCAAAAAGACAATTTAAACATCAATGTGATGCGATTATTACTCCATTGTCGCTATACTGTCTAAAATCACACTTTGGGAAATACTACTGTTAGCCTGCACGGGCCTGAGGTAGGGCCTGGCTAGCATTCTGGATTTTATCCAAGAATTAGGTCAAGCTACCTAAATCTTTTTTCAGCAGGGCAGTATTATTGTATCTGCATTTAAAAAAATTCCCCCCCCGCCCGGCTACCACAGGTTTTAGAAAGCTCCCCTAACAACCAGGGGAGATGACAATGGCCTACAGCACAGCTACTCAAAGTAGCCTTTCTGTGAGCTGTTTGAGCCTGTTCCCTGCTGAGACAAGGCGCTGTACTAGAATGTAAAACCACCACTGCCTTTCACTGACGGTCTTGGGAAAAGTCAGTTGAACTAACCTTTAAGACAAGTGAGCTCAGTTGCACTTTAAAGAACCTTTATAATAAGATGGCCAAGAACTGATGATTAATCAAAGTAGGGAAGGGAAGTGAAGTCGCTCAATCTCTCTGACTCTTTGCGACCCCATGGACTGTAGCCCGCCAGGCTCCTCCATCCATGGGATTTTCTAGGCAAGAGTATTGCAGTGGGTTGCCATTTCCTTCTCCAGGAGATCTTCCCAATCTAGGAATCGAACTCAGGTCTCCCACATTGTGGGCAGACTCTTACCATCTGAGCCACCAGGGAAGTCCAAAGTAACAACAACAACAAAAAAACGGTGTCAAGGATGCTTAAGGTAACACCAAAAACCAGTAGGTTGCAGGATGATTCCTGGTAGCTAGAGAAATCAGGTATCGTTCTTTCCTATCATTTCTAACCATCATTCTCCTCAGAAGGTCCCATCAAATTGAATGCTCTTATTGCCAAACTCTTAAAAAGACAAAAGGGGTCTAATTAGCTTGAAAGGAAATAGCAGCAATTACATGCCCTCTTTCTCAGAATGAGTTACTTTTATCAACTAGGCAACCTCTCCCTCTGGATTGGCTGTGTGGTCTTAGTGACCTCCCTTGTCTACATGTTGACTGTGCCACGGTTCTTATCTTGAAAAAGGCTGGGGTGGGTTCAGTATTATCAGAATAAGAAGGATATCCCAGTTCAGCAGCCCTTTCTGTTTATCACTCTATCCCTGGAGTCTGGTGCACTGCCTGGCAATAGGATGCGCTATACAATTTTGCTGAATGAGTGAGTTCACTCTATGTTCTAAGCAAAGCAAGTGCAACACTTAAAACCAATCATAGGCAGAACAACTCTTCTCAAGGTGAGGTCATCATAACACTAGTCTCCATTCTATTTTCCTGTTCTTCTTTGGTGATGAGTAAAGATATTTTTTTAAATAAATGCCAGTTTGTTTCAGTTGTGCAAGGAAATAGCCAGGAAAGGAGTTTTTTGGCCCATACTGGGCCAGGGTTAAAGGAGGGAGAGCACAGGTCTACATGTCAGCACCATAAGGAGAGTTGGGGACACCTGGTCACTTCATCTTCTAGGACTAAAATCTTGGCCACTCGGGGCTTAATAAACGAACCTTTCTTTCCATGATTCCCTGTACTGTTTAGTATCTTGTTAGGCATTCGCAAAGCGGCCTGAATTTCTTCATATCACCCACCAGAGTTAATACTGAAAAACTCCTATCCTGCCTCATCTGCTTTGTGGAAAAACTAGTTTGGATTTTTCCTTTGCCTCCATGAAAGTTGTTTTTACCAAGTTTTTTTCCCCCTACTAGTATGTTCTTGAGTAATATTATCTTCTTCTCTACAATTCTGGAATGGGGGGTGGTGGTTCTGGTGTAGACTCTTAACAGATTTGTTTTAGATAGAATGACAGTATTACAGAAAGAAAATGTGATGTGACAGCTGAGACTCTGGCCTTGACCTTTAGTTTCCTCCTCTATAAAATATCATCACCTATCCCAATGATGGGTGAAAGCACATTGTAAAGTTAAAAGTGCCACATAAATGCATGTATCAATAGTAACAAGGTGCTGCTGCTTTGAGTCTGGAGGAAGTCCTGCACACATCCCCCATTCTGTCCTAATGCAGCTGGCTTTTTTAGGACACACACAATTATTCAATTCGTCCTACTACATTGGATAAACCCAGCCTATTATTCTATTGTGAAGCTTAGGCTGCTGTTTTGTCTTCTAGTAAATCTCTTTACAGCTGAATTTCCCTGCTGATTCAGTCACGATGCCATCAAGTTCTTATCCAAGTCCAAAGAGGACAAAGGTAAGGTGAGTATGCATCCATTTGTCACTCAACAAATTTACGGACAGTCTGCTATGTGCCAACATGGGGCTAGGTTCTGAGGATACGACGGAAAGCAAAAATTGGCATACTCTGCTCTCATAGAATTTACCCTACAATAAAAAAAACCAAACAAACCAATCAGATAATCACTCTAATTATTATAGTAATACAAACTAGGTGTGCCTAAGGATAAGAATGTGGTTTTATGAGAGCATGTAACAAAGTAACCTGACTCAGAGGTGGGTCTTAAGAGAAAGTGGCTCTGGAGATTGAGCAGAGTTGACTAAGGAAGGAGGGAAAGGGGGATTCAGCAGATGGAGGGTACAGACAAGCACTGTCCCATTAGAAGACTTTCTTCAGACTATTTATTAGTAGGCTGCTTAATTCCACTACTGTGTAGCTTCTGTTTCTCCACCTTGTCTCAAAGGTTATTTTGAATGACGGACTAACTCTTCAAGGCCAAACTGAAGTCTAGCTCATCAATCAGTTCTTACAGAATCCACACTCTTGAAACCAGGAACATTTCCTAACTTGAGCCTTCTTGCAACATCCCGCTTGTATGCATCCTTCAAAGTCAACAACTACAGTTTCACAAACATTAGCTCTAAGTTTTCTTCACTTTCAAGATGCAATTTATCGAAACCAAAAGACTCAAGAATTCAGGCAGCTAGAGTGGTATTTTTCCAAGTGTGATCCAAGGACCCACTGGCATCAGAACCACCTGAGGTGCTTGTTAAACTGCAGAAACCTGGGCACCACCTGAGACCAAATGAATTAAGAGTTGAGAGGGCTCAGGAGTCTACACTTCATGAGCTCCCCCAAGTCACTCTTCCACTGCACTGGTTGAGAATTCCTGAGTTAGTTGTGTTCTCACAGCACTGACACTTACGTGGAGATTTAATCCCTGATACTGAATCCTCCCGAGTTTGAAGTACATTGGAGTTGTCTGGCAAAGAGAAAGCAGGGTTTTGAAGGCAGAGACCTGGATTCAAATATGTTCTACTACTTAACAAGCTTGGACAAGTCCGTTTTTCCAGGCCTCAGTTTCATCTGTAACATGTGAATAAGAATGTTTACTTCAGAAGGATGTTGTGGCAATTAACCCAGAGAATCAGACAATGATAGAGAAAGCCCATCATTCTCTGGAACATTCACTGAGGCCTACATACCATCCATAGCAAGCTGAATAAGACATGAGGCATGTGCTGCACGCTATGCATGCCAGAATGAAGGGAGCAATGTCCATCTCATTGATTTGTTTTTTTGTTTGTTGCCCCTGTCCCTTGGTGGTTAAGGTACAAATTATTCTTGAAGCCTTTTCCAACCCTGTGCTGTTTTCCGTTAACAGCGTTCCACAAGAGTTTTCACCTGCCCTTGAACCACTGTACATATGCCAAAGTCCTGAACCTCAAGCATGGCTTCAACCTGAATCTTCTTCACCAGTCTTCTCTCTCACCCACCTCCCCGAGTCTGAGATCACACGCTGGTTCCACTGCTTATTAGAATAAGGCCTTGGTGAAGTTACTTAAACTCTCTGTGCCTGAGTTTCCTCACCTGTGAAAGAGGGATAATAACTGTGCCGATTTCACAGGGATTTCCCAAGTAGTAGATGATGACTCAGGAAACACTTGTGTTAGCTATTCTCAGTGTCACCGAGCCCACATGAGCAGCTGCTTCCTCTAAGTTCTCTGAAGGCTCACACCTCCTCCTCTGCTGCTGCTGCTAAGTCGCTTTAGTCGTGTCCGACTCTATGCAACCCCATAGACGGCAGCCCACCAGGCTCCTCCGTCCCTGGGATTCTCCAGGCAAGAACACTGGAGGGTTGCCATTTCCTTCTCCAACGATGCATGAAAGTGAAAAGTCAAAGTGAAGTCGCTCAGTCGTGTCTGACTCTTCGCAATCCCATGGACTGCAGCCTACCAGGCTCCTCCGTCCATGGGATTCTCCAGGCAAGAGTACTGGAGTGGGTTGCCATTGCCTTCTCCTCCTCCTTCCCCTCAGATTGTCAATTTTCCTTTGCCTGCAATGTATTCCGCCTCTCCTCACTGCCACCCTCCACTCCTCCATGCTTAAATGTCATTCCTCTGAGAAGGCTTTAGGATCCACCCACTTCACTTAACAATTACGTTAAGAACCCTTGTTAAACACTCACTCGCTCTGTACTTTTCCTCTGAGGCACTTATTATAAGCCAATGTTTGTTCACCCCATTAAAATAGGGAGTGTCTTACACTGCTCCCTATCCACCCTGATACTTAGCACAATTCCAAGTCCATAACAGCACACATCATTTAAGTATCTGAGGAATGATGACTTCTTAAATCTGACTAGGCCCAAACTTTCTCTCTTGGGATTATAATAACCTCTAACAGTCAGTCACTTTTCTGCCAAGGGGCAGAACTCTTCACTCCCTTTACCTTCTGGGGTAAGATATGCAGAAATGCAAATCAAGAATTTAACAAATGAACTTGTGGCTGAGTGAGACTGCCAGGAAGATGTGTTGATTCAAGTTATTTTAGATTTGCATTGCTCAGTATGGTAGCCATTACTATCTGTGGCTACTGAGCACTTGAGATATTGCTAGCCCAAAGTGACATATGCTTAAGTATAAAATACACTCTGGATTTTAAAGACTTGGTACAAAAGAAGAACGTTAAATATCTCATAATTTTTAATATTCATTACATGTTGAAATGGCACTATTTTGGAAATATGGGGTTAGAGAAAATATATTATTATAAATTAATTTTACCTATTTTTTTTAACCTCTTTAAGCGGCTACTACAAAACTGGCATATATGGCCTGCATTGGGTTTCTATTGGATAATGCTGTTTTAGACTATCTGCATGAAAGGTTTGTTTTATTTCACAACATCCCTCCATGTCTTCTCATTTTAATCCACAAAACATGCTCCAAATTCCTTGAGTATTCCTCAGTAATGGTATTTCTGATGCCTAGGCTACTCCACCAGCCCTGTGAGCACATTTGATCCTTTTTAATAGGGTAGTTTCCTATAGTTGTATTTAATCTTGGATCTCATTACATCAAATCCTAGCACTGGAGATTTACCATCCTGTGGCTACTTTCTTTTTGCACTGTAAACATTATGGCTAAGAACACAAGATCTACAAGGGACCACCTGTTTTGGAGTCCTGGCTCTGCCACTTACTAGCTGTGCAACTTTGTTACTCTTAAAATCTCTGTGCCTCAGTTTCCTCAACTGAAAAATGGGGATAAGTGGCTACTTCGTAGGGTTGAGAGTAATCTTTGACATTGGTAAAGTGCTAAGATGGTCTCTGGGACACAGTAAGCATTTGATAGGTAAGGATTCAATACGTGATTATACACCTCTCACCCTTCCCATCCACTCACATGTTCTCCTGTAACATTGGGCAACTCTCCTAGTGATGTTTTCTTTCCAAATCTGACATTTTAGACTTCTAATTCCAAAACTCTGCCACTCCCCAGCTGAGAGTAGCACTTGGGTAAGGTACTTCACTTCCCTCGATTTTTAGTTTGTCTGTAAATGAAAATGGGTATTGTCACCTTCCTTGCACAAGTCTGAACCACACAATGTATACAAAAGTTCCTTGCATGGTCCTTCGTACTTAATGGATGCTTCATTTGCATTTTCCGATTTAAAACGTGTGATCCTCACAATAGACCAGAAGATAGATAGATATTTTACAAAGAAGGAAACAGGATCCGGGAAGTCAAGATTTGCCCAAAGTTGCACAGATAGCTACAGGGCAGCGCCAATACTAGAACGAGGTTTCACTCTGAATCCAGCGTTTTTTCATGAAATCTAAGCTGCTCTCCAATAGCATGAGCGCTAGAACCTAGTTAATTTATGCTGTTTATGGCATTCCAATATTTGAATGAGGCAGCAACCGGCAAACCTGCCCACTGAAACTGCAACAGAAGATCAAAATACATATTTTCTGAATGCCATTACGAGGTCAAAGAACCCAAGAGCCCTAGAGTTGAGAGTCGTGGATTAAATTTCGGCAAACAAAACTGAGCCACGAATTCCTCCTCTAGCCCTCCCCAAGGAAAGTAGGGGTGAGGAAATCCTACTGTTGGGCCTTCAGGAGGGCCAGGCGGCCCCCAGACCCGGAGGAGGCCACGGCCGCGCCTGGCCGCCGGACCCTCCCCCTCGGATCTACAGGCCCAGCGCTGCGCCCGCCCGCCCCTCACCTCCGGCTCCGGGCGCTCCGAGGCCATCACACAGCCCTCCCGCGCCGGCCCGGGCCAGAGACGATGCTCCGCTCCTGACCCCTGACCCGGAGGTCTCGCGACTGGCGGGGCCGGAAGTGAGTGGGAGGGTCGAGTTCTGAGCTTTCTAATTGGCCTACTTGGGAACCGGAAGAGGAAGTGATTGACACCGCCCCCCGCCGCAGCAATGCAGGTGAGGACCGGTTTGGCGCTAGCGACGGCTAGCTAGCTTGGGGTAGCGAGACAGAAAGTGGGCTGGCCGAGGAGAGAGTGAGGAGTTAGGGGTGAGAGGACGGGGTCGACACCGCGACTGTGAGATAAAGGAACGCGCGATGGGGACGAGGACCTCTGGAGAGGGATAGGGGTGGAGCCCGGCTGACAGGAGACAGAAACTGCGGTTAGGTTGGGACGGAGAAGGCAGCACTGTCTTGCTGGGGTGTGGAAAAGGATCAAGTTGTTGCTAGGGTGTGGAAAAGGATCAAGTTGAAATTTGGGAAGGTGCAGTCCAAGGAAGACGGCTGAAGAAAGAGGTGGATTGGGCTCGGGCTCAGGCCCCAGCCTAGACGTTGGATGTCGACAGAACAGAGAATCTGTAATTGGAGAGAAGCCCGAGCGTGGAAGGAATTGTGGGACCGTGGTGGCCAGAAGCCAGACTAAATAATCTGAGGCCGTGGGTGGAACCCGGCTCGTGTCCTCCACATTCGGGGTTTTGCAGTTCTGTTTCATTCTTCCTAGTGTGTACCCCTAGTAGTTAAAGGGTGAAATGAGATAAAACTGGAGATCGCAGACGTAAAGGAAATGCCGTGGAGACCCCTCAGCTTTTAATATAGTTTGCCTAGTGCTTAGGGGCATGTGCGGTTTGGTTGTTGTTGTTTTGTTTTGTTTTTCACTTGTCACTGTTTGTTGCAGAAGGGTAATTTCAGTACATTTTTATAGGTTGACTAAGCTTGCGAAAGGGGCACAGGAATATTGGCACAGCAATAAAGTGAGTGCAGATTAATTTAGCAAGGAAGAGGTTGAAACAGCAAATGCTGAGGGAAGAGGAAGGTGACGGTGGCAGTATTCACAGGAGCCTTCCTGTGTAGGTAGGTTTTCAGAGATTATGTCATTGCCAAGAACAGCCAGGTTCACAAGGCAGGTTCTAGAACATAGGACGTCAGAGTACGTCTGCTGCTGAGGTGTGCCAAACAGAATAAATCCCAGGCATTATGTCTGGTGAAAATTGTCCAGTGAGGGAGAACAGATAAAAACCAAGCCTAATATAGAGAAACAGTCACGCCCAGATTAAAAGCAATGAGAGGAAGGAATCAGTAGGTAAGAGGAATTGAGGTCAGATGAATGGGTTTAAAGGTCTAAGGGTTGATGCTGTCTGTGATCCTAACTCCAAATAGAGTAAACAGCCTGACTGTCCCTGTGCCAGTGAGAGTCTGTGTCACTGTCCTGGTGTTGCACACTGTCACCCTGGCTTTTCAGCCTTTCTCTATATGTGTCATCCTTACACTCAGCTGAGTAACCAACCTATTCCTATTGGCTCAGAGGGAGGAAAAACAGCTTGAGGCATCATTAGATGCACTGCTGAATCAAGTGGCTGATCTGAAGAACTCACTGGGGAGTTTCATTTACAAGCTGGAGAACGAGTATGACCGGCTGACCTGGTAAGAGTTGCCAGGGCAAGCTGGGGAGGGCTCTATGGGTGGGGGCTAGGCCACCTGCTGCATAGGGTACCTCCAGCATTTATCACTTTGTGAACATCTTTTGATTTAGAAAGAGCTGGCTTTCCCAACATTTAACACTGAAGTTGGCCTTGGACCCCAACTGTAAGGGTAGTAGAGAAATGCCCAATTTCTCAACCCAGGTTCTTTCTAGCTTTTAATTCTCCCTGTTTGACTTCTCCAGGATGAGGTCCTCCTGCAGTGGGTCCTCCCACCACAGTATTCATACTGGATTTCTTGCACGGGTTTTGCCAAGTCTTTTAGGTCCAATCTAGGAAAGTTTGGATCTGGAAAGGGATCTTTCACCCGGTTTCTGAAGTTCTAGTGATAATAGTGTAGCCATCGTTCCTATTTTGCCATTGTTCTCACCCCATTCAAATGTAGTAGCTCCTCGTAATCTATCAGGGATAAGTTCTAAGACCCACTGTGGATTCCCGAAACTATGATAGTACTGAATCCTATTCTGTATATACTGTGGGTTGTTTTTTTTTTCCTATACTACTTGTGTGGGTACCGTATACAGTATGGATATGCTGGACAAAGGGATGATCAACATCCTGGGTAGGACAGAGTGGGATGAAGCAAGATTTCATCACACTCCTCAGAACACCTCCCAATTTAAAAATATGGATTGTTTATTTCCTGGATTTATCATTTAATATTTTTGGACTGTGGTTGACCACGGGTAGATGAAACCTCAGAAAGTGAAACTTAGGATCAGTGGGGATTGCTATAATGACCTGTCTTTTTTCTCCATCTGTGTCAGAAACTCAAAGTGTATCCCTCTTTCTTAACCCCAGAATCCCTGTGAGCCAGTCTAGTTCCTGCCCAGGCCAGCATAGGGCTATGAGTGTTTTGGGGGTGAGTCTGGTTATTCCTAGTCCGAGGGACCCCTTTGAGGCTCCTTTACCAGGAACATGCTGACATCTTCTTACCACCACCAGGCCATCTGTCCTGGACAGCTTTGCCTTGCTTTCTGGACAGCTGAACACTCTGAACAAGGTCTTGAAGCATGAAAAGACACCACTGTTCCGCAACCAAGTCATCATCCCTCTGGTGTTGTCCCCAGACCGAGATGAAGATCTCATGGTAAGAGGAGGAGAGGGATGCAGCTTAGGAAACGAAGCTCTTAAATGAGGACTGACAGCACAGTGGTTGGTTTCTATCTAGAAATTCTGAATATGCAGTAGTGTGTGGCAATAAGTGGGGGCTACATTTTGGAGGCCTTGCTTTTTGTCCTTCTGTCCTATTTCAATCTTTGATTAAAATGTGGCAGAGAGGGGTTTATCCTTAGATCTGGTAGAGATGGGGTGTGAGTAGATAGAGTTGAAGGATGGAATGAGGGGAATAGTGTCTTAGGAAGCCAGATATTATTAGTCTCAGGTTACGTTTTCCCTGAAAGTGCACTGTTTGCCTGTGGAAGGAACTATGTGTATATCAAGCCAGAATTGAATCTACTTGGAGTGCACAGTAGGATCATAAAATCTGTGTGTTACAGAGGCAGACTGAAGGACGGGTACCTGTTTTCAGCCACGAGGTGGTCCCTGACCATCTGAGAACCAAGCCTGACCCTGAGGTTGAAGAGCAAGAGAAGCAGCTCACCACGGATGCTGCTCGCATTGGTGCTGATGCAGCGCAGGTTGGACCGAGTCCCTGCCCTGCTGCCCTACACCCTCGAGTTTTACCATGAGAGGCTGAGTATTCTCACTTCTCTATTGTAGGGTATGGCAGTTGGTTATGCCTCCATTGCCCCTGGAACAGCTCAAGGAAGAACCTTTCCTGTAATCATTTCTTGCTTGCCCTAAATTCTGCACAAACTTACATGTGTTACAGAAACAGATCCAGAGCTTGAACAAAATGTGCTCAAACCTTCTGGAGAAAATCAGCAAAGAGGAACGAGAATCAGAGAGTGGAGGTATGGAGGGATTGGTGGCAAAGTGGTGGGGGAATGAGGGATAAGATCACTGGAATAGGAAGGGTGGTGTTGGTAGTGGTGACATGAGGATGCAGGGATGTGCTGTTTAGCCAAGGGTATGCATCTATTCTGTTGGCCTTCTATATTTCAGGCCAGCGCTGGGGCAGGTGGAGAAAGGAGCAAAGGGAGAAGGGCGAATTCTGAGATAGTCATGGGGGTCCTCTGGCTGTTCCTCTGGGTTGCCAGGAAGTCTGGATGCTACCAAAGTCAGAACTCCAAGCCCTGGCACTCATACTGGTCTTCCTGGTGCTAGAAGAAGTCCAGGGCCTGAGGCGTACCTCAGGGTCTCCACTTACTTTGCCCTTCAGGTCTCCGGCCGAACAAGCAGACCTTTAACCCGGCAGATACCAACGCCTTAGTGGCAGCTGTTGCCTTTGGAAAGGGGCTGTCTAACTGGAGGCCTTCAGGCAGCAGTGGTCCTAGCCAGCCAGGCCAGCCGGGAGCTGGAACAGTCCTCGCAGGAGCCTCAGGATTACAGCAGGTGCAGATGGCAGGAGCTCCAAATCAGCAGCAGCCAATGCTCAGTGGGGTGCAGATGGCCCAAGCAGGCCAGCCAGGTAAGGTGACAAGGATTGGCTTGGTGACAGACCTTGAGCAGGGATGTGAGAATAAACTGGGTTATCTGCCACACTTCCCCCTCACCCCATTCCCAGGGCTGGAGACATTCTCCTTTTCTCCTTGGACTGTGACCCAGAAAAAAACTCTTGAGAGTGAAAGTCTCATTTGAGACTCTGTTAATAGACACCAGACAATGAGAAAGAACTTCGACTAAAATTGCCCTTAGCTACCCTTCTGTGCCCTTTAACTTTGGGTAGGTGTGTTGTCAGTGTCTCACCCTAGGTATTAGGATCACTGGGTAGATGTGTTGGGAGTTGACAAGCAGGCAGGTTTTCCAGTGCTACGCGTATTCCTTGCTCTGTATCCTATTTCTTCTGCTCACTTAGTAATTATCAGAACAGTCTGGAGGAGTTCGGATATAAGCAGCTAGAAGAAATATTTTCTTCCAAGCTGTCTAGGCAAAGGGACAAGCTCTCTTTTTCCATTAGGGGAGGAGCAGGAGCCTGCAGGGATGTGTTCCAGCCCTTCCCGCTATTCCTCCTCCTGACCATCTTCAGGTAGAGGGCTGGGCAGGGAGCTGTACCTCTGAGCCTTGTCACCCAAGGTCAGATGCCACAGATTCTGAGCTGATGGAGGAGGTGACAGAAGGGAACCTGGGAGGCAGCACTTCTGATTTATGACGAACATCTGACTATGCTTCAGGTGTCTTTCTTCATGTTCTTTTTAGGGAAAATGCCAAGTGGGATAAAAACCAACATCAAGTCGGCTTCCATGCATCCCTACCAGCGGTGAGTGTGAGTGGCAACCTCCACTCCCAGGTGTTCTTTTCAGAGTTGGGCAGTGAAACTACCTTTTGCCCAAAGCTGACCTGGATGGGTACAATGAAAAGAACACAGGCTTTCGGCCGCAGACAGATCCCATCTCCACTGCCAACTAGCTATGTGACCTTGGGCAAGTGACCTACTTTTTCTGAGCCTGTTTTCTGGTTTATAAATGATGATAATACCTACCTCATAGGGTTGTTGTGAGGATTAAAATGGGAAAATGATGTAAAACACTTAGCACAATCTATGAAATAATGAGTATTCAATAAATGAGAGTTTCTACAGCCACTTCTCCCCACTGCCCCCTCCTCGGTCCTCGATCCAGAACTTGCCCTGATCTGAAACTGCTTCATGTCTGTGGTGAGCTGATGGACACAAGATCGTGGACTGCTCAGCTTTGTTTGAAAGCCTGTGTTTATTTTGTGCTGCCAGAGATGGTGACAGCTTCTGTGTCCTTAGAGGCCCGCTGCCTCCACAGGCCTTGCTTCCCACATTCCAGCCTGGCCATCTCTCCAGGCTGCAGGGGACGAGGCCTCCGGGCCGAGACAGACCATCCACTTACAACTCTGGAGAAGCTTGGGACTGCTCTACTCTCCATCCTCTCAGAAGCCAGTTCAGCTCGCATCTGGGAAATAGTCAGAGTCCCTTATCCTTTACCCCACCCTGGGCATGTCAGGGAAGATGTTGAAGTCCCAGTAGGTGGGGGCTTCCTCAGGAAGTGGCTCTGCCAGGCAGGACTACATGAGAAAGGGTTTTGTGAGCAAGTGAAAATGTCCCTTGTTCTCCAGACCTTTTTTTTTTTTTTCTTTCATATTTTGGAGGGAAAGGGGACTTGCACCTCACACCGTCGATCATGGTTGAGTCATCCTCAAAGTATGCCTGGTTACTGGGCTCAGTTAGCATGGCTTTTCTCCAGTCCACTGAGCCAGTGGTTCCAATAAGGGTCAAGTGGATGGTGGGAGGTGGCAGCCGCCAGCACTTTTGCCTGCTTCTATAAAGCTGGAGAGGAGAGTGGGCTTGGGTTACCAGCTTAAGCTGCCTTTCTTGGCTCTCCTTTGCAAGCAAGGGCAGGAGTTGAGTCAGCAGAAGTGGACCAAAGGATTGCTCTGAATAAAGTTATTTAAGTTGATGACCACTGTGTCAGGGTTATCTGACAGCAGGTAAATTGAGAGAGCTATGTGGGGATTGGAGACTACACGTCAGAGACTTTCAAGGTTGTTGCAATATTTTAAAAATTTTTATTTATTTGGCTGTGCTGGGTCTTAGTTGCAGCATGCAGGATTTTTGGTTGTAGCAGGTGAACTCTTAATTGCAGCATATCGGATCTAGTTCCCCAACCAGGGATCAAACCCAGGCCCCTTACAATGGGAGCCCAAAGTCTTAACCACTGGACCACCAAGTCCCAAGGCAATCCTTTTTTCTTCTCCAATAAAAAGTTTTCTTAGGTGGTTTTTTTTTTCTCTTATCTGTAGGTTTGATCTAAAAGTCCTGAGAAGTAATAAGAGGGCCTGCTGATTCCTCCCAGCTGCCTTTTCTCTGTTCTCTTCTGTCACATATTAGCACTTTGGTATTTGTTCAGTGCCAGGCAGGACTCTGCCAGGCTGTGGCAGCAAAGGACTGGAAAAGTAGTCACAGATGTCACATCCATTCCAGTTCCATCACGACCAGAAATGTATCCACACAGCTCACTGATCACAGCACACAGAGCACGAAGAGCCCTGCCGTCAGCTCTGAGGCAATGTCAGGCGCTTTCCCCACTACAGCAGGGCTGCCTTACCGGTCTGTCAGGCCACTCGCTTGTTCCTTCTCTTCTCTTCCCTTTGCACTGGAAATATCCGAGCTCACTGTCACATTGGATAGAATTCAAGGTGTGCGTCTCCAAAACCCCTGGAGTGTCTTGGTGACCACCCTCCTTTATTCCACCCAAAGATTCCTTCCTGTTGAAAGTTTCTTGAAAACTTTTCAAACCTATTGAAACCAACCCCAAGTGTCTTTGTTGCCTCAGACTAATAGCAACGTCATTCCCAAAGTACTATTTGAAATGGATTCCTTGTCCTCCCAGAGTGGAAGTGCCCTCCTGTCCCAAGAGGAGCATACTCGGGGCCCCACCTCCATCTCGTGCCCTTATGTCTGTATTCACTCTGAGAGGACATGCTCTCGTTCCCAACCTCCCAACCCCAGATCCTCTGGAGTGTACAAACCTAGCAGCATCACCACCTTTGGGGCTCATACAGCCCAGCAAGTGTCTCGGTGGAGAGTATCTCCCATCCCTAACCCACTCATCCCCAAAGGTGGGAATAGAGAGAATATTATAGAGTTTCGAGAAGAGCACATTGACCTGCTGCTCCCTTGCTCAGATTTAAGATAAAAAGATGGCACTCTTGCTTCCCTCTGGTAGTGTCCAGTTTCTAATGTTTCTGTTTTGCCTGGAGCCTGTGTTTGCTTCTACTCTTGGGGACCCGGGGAAAATGAGATTAGGCCAGTGTCTCCCAAGTGTGTGTCTGGGATGGCGAGAGAAGCAGCAGCTGTTAAACTTAACTGCAGCACGGAGGTCATCCTGTTGAAGGCGGAAGCTTGCTGCATCAGTATTTGCATGACACCCATTGCTAGGACCGCCCCCTCTCCAGCTCTGCCCTGAGGCTGGGACTCTGTCATTGCTGAACCTCTCTTTTGCACGTTGCCCCAGTCACCCTGTTTTCTTCCTCTGCTGATGTCTGTTGCTGCCCTACCTAGTTAGGTCATTTAACTTGGCCTTGCACTGTCTTGGGAAACAGTCAAGGTAGATAGGTTTTAGCTAAGTGCTCCGTCAAACTCCATAATCAGTCCTGGTGTTTGGACTGAACTGGAGCCGGTATAGTGCCCACCTCCTGTCCTGCTGTTGAAGGGAAGAAGCTGATCTCTGCAGGAATGCCCTAGTGCAAGGCCAGTCCCTTTCCAACCCCCCTCTCACCTCCCCCAGGCAGCTGGGAACAACCTCTCCCTTTGTCTGAACTTCTTGTACAGAATAATCCTCCTTATGGACAATGTATTCTCTGTGCCTTGTGGACACAGGAGCCGTGTGAGCTGATCCCAGCACCAGGCAGGACGGGGGCGGAATCCTTCCAAAGGCCCATGCTAGATCAGCTCCTGATTACTGTCTAGAGAAACCGCCAAGGGATGTACATTTTCTTCCATCTTTTCCAAGTGGTGAGGGCTAGCCTATTGAAGTTTAGCAGTGGGCCAGGAGTAGGGCTGGGGGCTGTGGTCCCTTTGTGATTCAGTCTGGAGGGTTCACTGTACCAACCTGTGGAGGCTCAGTATGGCTCTGGCGTGACAGCCTTGAACACACAGGGGCTAACATTTGAAAAGAGTTTGCCACCTGCAGATGGGGCTTTCTAACTGAAACTCCAGTCACTGCTTGAAGATGTATTTTGTCCTACGGGACAAATTTCCTCTCTTCCCTTTAACTTCTGTCTCTTACTTTCTATTGAGGCAGGTTCTGGCTCTCTGTTGTCGCCTTTTGATCAGTTCATGTGCTCTCAAGATATCACCTACCATATGGACATGGCGGTTCCCCCAAGTACACAATGGGCAAGGCCCCTGACTTCCCTGGGCCTCAGTTTTCTCACCTGGGTGCTCCCAGTGATAATTCCTAGCTTTCAAGTCTTTGGCAATGATTCTGAGGCCTGTATATCCCCAGGCACTTTTCATTTTCCTCACCACGTGACTATGTTATGGTAGGCAAAGTTTTTCTTAGACTGGCCTGCCAATCCCTTGAACCTCTCCAAACTGTTCCTAAAGTTGCCTGTCACCTGCAGTTTAGAATACAGACCTCCCTCTAGACCACTTCCCTAAAATTATTTACTAACTTTCACTAGTTCTTTAGTAAAAGTTACAACAGAGATGGTGGCTCAGATGGTAGAGCGTCTGCCTACAATGTGGGAGACCTGGGTTCGATCCCTGGGTTGAGAAGATCTCCTGGAGAAGGAAATGGCAACCCACTCCAGTACTCTTGCCTGGAAAATCCTATGGACAGAGGAGCCTGGTAGGCTACCATCCATGGGGTCACAAAGAGTCGGACACGACTGAGTGACTTCACTCACTCACAACAGAGATAAATGCATTGAATGCCAGAAGTCACCTTCCCACTTAGGCATCTCTTTTTTTCCTCTGGGCAAGATATATGTACCAGAGACTCCCCCTCTTAAAGGCAGCAAATTACACTTCTCCACGTGTTGATAACCTTCCCCATGGAATTGAATCCAAGGCACCACGGGCTGCTCCCCTTCCTGTGTTTCCTCTGCCATTTCACTCCCTTCCCTGCTGTCACCTGAATTTCCCTCCTTCATGGTCATTTTGATAATTAATCTTCCCTGGCCCACAGCCCATGTGTAGACTGTCCTTGTTCTTTTGTACTCATTTCTCTAGGCTGCACCCATTTTCACAGCCCTGGTTAGTATCCTTCCGTGTTAATCTTTGAGCCCATGTCACCACTCACTTGACTCTCGGCCATGCTCTTGAAATATGGAGCCTGCCATCACCATCTTCCTTCACGCCCCGTAACTCACTCTTTAGTCCCACTTCCACTCTTCCTCAGGCACTAGCCTGTCTCAGATCACTATTGACCTGAGAGCTAAATCCAGACTTTCTTCAGTCCTTCTGTTTCTTACTTATCTCCATGGTTTTAAACAGTGCTGCCCGTTGCTTTTCCACCTTTTCCCCTTCACTGACTCCCGCTTCTCTGACCATCCCTTCTCTGCAGCTTCTGGCCTTCTGTCCCTCTGCCTGCTTCTTGAATGTTGTTATTCTCTAGGACTCTGTCGTTAACCTGCTGTTCTTATTCTACCTGCTGTCTCTGCAACCACCACCTTTATGTACATAACTCAAGCAAGTTTTATCAGACAGCCCAGACCTCTTTGCCGACATGCAGATTCCTATTGGGTATTTCTGCCCCTATGATCCACAGAGGATGAGATGGCTGGATAGCATCACCAACTCGATGGACATGAGTTTGAGTTAACGCCAGGAGTTGGCTGATGGACAGGGAGGCCTGGCGTGCTGCAATTCATGGGGTCGGAAAGAGTCAGACACGACTGAGCGACTGAACTGAACTGAACTGATCCACAAGTACCTCAGGTTCTGAATGTGCCAATCTAATCATCTTTCCCTACCAACCTGTTTCTTTTCTAGTATCCTAGGTGTGACCTAAGCCAGGTCTATGGAAACAGTCGTAAACACTTCCCAACTCTGTGTCCCAGCACCGCCCCCTAACTCAGTCAGATACAAATCCTGTCAATTCTGCCTCCCCAGGATCCATCCATCCTGCCCTGCAGTTTGGGCCTGGAGCCTCGCCTTAAAAGTAATGTTTGGACGCCCTGCATCCAGGCTTGCCCACTCCAACTCATCTTCCATGTGGCTGCCAGATAGATTTCTGTAGATTTGATCACATTACTCCCTTGATTAAAGTCCTTTTGATAGTTTCCTTCCTCTGGTTCTCAAACTAGGGTCCACATACTGGGCAGGTTGGTAGTATGCCAGGCATACTGAAAGTTACAGGGTAGAGCTCATCCTAGACTGCCCATTTTACTCAAGGGTAAGTAACTTAAACAAAACGCAGAATTATCAGGCATGCAGTAAAGAGTAAGCAGACTTTGGGGAGTTCCTACTAGTCTGAAGGATTTCATACTAAGCCGCTAAATTGTCTGGGGATATTTATTCTTTTTCTTTTTTTAACATTTACTGCAGTGGACAAGTTTGAAAAACACCTTAAATTCCCTGGAAAAACAAGTCGAGTTTTTTGTGATCTAGCTCCCTGACTTCTCCTGACTTAATTTCTGTACTGTCCCGCCACCCACTCTGTTCCCACGTTGTACAAATTGCTTGATGTTTCCTGAATGTAACTCTCTTTGGCCCCCCATTTCTTTATTCCCACTGTTCCCTCTGCACAGAACATTTTGTCCCATCGTTCTGTGATGAATATCCAATCTTCTTTCAAAATTCAGCTCATAGGTCACACTCTGAAGCTTCCAAGAAACCTGTCTGTCCACAGCCCAGTGCCATTCCCACTAGGTGCAGTCAATGACCTGCTCTTTTATGCTCTACGTTTGTACCTTGTACAAACTTATTCTAGCTCCTGCTGCTCTTTATTGCCCCCAAGTTCAAGCACCCTGCACTGTCAGAGTTTAAATCCAGTTCTTCTGTCTGACAGCTATATTTTCTTCTGCAAGAAATGTGCATGCCTGGCATACATGGCATCTGGCCCACTATAAACACTGGAAGTGGTAGCTGCTGCTATTGCTGTTGTTATTTGGTTGACCTTGGAGAGAGAGTATAATCTAGCATTTTGGTTAAAAGAGCATTTTCTAGTGCCAGGTTGTTGTTCAGTTGCTCAGTTGTGTCTGACTCTTTGAAACCCCATGGACTGCAGCATGCCAGGCTTCCCTGTCCTTCAGTATCTCCTGGAGTTTGCTCAAATTCATGTCCATTGAGTTAGTGATGCTATCTAACCGTCTCATCTTCTACCGCCCCCTTCTCTTCCTACTCTCAATCTTTCCCAGAATCAGGGTCTTTTCCAATGAGTCAGCTCTTCACATCAGCTGGCCAGAGTGTTGGAGCTTCAGCTTCAGCATCAGTCCTTCCAATGAATATTCAGGACTGATTTCCTTTAGCTTCAAATTCTAGCTGTGCCACCTACTAGCTGTGTGGCCTTCAGCGAGTTACTTTACCTCTCTCTGCCTCAGATTCCTTATTTCTAGGGGTGATAATACTAGTGGCTATTTCACAAGGCTTCTGTGAAGTTTAAATATATTAATACATACAAAGCGCTTAGGATAGTGTGCCTGACAATAGTAGAAGCTCAGTGAATATTAACTATCCTCAGGGTAGTGTCTGAAAGTCTGCTGTCAGCAATTGTTGCTTCAATCAATCATTGACCAGTCCCTCTGTGCGGAGGTAACTCTTCCTCTGTAGCTCATCTGTGCTCACAGCTACATTCACACTAGGAGAGACTCTCCATGCACATTTAATCCCCCACTGTGTGCAGAGCAGACACTAGAACATTTCTGCACTGGCTTGCCTGATGCAACGAGTCATTTCCAGATTTAGTTGTGTGAACTTTCTTTCTCCCTCTTAGTTGTCACCTACAGACTTCTATTAAAGCCCAGTTTGGTCTCCTAAACTGTGATTTTGAGTTGAGACCATATGACAGGCTTCGTCACTGGCTTCCTTCTAAGCTCTATCTGTTCCCTATCCACACCATTTGAAGACCCAGTTCCAGTCTGCCCATCCCATCTACAGCGGGGCGTTCACCACTCAGGGGTCTCCCTGTACAGCTGGGCTGTGTCCTCTGTCCCTGCTCACTCAGTCCAGGCTTAGGTCTTCACCGGTGGCTGTGTGATCCACCGGTTATCACACACCAGAGCTCCATGCTTGCTCTCTTCCCTTCACAGTCACCGCCAGTCCTTTAGGCCTTGTTTTGCCATGGCAACTCCATGGTTCTTGTCACTATACTCTAAGCTGGGGCCAGTACCTGTGGACTAGGTGCTGGGTCTCACACTTCCATGCCTTAAACATGCTTTGCCCTCTCCTTGGTGTGTCTGCCCTCTCTTTTTCTTGCTCCAACCTCCTGTTCATCTGGTGAACAGTTTGTCCTCCCAATAGCACCTACTCCTGTCAAGTCTTTATCACTTCCTCCCTTTTACGGTTGACCATTTTTAAATTATACCCCACCTGGAGATGGTGACTGCAGCCATGAAATGAAAAGACACTTACTCCTTGGAAGGAAAGTTATGACCAACCTAGACAGCATATTCAAAAGCAGAGACATTACTTTGCCGACTAAGGTCCGTCTAGTCAAGGCTATGGTTTTTCCAGTAGTCATGTATGGATGTGAGAGTTGGACTGTAAAGAAAGCTGAGTGCTGAAGAATTGATGCTTTTGACCTGTGATATTGGAGAAGACTCAAGAGTCCCTTGGACTGCAAGGAGATCCAACCAGTCCATCCTAAAGGAGATCAGTCCTGGGTGTTCATTGGAGGAACTGATGTTGAAGCTGAAACTCCAATACTTTGGCCACCTGATGTGAAGAGCTGACTCATTTGAAAAGACCCTGATGCCAGGAAAGGCAGGAGTAGAAAGCGATGACAGGATGAAATGGTTGGAGGGAATCACCATCTCAATGGACATGAGTTTGGGTGGACTCCAGGAGTTGGTGATGGACAGGGAGGCCTGGCGTGCTGTGGTCCATGGGGTCACAAGACTTGGACATGACTGAGCGACTGAACTGAACTGGACACTTATCCGTTATGTGACCTTAGGCAAATTAATTTAGTTCCAAGACCCTTGATTTCCACCTCCTAAATTGGTGCTATAATCCCGTAATATGCCCAGAGAAAGGTACTTTCCACTTAGCATATTTAAAATTCAACATAAGTAGCTCTTACTTTACTATATAATAAAGTCCAGGCTTCTTAGAAGGGCATGCAAGGCCTGCCAGGCATATAGTCAGCACTGAAATGCCAATACTGTTCTCCTTCCCCTGAGCAATCCCTTACACTCTCCTGAGAAATCTTGTCTTTATCACATAGCATACTAGACTATTTTGATTACAACATATTACAATTAAACTAGCGACAGACATGGTATGGACCTAACAGAAGCAGAAGATATTAAGAAGAGGTGGGCAAGAATACACAGAAGAACTGTACAAAAAAGATCTTCACGACCTGGATAATCAAGATGGTGTGATCACTCATCTAGAGCCAGACATCCTGGAATGTGAAGTCAAGTGAGCCTTAGAAAGCATCACTACGAACAAAGCTAGTGGAGGTGATGGAATTCCAGTTGAGCTGTTTCAAATCCTGAAAGATGATGCTGTGAAAGTGCTACACTCAATATGCCAGCAAATTTGGAAAACTCAGCAGTGGCCACAGGACTGGAAAAGGTCAGTTTTCATTCCAATCCCAAAGAAAGGCAATGCCAAAGAATGCTCAAACTACCACACAATTGCACTCATCTCACATGCTAGTAAAGTAATGCTCAAAATTCTCCAAGCCAGGCTTCAGCAATATGTGAACAGTGAACTTCCAGATGTTCAAGCTGGTTTTAGAAAAGGCAGAGGAACCAGAGATCAAATTGCCAACATCCCCTGGATCATGGAAAAAGCAAGAGAGTTCCAGAAAAACATCTATTTCTGCTTTATTGACTATGCCAAGGCCTTTGACTGTGTGGATCACAATAAACTGGAAAATTCTGAGAGAGATGGCAATACCAGACCACCTAACCTGCCTCTTGAGAAATCTGTATGCAGGTCAGGAAGCAACAGTTAGAACTGGACATGAAACAACAGACTGGTTCCAAATAGGAAAAGGAGTACGTCAAGGCTGTATATTGTCACCCTGCTTATTTAACTTATATGCAGAGTACATCATGAGAAGCGCTGGACTGGAAGAAACACAAGCTGGAATCAAGATTGCCGGGAGAAATATCAATAACCTCAGATATGCAGATGATACCACCCTTATGGCAGAAAGTGAAGAGGAACTCAAAAGCCTCTTGATGAAAGTGAAAGAGGAGAGTGAAAAAGTTGGCTTAAAGTTCAACATTCAGAAAACAAAGATCATGGAATCCGGTCCTATCACTTCATGGGAAATAGATGGGGAAACAGTGGAAACAGTGTCAGACTTTATTTTGGGGGGCTCCAAAATCACTGCAGATGGTGACTGCAGCCATGAAATTAAAAGATGCTTACTCCTTGGAAGGAAAGCTATGACCAACCTAGATAGCATATTCAAAAGCAGAGACATTACTTTGCCTACTAAGGTCCGTCTAGTCAAGGCTATGGTTTTTCCTGTGGTCATGTATGGATGTGAGAGTTGGACTGTGAAGAAAGCTGAGCACCAAAGAATTGATGCTTTTGAACTGTGGTGTTGGAGAAGACTCTTGAGAGTCCCTTGGACTGCAAGGTGATCCAACCAGTCCATTCTGAAGGAGATCAACCCTGGGATTTCTTTGGAAGGAATGATGCTAAAGCTGAAACGCCAGTACTTTGGCCACTTCATGCAAAGAGTTGACTCATTGGAAAAGACTTTGATGCTGGGAGGGATTGGGGGCAGGAGAAGGGGACGACAGAGGATGAGATGGCTGGATGGCATCACGGACTCGATGGATGTGAATCTGAGTGAACTCCGGGAGTTGGTGATGGACAGGGAGGCCTGGCGTGCTGCAATTCATGCAGCAAAGAGTCGGACACGACTGAGCAACTGAACTGAACTGACTGAACTGAAAAAAAGAGAGACCCAATGGATTTGGGTTATGCAGATGGGGAGTTGAAGGGTGACTGGCTCCAGGCAGGTCAGGGGCTCAGTGTTGTCTCGGCTCTGTCTCTGCATTTCTCCACTCTACTACATACTGCTCACTTCGTGGGAGAACTCTCTTGTTGCTTGGATTCTGTGCCATTAGGAGCACTGAGGGAAATGGAGAGAACGCCATGACTAAAGCAGCAGCGGGGCTGGGCAGAAATTCCCTAAAGGAAATGAAAGCAGGGGGATGGGAAAGTATCTGAATGGTACCGGACTTAAAGCTACAACAGTCCACTGTGTGTGGTTTTATCTCTGCAGACAATTCACAGATATTGTCCCCCGCGCCCCGCCCCCCACCATGACCAAACCCCATCCTTTCTCCTAAACTTACAGTACTGTGTCTCAGGTTGCCTGTGGAAGGGGCCATCTTTCCTCAAACTCAGGATATCCCAAACTGCATTCACTTCCTCCATCCTGCTCCACGGTGTTACCCAGCTTGCCAGCCTGGCTGTCAGTTCTGGTCCCATCCCGTCTTCTTCCTTCTTGCTCCGTTGCTCTAGGTTAGGCCCTCACCATGTCACACTTGCGCCTCTGAGCTGGTCTCCCACCTGGCCTCCCTTCCTCTCTGCCTTCCTGTTGATAATCTCACTGTCACCAAGTTTTTCTTTGTAAATAACAATGGGGATCATACCAACCCCTTAAAAATCTCCAGGGACATCTCAGTACAAACAAAACTCTTTCTTTCATTCAAAATACTTCATGATTTGGGGCCAACCTACTTTTTAACCTAGCACATGAAGGCCTTTCATTCACTGGATCCTTTCGCCAAATAGAATCACTTCCAGTTCCCTGCTCCTGACCTGTTCCTCCCTCCATCCATCCCTTTGTCCATGCTTTTTTCTCAGTTTGAATCATCTATGTTACTTCCACCTCACTTGCTGTGTCACCTTGAGAAGAAACCCTTCGCCCTTTCTGATTCCATTCTTTCCCCATCTGTTCAGCAGTGATCACAGTACTTACCTTACAGGACTGAACCATAAGAGCATATGGGAAGCAGCTGGCCCCATGCTTGCCAGAGAAAGTGTTGCATTTTCTCTCTCCCCTTTTTGGCCTTTCTCCCACATCTTCCAGATCTTGCTAACTCTCTTTCTTCCATCTTGATAACCTCCCCTGGTTTGTCCCCTCACCAAAAGCCTTCCCTTTTCTCTCTCCAGAACTCTTCCAGCACATTTTATCACAGCCCTTTCCCCCAAATTGAATTTCTTTTTTTCTCTTTTTAACCTCAGTTCAGTGAACACTGAACAATACTCATAGGGTGTTGGCATTGGCTACCTACAACAGATCAGGCTTTGTCCCCCTGACCTCTCAAGGGTTCAGGCAGCCCCCCAGTTCAGATGGTATGATGAGTGTTCGCATGCAGTCTCTCTCCTGCTGGCTGTATGTCCTTCCTTCAGCCAAGGTCCCAACCTTAGGCAGAGGACACCAGCGAGCTGACTGAGGCCCATGGACATGCAGAATCATTAACCGACAAGCCCTTCCCCTCATCTTCATTCCTCTGTCCTCACGGACACAGCCCTCCCCTCAGCTCCTCTGTGCAGATACAGTTAGAAAGTGCCCTTTGTCCTTTACAGGTGGGGAAGGGAGAAGCTCGACACAGGCCCTGGGAGGCTGCTTCCATTCCTACCTGCCACTCCTGTGGCCTCTCAGCCTCTGACCCTCAGTACCTGTTGTTCTCAGCCAGTTCTGCCACCCTCATACCCTGTTCCCTCCACTGCTCCACCGGCTCCCTTGCAGGCGGATACAGATAATACCTTTTCCATTTTTCTTTTTCCTGCTTCTTTGATCCGATGTCCCTTTAGATTTTTTTTTTCCAGAAACACATAAAACCACATAATCACAGAAATAGAGTTGTTAGAGCTCAGTTCATACAGATGGTGGTTTTCAGACTGAACCCTTGGAGAAGGTAAATCAGTAGTTTATCTTCTGGGGAGAGAGGATGGAGAAAGGCCCATGTGAGTGACCTGTGAGTCAGAGAGGGTGGGGCCCAGGGGAAGTTGTCACCTCACTTCCCTTTAGTCAGGAAGGCTCCATGAATTTCAGGGGGAGTTTCAGCTGTTGGACTTGGTATTCTTCCCTACCCCCACACACATCTGGCCTTTATCCTTATCAAGAACGACTTCCTGGACTCTTTCAGCTTCTCCAGTTTATCAGCCTGCCCCCAGTGTAGGTAGCGTTCCATGGACCCTCTTACCTCCAAGATCTTCCAGCCAGCTTCCCTGCAGGTTCTAAGTGGTCCCATTTCCTAGCAGTCCATTGACAGGCTTACCCTTCTTTTCTGTATATTTCAGCCTATAAGGTGTTTTCCTGAGCCAAAGTCTAAACCCTGTGGTGTGCTGTATCTCATTGTCTTCTACACAGCACATAAACACGCTTAAGCCTCTTCCCATTAAAAACAACCCTTAAGGGAGCAGTGGATTGCCCTGAGCCCAGCAAAATGGAGCTTGAGGCCATGAGTGGACATACCAGTCCAGTGAACCCAGCTATCTTTCCCCATATGACTGTGGTGCTGTTGGCCGTTGACATGTTCTTCACCTCTTGGTTCTTTGTTTATAAGGTCACCTCCACCAAGTACACTTGGGATATCTACAAAGAGCTCCTCATCTCTTTGGTGGCCTCACTCTTCATGGGCTTTGGAGTCCTCTGCCTGCTGCTCTGGGTCAGTGTCTTATGTCTGAGCTCCCAAGGGTTCCAACCAAGGGTCTTCACTGAGTCCTTCCTTTGGTAAATTAATTTTTGGATTTTGTTTATACTATTGCTAGAAGTGTCCTACCTGCTGCTCACAGTAAAGGCATATATGTGAAAAAACAAAACCTTTAGAATCAATCTGGAGGTGAGAGTCAGGCACTGATATTTTTTAAAACTCTCCAGATGATTCTGGTGTGCAGCCAGGGCTAAAAAAGATAAACAGCTAAATCCAGACTTCGTACCAGGCCATACAGAGCTCTTCATGACTGACTCCTATACGCCCTCTGGACTGGAGACTCCCCAGAACTCCCCACGCCAGCCATATCTTCTGCTTCAGTACCTTCACACACATGCTTCCATCTGCCTGAAAATGTTTCCCTGTCTTCTTTAACACTCAGCTTTGGTGTCATTTCTGTGAAGCCTTCAAGAACTAACCCCCACCTTGGGGTAAGGTGCCCCCCCTCTGCTGCTCTCTTAACCCTCTTGGTTTAACTCACCACTTGCTATTGTAACTGTTAATTTATCTATCTGTCTTCTTTTCTAGACTGTAAATATTTTTCAGGAACCCCAGTGCCTTGGAGATGCCATTTGGTAGGACCTGGGTTGGTGGTCTATATCAGATATTTAAAGGTGCTTTCTCCTAGGACTAGGACTGGAACTGAAGGACATGGGCATGTTCATGTAGTCAGTGGGCATTTACTGAGGGCTCACTGTGGTCATTCATTAATACCAGTGTGGTCCAGGTGACTAATGGATAGTTGAAGATCTCTCTTTACCAGGTGGCACAGTGGTAAAGAATCCTCCTGCCAAGGCAAGAGATGCGAGAGATGTGGGTTTGACTCCTGGGTTGGAAAGATTGCCTGGGTTGGGAAGATCCCCTGGAGTAGGAAAGGGCATCCCACTCCAGTTTTTTGTCTGGAAAGTTCCATGGACAGAGGAGCCTGGTGAGTGACAGTCCATGGGGTCGGAAAGAGTTGGACAGAGTTGAACACAGCACCCACACACACATCTCTACCATATTTAACCTCAGGAACTGTTTCATCATTTATAAGTCTGCTTTGTTTGTCTCTAGATGGACGCTTAGTTCAAGCCTCTCAATAGTGCTCTCCAAACAGTGCTTTGCATAGTTTATTCAGGAAGTATTTGTTGAATGAATGCTCATTAATCGACATACAAGAATATACCTTCTTGCTTCACCCCTTGGCTATGAAATGTCGAGGTAGAAACAGTGCTGAGTCCTTTACCTGGGTCATCTCCTTTAATCTTCACAATCCAATGAGACAGGTGCTGTTGGAGGTTCAGCCACTTAACATTAAGTCATATAAGTACTAACTGGAGATTTAAAATCAGGTCTTTGGAGTTAGGTGTGACCCCCAGGCCTACTGAAGTATACTTAACACAATAAATATTTATTGACTCAACTGATACTGTCATCCCAAGGCAAGTAGAAAAGCTTTTGAATTCTTCCTGTCTTCCCTACTTGACTCTGGGTCCCTCAACCTCTCTTCCCCTTCTCACATTTCTCATTCACTCTAATATTCTGCAAACACTGTGGAGGGGCAGATGAGTCCAACACTGGTCAGATACTAGAGGTACAGAGACGACTAAAATATTGGTCCTTGCTGAGAAAAACCTACAGTGAGGGGGTATGCAGATAACTGCATTGCAGTGAGATTGTGAAAGCAAAGGGAGGGACTGCTTTATTGCCTGGAAAAGCTGCTTTTATCTTGAGTTAGGAGACAGGGCTTGGAGGTGTGGGGGTATATGAAAGATGCTGATATCCTTGGGGAACAGTTAAACCACAGCATGTGGCCCAGGAGAATGAGGGGAGGCTGAGGACCAGATCAGATAGGCCTTCAGGTACAATGCTAATTAGTCTGAGCCTTTTGAATAGCTGAATTTTTTTTGCCATTTCCTTTCAAGGGTAGGTACTCGTAGGTACTCTGTGAGCTGGATCAGAACTATACTTTGGCTCTGACCTCTTAACTCTAAGACTAAACTTCCACATAGCTTGTTGTTTAGTGGCTAAATGTCTGACTCTTGCGACCCCATGCACTGTAGCCCACCAGGCTTCTCTGTGCATGGGATTTCCCAGGCAGGAATACTGGAGTGGGTTGCCATTTCCTTCTCCAGGAGATCTTTCCTAACCAAGGATTGAAACCAAATCTCCTGCATTGGCAGGCAGGTTCTTTACTGCTGCAGCACCGGGGAAGCCCCTCCACAAAGATACATTCCACTACTGATGAACACACTGTTTCTTCCAAACCGCCACCTCCTCTGAATTCCACATGTACATCATACAGTCCTGTGCAGTCACTGGATCACTGCACGCATTAGCACTGTTACAGGAGCTGCTGGAGATACAGATTTCATTTTGCTGAAACCTAGTCCTCAACCCCAGTGGTTCTGTAGAGTTGGTGAGTGTATGGCATGAGGAGGGTGCAGGGAGCCAGAGAGACAACGAAGTGTGCAGAGTGAGCCTAGCTGTCTCAGGGAAACCTCCAGTGTCTATTTTTCCAACCCTGTCAGTTTCCAGACCTTCTTGGGTGAGGGTGCTCTCTCACCTGCCCGCCGCCCCCCCCCCCCCCCCCAACCAGGTCCCCTCTCTCACTGGCTGCCAGTGTGAAGTGATTTGGCTAGACAGTGAACCCCATGTGGGGACAGCATCTGCCTTGTTCATTGATGTGCCACCAGCAATTAACCCCATCTTGCACGTGGTAGGTGGTCAGTAATGTGGATATTTACTAACACAGGTCTGATTGTAGCCTCCTCAAAACTGTTTGGTTTCTCCTCTGCTTCCAGAATAAACCAAACTGCTCCATTTGGCCTTCAACATTCAGCCACAGCTGGCTTCACTTCCCCCTTTTCCTTTCACAACCTTGAAGAGGCCAGCATAGCCAGTGATTCATTAATTTCCCCTGCCCCGGGCTACTTGTATTCTCCCACCTCCGGTCCACACAATCGTCTCAACTCCTAATGCTGGGCTCACCCAAGTTTATGGGCTGGTAAGGAAGGTCTCCCCACACAGGGGCTCCCTGGGCTGAGACCTTCCCGCCGACCGAGGCCACTCTCGGGCCACAGAGAGGCTGCCTGCACCCCACCCCTCGGGTCCCACTCTCTCTGAGGGGACGGCTGACCCTGGAACTTGCTCCAAGGTCCCAGGGGGGTGGATCGGTTACGAACAGAAGCTGTGTTGGTCGTGCTGGTGGACGAATCCCAGAGGGTCCAGAAGGTGGCCACGCAGGGGCTAAACATTAGGAAGGCGCAGGGTACAGCCTGGGCGGGCAAGGGCCCAGGGCCAGGCCGCGCGAGCTGACCGAGGCGGGAGGCGATGCGGCGGGAAGGGGTGGGGAGCCGGGGCTGGGCGCGCTTCCTGCCAGGGGCCCAGCGGCCCGCCCCTGCCTCCGCCCTGCGGGCCCAGCAGAGCCGGGGCTGGCCGGCCCCTCCTGCCTCGACCAGAGGCCCAATCAGCGGGCGCCCCCTACCCGGCCCGCCCTCTCCCCCTCTGGTGACAGAAAGTCGGCCCAGCAGATGAGGAAGTGGCAGGCAGGCTGGCCCTGGGGACTCCTCTCCAGCCCTGCTCCATCCCAGCCCTCCACGACGGCCCGCCTGGCCCCCACTGGTGAGTCGGGACCTCCCAGGGCGGGCTCGCCACGTGCCCAGGCCCCTGACCCGCTGGGCCACTCGGCCCGGCCCGGCCCTGCCCTGCCCAGGCTGTGGGCGAGGCTGTGCCTGTGGAGAGTGGGTGGGAGGTCCCAGCTCTCCGGGGCTGGGCCTCCGCAGCAGCCTCCCTCGTGCCTGGCCCCCATTTGCTTGAACCCGGGCCTTCCTCCACCACCTCTGACTCTGGCCCTTCTCCGTCTCTTACTCCTCCCTCCCCTTGGCGCCCTTTTGCACCCCCGCTGCTCCCTTTGCCTGTCTCCTTTTCCCTTCCATCCATCTTAAAGCAAGGAAGGACCAGACCGAGTTTCCCTACTGGGGACACACCCAGACTCTCCTGAAACTTGGGGAGAGGGCCTTCCAGAAGGCTGGAGCCACCCCTGACCTCCAGGGTGCCGGCGTGTGTGAGGTGGGGGAGGTGAACTTGGGGATGGTGGCAGAGAGAGACTGGGAGATAACAAGCTGGCAAGCTCCCATGGGTCGAGGAGGGGCTGTGTGTTAGAGCACATGCTTCTGGACAGGCCCTACCCTGGAATAAGCAGCCAGCAAAACTCTGGGAATGAATGAATGATGACTGCCATCGGTGAAGAGAGTTGTGGGAGTGCATGACCCAGGGCAAGTCTGTGTCAGCACACGGTGTGGATGATGTTGGCTTCATTCACCTGCAGGTGGGCTGTGTGAGTTTATGTATGTGACCGCGCTCATCTGAGACTCACAGACGCCAGAGGAAACCTGCATGTGAGCACAAGCACTTGCACATGGTAATGCGGCTCCTGTGAAGGAGCGTGTGTGTTTCGGTGTGTTTGCCTGTGTGCGCGTAGCTAGGAGCAGGCCCGAGTATTAGAGACCGAGCATGTCAAAGTCCATGGGGACCTGTCCAGGTGGTGTGTCAGACAAGGGCAGTTGCAGCTGGCAGGAGGCAGGTGGGCCCTGCGTGTGTGTGCTCGCCACTGTCCGGTTGTCGCAGGGGCGGAGGGAGAGCGGTGGCAGGGGCTGTGTATGGGAGGGCTGGGGGCCTGACCGAGGTGGTGCAGTTGTGGGTGGGCGTAGAGGTTGGGGGAGTGTCTGTGAGATGTATGTGCAGCCCCTGGGACTGTCGGAAGTTGTGTTCTTTACGTAGTACCTGCAGGGTTGCTTCTCTGGGTGGAGGGAACCTGGCCAACCCAAGTGAAGGCAGCTCGCAGAGCACCTGCTGTGCTGGCTGTTTGGGGAGTGCCTTGCCCCTTGAGGGCTGTCTGTCTGGAGTCCCAGGCTCTCCTCTTGGCCAAGGCTTTTGTGTCCCTTTGAGCCCTCCCCCGACATTCCTTCAGGCTCCGAGAGGGAGACGGCCTAGTCAATTATGACCCCTCCTTGAGGGAGGGGAAGATTCCTGAGACCTCTCCCACTCCCCACCTCCTCACATGCCACTGGCTCCCGGCCCCTCCCTGGGAGAGAGGGGTGATGGTACCCATTCTGAAGTAGGACAGCCTGAGAATTTATGGCTCATTTAGAAGAGGATGCCCGGGTATGGGTTTTCAGCAGTTCTCTTTGGGCTGAGGCTAGGCCTGGGGCTGGAGTCCAGGTTTTTGTCTCAAAACCAAGAGTTCATCTGACTGGTCCGGGGTGGCTGGGTGGGTGGTGAGTCCTGTGCTTTACTTGGCTTTCTCAATCCTGGTGGGTCCTCCAGGCACTGACCTGTGACCTGGACCCACCTCTACCTTGGACGCTGTGCTGTGGGGGTGGGCAGAGGGCAGGGCTGCTGCCAGATCTAGTCAGACAGGTGGAGCCGCCAGGGCAGGAGTCTCAAAGAGCCAGGCTCCTGGAAAGGAAGGGTGAGAGGAGAGCATCTGAGACAGAGGAGAGGCTGAGGTGAGAGCCCCAGGAGGGCAGAGGAGAGCCTGAGGGAGTGTCTCGGCAGGGGAGAGGAGGGAGGGACAGTTCCTGAGAGGACAGGAGGGACCATGCCGGGAGATGTGCATCCTGAAATGGGGCAAGAGAAATTGAAGGGGAGGACCTCTGGAGAGGTGAGAGACTGGTGAGGAAGGGAGAGGAGGTTCGTTCCAGAGACGAATTCCCTGGTGGTAGGAGGTAAGCCTCTCTGGAAGGAGACCAGAAATTGACAGTCCTCTCGTGGAATAAGAAGGGAGGGGAAGTCAGAAAGTAGAAATCCCTGGAGAGGAGCAGAGTGTGAGGAGAGGAGAGGAAGGTGTGGAGAGGAAGGGCAGAACAGCCCTTCCCAGGCATGCAGGCTGTGTGGGAAACAGATCCCCCACCCACCCCATCCCTGCCCCCCATGGCCACCTTCTTGCTCTGGTCCCCAGCAACTCCTTCTTCTCACTGCTCTGTCCTTTCTGTGGCAAGGTGTCTGGAACTGTCCTGTCTGGTCTGTGTCCTGTCTGTGGGTCAAGGGTGAAATTGGGGGGCGGGCGGTTGGGGGAACAGTCAGCCCTCTCTGACACCTCTCCTGCTGACCTCGCCAGAGCCCTTAGCCAGGATGGAGGCTGTTGTGAACCTGTACCAGGAGATGATGAAGCATGCAGGTGAGATGCTGTCTACTAGCCCTTCCTCCTTACAGACCCTTTGACCCTTTGTGACCTGACCTCATGTCTGCTGGGGACCGTTTGGACTCTGTGACCCTTCCTTACTTTTTTTTACCTTTATTCATAGATCCCCGGCTCCAGGGCTACCCTCTGATGGGGTCCCCCCTGCTAATGACCTCCATCCTCCTGACCTATGTATACTTCGTTCTCTCACTGGGGCCTCGCATCATGGCCAACCGGAAGCCCTTCCAGCTCCGTGGCTTCATGGTTGTCTACAACTTCTCACTGGTGGCACTTTCTCTCTACATTGTCTATGAGGTAGGCCCCTGGGATGCCTCAGCTTTATTCCTCCAGAATAATGGGTGGGCCCTCAGGCTAGAGGAGGCATCTTCTTTCCAGAGATGCTCAGCTCTGTTTCTCCATCTACAGCAGGGGTGCCCAACCTCCAGGCCATGATTGGGGACCGCTGGTCTAGAGAACAAAAGAGATTTGGGGGAGGGAGGGATGCCTGGCTCTCTAATCCACACTTCTTCATAGTTCCTGATGTCCGGCTGGCTCAGTTCCTACACCTGGCGCTGCGACCCAGTGGACTTTTCCAACAACCCGGAGGCACTGAGGGTAAGTGGTGGTGGAGGCCAGGCCCCAAACAACCACGGGTAAGAGCACTTTGGATGTGCCCTGTCTTATAGGCCCGTTTAGAGAGGCTCTTGGCAGTCCTAAGGATGTCCTGACTTCTTACAGATGGTTCGAGTGGCCTGGCTTTTCCTCTTCTCCAAGTTCATTGAGCTGATAGACACAGTGAGTAATTACGTGAGATTTGAGAACGTGTGGGGAGAAAGACGTGAGAGGCCTTGGCTTTGAAACCCCTTCCTCCCACACTTCTCTCAGGTGATCTTTGTTCTCCGGAAGAAAGATGGACAGGTGACCTTCCTACATGTCTTCCACCACTCAGTGCTTCCCTGGAGCTGGTGGTGGGGGGTAAAGATAGCCCCAGGTGAGTGGCGATGGCCACTGGGGGAGGGACAGGTACTGGGGACTAGAGGCTTGACTCTCCTGACCCTGTTGTCCACTCACAGGAGGAATGGCCTCTTTCCACGCCATGATAAACTCCTCAGTGCACGTCATCATGTACCTGTACTATGGATTGTCTGCCCTTGGGCCTGTGGCTCAGCCCTACCTTTGGTGGAAAAAGCACATGACAGCCATCCAGCTGGTGAGGGCCCCGAGCCTGACCCACAGTCATCCCCCCGACATTCTGGTTTGGACCCTACCTTTATCCAGTCTACCTCACCTTTGCCTCCAGCCCTCCCCACTCACTGTTCTGTCCCCTTGCCCTCCAGTCCTCTCTCCCTGTGCCCTCTGACCCATGCCTTTTGGTCCCAGATCCAGTTTGTCCTGGTCTCGCTGCACATCTCCCAGTACTACTTCCTGCCCAGTTGTAACTACCAGTACCCAGTCATCATCCACCTCATCTGGATGTACGGCACCATCTTCTTCGTGCTCTTCTCCAATTTCTGGTATCAGTCTTACACTAAAGGCAAGCGGCTGCCCCGTGTACTTCAGCAAAATGGAGTTCCAGGTACCACCAAAGTCAAGGCCAACTGAGAAACATGGGCTAGCTAGGTGCCCACCTAAGTGCCTCAGGACTGCACCTTAGGCAGCAGCCGTCATTGTCCTCCCCAGCTACACCTGTGACCAGGGTTTATGTGGTCAGGACTGAGCAGCAGACAGCTCTCTGCACCCCACAGCTGGTACCCAGAGACCACCACTTCCGTTCCTCCCTGACTTCTCCCGGCCAGCCCCAGGGATGTGGCCTCATTGCCCTCTGCCACTCCAGAGCCGGGGGCTGAAAGGGCTGGACACTTACTTCCCCCTCCCTGCCTTACACTTGGGAGAGGAGCACTCAGGGCTGGCCCCCACCAGGGTCTTGTGGCCTTTTTCCTCACACTGTAAGAGGTCAGCAATAATCTGTCACTGTGGACCCAGGCTCCTCCCTTCTCCACCCCACACTGAAGTAGGAGCTTCTTGGCCAAAGGTCAGGGTGGGTGGGGGGCCTGGGAATACAGCCTGTGGAGGCTGCTCACTCCTTTATGTCTTTATTAAAAGTGACAGAGGAAAGCACGGTGGCTGTGTGTGTACATGTGTCAATGGAAGAGGTGGGTACAAAGCCTGCCAGCCTGTCTGCAAACAGGAGGGATGGTCAAGGTGCCCACAGGATGGATGTTTCTAGCTCTCTGATCACAGTAGAGAGGAGCCTCTGGGAAGGCTGCTAGCTGGGACAGAGGTCGTGCCAAAAGAGAGGGAGATGTGACTTTATTAGAAAAGTAAAAAACAAAACAAAAAACAAACCCCACAGAACACTGTGAGGAGTTGGTCCTCAGCGGATGCCTTGGTGGATGAGGCTGCTTTTGGCTGCACTGGCCTTCTCCCGTTCCCGCCGCCGGGCAGGGTCCAGCTCAAAGCAGCGCCACAGTCGCAGGGTCTCATCTGCTGCTGCGGATGCCACTGTAGCCCCATCTGGGCTCATGGTCAGACTGAGCACCCGGGCTGTGTGACCTGGGATGTGAGGAGGAAACAAGTGAGAGCAATACATAGGATGGTAGGTACCTATAGCCCTCCAATTTTGAGTTTTTGTAACAGTTAATTGAGATAATTAATAATTCACATACTATAAAATTCATCCTTTTAAAGCATACAATTCATTGGTTTCTAGTGTATTCACAAAGTTGTGCAACCATCACAATGATAATTCATCACTCCATAAAGACAGTCACTCCTCAGTACTCTCTCCCCCCAGCCTCTGGCAACCATTAATCCGTTTCCTGTCTCTCTGCATTTGCTTCTACTGGACATTTCATACAAATAGTCATACAATATGTGCCCTTTTGTGTCTGTCACTTAGCACTCACCTTTCAGCTCAGCCACCTTGGCCATGGTTGGGTACTTCCAAATAACCAGCTGGTTCTGGGCAAAGCCGTGGCCTGAGATGAGCTCCTTGTAGTGGGGAGACCAGAGGATAGAGCACACCTGTGGAGAGGAAATGGCATGGGCGTGACACACACAGAGCCGGCACTACTCAAATCAGAACTGCGTCCACCGAGGTGTTAGGCGCTCTGCCAGAGGCTCCAGACTCAGACTTGAATGACTAGTCCTTACAAAACCCTTTGGAGAGTTTTAGAATTGTTAACCATTTTACAGATGAGGAATCCGTTGGAAGGACGTTCAGTAAGTTGTCTAAGCTCACATACAAATTAAGTTGAACTCTGGCTCCAGAGCCTGAGGCTCGAATAAAGCAAAGTCTGCATGTATTGGGAAGGGGGGTGTCAGGAGAGGAAGCTGCAGGGCTTGCAGGGAGACCCACCTTTGAGCTAGGGCCCAAATATCATTCTAAAACATTTGGATTATACACTGTAGGTAATTGGGAGCCCTTGCAGGGCTTTGAGGAGGACAGAAACAGACTACCGAGACCAGTACAGAGGACAGGCTGGAAGCAATAAAAAGACCAGTGCTGTGAGTCTCCACAGGAAGAAGGATGAGGCCGAGGGGAGAGGACACATGTGAATGATACTCTGAGGGAAAACTGATATATCTTGGTGACTAGGTGAGGAAGATGAAAGAGTCTTGCTTGTTCTGATTTCTTAGTATCCCTTTCAAATAGCAGAGGAGGAACGCACATTTCAGGGAGGCACGGGGAAGCGATGAGTTTAATTTGGGACATACTAGTGTGGTGCCACCTTATAGAACGTGGGTTAGAGACAGGCTGGCTGTGGACTGTTGAAAATGTGTGTCTGGAATTCAAGGGTGACATCTGAGTTTGGAGATCATGCCAGTATTGCATCAGTGAAGCCATTGGAGGGGAGGAGGTTGCCCAGGAAAGCTATGCAGAATAAGAACACATCTGGGAGTGAGGCTGGAATAAGGAAGACTACCTGGGAATGGGCATCCACGGCACTCAGACAGGCCCCAGAGCAGACGTTCCAGATACGAATGTGTCGATCACTTGTGCCCCCGCCAGTTGCCAGGACATTGGACTGCCAGGGACACCAAGCTACAGCCTAGGTGGGATAAAGGTGAAGTCAGCAGGTACTAGAGCAAGACAAGGAGTTATTGGGCACACAAATGAACTCAGTCCAATTCCACCATCCCATGTCCTCTTAACAGTCCCCGGGTTCTTCTGGGTGAGAGTGCAGAGGCCCGGCCCAGCCCCACTCTCACCTTGACAGCCCCTTGATGCTGGGTGAAGGTCTGCAGAGGAACCCAGCCACCCTCTCCAGGAGCACTAGGCCACACGTTGACCAGGTTGTCGTTGCCACCGCTGGCTAAATGCCGTCCATCCGGGGCCCAGCGCAACCCACACACTTCCTGGCTGTGGCCACTCAGCGTGGCCACATGGTGTTCTGCTACCCGAACGTCATGGTGGTGGATGTGGCCGGAGCGTGAGCCACTGCAGGAGAGAAGGGAGCCAGGTCCTGCAGCGGTGCCAAACAGGCGGCAGGCCAGAGCTGCTTCTGTTCAGAGGTGTACAGTCCAGGGAGAGGGGGGCCAAAATCTGATTTTGTAACAGATTAGCAAAGCCACTGACCTGGATAGGATATAGCTATTCCAACAGAGGGAGCCCACTCGGGCAGAATGACTGGTCATGTTTCGAAGCCGTTTCTGCTGTTGCACATCCCATAGCTACAGAGAGAGAAGACCATGAGGATCGAGACTTGGCATTAACATCGTCCTGCTGGGCAAGCCCCCTGGGTCTGGGGACAACAGAGCTGCAGCACCGGGACAAATCTCACCTGCACCTCAGCACTGCTGGTGCCCACAGCCAGGTAGTTGCCCTCTTTGATCCAGGCCACAGAAGATATATAGTCCCCAGGCTGCTCCATTTGGAGCAGCTGCAAAATGTCACCAGTGCTAGCGCTCCACAAGTATACACTGTTGTCCAAAGCCACAGCCAGTACATTCCCAGAGCTCCAATCCACAAGGTTCAGGTCTGCCAGAGGGGGAAGGGAAGAGCATGAGCTGTCTCGTTTGCCTTGTCCCTCTCTCTCTCCCTCTTTCTCCATCCGCTGGACAAGGAGAAGACTGCACTTACAGTAGTCATTCCGGATTTCAGGGGCATCCAGGATGCGGTCTGGCAGGGAAGGAATGTAACGGCAGGTCTTCCTGCTGGAGCCCGGCGTGGCCTTCTGGCTGTAGAGTACTTTTAGTCTGTTCTGGTAACCTATGGCAACAGAGTGGGTCTAGACACTGGGAGGATTGACATTTCTGCATGCCTTTAGCCCAGAAGGCCAGATAAGCACTTCCTTCCCCTCAATCCTAGATGGAAAAGGCAGACAGCCATCTCATCCACCCTGAGCCCTGGGGATAGAATGACATCTTACCCTCTGGGGCATTTTGTGGTTTTCCACTGAGCCGAAGGATCTTGGCTTCCTCCATGTCAAAACCGTTCAGATTCAAAGCCCATGCTTTCTGATGTTCCTGGCACATAAGGGTGGGGATGAGGTGGCTGTATTATCTAGATTTCACAGACCAGTTTCCTGCCAGAAGTCCCCTGAGACACATACCTTCTTGGTGGGCGTCTCACTGTTGTCGGGCTGGTTCTCCTTGCTCAGGAGGAAGCTAGCCACCTCCATCTGGGAAGCATTGCGATGGGGGATATAGCGGTCACCGCCAGGTTTGCTGGGAGTGGTCTGAAGCTTGGAGCTGGATTTGCCTGGGACAGGGAGAGGGAAGCCAGACTGTCAGACCCGGCTCAGGGGGAGGAGGCGTGAAGGCTGCTTCAAGCCCTTGCCCTCCCCGCGACCCGTCGCACCCTACTGACCGGGAGTTCGGCCTGGGGTCCTGCCGGCGCTGTGGGATCGGTTGGCTGCCCGCATAGGCGAGGGGGCCGGCCCCGCGGCTTCCTTCGCTTTGCGCTGCCAGCGCGCAGGCGGTGCATTGGGGATGGGTGTATCCAGCTGCAGCAGCGAGTGCAAGTCACTCTCGAACACGAACTGGGCCATGGGAACGTCTGGAGGGAGAGGGTTCCTTGCAGTGGCTCCCTGCTGAGCCCCAGAGTAAGAGAGGCGACCGTGCTCTGGGGCGGCCGACTACAGTCAGGACCACGTTGGCCGCAGCCCTTCCCGGCGCAGCACCCTCGGCAGCGGGCCCAGACCGGTTCGCTCAGTCCAGCCGTCTCTCACCGTCAGTTTAGAGCAGGTTCCAACCCCAGACCGGCTTTAGCAGTGAGGACTTGGACGACTTAAACTCTCCGCTCCAAGCACTCATTGGCTCCTTCAAAATCCAACGGTCGCAACCGTCGCCCTAGCCCATTGGCCTCCACGGCACAGGGGCGGGTCTTCCGGGGGAAGCTCCTGATCTCACGGGAGTCCAGCAGGCGAGCGGGATTTGAAGGGTGGGAGAAAGGCAAAGGCCACCAGGTGTCGGGAAACGGGGCGGGGTGGGGGCGCGTCTGGGGGCGGGGCCTGCGCTGGCTGCCTTCCCCTATTGGTTTCATTCATTCCTCGGTCTCCCCCGCACCCGTCCTTCACGCTTCATGCTTGAGGATCGTTTTTATGATACGAAGTGCGGAACTCGGTGGAATGCCCTAAAGCACTTAAGCCTGGTTAGAGAAGGCAGTGTAAGGCAGTGGCCTTACCGACCAGCCGGTCCGAAGGCAGGCAGGCGGGTTGGGAGTGGGGTGCTGCAGGAGTTGATTGAAAAACTTAGACGAGAGAAGGCCGGAACGTCCGTTGTTAGCTTAGTGCTTGCGGGAACACTGCTAGGAAGGAAGAAGTGCCTGTGTTTGTTTTCAAAAACTGTTTTGTTTGCTGTTGTTTTAGAAACGAGGAAAATGAGGCTGAAAGAGGGGTGAATTCCTTATGGTCAAGAAAAAAGGATTCAGACCTGCCTATCCGGGAGATAAGATTGGATAGCCCTGTGAGGGAAACTGGGGCTGACCCCCATGGAGCTCAAGAGATGTCAGGATTTTTAGAGATGCACGAGTCTAATCTGCGCATGGCGCATCTCCCCATCCCAGCAACACACCCGTATTTTACAGATGAAGAAACCGCAGCCCAGAAAGGGATTTGTGCGAGGTCACATGCTGGTGGGAGTCCAGATCTGACTCCTGTTCAATAGAGTGCTCTAACAGTGACTTCAGTGAATTGTATGATATACTTAGAGGTGAAGCAGCAATCGTAACGGAGAAGGCACTGGCGACCCGCTCCAGTACTCTTGCCTGGAAAATCCCATAGACGGAGGAGCCTGGTAGGCTGCAGTCCATGGGGTTGCTAAGAGTCAGACACGACTGAGCGACTTCACTTTCACTTTTCACTTTCATGCATTGGAGAAGGAAATGGCACCCCACACCAGTGTTCTTGCCTGGAGAATCCCAGGGACGGGGGAGCCTGGTGGGCTGCTGTCTATGGGGTCGCACAGAGTCGGACACGACTGAAGCGACTTAGCAGCAGCAGCAATCATAAAAATGATAATGGGCACCATTTACTGACCATCTGCTAACTATGATGTTTAAAGAGTTTATGTACATTACTGCAGGTAATCCTTAATCCCATAAGGCAGAAACTTTATTCCGTTTTTACAAAAAGAAAGAAAGAAAGAAAGAAACCAGGTCAGGGAAAGGTTAGAAACTTGCCCAAAGGCACACAGCCAGTAATAATTAGTGGAGCCAAACTAACTAACCTCAGAATCTAACCATATTCTACACTGTCCCAGAGAGAGGCTAGGGGAAAAAAAAAAATCAGCCGTTAGCCTGAAATCAATTCTGATGATGACAAGAGAAAATTTTGGAGTTTTCACCCAAATAATGTTATTATCTTTAATTTTGAAGCATTCATGTTATCTCTTTCCAATTACCTTGGAAAACAAGGATTTATGTGTCCTAGGGTTGGAAATGGGGAGTCCCTGAACCCTAGAGGACATAAAAGGAGTCAAGCTGGTCTGGGCCATACATGTTAAGCTAAGGAGTTTGGACTTTTATCTGCTAGGCATTGTGGAGTCAGTGAGAGTCTCTAATTCAGGGGAGGGCCAAACAAAACATTTCTGAGGACAAGGCATGGCCAGCAATTTGCAGTTTCTGGAGTAAGGGTCACTGTAGAGGAAAAGAACAACAGGGTAAATAAGGGTACAACTTCAGGGAATTTGAACCTTGAAAAGTAAAGGAATGACAGGGCTTCTTTGGTGGCTCACTGGTAAAGAATCAGCCTGCTAGTGCAGGAGACACTGGTTTGATCCCTGATGCAGGAAGACCTCACATGCCATGGAACAACTAAGCCTGTGCACCACAACTACTGAGCCTGTGCTCCAGAAGCCAGGAGCTGCAACTACTGAGCCGGCATGCCACATCACTGAAGCCTCAGTGTCCTAGAGCCTGTACCACAATGAGCAGCCTGTGCATGGCAGCTAGAGAGTAGCCTCTCTGTGCAACTACAGAAAAGCCCCACAGCAACAAAGACCCACCACAGCCCCAAAATTAAATAAATAAAATTATTTGTTTAAAGACCATTAAAAGAAGACCTTTAATTTAAAAAATAAAAACATAAAAGGAATGGCAGAAGCCAGTGGAAATTGTACTGACATGGACCTTGAAGTGGGAGGAATTCTAATATGCAAAATAGTCGGGTGATGACAGAAAAGGTCAGAGTTGGCTATTGAGAAATAAATCATGGGTGACCTTGGAGAGAAAGGGATCAGGGGAGGGGGTGTTCGGGTTTCATTTGGAAGGGGTTGCAGAAAGGAGGGTGGGGAGAGTATGGAGGCAGCAAGCATGGGCTACTTGTATAAGAAATTTGAGAGTGAGAAAGAGGGCAGTTCATGGGAGCTGGAGGGAATGCCAACACTAAGATCCTATGCATCTTTAATTTTAAATTTTTATTTTTGGCTATGCTGGGTCTTTGTTGTTGCCTGAGGGCTTTCTCTAGTTGCGGAGAAGGCTACACTTTGCTGGGTCGCCTGAGCTTCTCATTGCGGTGGCTTCTCTTGCTGAAGAGCAGTCTTGCTAAAGAGCAGGGGCTCTAGGGTGCTTGGACTCAGCAGCTGTGGTGCACAGGCTTAGTTGCCTCGAGGCATGTGGGATCTTCCTGGACCAGGAATCGAATCAGTGTCAACTGCATTGGCAGGTGGGTTCTTATTCACTGGACTTCCAGGGAAGTCCTACCTATGAATCTTTGAAGGTGGAGGCAAAAGAGCCAGAGGAGATAGGAGAGGACAGGCAATGGCCTATTGGTAGAGCAAGGTATCTGGATACCCGATGAGCTGCTTCGATAAGGGAACTCTCACCTGAAGGACCTGAAGGACCTGAAGGACCTGAAGGACCTGAAGGACCTGAAGGACCTGAAGGAGAGGGTATGGAAGGAATAAAATATAGGTAATATTCAGGGGGTGGAACAGTCTAGTTGGGATAATAATAAAGATAACTCTGTAAATACTGAGTATTTACTATGTGCTTGGCATTGTATTAGCACTTTTAATTCTCACATAGCAAAGTAGTACAAGAGAATGAGATCAGTTCTGAAGAGCCACACTAAAGATTTAGAGGTAAGGCGTGAGCAAGGAGTGAGATGAATGGGAAGATCAATCTGGAGGCAATATACAGGTTGGATTTAGGGAGAGAGACTGGAGGCAGAGGTAGCTGGTAGAGGCTGTAATAATAGCTCAGTGAAGATGGAGAAGAGGACACAGAATTTGGTAAGTAAAAGGGGTTAAGGACATGATGGCTGAATTGGTGTAGAGGTGAGAGTTTCAGTGGTTTGGTTCTCAGTCCTAGTTTTGAGTCCCTAGGAGTCGAGTTGGAGCCTTGAATGTGGCTTGGAGAAGTATGGAAAGTGAGTATACTAGGTGTCACCCATTTGTCCCATCCAGGGTCACATTTCATCCTTCTCTGCTCTGCTCTGTGCCCTGTGAGGCTGACTTATATGGCCTGCGTCAGTGGACTCCCTTGGACTCTGGTTTCTGTTTGTATTTCACCAGAGGGAGGATGTTATGGGTTAAATTGTGTCCCTCACCCCCAAATTTATATGTTGGATACTTAAGTCCCAGTACTTCAGAGTGTGACCTTATTTAGACATAGAGTCACTCCAGGATTTAATTAGTTAAGATGAGGTCATTTGGGTGAGTCCTAATCCAATATGACTTGCGTCCTTATAAAATGGAGAAGTTTGGACATACACACAAGTAAAGGCAGAACGCCATATGAAGATGAAGGCAGAGATGGAGGAGAGGCCTAGAAACAAGTCAGGAACACCAGGAAAGCCCCAGAAGCTAGGTGAGAGGAATGGAACAGATTCTTCCTTACAGCTCTCAGAGGCAACCAACCCTGCTAAAACCTTGAGTTTCTAGCCTGCAAAACTATGAGACAATAAATGTCTGTTGTTTGTGGTATTTTGTTAGGGCAGTGCTTGCAAACTAATACAGAGGGGTGGTGTTGGAGGGAGGGGGAGAACAGGCAGGAGCTGTGTGTTCCCCTGGCCCCATTACTGTTACATCCCCACAAGCTGGCTGCAGCTCTCTGCCACAGCTCCTGCCAGGCAGCCTTTGTAACCACTCTCTCCCGTGACCCCTTGATACACAGGGTGGAGAGGGGTGGGCCCCACCTCCCAGTTGTTGTTAGCCCCAGGACACTGCACTCCTCCTTGATGTTTTTCCTGAATCCTGCCCCATCTTTGTAAATATGCCCTATATTAAACTCTCATCCAGATACCCAGGTTGAGTGTGTGTGTGTGTCATCTATTTCTGCCAAGACTCTGACTGATACAGTGGGTATGTTTGGAGTCAGCAAAAAATACCATTTGTTTGAGAATTTGAATGGGTCAGGGAATCCATAATCAGAATGGCCTAAGCATATTTACCACTGCATATGAATGGCATAGAGGATGAGAGAGGTTGGCATGGGATGAGGTGGCATTGTCCAGAAAGATTTCCTTCATTCAGAAAACATTTATTGGAGGCCTGCTATCGTAAATCAAGCACTATTCTAGGTGCTAGGGGGTGGAGGAGAGGGAAGGCAAATGAATCACAGCCCTTGCCCCCAAGGAGCTCACAATCTAGTAACGGAAGACAGACATGTAAACAGTTATTTGCATAAAGCATTACAGGTGCTATAGTAAAAGTCTGGGCTGGAGATAAGAGCTTTAGAATGGTCAGCATATAAGAAAGGCTATGAGAGCAGATGGGTTGGAGACTGTTAAGAATTGACTCTTAAGTGACTGCAATAATTAAGGAGTGGAAGATATGCCAAGATAAGAGATTAGGAAGGAATAATTACTATAGTCTAGTCTAGATATCTCAAACACTATGTCTTAGTCGGCACTATGTTGGTACTGCTGCTGACATTAATCCGGGATCCTCTTTCACTGTGCTTTATTTAGACTATCTCACTAAATACTCTTTACAACTCTATAGCATTCTGTATTATCCCTATTTTATAGATGAGAAAATTAAGGCTCAAAGACTTTGAATTATTTCTTCAAGGTCACGCAGCTAGCAAGTGGGAAAGATAGGAATTGAACCTAGCTCTGAGGCCACAAAGTTTATGCTGTCAACTATCAGTATACTCAGAGAAGCGCAAGCAGAGCCAGGAGAGATGGTGATGCATGCGAGCCACGGAGGAGAGAATTTAAAGGAGAAATAAGTAGCCACCCTGACAAATGCCAACAGAGAGATCAAACAGGTTGAGGATTAACAAGATCTGATTGGATCTTGTGATGAGAAAGCTTGAGGTGAGCTTTGCCTGAGTAGTTTTATTAGCAGAGTGGTAGCAGGGGAATAAATTGAAGCAGTCTGAGGAGCAAATGGAGTTGGGAAGCGGAGACTCCTTTTCAAGGACTTTGGTGTTAAAGAGCAGAGAGAAAGGAGGTGAAAGTTAGAGGGGCTTAGTCAAGCGAGCCTTGCCTGAGGAGAAAGAGTCCCAGGTTGATGCCAGCAGCATTGGTGAAAGATCAGTGCTATGAAGTCCAGCCAGAAGGGTAGACAACAGGGAAGGACGTGAGATCTGAGATGGTGGTTGTTGGGACAGGATGGGTTAGGAAGTTCAGGAGGGAGGACTACAGAGTTTGGATCTGTCCAGGGTACTGGGAGCGAGGGACCTGCCAGCAGCTGAGTGGTAAGTAGGAATGGTTGGCAATGTGAGTGGTACAGTAGGACCCTGGCTCAGCCATTGGTGGGCACACAGACAGGGGCATGGTCCCCAGGCAAGAAGGCTGCAATCCTCGGTAGTCCAGCTGGGCCTGGGAGGGACACAGGGGCAAGGGAGCCTTCTCTGAGGATCTAGGTAGAATTTCAAGGAGGCTGGGTTCCACTTCCTCATAGACATCTGAGACTGCAGCCTTGGGCTGGGAGAGATGGGGGGAAAGGAGTCTGGGTTAGAGCAGGTCCTGTGGGAGCAGGACCTGGACTGTGCAGGAAGGAGGGTTGGGCTGGAGGTAGGGCCCAGGGATGGTATACTTGTGGGGCAAGGGCCTTGGAGAAGTTGTGTGATGGGGCAAGGAGCTCTAAGCAGGGCTGGTGGTGGGTGGTGGTGGGGGGAGGTGCACTCACCGGACTCAGGGCTGCAGTATCCCTAAGGTACTGGCCAAGGACCCGGTGTAGGTCTGGAAGTGAGGGCCACAGGGCATGCCTCAGGCTCCTTGAGGAGAAGGAAGAGAAGGACACTGGGCTGCGGGAGTGAATTAGGAAGGGGGAGAGACCACTGAGGTGTGTGGGGAGGGGCAGTGAGGTGGGGGAGTAAGCCTGAAGAGGTAAGAGGAAGGTGGAGGAGCCCTCAGGTGGTGGGGGAAGTCAGTGGTGCGGAGGCTCAAAAAAGCAGTTTGAGTGTCCTCCCACATTCTTGCCTCAGGGTCTTTGCACTTTCTATTCTTTCTGCCTGGAACATCGACTCATTTCCTCATTTTACTTAGGTTTCTGCTCAGAGAGCATCCCGACAGAGAGGCCTTCCCTGACTACCCTGTCTAAAATAAAACCACCTCCCTTCCCCATCACTCTTTGTCTCCTGCTCTGCTTATTATTCTTTATAGTGCTTGACTTATTGTATATTTATTAGAATCTTATTATATATATATATATATGTATATAATGTAAATCCACGAGAGCAAAGAGTTTGTCTATCTGCTCACTCTGGGATCTACAGGGTATAGAACAGTATCTGACCTGTAATAGATTCTCACGAAATTAGTTGAATGAAGAGAACTCGTGGGGCTTTTATTAAGTTACTGGGGAAGATGGTCTCCCTCTGAAGAATGTGGGTTAAGGTATGTCATGGGAACCTCCAGTTCCTTAGGCTCATATTTCCGCAAGGAAGGACTTTAGCTGAATGACCTTCGGGCCTCTTCTTTGCTTTTTTTTTTTTTTTTAGTTGAGCCTCTTCTGTGACCACACTTTTATCTCTCCAGGGGAGGAGGAATGGTATCTGGTAAACTGGGGGAAAGGAACTGGGTACACTTGGGTCAGCAGCACAGCCTCCCTCTCTTCCCTCAGCCTTTTAGGTGGATCTGGATACAGGCTACATCCCAGTCTACTCATACATTAGAGAGGATTAAAAGCTCAAAGACGTGTTCAAGGAGAGATGTGAGCCCAAAAGAGGGGCATCTAATCCAGCCTAGGGCCATCAAAAGAGGCCACCTGGAGAAGTCACCTTCTGAGCTGAGTCCTCAAGAATAAAGAGACGTTACCGAAGGACTGAGGTGGTATGGAATCTATCTTTTATGTTTATAACTTCCAGTGACATTTATCCTCAGCCTTAGTCTCCCCACATAAACAACTCATTCATTAACAGCATTTATTTAAGGGTGTGCTATTTGGCAGGCACTGTGCTGAAGATTTAAGGATGACCACGTAAGGCACAGGGAAGACATATAAAGAAATGAATGCAGTAAAAAGCTTCCTGCACTATGAAAGAAGTCTGTATTGGGGCACAAAGAGAGTAGCCAATAGGGGAGGGTCAGGAAAGGTTTCCTAGGAGTTGGTGAAGAAAGTTATTTAAAGATAAATGGGTATTAGTCATCCAGGGAGGATATTCCTGGCAGAGGGGACATTATGTTCAAAGGCGCTGAGAAGTAAAACCACTGGACTTGTGCAGGAAATCACCGACAGTGTGGCAAGGCTGATGCACAGGGTGGGAGGTGGAAACTCTGGCAGGGGCACAGCCTTGCTTGTTTGCCTAGAGCCTGGACTTTATCCTGGGGAGCTAATAGGGAAACTTAAGGAAGCGGAGTGACAAGTTCATGTGCGCCGTTTTAGAAAGATTATTCTGGTGGCTGTGTGAGGCTAGATTGGAGGGAGAAGGGGCTCCCTTTTGGTGAGTCAGGTAGTTCCTGTAGGGCTAGAGAAAGGGTGCTGTTTTTGAGTGAGGTTTAGGAGGTGGAATGACGGGACCAGACTGGATAATGGGGAGGGAGGCGCCCAAGTGGGCTGGCTTGGGTGACAGGTGGACTTGTTACTGAGACGAGGAGCCAGAAGGTGGGGCTGTTTGAGGTGTCCCGCATAGTGGACATGATCGAGTGTAAGGAGGCGGTGGGACTCCCAGGGAAGACGTGCGGGGAGCGGCAGATGCCACAGGTCTGGATGTGAGATTGTCTGGAGAGCGGGCGTCATAGAGTGACCCGAGGATGCTTCTTTAGGGGCCGCCGGCCTTGCCCGGATCACAGCCCCGTCTCCCACCTGGCCGGAGCGGTACCTGTAGTGCTCAGGAAATTGCCACCTCAGCAGCAGCAGGCCCAGAAGGGCGCTGACGCCCAGGACCAGGAGCAGAGCAGTCACCAGGAAGATCCAGACTAAGGGACAAAAAGCAGTCAGCCCTCAGGGGGAGGCGCCTGGCCAGAGCCCTGCCCGCAGGTCCACCAGCCCCACCCCACTCGCAGTCCCGGGGCGCCGGGTACATCTGCGCAACCGCAGCCTGGTGAGGTCGGAGCCCCGCCCCTCCACTCGCGCAGCCGCAGAGAGCTTTTGCCCCTGCCCGGCCCTCACCCGTCTCCGAGGCCGTCTCCACCCTCACTGGGTCGGACCAAGAGCTCCAGGGACCTTGGAAGGTGGGGCCATGGAGCCTGGCGCGCAGCTGTACGCGGTAGCGGGAGCGCGGGCGCAGCTCCAAGGTCTCTCCCTGGGCCCCAAGAGGTGGCTCCAGCACCTACGCAAAGGTGCAAGCGGTGGTCAGGTCCCCGTGGGACGGCGTTGGGCCCTCGAGAACTCGGCCTCTGTTTGACCCCAATCCTACCGCCTTGAATCCCCGGGGATTCCTCCAAAGCGCCACACTGGCAGAAAACCGGCATCCCCGGCGGAAACTGGCTGGAGAGAACACTCGGACAGAGAGCCTCGCCCTGCCTGGCGTGATACACCCCTGACACACTGACTCATCTACACACAGAACTACTCATCCTGACACACATACGTATGATACGTCGGCAGAGATCCGGTACACACACACTGACCAGGTTGGGCGATGGAAACCCCGGACACACTCAGATACTCATAGCCGTGTAAGTGAAGTTGCTCAGTCGTGTCCGAGTCTTTGCGACCCCATGGACTGTAGCCTACCAGGCTCCTCGCTCCACGGGATTTTCCAGGCAAGAGTACTGGGGTGGGTTGCCATTTCCTTCTCCAGGGGATCTTCCCGACCTAGAGATCGAACCCGGGTCTCCCACAGTTGCAGGCAGACGCTTTAACGCCTGAGCTACCAGGGAGGCCCATAGCCATGTAAACCAGGCCACAAATAACATCCTCTCAGTAGAGGATGCCAGCACTGTGCCAGGTGCTGGGGGTACGAGGAGAGTCCAAGAAGAGGGAACAAACATCGTGTATACCAGCAGGGACACATTATTAACTTGATCAGTAGTAAACATTTATGAATTGCTTGTGATGAGCCAAGCCTTGGAGTAGACATTGGGGAAAAAGAAAAACAAGATCTCACATGTCTTATGAAGAAGATATCCAAACAAGTAAATAGTTACAAGAAGTAATGAGTGCAGTAATAACAAGATAAATAAGGTGCCACAGAGCCCTCAAAAGAGTGTTACGCTGAGTGAGTTGCTTGATTGTGGGTTACAGAGTGTTCTGTGTACCAAGAACATGCAAGGGTGGACTAGAGGGTCAAAGATAAGACTGAAACAGTGGTAGCAGAGATGTAAGGCCCATTAGTACAATAAACTCAACTAAGTTGTTGATAGAGGGAAGGGACAAGTGAGAAGGAGAGAAGAGTCAAGGATAATTCCGTGCTGAAGTAACTGGGTTAAGTGTTGGTGCCATTGTCACAGGCAAGGAACAGGAGAACTAAGTTTGAGGAAGAAATGCTGTATTTTTCTATTTGATTAAGTTCAACAATAGCCAGAACTTATGAATAGTAATGTCAGAATTGTAGTTACCTCGGAGGGTGTGTATGTGTGACCAGAGGGCATAAGACACTTCTGGGGTACCAGAAACAACCTTTATCTTTATCTGGGTAATGGTTACATGGATGTATACACATGTACAAATTAACCAATATTCTATTTAAGATTTATATTACTTTATGTAATGTATACCTCAATAAAAAAGTAAAAAAGTCTGGGGAAGAAAATGAGTTCAGTTTTGGATCTACTGAGTCTGAAATGTCCTAGGGGGCATTTAGGTATAACTGTCTGGTGAGACGGAGAAGGCAATGGTACCCCACTCCAGTACTCTTGCCTGGAAAATCCCATGGATGGAGGAGCCTGGTAGGCTGCAGTTCATGGGGTCGCTAAGAGTCAGACACAACTGAGTGACTTCACTTTCACTTTTCACTTTCATGTATTGGAGAAAGGAATGGCAACCCACTCCAGTGTTCTTGCCTGGAGAATCCCAGGGATAGGGGAGCCTGGTGGGCTGCCATCTATGGGGTCGCACAGAGTCGGACATGACTGAAGCGACTTAGCAGCAGCAGCAGCAGCAGTCTGGTAAGAAGTCATATATACACGTGGTAAATGAGAATAAAAGAGAAACTAATGTCTATTGAGTGCCTTCTATCTACCAGGCAATATGCTAAATATCTATATATTTAATTTTTACTATAACTCTGGAAAGTACATAGCTTTATCCCCATTTCACCAGTGAGGAAACTGAAACTCTTCAGAAGTTTAGGTAATTCACCTATGGTATAGAAGTTATTTTCCACATAGGTGTTGGGATAAGTTTGGGATGGTTAATGTATAGTCATTGAAAACATGGAATCTAAGCACTCACCTAGGGAGACATCTAGATGTCGGTAAAGAATCTGCCTTCAATGCAGGAGACCTGGGTTCTATTCCTGGGTCAGGAAAATCCCCTGGAGAAGGGAACGGCTACTCACTCCAGTATTATTGCCTGGAGAACTCCATGGACAGAAGAGCCTGTCGGGCTACTGTGCTTGGGGTTGCAAAGAGTTGGATACGACTGAGCGACTAACACTTTCAGAGAAGAAAAGAGTCTAGGATGGGACTGCAGGAAGCATAACCTATTAAGGAAGTGTGGAAAGAAAGAGCCCGGGAAAGAGTGAGGAGGTTCAGTCAGAGAAGTGGTAGAGAATCAGGAGAGAATGATATCCCAAAAGCAAAGGGAAGAGAACATTGTAAATAGGCATAGTCAGCAGTGTCACATGTCAAAGAGAGATTAAGATACCAGTTGAATCAGATAGAACAGAGATAAACAAGCCCAGACACACATACACATGAGTATATAGTGATATCTTGGTTATCACTCCTGATAACAGACATCCTGAAACTCAGAAATACCCCGAGTATGAGGTCTGGGGTCATTTGTCCCTTGACTGTACCTTCCAGTCCTGATGGCCTTCTCCTGTGTATCGGAGCTGGTAGCAGGTTTCTTGGGCTGCCCAGGCTGATGGATGCTGCCATTCCAGTTCCAGCTGCCCGCTGGAGACCTCCCTCCAGAGCAAGTTTGGAGTGGGGATGAGCACTATAGGGATGTCACCAGGGACTGGCCTAAGCCCTTCTGTGCATGGGACATCATGTCACCAGGGCCATGGGTCAGAAGTATCAGAGTTGGTGATCCTGGGCATGGGGTCAGACAAGGTAGGGGTGGGAACTGCATGGGAGGAGAAGGGAAGAAAGTCCTTACCAGCCTGGTGGATCCAGAAAGGGGAGCCCAGGTAGCTGTGAACAGCACCCTGGGCTGTGGTCACCTCCACAAGGATGTGAATAGCACTGTCATTTTGTGACTTGAAGTGACAGCGGGAGAACTGGGAGGACTGTGATCCTGAGTTTTTCTCCTCTTCACACTTCTCCCAGACGGGGTCCCTACAAATCAGGCAAATGGAGTCATTTGATTCAATGCCTGCCTCGGAGACTAATCCAGTCTCACAGGGAATTCAATTATAATCTACCTTGTTCCTTGGACAGGCCTCCAGGGCTTTCTCATGCCATGTATTTTTTTCTGAGGTTTGCTTTGGGGTTCAGCCTCTTCTTAATAAAGAGGTAGGGACTTCCCTGCTGGCCCTGTGGTTAAGAATCTGCTTTCCAATGCAGGGGATGGGGGCATCGATCCCTGGATGGGGAACTAAGATCCCACATGCCACCGGGCAACTAAGCCTGTGAAGAGCAACTAGAGAAAAATCCCAAGTGCTACAACAGAGACCCAGTGCAGCCAAAAAAAAAAAAAAAAAGCAAGAGCTAGATGAGATAGGGAAATTAAATGGACTATAGCGTTCAGGTCTTGGCTTATTGGCATAAAACTCAGCAAATTACTTAATTTTCATCTCTGCCTCAGTTTCCTCATTTGTGAAATGAGTCAGTAATACCTACTTTGAATGAGATTGTTTCAAAGAGTAGAGCAAAACATATTTATGTTCTTAATCTGTTCTCATTAGGCAGCCTTCTTAGTCACCTCTAAATGTTATTTTACTAACAGATTATTGCGACAGTCTCCTAACTAGCTTTTCTGCCTCTGTTTCTGTCACGCCCTTCAATTTGTTCTCCACACAGCAATCAGAATTTAGACCCAAAATGTTGATCTGATAATGTCCAGAATATATGTCAAAGCTATCTCTTTATTTTGACCTTTATTCTTGCCACATTAGATGAAACCATTATCTGTTGCCTGGATTAAGGCATATTTCTAAATGGTGATCCTGCTTCCACTCTTACTTCCTTTTAATTGCACAGAGAAACATCTTTTAAAAATGTAAACGCTTCAGCAGCACATATGCTAAAATGGGAATGATACAGAGAAGATTAGCATGGCCTCTGGGCAAGGATGACATGCAAATTCATGAAGCATTTCATATTTTTTAAAATGCATTTATAGTTGCCAGGGGCAAGGGATTGTTAGGGAGTTTGGGATGGTCAAATGTACACTGCTATATTTAAAATGGATAACCAACAAGGAACTGTAGCGTAGCACATGGAACTCTGCTCACTGTTATGGGGCAGCCTGGATGGGAGCAGGGTTTGGGGGAGAATGGATACTTGGATATATGTATGGCTGAATCCCTTTGCTGTTCGCCTGAAACTATCACAGCACTGCTAATTGGCTGTACCTCAATACAAAATAAAAAGTTTAAAGTGAAAAAAATGCAAATCATATGGGGTCACATTGTTGTTTAGTCGCTGTGGTGTCCGACTCTTTTCTGACCCCATGGACTGCAGCCCGCCCGGCTCCTCTGTCCAGAGGGTTTCCCAGGCAAGAATACTGGAGTGGGTTGCCATTTCCTTCTCCAGGGAATATTCTTGACCCAGGGATTAAACCTGCATCTCCTGCATTGCAGCTGGATTCTTCACCTACTGAGCCACCTGGGAAGCTCATATCATATCACTCTTGCTTAAATCCTTCCATGGCTCCCCATCCCAAATAAAACCCAAACTCCACCCCAGAGCCGATAGGACTTCATATGGTTGAGTTCCTCCCTGCCTTGCCATTCTCATCTCCTGCAAGTCTCACACAAAGTGATGGCCCTTCCTCCACGTGGGCCTTCTCTTTATGCTGCAAACATACCAGATGCACTGTCTTTGCAGCTCCCGTGCCCTGGATCGCCCTGCCTCTAGATCTCACGTGACTCATTTCTTCTCGCCACTTGGGTCTCAGCTCATCTGTCACCTTCTTGGCAAGGCTTTCTCCACCCAGTCATGAAATTAGCACCTATCCCCACCCTTCCACTTAGTCTTTATCATTTAACCTTGCTCCTTTCTTTCTTGTTGATCTCCCCCCATTCCCCTCCCCCAACTAAAATGAAGCCCCCACAATGCTGGAAGCTTCTCTTCCCCTATCCCTGGGGCTTGGTACATAGTCACCGTCAAGAGTTGTTTGTTGAACAAATAAATCCTGTCTCCTTCCTGGTTATAACCCCTAAATAGCTAGCTATTACTAAAATCATTTACCATTTTATGTATGTTTATGTTTGCTAGGTTATTCAACAAATAATTTATACTACGTGCTAGGTACTATGGTAGACCCTATGAATACACAGAGGAAAAATTTTCAAGGAGCTGTCATTTCACTGGGAAAGGGAGAAAAACAAACAGATGGTATTTTTCTGTGATGTGCACAGGCTGGCTGGGGAGTAGCAAGGAAGATCATCTAACCCAAATGGGGAGGGTCAGAAAATATTTCTTGTTTAATAAGGCAGTGCTTAGAATGAGTCTTCGACTATTAATAGGACAAGAAAAGGGTACAAACAGGCATTCCAGGCACATGCTTGTGCACAGATAAGAGATATGGTACTTTGGGGGAAACTCTAAGTGATGCAGAAAGTTTTTAGCACAGAGGGCTTGGTGGAAAGTGGTAAGTGTGGGCAGATCAAGGTCACAGGTGGCCTTATTGCCTTTCTAAGGAGCTTGAACTTAATCTTGCAGCAATGATGGAGACATTCAAGGATTTTAAGCGGAGAATTGTCATCACTAGCTTTGTACTTTAGGAAAGTCTCTCTAACTGCAGTTTGTGAGAAAGGATCTGTGAGGGTGGACTAGAAGCCGAGAAATTTATTAGGACGATGTCATGGAATTTTACACGCAAAGTGATGAGGATCTGAAAGCAGGATTGTGGCAGTGGGGGTAGTGAGAAACAGATGGATTCAAAGCAGGTACTGAAAAGGCAGAAATGACCAGTGTTTCTGACTGGATGTCGAGGGTGTAGAAAATGCAGAAGTTCAGGGTGGAAAAGTGAGTTGATGGCAAGATGGACAAGAAGGGAAGGAGCAGGTTTTGACAGAGAGTATGTGAATTCAGTTTTGCCACCCTTTCATTCATGCCCTCTTCATAGTACGGAAATCTATACAGCTATTAGAAAGAATGAGTTACATCATTACAGATGTCCAAGACATATTTTTAAGTAAAAGAGTAAGTTAAAAAGAAGTAAGTTAAAATGAATCATACCTACAATGTGATCCAATTTATACTGAAAATTAAATATTATGTTTAGATATACGTAAATGCATAGAAAACTGGAAGAATACACTAAAACTGTGAATGGGGTTTTTTTTTTCATCCTTCCATAATTTTTTCTTTTTACTGAGCACTTACTCTGTTCTAGGCCCCATGGTAACTGAGAATACATTGGTGAGTAAAAGCGAACACTGACTTTGCCCTCAGGGATCATGTTTAGTTAAGATCAGCCTTTCTCAACAGAGCTCTGAGAGAGAATTTTGTTATCAATCAAATAACCATGGAAGGTATAAATGTAAAATCATAACTATGTTCAGTATTTAAGAAGGAGAGGTGCATGGTTCAACAAGGATATATAATAGTGCCGCTGGACCTAGGAAGGAAGGTCAGGGGAGGTGACATCTGAGTTGAGATCTGAAGGATAAGTGGAGGTTAAGTAAAGATAAAAAAACCTGGGTAAACAGCATGTGCGAAGATCCAGAGGCAGGAGGGATTGTGGCAGGTAGGCGGGAAGGAAAGTAGGCCAGTATTAGAGAGAAGAGCAGAGAAGGCGGCATAGAATAAGATAAAGTTGAAGGCGCAGATATGGGCTGAGTCTTCGGGAACTTTACACAGTCACAGTAGAATTCTTTTCTTTGTCCTAAGATCAGTGAAAGCTATGGATCTTGGAAGAGTTTTAAGCAGAGAATGTTGCATTTATTTTTCTGCTTTTAAAAACTCACTTCAGCTTCCGTGTGGAGAATGTTTTGGAGGATCCAAGAAGTGATCAGTTAGTAAGTCTTCTCAGTAACCTAACTCAGAGATGAAGATGGCTTGTACTAGGGTGATAGCTGTGATGAACAGACACGGACAGATCCTAGAGATGTTTGATAGGTAAAGTCAACAAGACTTGGCTACATATTAGATACGAAGGAAATGACATATCAGTGAGGTGTTTGGTGGAAATGCTTGAAGACCGGGTGAAGTTTTGATTGGATCCGATAGATAGTGAAAAGTTGCAGTACATATTTGGAGACGGAAATGGCAACCCACTCCAGTGTTCTTGCCTGGAGAATCCCAGGGACGGGGGAGCCTGGTGGGCTGCCGTCTATGGAGTTGCGCAGAGTCGGACACGACTGAAGCGACTTAGCAGCAGCAGCAGCACATAGTTGAGTAGGAGAAGGCCATGCAAAGTTTAAGAAAGGTCAGTTTGTCAACAGCATGCAGGGGCGGGTAAATTGGACGTGATAGAAAGTGAAGGCTGTTGAAATGGTCTAGGTGATATGATTACGCTGAATTAAACCAACGCATTCCCAGGGGGTATGAAGAGAGGTTGAAAGGATACAATACCCATTGGCAGATGAGAGCATGGAGGGCCTTTGGTTTGGGGAATAAGGAAGGGGACAGAAGTGGATCAAGAACAATCTCTCCCTTCTTTCTGCAGAGTTGTGCTTCTCTCCTATGACATCATGGAGAAGGCAATGGCAACCCACTCCAGTGTTCTTGCCTGGAGAATCCCAGGGACGGGGGCGCCTGGCGAGCTGCCATTTCTGGGGTCGAACAGAGTCGGACACGACTGAAGCGACTTAGCAGCAGCAGCAGCAGCCTATGACATCAAACTCAATCAGCGGTTCACTTCTCACCTGTCTCTGGGGCAGCACCATGCCCTGCTGTGGTAGAAGAAGCCTTGGGAGCTGGCATGGTCCTGTTGTTGCCACTGACAGGTAACATTCGTCAGGTCCAAGGTAAAGCATTGTAGTCCAATTTCCCCTGGGATCGGAGAAGGAGAGATCCCCTGGAGGAGGGTATGGCAACCCACTCCAGTATTCTTGCTGGAGAATCCCATGGACAGAGGCGCTGGGTGGGCTACAGTCCATAGGATCGCAAAGACTGAGCATGGATGTAGAGAAAGAAGCCCTATCAGAGCCCACGTGCTCCTACTTCATAGGGTATCCAGATCACCTTTACACACATAACTTGAACATTTGCTCCTATCCTTTCTTCTCTCCCTGAATGTAGTTCATCCTGTGCAGTAGCAAGTTTGAGATCGTCAGGAAGGACCATAGTTCTCTGAGCTTCTATATCTAGCCCAGGTATCTCTAGAGATCTTTTCTGTCTCCTCCTCCATTCCTCTGTTGACTCACCTGCATCGCCAGGCAGGTCCACAGTCACAGGGAGGGACCAAGATCCCCAGGAACCACGGAGAGAGACCCCATCAGGTTGGCTGCGTAGCTGGAGCCAGTAGGAGTTACCAGGCTGGAGTCCTGAGATGAGGCAGCTGCCACCCTTCGTTGTCAGAGATGGAGCCTTGGGAGAAGAATCCCAGCCTCACAATCTAGGTCTGCCTCTCAGCCAAGAGAGCCTCCATCTCTTATATTTGAAACCCCACAACATGCCTGTGGAGAGACACTCAGTTCTTCACTGGATAAATACGTGCACAGACTGGGGGCCAGGTTGGTGGGTTTCAGGTGGAGTTCAGGGTTTTTTAGGTTTCCCTGGTGGCTCAGACAGTAAAGAATCCGCCTGCAAGGTGGGAGACTCAAGTTTGATCCATGGATCGGGGAAGATCCCCTGGAGAAGGAAATGGCAATCCACTCCAGTATTCTTGCCTGGAGAATTCCAGACAGTGGAGCCTGGTGGGCTATAGCCCACAGGGTTGCCAAGAGTCAGATACGACTGAGTGACTGATACTTTCACTTTCAGGGTTTTTTTGGGAAACCCCCACTAACTTGGGGACTTGAAGTGCTCAGTTGTGTCGGTCTGAATGATCTAAAAGTGGGAGATTCCTAAATAAACATGGCTTCTGAGAACTAATCAGAGCCTATGCTAACTCTCCAAGGACCGACCCAATCTGGAATCCCCAAAGCATGGCCTGTCCTTTCTTGGGGCAAAATTGAGGGTAAGAGATAGGAGGTGGAGCAGAAGAAGGCCAGGGTACTTCTCTAGGTGGGGAGGTCTGCTCTGGTCCAGTCTGTTGAGGCATCATGGGCTGGGCACACGGAGACTGGTCCAGGGTTGCGGCTAGGTTTGGTCTCCGCCGAGCTGGGCAGCAGGTTTCTGCAGACAGCAGCTGTGTGACTGTGGGGCCAGTCGAGTTCCCGGGGCCCTTGGGGCCATAGCGCAGTTCATGCCTCAGAAATTCATTGATTTCGGGAGCTGGGGCCTCCCAGCTGATCTGAAGTTCCCCTGGCTGGCTCCCACCCATGGCCTTGATGAGACTGGGGGGAGTTGGCAGGCCTAAGGGCGAGACAGGGCACATCAGAACTCTTTGGGTGCTGCACCGTGCAGCTCAGCCCGCAGACTGTGGAGAGGGGTGCTTAAGGCTGGGGTGAGGGCAGCCCCTGGGGCAGGGGCAGGGAGGCTCCTTATCCTGTTCTGTCCTCGGATGAGTAGTGGCCTCACCACCGATGGGTAGGCTCAGTGCTCCTCAAGAGCAGGGACCCCTCCTCATCTGTGCGTCCTTGTCCTGATGCCCAGTGCCTAGCACAGCGTAGGTATTCTGTAACTGATGAATGAGTGAGTCAATGCAGAGGTTAATGACGGGAAGGTCGGGGTGTCTCTGGTGTGAAACGAAGTCTAGCTCTGGACGCTGAGGCTAAGAGGAATGAGAAAGGGGTCTCGAGGTGCCTCTGGGAGTCTGGTATTGGGGGGGCACTCGTGTCATCTTGAAAGAGCACAGCTCGGTCTGATTCTAAGAGCTGGCCCAAGGGCGGCAAACAGAGGGGCCGGGTTGACAGGAGGATGCTGCTTACCCACGGCATCCACAGAGAGCACCCGCTGGGTCAGATTCTGGTTCAGAAACACGTTCTTCACCCAGAGGTGCAGTTGAGAGAAGAGGCGAACTTCAGCCTGGGCCGGAAACTGGCACACGTATCGGGTTCTAAAGGGCATCACATGCTGGGAACTCAGGGGGCAGGTGCGGGGCTGCTCCCTGTGGGCACAGGAGAAGTCTGGGCTACCTACATGCTCACCTGTCCAGCCCTGAGGACCCAGGTCTGGGCCCAAGCCCGACTTCTGTTTCCGTTACCGCCATTTCTCTTCTCAGTGCCTGGGATGGGTGGGATTAGGGGGTACGTAGGGGCTGGAGCTGGCTGTATCCAAAGCACCTCTGTTCATTAAGTGGCTACTTCGGTCTCGGACTAGTCCTCTGACAGGGCCAAAGGCAAGGAAGCTGCTGGAACAGGGCTCAGCTGCGGTATGCACAGGACAGATACAGGGGAGTGGTATATATACGATATACATATATGACACAACACATACCCTGGATAGGCATACAGCAGCTGATACATTTCACTGGGCGCTCCCTCTTCCTCATCCCAGAAGCAAGTGAGGTCCTCAAAGGTTCGAGAGAAGCAGTTCAGGGACTCTGAGTCCAAGGCCAGCGAGGAGGCATCTGAGGAACAGCTGGTGAGTTGGGCTCCCAGTCCTCCCCGGCATGTTTGTGGGCAAGAGTAGGGGACCAGCGGGGGCCTCCCACTTTGCACTTCCCTCCCTCCTCCGCCCGCCCAGGGCTCCATCTTCCTGGGTATGGGTGTTTGCTACCCTCCACACACCTCACCTTGGCTGGTGACTTGTGCCAGGTATTGGGGGACCGGGAGGAGGTAGGAGATGACCACCAAGAGGGCCCAGGGGGGCATCTTCTCCGGCACTGTGTGCCTGCCTCAGCCCATCCGCCCTTCAGGAAGCTGGGCCCCAGTCCCCTCCCGGGCCAGCCCCTCAGGTTCCTGTCAGATACAGCCCCACGTCCTGTCCCTGTCCCTGCCCCTGTGGGGCCCATCCAGACCACACTGGGGCTGGGGGCCAGGGGAGGGGGCGTGGGAGTGGGCAGAAGGGAAGGAGGAATTTGAAAGGGAGGATACAGGCCTTTCATTAAGAGAGAGATGGGGGGTTGTGTGTTTGTTTTTTTTTTTTTTTGACCACGTACCAGAAGCAGAGTAAGCCTCTGTGTTGGTCCATGTTCACTGCTGGAGAAGGCATATTGTGAGCACGGAGAGCAACACTTACTGAGTGCTGTTCACTGCTGCCACGTGTGAGGCACTTTTTATCCCCTGACTCAGCCAATCCTCGTAATAGTCTAATTTTTTCCATCATAGTGACGGGAAAACTAGAGACGCAGAAAAATTGAAGATTTGCCTAAGATGACGCACCTCCTAAGAGGTAAAAATCAGGACATCAAGCTTAGAACCTAAGTGTTTAACAACCATGCCAGTGCCTCTGGAAGCTGAAATCCACCAAGAAATGGCTGTCTGCCTTGCTCTGGTGACAAGATGGTGGCTATTTCCACTTTAATAGGTTCTGTCACTTTGTGCACAAATAAACACGTTCTCCTTGGAACTGGACAGCCCCCTCCACTGTGGGGAGCCTCCACAGCTACCTTTTGCTACTCAGAGTGTGGTCCATGGACCATCAGCAAAAGCACTACCTGGCAGTTTATTAAAATGCAGGCTCTTGGGCCCTGCCCCAGACCTTCTAAAGCAGAATCTGCACTATCCCCAAATCCCCAGATGATGTGAATACATATTAGTTTGAGAAGCTCTGGGCTTCAGTGCTCTTATCTGGTTGGCTCAGAATCAAGGGATGGTTGGTCTCAGCCCTCCAGCTCTGGCCCATCTTCACATTGGTGGTGGAAGAGTCGGTGCAACCCCTTCTCTGAAGCCCAAGTTCCCTCCTGCGACTGTTGTAACTGTGGTGGCTTTTGCGCCGACTCTCAGGAGCTTTACTCTGGCAGGGCGTGGGGCCAGTGCAGGCCATGGTAACTTCCCACATTTAGCCCCGCCGACCTCACCTGGGGCTCCCCTCACTGGCTTTACAGACTGAGTATCCTTCTTTCTTCCTCTTGAGTTAATGATATTAACAGAGTGCTGTAGGGAGGGGTAGGAGGATTGTAGGATGTGAAACCTTCAGCCTCATCTGTGAGGTCTTAGCTTCTCTTGCATCAGTTCTCTGCAAGAAGTCCCTGAGGCCAGATTTGCCCTGATTCCTGTCCACCTCTCAGGTTCCATGGGACCAGCTTCCTCTGCCCAATGGAGATGACATCGGATGCCTCTCCCAGCCCCCAAGCAAGGGGCACTAAATTTGTCGGGTCAAGTGAGAGGGGAAATAACTCTAATGTTCATGGAGTCCCATGGCTTTGATGCTGCGGATGTGTTGATGATTTCAAAATTAATGTCTCTAGCTGTGACTCCCCTTCCTGGGCTCCAGATTTGGATCACCAACTGCCTACTTCAAATCTCTACTTCCATGTCTAATGGGCATCTTATACTTATGATGGCCAAAATAAAACTCTTGAGTCTGGCGTCCTCCCTACACCTTTCTTGTTTCCTCTAGTCTTACCTACTCAGTTAAGTGGTGTCATCTACTCAGTTGATTAAGCACCGAATCTCAGTACTCCTTGATTCCTATCTTTCTCTTACCCTACATTCAGGTCATTAGCAACTCTTGCCGGAAAGTCTTTCAAAATGTACCCTGCACCTGAATGCTTTTTCCCACTTGCACTTCTACCATTCTAGTCCCTGTTTGCGTCACTGATAAGCTTCGTAACTGCCTCCATTCTTAATCCCTCCAGCAAATCTTCCATAGAATGGAGTGAGATGTTCAAAATGCAGATCACATTTCTTCCCCCCCTTGCTTAAAACCCCTAATGTTTCCTACTGCACTTAGAATACCTCTTAAAGACAAGGTCCTGTCTGAGTTGACCTCGGCCTACTTAGGTCCTATCTCCTACCACTGTCCCCTTCTCTCTGTATCGGTCACAGTAACCTCATTGTGTCTCTCTTTTTAATTCTTATCATGCTCAGTCTTTCTGCAATGCTTGGTACTCCCTTCCTTGGGTTCTGCAATATGTCACATTCACCTGGTTTCTTCCCACTCCTGTCATGTTCCCTTCCAGTTTCTTTCTCTCTTTGCTCCTTCTCTTAAATGTTACTATTCTAAAGATCTCCTTGCTTCCCCCTTTTTGTTACTAGTTTCTGAGTAGCCTCATGGCTTCAGTTCCATTTATAAAATCTACCAGTTACTCCCCAAATCTTAACACTCTTGAACCTCAAGTTTTCAGTTACTTACTAGATATCTTGAGTTGTTGTCCCATGGGCGCTTCAAGCTCATGGGCTCCCAAACAGAACTATTCCTACCTCCCTCCTATCTTCCCTTCCTAGGTCTGCATCTCCCCATAGGCAACCTGGGTATATGAGCTTGGAACCTGAAATGTTAAAATTTTCATTCTGCCTCCACTCCAGCATGCAAGTCTTACCAAGTCCTGTGAATTCTACAGAGAGAGTTAGGGGTGCAGAGCCCACAAGACAAGGGGCTTGTTTATGACCACTGCAGAGTTGAGTTGGGGCCTGTTTGCTCCTGCGTGGAAGGAGGTCCGATTATCTGTCCCTTTCATTTTCCTATTTTTTTCTACTTCCACACAGCTGGAGAGAGATGCCTTCCTAGGCCCTTTGCTTTTGTAGAACATCAAACAAGGACTGGGATAGCCCTCGGGGAAGGTTCATTTAGGTTTGCTACTCTCTGGTCCGAGTCCAGTGGGTCCAGCCCAGGTCAGCAGGCCTAGACTTTGCTGTTGGGATATCAAGCCAAAGCCCTGGCCTACAAAAGTCTGTATTTACTCTCTGTGCAGCCGTTGCTGAGGGAACTCAAAGGGTTGCTGTGTGAGGGCTGGCTCAGGCAGGTATGTGCTGTTGATCTGCTCTTTGGTGGGTGGTGGTGGAGGGGAGTGGGGGGCATGGGAGTCCTGTTGTGTAGCATTTGCTGACCTTTGTGGTATAAGTGGGCTTCCCAGGCGGTGCTAGTGGTAAAAAACCCACCTGCCATTGCAGGAGATGTGAGAGATTTCAGTTTAACCCCTGGGTTAGGAAGATCCCCTGGAGGATCTAGCAGTGGATTTACAGCAGTCCATTCCAGTATTCTTGCCTGAAGAATCCCATGGGCAGAGGAGCCTGGTGGGCTGCAGTCCAGTGGGTCACAAAGAGCTGGAGAAGACTGAAGTGACTTAGCACGCATGCACATGGTATAAATACTCCAGGGACTTCCCTGGTGGTCCAGTGGTTACTTCTAAGGCAGAGAGTGCAAGTTCAATCCCTGGTCGGGGAAATAAGGTCCCATGTGCCACGTGGTTAAAAAACAAACACACAAAAACCCAAGACCTGCAAAACAGCCAATTTCAAGCTACTCATGTGATGTGCTCCTGCCCTGTCCCTCCCAGATTTCCCAACATTCTCATTTTAATCCAGTCAGAAAACCTGGGAGAGGCAGCTTTGGGCACTTGGTTTCTCCATCTCCCCGCCTCTTTCCCAGCTTTGCCAAGCTTCTTTCTAGAATCCTTGTTGCGCTGGCACCTGGGGCAGTGTGTCAGAGCACTGTGTTTCCCCATATCCTCTTCAATGTTATGTTTGCCATTGCCATTGTTAACAAATGGTATCTCCTTACTCAGAACTTTTTCTGAAGCTCAAATTTGCTTTTATTCTTTCCCTGCTTAAAACCCTTTCACGATCCTTTGGACCAAGGCTCACCTCTCGATGCTGGAGCAGAAGCCCTTTGCTTCTCTTCATCCCATTCCTGACCCTCTCCCTCATGATGCCCGCCTTGCTCTTTCCCAAATGTGATCCCCTTTCCTGCCACAAGCCCTTGCTTCCCTGAGCACAAAACCCTCCAGAACCTCTCAACCTATTGGAACGGTCCTTGTGACTCAAGATTTGTCCCGAGTCATTACTTTTTGGGACTCTTCTCTCCCAGCTAAATGTAATGGGCAGTGGGGGGGCGGGGGGCATGGGAGAGTCTAACTGTAAAAGAAAAAGGCACTGTCACATTCCTTTCAGAGGCCTGGTAACTCTTCTGTGATCAAAAACAACTGCATGAGCCTTTGGGCCTGGGAAGGATTTAGAGAGCTAATTTGCCAAACACGAAATTCGTGAGAATTTTGAAGAGTATAGTGGTAACTCCAGAGAAGAAGAAGGAAGGCTAATAAATGGAAGATAGCAGCCCAAGGAAAAGACGTCTTCACCAGGGAGAAACTTCAGTAGAACGGCTGTTGGAGGAAAATTTTAGAACAATGATGCCTAATACTCAGTTTTAAGTTTATACTCTCTCTTCTGTGATAGCTTAGCTTCCCTAAAGCATACTATTGGTACAGGCATTCTATCCACGAAAACTTACATGGTGTTTTAGAAACAAAGGGAAAAGGTGACAGTATCTGAGGAATCAAGAGACAATGGCAGCCACAGAAAATGAGCAAGAAAGCAGTAAAAAATTTAGCGAGAGCAGGAATTCAGACTGAGAGGCGACCATGAGGGTGTACTAAAGTCCTAGTCAAAATAGAGACAGGTACGGACTTTCCAGAGGATGTGGAGTAGGGACAGGGCTGGTCTGATCGGATGTAAAGGGAAAAGGTGACCTCAAAGGGTTGAGAGCCTTGAGGATATTTGGGTTACACACACATTCCTCCCTTCCTCTGAGTCCCCCCAGAATTTTGCGCCTCTATTGCACCTCTATTGTTTTATATATAAACGGCCATGCATAACTTTGCCTTTGCTAGACAAGATGTCAACCCTGCTTAGAGGGCACCATCATTTTATACTCATGCTTCCTGGGGTAAAAGCTGGATGGGGTGGGCCAGCCTCTTTCTCTCTAATTCCCTGTCTCACTAGCTACCACTAAAGAGTGTTTGCTGTTTGCCAGCTCTGTGCTAACACATTGTCTCATTACATCACATGAGGAATTGATTATATGCCCTTCTTCTGGGACTTCCCTGATAGCTGATAAAGAATCCACCTCCAATGCAGGAGATCCCGGTTCAATACCTGGGTTGGGAAGATCTGCTAGAGACGGGATAGGCTACCCACTCCAGTATTCTTGGGATTCCCTGGTGGCTCAGCTGGTAAAGAATCCGCCTGCAATGTGGGAGACCTGGGTTTGATCCTTAGTTTGGGAAGATCCCATGGAGAAGGGAAATGTTACCCACTTCAATATTCTGGCCTGAATAATTCCATGGACTGTATAGTCCATGAGGTCACAAAGAGTCAGACATGACTGAGTGATTTTCACTTTCATGCTTTCTTAACTGGCAGAAGAGAAAACCAAGCCTGAAATGGATTAACTGAGTTGTCCAAAGTCACGATTCAGGGGTAGAGCTGAGATTTGAATTCAGGTCTGTCTGACTCCAAAGCCTGTTCTTATAGCTTCTACATGGACACCTCTGACGACGACTACCATTTCCTTCACTTCATTCACTTACAGTAAGTGCCCTACATATGAAACTTCAACTGGAGGACTTTCAACGATGCATACGTGCATCTGGTTCCAGCAAAGGACCAGAACCTGTGTCACCAACGTCAGATGTGAGTGAAAGTGCAGCTTGCCCTCTGTCTCCCATTGCTGACCATCCTTCAGCTCTGCCATCTCCCACCTCCCTTCTCCTCCAGTCAGTCACTCTTCTTGCCTGCTCACTCGGTGCCAATCACTGTATGTTAGCTGTTGTACTGAACTACTGTGCTTTTCAAGGAACTGTGGTGGAAGATTAAACATGTTTATTTTTTGTGTTTTTATGTGAAAAGTATTATAAACCTATTCTAGTACAGTGCTCTATAGCTGATTGCTTTAGTTGGGCACCTTGGCTAACTGTGTTGGACTTACAAACAAATAGGACTTCTGAATATTTTCTCGGAAAGTAATTTGTTCAGATGCAGGGGACTTACGGTATTTAATATTTTGTGCCTGGCACAGGGCCACACTAGGCCAGAATCTCCCACAGGATGAGGCTGGGTTGAAAATAGGCATCAGGAGAGACTTACTTCAAGTAAAGGGGCAAAGGATCCCTAGGTACCCACCAGTGACTCCAAGCGAGAGAGCTTCCAGAGACCCAGTTTGCTTAGCCCTCTGTTCTCCTGAGCTGCTGGGCTCTTTCTGAATCCATGTTTCCTGCTCAGGAAACATGAAGACCAGACCACTCCGGCCAGACTCAGGCAGAGGGCCTGGGGTGAGATAAGAGATGCACAACCCATGAGAGGAGCCTGAGCTGCCCGGAGGGCCAGGCAGGAAATCACCCTTTCCTTGGGGCTGAGAGGGGAATGACTCAGGGCTGATGGATGGGAGTTCCGTTTTTGCAGCCCAGGCAGGCTGCAGCAAAGCCTCTTGGGCAAAGCGCTTGGGTTTGGCTTCCCCATAGCCGCCAGCCTAATGAGGCTTTAAGAGGCACGGCTTGGCCTTCTGTCTTCCGCTTTCCATCATTTCCCTGGAAACAAGTTCGTGCTGCTGGTCTGGCCTCTTGCTCCAGTGCTTATCCAACCCAGGCCAGCCCCTGTGGGAATGCAGCTGCTGAGAGAGGCGGTGAGGACCACAGCTAGACAGGACTGGAGCGGGTGGGGGTGAGAAGCCAGGCGCTTTGGCTTGAAGTTCTTATTTGCAGTGGCATCCTGGGTCCTATGGTGCCAAGTGGACATGTGAGCTCTTCTGTTGGGGAGGGTACCCTTGGGGCCCGCCCTTAGCCCGTATGGGATCAAAGTATTGGTGTTGGATTTGCAAGCTTGTACTGGGGGATAGGGCAGGCTGGCAAGCTGCATGCTGTCCATGGGATGGCAAAGAGTTGGAGATGACTCAGCAACTGAACAACAACAATCACACCTCAGCTGGCCCCTTTCTCCTGTGCCAGAGAAGCACCGTAGCACTATGGCTAACAGAAAGATTCTGGATCCAAAATTCTCAATTTGAATCCTAACTCTGCCATTTACTAACTGCCAAACTCTGGTTAAGTTACTTAACCTATCAGACTTTTTGTCTTTTCTGTTAAATGGGAATGATAATAATAGTACCAACCTAATAGGGTTGTTGAAAATTAAAGGAATTAATATATGACAAGTTCTTGGGACAGTGCCTGGCAACTAAGTATCATGTAAGTTGTTGTTCAGTCAATAAGTTGTGCTTGACTATTTGTGACCCCATGGACTGCAGCATGCTGGGCTCCTCTGTTCTCCACTGTCTCCTAGAATTTGCTCAAATTCATGTCCGTTGAGTCAGTGATGTTATCTAACCATCTCATCCTCTGCCAGCCCCTTCTCCTTCTGCTTTCTATCGTTCCCAACATCAGGGTCTTTTCCAAGAAGTTGGCTCTTTGCATCAAACAGTCAAAGTATGGGAGCTTCAGCTTCAGCATCAGTCCTTCCAATGAATATTCAGAGTTGATTTCCTTTAGGATTGACTGGTTTGATCTCCTTGCTGTCCAAGGGACTCTCAAGAGTCTTCTCCAACACCACAATTCAAAAGCATCAGTTCTTCAACACTCAGCCTTCTTTATCTTTCAACTCTCACATCCATACATGACTACCAGAAAAAACATAGTTTTGATTATACGGACCTTTGCTGGCAAAGTCATATCTCTGTTTTTTTTTTTAATTTCTTTCTTTAAAAAAAATTAATTTATTTATTTTTTAATTGAAGGATAATTGCTTTACAGAATTGTGTTGGTTTCTGCCAAACATCAATATAAGTATACATATGTCCCCTCCCTCCTGAACCTTCATCCCATCTCCCTTACCATCACACCCCTCTAGGTTGTCACAGAGCTCTGGTTTCAGTTCCTTGAGTCATATAGGAAATTCCCATTGGCTATCTATTTTACATATGGCAATATAAGTTTCCTTCCTTGCTCCCCTGTGTGTCCATAAGTCTGTTCTCTATGTCTATGTCTCCATTCAGTTCAGTTCAGTTCAGTCGCTCAGTCGTGTCCAACTCTTTGCAACCCCATGAATCGCAGCACACCAGGCCTCCCTGTCCATCACCAACTCCCGGAATTCACTCAGACTCACGTCCATCGAGTCCGTGATGCCATCCAGCCATCTCATCCTCTGTCGTCCCCTTCTCCTCCTGCCCCCAATCCCTCCCAGCATCAGGGTCTTTTCCAATGAGTCAACTCTTCGCATGAGGTGGCCAAAGTATTGGAGTTTCAGCCTCAGCATCATTCCTTCCAATGAACACCCAGGACTGATCTCCTTTAGAATGGACTGGTTGGATCTCCTTGCAGTCCAAGGGACTCTCAAGCGTCTCCTCCAGCACCACAGTTCAAAAGCAGCAATTCTTCGGCGCTCAGCTTTCTTCACAGCCCAACTCTCACATCCATACATGACCACTGGAAAAACCATAGTCCTGGCCAGATGGACCTTTGTTGGCAAAGTAATATCTCTGGTTTTTAATATGATGTCTAGGTTGGTCATAACTTTCCTTCCAAGGAGTAAGCATCTTTTAATTTCACGGCTGCAGTCACCATCTGCAGTGATTTTTGGAGCCCCCCAAAATAAAGTCTGACACTTTCCACTGTTTTCCCATCTATTTGCCATGAAGTGATGGGACCAGATGCCATGATCTTAGTTTTCTGAATGTTGAGCTTTAAGCCAACTTTTTCACTCTTCTCTTTCACTTTCATCAAGAGGCTTTTTAGTTCCTCTTCACTTTCTGCCTTAAGGGTGGTGTCATCTGCATATCTGAGGGTATTGATATTTCTCCCATCAATCTTGATTCCATTGCTGCCCTGCAAATAATTTCATCAGTACCATCTTTCTAGATTCCATATATATGTGTTAGTATACAATATCTGTTTTTCTTTTTCTGACTTACTTTAATCTGTATAATAAGATCCACCTCATTAGAACTGACTCAAATGTGTTTCTTTTTATGGCTGAGTAATATTCCATCATATATATATACACCACAGCTTCTTTATCCATTCATCTGTTGATGGACATCTGGGTTGCTTCCATGTTCTAGCTATTGTAAATAGTGCTGCAATGTACACTGGGATACATGTGTCTTTTTCAATTTTGGTTTCCTCAGGGTATATGCCTAGTAGTGGGATTGCTGGGTCATATGGTGGTTTTATTCCTGGTTTTGTAAGGAATCTCCATACTGTCTTCCATAGTAGCTATATCAGTTTACATTGCCACCAACAGTGCAAGAGAGTTCCCTTTTCTCCACACCCTCTCCAGCATTTATTGTTTGTAGACTTTTAGGAGATGGCCATTCTGATTGGGTGTGAGGTGATAGCTCATTGTAGTTTTGATTTGCATTTCTCTAATAATTAGTGATGTTGAGCATCTTTTCATGTGTTTGTTAGCCATCTGTATGTCTACTTTGGAAAAAAGTCTGCTTAGGTCTTTCCCCCACTTTTTGATTGGGGGTACCTCTGCTTTTTAATACGCTGTCTAGGTTTGTTCTAGCTTTCTTTCTAACCAGCAAGTGTCTTAATTTCATGGCTGCAGTCATCATCCGCAGTGATTTTGGAGCCCGAGAAAATAAAATCTGTTGCTGCTTTTACTTCCCCCCCTTCTATTTGCCATAAAGTGAAGGACCGGATGCCATGATCTTAGTTATTTTCTAATGTTGAGTTTAAAGCTGTTTTTTGTTCTTTTAGTGACTGGCACTTCCAGTAACCCAGTCATCTAAACAGAAGTGTGGCACACACCCTAGACTCCTTCCCTTTCCTTCCTCACCCTTATTTACCCCCTGCCCAGTCTTTCGCCCAAGTATTTCTTCCAGCTCATCACCACACCATCACATCTTCACTCTCTCTCTCTTTTTTAATAGCTTTATTGGGATATAATTCACATACCATAAAATTTGCCTAACTAAGTGTGTAATTCAATGGCTTTTAGCATACTTTAGTGTTTATATGAAATTATAGTCAATTTTGCATCATTTTTACCTCCTCAAAAAGAAATTCTGTATCTTTTAGCTCTTGCCTTTATATCCTTCCATCTTTCTCCCAGTCCTAAGCAATTTGCAATTTACTGACTGTCTCTAAAGACTTGTCTGTTCTGGATTCTTCAAATAAATGGAATACAAACAAATACAATATTAGTCTTTTTGTGACTGGTTTCTCTTAGTGTGATATTTTCAAGGTTCATGCATGTTATAGAGTACATCAGTACTTCATTCCCTTTTAATGGCTGAATAATATTCAACTGTATGGATATACCATGTTTTGTTTACCCATTCATCAGCTGATAGACATTTGGGTTGTTTCTACTTTGGGGCTAATATGAATAATGCTTCTACAAACATTCATGTACAGTTTCATGTATGCCTATGTTTCATTTCTTTTGGGTATATACCTAGAAATGGAAGTGTGAGGTGCTATGGGAATTTTATGCTTAATTATTTGAGGAACTACTATTTGCCAAAGAGGCTGCACCATTTTACATTTCCACCAGCAATGTACGAGGGTTCTGATTTCTTCTTGCCAACTTGTTCTTGTTTGACTTTTGATTATAGCCATCATAGTAGATATGAAGTGGTATCTCCTTATAGCTTTTTAAAGAAGGTTTATTGTAGAGTAGTTGATCTATGATGTTGTGTTAATTTCTGCTGTAAAGTGACTCAGTTACACATATTTGTTTTCAAATTTTTTCATTATGGTTTTCACGGGATATTGAATATAGTTCCTTGTGCTATACAGAAGATTTTGTTGTTTATCTATCCTATATATTTATAATAGTTTACATCTGCTAATCCCAAACTCCTAATCCTTCTCTCCCCCCACCCCCACCAACTCTCCTTATAGTTTTGAGTTTTCCTGATGACTAATAATGTTGAATGTATTTTCATGTGCAAATGTCCATTCAGAGCCTTTGCTCACTTAAAAAATTGAAATATTTGTCTTTATTGTTGAGTTGTAATACTTCTTTATGGGGCTTCTCAGGTGGCAGTGGTAAAGAAACTGCCTGCCAATGCACAAGACGCAAAAGACATGGGTTCACTCTGCGAGTCAGGAAGATCCCCTGGAGTAGGAAACAGCAACCCACTCCAGTATTCTTGCCTGGAAAATTCCATGGAGAGAGGAGCCTGGTGGGCTACAGTCCATGGGGCCACAAAGAGTCAGACATGACTGAGCGACTGAGCATTCCACACTTCCTTATATTGGGTTGGCCAAAAAGTTCATTTGGATTTTTCTATAAGATCTTATGGAAAAATCTGAGTGAACTTTTTGACCAAGCCAATGTATTTTAGATACAAGGTCTTTATCAGTTATGTGCTTTGCAAATATTTTTTACCATTGTGTGTGTTGTCGTCTTGATAACGTCCTTTGATACACCAAGGTTTTCAACTTTGATAAAGTCTAATCTATTTATTTTTAATTTTGTTACTTGTACTTTTTGAGCTACTGAAGATTTACCCCTACTACTACTACTACTACTAAGTCGTTTCAGTCGTGTCCGACTCTGTGCGACCCCATAGACGGCAGCCCACCAGGCTCTCCCGTCCCTGGGATTCTCCAGGCAAGAACACTGGAGTGGGTTGCCATTTCCTTCTCCAGTGCATGAAAGTGAAAAGTGAAAGGGAAGTCGCTCAGTCGTGTCCAACTGTTAGCGACCCCCATGGACTGCAGCCTACCAGGCTCCTCCATCCATGGGATTTTCCAGGCAAGAGTACTGCAGTGGGGTGCCATTGCCTTCTCCGATTTACCCCTATGTTTTCTTTTAAGGATTTTATAGTTTCAGCTCTTGTGTTTAGGTATTTGATCCAGTTTAAGTTCGTTTATGGTGTTTGGGTATAGGTCCAATTCATTCTTTTGCATGTGGCTATTCAGTTGTCCCAGTGGCATTTATTGAAGATTTTTCTTTCCCCATTGAATGGTTTCAGCACCTTTGTTAAAAACTAGTTGAGAAAAAAAAAGAAAAAAAAAACCCAAAATGAGTTGATCATAGACACCTGAGTTACTTTCTGGACTCTCAATTCTATTTTGTTGATCTGTCTATCTTTACATCAGTACCAGTAATTTTTATTGCTTTGTAGTAAGTTTTAGAAATTAGGCAGAATCATTCCTCCAAATTTGTTCTTTTTCAGCATTGTTTTTGCTAATCTGTGTCCCTTGCAGTTCTCATATGAATTTTAGAATCAGCTTGTCAATTTCTACTAAGAAGCCAGTTAGTATTCTGATAGGGATTGCATTGAATCTGTAGATCAATTTGGGCAGTATTATTATCTTAACAATACTAAGTCTTCTAATTCATGAACATGAGATGTTTTTCCATTTATTTAGATGTGGCTTAATTTCTTTCAGTGATGTTTTATAGTTTTCAGGGTATGTTTTGCATGCCAAATTTATTCCTAAATATTTTATTCTTTTTAGTGCTATTATAGGTGGAATTGTTTTCTTATTTTCGTTTTCAGTTTGTTCATTGCAAGTGTATAAAAGAAAACTGCTTTTTGTATATAAATCTCATGTTCTGCAGCCTCGCTGAACTCATTTATTAGTTTTAATAGTTTTTTTATTGGATTCCTTAGGATTTCCTGGATACAGGATCATGTTATTCTCAAATAGGGACAGGTTTACTTCATCCTTTACAGTTTGGATGCTGTTTATTTTTCTTGCACATCTGCTCTGGCTAGAACCTCCAGTACAGTGTTGAATAGAAGTAGGAAAACAGATATCTTTGTCTTGTTTCTTGCTTTTCTTAGGGGGAAAGCATTCATTAAGTATGACGTGGATTTTTGTAAATATCCTGTATAAGGTTGATGAGGTTTCCATTTACTCTTAGTTTTAGTTTCTTTTTTTAAACATGAAAGTGTGTTGGATTTTGTCAAATGCTTTTTCTGTGCCTATTAAGATGATCATGCATTCATATTATACTAATTTTTGGATGCTGAACCAACCTTGTAGACCTGGGATAAAGCCCTCTTGGTTATGTTATATAATCCTTTTTATATGTTGTTGGATTCTGTTTGCTACTATTTTCTTGAGAATTTTTGTGTCCATAGTCATAAGCTATATTGGCTCACTGTTTTCTGGTGATATCTTTGTCTGCTTTGGGTATCAGGGTAATACTGGTCTTACAGAATGAAATGGGAGCTACTTTTTCTTCTATTTGTGAAGAGTTTGTGAATAGTTTGTATTTATTTTTAAAGCATTTGGTAGAATTTACCAGCGAAGTCATCTGGGCATGGGCTTTTCTTTGTAGGTTGCTTTCTTATTACTAATTTAATCTCTTTACTTGTCCTAAGTCTATTCAAAATGCCTATTTTTTCTTGAGTCAATTTTGGTAGTTCCTGTCTTTCTAGGAGTTTGTCTATTTTAAAAAAATGATTTAATTGTTTATGGTTTTGGTTCTTGATGCTGTGCACATGGGCTTTCTTTAGTTGTGGTGAGTGGGGGCTACCTTCTAGTTGCGGTGTGGATGTCTCACTGTGGCGGCTTCTCTTGCTGTGAAACACAGGCTCTAGGTGACCAGGCTTCAGTAGGCGTGGCTCTCAGGCTTAGTTGCCCCACAACAAGTGGGATCTTCCCGGACCAGGGATTGAACCCGTGTCCCCTACAGTAGAAATCTGGAATCTGAACCACTGGGCCACAAGCGAAGCTCTAGGTAATTGTCTATTTTATTGAAGGTTTCTAATTTATAGGCATGTCTTCACCTTGTTCTTCTATAATCCATTCTCTACATATTTGCTAGTGATCTTTTCAAAAATGCAAAACTGATCATGACACACCCCTACATCCAGTTCTTTTACGGCTGACCTTTGCCCTAAGGATAAAGACCCACATCCTTAATAGTGCCTATAAGGTTCAGCATAGGCTGGCTCATGTCACCTCTCTGGGGTCATTACCCTCACAGAGCTATGTTTTCACTTTGTTCCAGCCACGGGGAACTCTTTGCAGCTCTTGAATGTACCAAATATTACAGGTGTTTTTTCCTCTGCCAGAGGTTTTCTTCTATCAAGTTCCTGCTTCTTCTTCACGGCCCGTATTAAAACGTCACTTTTCCTGGAAAAGCTTTCCTGACTGCATCTTCTTTCTATGTATCCCCCAGATCCCCCTCCTGCTCCTATAGCATACACCACTGTATTTTAGTTTGTTTACAGATCTGTCATCCCACAAGGGCACCTTTGTTTATATGTTGGTCCCTATCAGAGATAACGTTTTAATCCTTCCATCCTGGACCTGGAAATAGCCCTGCAATAGATCAGAAATGGAATTTCATCTGAGCAAATGCCACCTCCCTTAACATGCACAGCCTCCCATTTACTCCCATTAATTTCTTCTTCTTAAAGTCTCTTAGCACTGAAGTCTTTTTGGAGTACACCCCTCCCCCAACCTCCTGCATTTGTATATCATGTTATCAGCTGACACTTACTGAATACTACTTCCAAGGTTCAGTGCTGTGATCATATTCAGTGCTAACAACAGGGAGGTACCTATTACTAACTCCATTTCTCAGAGGAGAGAGCTGAAGCTCAGAGAGGTTAAGTGAGTTGACCAAGGTCACACAGATAGTAAGTGATAAAGCCAGGGCTTGGACATGGTCTATGTGATTCCACAAACTATGCTGTTAACCGTATCACTGCAGATGGTGACTGCAGCCATGAAATTAAAAGATGCTTACTCCTTGGAAGAAAAGTTATGGCCAACCTAGATAGCATATTGAAAAGCAGAGATATTACTTTGCCAACAAAGGAGTCAAGGCTATGGTTTTTCCAGTTGTCATGTATGGATGCGACAGTTGGACTGTGAAGAAAGCTGAGTGCTGAAGAATTGATGCTTTTGAACTGTGGTGTTGGAGAAGACTCTTGAAAGTCCCTTGGACTGCAAGGAGATCCAACCAGTCCATTCTAAAGGAGATCGGTCCTGGGTGTTCTTTGGAAGGAATGATGCTAAAGCTGAAGCTCCAGTACTTTGGCCACCTCATGCGAAGAGTTGACTCATTGGAAAAGACTCTGATGCTGGGAGGGATTGGGGGCAGGAGGAGAAGGGGACAACAGAGGATGAGATGGCTGGATGGCATCACAGACTCAACGGATATGAGTTTGAGTGAACTCCGGGAGATGGTGATGGACAGGGAGTCCTGGTGTGCTGCGATTCATGGGGTTGCAAAGAGTTGGACACGACTGAGTGACTGAGCTGAACTGAATCATAATGTCATGTTATGTTATGGCTTCTTTGATTTTATCTGATTCTCTGAAAAAGTGTGAGAAGCAAGACATCTTGTTTTTAAGGAGCAGTGGGAGAGAAACCTGAGGTCAGCTGCGACAGCAAAAGGATGGGCAAAGCTGAAGCCCACACAGCAGGGGCAGTGATGTGGGCCTAGCTTTCAGGACAGGGAGAGCCTCCCCAAACACTGAGAGACTCTGAAGAAGGCAAGGGCATCCTGCTGGGACTGACTGAAGCTGGAAATGACTTCTGCCTTCTTCCTTCGGGGCCCACAAGCTGGGCAGTACCAAGCCAGGGAAGGCTGCCTAGAGACAAAAGGAAAATGGGCATTCCAGACAGGCCAGACTCTGTCTGGTGCTCAGTCTGAACTGAGGCTGGGCTAGAGCTGATGCTGGGAGGGACTGTTTGGACAGAGCAAAGAATCCTAGACTGGCAGCTGTCTAGGGAGACATATTGGTAATAGAGGCTGGAGAACAGGGAAGAGACTAGGGGAAAACTGGGCTTCTCATTGTGATAGTGATGTGAGGGAGTGATTATGAAGTGAAAGTCATTCAGTCTGACTCTTTGCGGCCCCATGGACTATACAGTCCATGGAATTCTCCAGGCCAGAGCACTGGAGTGGGTAGTCTTTCCCCTCTCCAGAGGATTTTCCCAATCCAGGGATTGAACCAGGGTCTCCTGCATTGCAGGCAGATTCTTTACCAACTAAGCTATCAGGGAAGCCCGATGTGGGGGCAGTGTATGTGTAAAATGGGTCTTTCAGGACATCTCCCATCATGGAGGGCTTGAAATAATGACAGTGTAACAAGGGAGAGCATTTCTTTTCTTGGAAAGTCCAGCTTCTCCCTCTTTGGTTTAACTTTGCCCTGGGGTTGACCAGCAGTAAAAGGTAGACATTGGATGGAGCTTCTCAGAGCATTTATTTTTCCTGATTACGAGGCTGGGAGTAGGGCGCAGCTGAAAACTGCACATTAGTGGTGTGAGTGCTAGCTTGAATGCAGGGGGTGAAGCGGGGCTTTGCGTGGAGGGAGCAGAAGAGCGCAAACAGCTCTGGAGCAGCTGAGCCAGAAGGAAGGATGTGAGGGTGGCTATCAGTGATGCAGGAGGCACTGGGAGCAACTGCCAAGGGTGAGGACCCCCCCCCCCGCCCTGACCCCGAGCCCACCCCATCCCTGGATCTCCATGTTTCTTCCTTAAGTTAAAAACCAATTCCTTGAGGCAGCTCAGGCGACAAGGATCAGCAGTCACAGGTTGGAGAGCCGAGTGTGCTCTGGCCAGCAGAGCCAGGATCTGGTCGGACAGTCGCTCAGGCCTCCTCAGCTGTAGCGTCAATGCCTGCATATGTGAAGTTCTCAAACAGCGACATGTTCACATAGGCCTGGGGAGCAGAGCAAGCTTTAGTTGGGGGCCAGGGACTGGGGTATGCCTGCCCTGGAGGTCCTTGACTTCCATATGGTTGGGGTACGGGAAGAGACACTGATCCGTACTGGAGACTCAAGATGACCCCATGGCCAAGGGTGGTCCTCACCAGCCCAGAGCAGCAAGAATATCAGACCACAGCTGGGAAGCTAACATGAGAGACCCCTGACACAATGTTAGATAGGTGTTTTTTCATGCCCTTATCTACTGAATTGATGGCTAATGCATTCATCCATTCATTTACTTATTCTTGTATTCATAAGGCTATTTCTGCTGATTTACCCATTTTTATGGTTGCTTGACTATTCCTTCATTCTTAAGATAGTTGAATAATTCCTATAACTACTTAGCTCAGTTGATAAAGAATCTGCCTGCAATGCAGGAGATCCCAGTTCAATTCCTGGGTCAGGAAGATCCCCTGGAGAAGGGATAGGCCACCCACTCCAGTATTCTTGGGCTTCCCTGGTGGCTCAGCTGGTAAAGAATCCACCTGCAATGTGGGAGACTTGGTTCAATCCCTGGGTTGGGAAGATCCCCTGGTGAAGCAAATGGCTACTCACTCCAGTATTCTAGCCTGGAGAATTCCATGGAATGCATAGTCCTTGGGATTGCAAAGAGTCAGACATGACTGAGCAACTTTCGCTTTCATGGTTATTTGATCATTCCTTCATTCCTAAGATAGTTTAATAATTCCTGTAACTAGTCATTAATTCATATTTAAGTGCTGTTTTCATATTACTCATTTTCACGTACTTCTTCACTTAGATTTATTTGATAATTCATTTACTTATAGTATTATTACATTAGACTCAGTTAATCACGTGTTTTTTGTCATGCGGCTCACAGGATCTTAGTTCCCAGATGAGGGATCAAACCCATGCCTCCTGTAGTGGAATCGTGGCGTCCTAACCACTGGACCACCAAGCAATTAAGGAATTCCCTTAATTAGTTTATTTGTATGATTATTATATCACTCATCCACTAATTCTATACATGCATTCGTTCAGTTACTGTGTTATCCATCCATCCATTTGGTGAGCTGACCATTCATGCATTCCACCCTGGCGCTGTGCCAGGTGAGAAGAGGTGTCCATGATGAGAAAGGGCTGATGACCCCAGCAGAGGAAAGCAGGGAATCCTGGACGTGGGCTCTGGGACAGGGACTTGCTGCTGAAGCTGATCAGTGGCCTTGGAAGGCTTTAGGAAGGCCGAGGGTCCCACTCGGTGAGAGCTAGACAGGGCGCTACACCCCAGGGCCCAGTTTAGCTGTGCTGCAGCTGTTGGTGGGGACAGGGCCACGGAGACTGCTGCCTTCTGGCTCCTGTGGGCACTGTGAGGGCACTCCTGTGAGCTCAGTGAGCCCAGCTCTCCCCACACCCTGGTGCTCTCCTCACCTTCCTGGCTTCCAGCATTCGGCCCAGCTGTAGCGCGATCTGGGCAAAGGGGGGTCGCTCGTACGGACGGTCCCGCCAGCACTGCCGCATCAGCTCGTACCTGCGGGTGGGGATCGATGAGATGAGGGTCAGGGCCTGCTGGGGTGACTGACAGGGGGCCCGGGGCTCGAGGCTGAGGGACTCACACTTCATCGTCACAGTTGCGAGGCTGCTCCATGCGGTAACCCTGTGGCAGCTTCTCATATAGCTCGGCACACGTCATGCCGCAGTATGGGGTGCCCCCTGTGGGAGGGCGATGCTCTCTTAACCCAGGGCCCAGGAGGAGGGGGATGGGGGTCAGGGAAAGGTGGGGGCCCTCTGGGGAACAGGGCTCAGGGACTCACCAAGGCTCACGATCTCCCAGAGGAGGACCCCAAAAGACCAACTGAAATGAGGAGGATGCACTGAGTTACCTTCTAGGCCCTGGGGCCCAGCAGCTTAATGTCTACCTACCCTAGCCTTGGCCAGGTATGGTCTCTGCTACTGAAATTCCTTCACAGCCTCCCAGGCTCAACATAATCACAGCTAACATTTTTACTGTGCACTTGCTGTGGGCCAGGCAGTCATCATTTAATGTATATGTTAATTCATCTACCCCACACACCAACCCTACGATATAGGCACTATTATTATCCCCATTTCACAGACAGGGACACTGAGGCACTGAGAGGTTAGCTAGCTTACCAAGGTCACACAGTTAGCAAGTGGCAGAGCTGGGATTCAAACTCTGGCAGTCTGGCTGCAAAGCCCTTGCTCTTAGCTGCCTCTTATATTGTAACAGCAGCTGGGAAGATGAGAGGTGGCTGAGGCCAGGGTGGGAGTTCTAGTTGGGGGAGACATTTCAGGGGACCTGGGGCAGAAGTAGGAAGCAGGGGAGTAGTGGTTAGAGGGGTGCTGGTGTGGTAGACAGTGAGCTAGGCAGGCCAGGCTGAAGAGCTTGGGGAAGGGCCAGGACCAGGGCTGGAGTGCTGAGCAGGCCAGGTTGAAGAGAGGGGCCGGGGTGGCTGTCTGGAGGAGGGAGCGCAGAAGCGGCTTCTTAGGGGTCATGCTCTGGTTAGGTTCTCCGGTGGGGATGACCTGCCCTTCAGAGAGGAAGGTCAGAGCATTCTTTCGAGTGGTCTCTCCATTTGCCCAGGCGTTATCCACCAGCAGCCCCATACCTCTCCAAGGCATCCTCCAGTCTCTTAGTCAAACACAGCCCTAAACCTCTCCTACTCCAATGCTACCTCTGAAACACCTTCCAAGATGAAGCTTCCTTCCCCCCCTCCCAACCCCACCTTCCCATTAAGATGCTGGGCATGGCCAAGGCATGCTTAAGACACATCCGTGTCACATCTGTGTCATACCTGGAATACACCCTCGGGGCAGCCAAGTCATGCCTTGGACAACCTGAGACATCTCTGAGGTGTGTCCAGGTCACACCTACATGCATCCTTAGGGGACCAAACCCTCCTGCCTGTCTGCACTCCCACACTCACACATCACTCTTGGTGGTGTAGACGCTGTAGTTCAGAGACTCAATGGCCATCCAGCGCACTGGGAGACGCCCCTGGGAGGGAGAGGGTTTGAGGGGTTGGGTAAGGAGAAAGGGCTGTTCAGCAGGTTCTGGGAGGCAGGGCGAGGCACGGCCCCGAAGGGGAGGACTGAAGGAGACTTACCATAGTCTTCTTTACATAAACCTCCTCCCCCCGAGAAAGGCCAAAGTCTGCAATCTTGGAGGCCAGGTTCTCTCCGACCAGCACGTTTCGGGCAGCCAAGTCCCTGTGGATGAACTGCAGGCATGGTTAGAAGTCAGGGACGATGGAGGATGATGGAGCCTGGGACTCCAGGGCCAGGGAGGGGGTCCGCCTCATGGCTGGCTTCCTGGCCCCCTCTGTGCCTTTAGTAGCCCTTTGCTCTTCTGCCCACCTACCCCAGGCCTCAACCTGGATCAGAGTCTCGTGCCTGGGAAAAACCACAGTGGGGGCTGTCATCCCTTCCTACTTGTGATCCCGGCCATGGCCAAGTTCAGGCTGTATCCTTCTCCTGGGACAATGGTTGACTTTTCCCCAGTGACCACACTGGACCTTCTCCTCTTTGAATGCTCCCTGACCCCGTCTCTCCCTGGCCTCTCCCCGACCCCTGCTCCACTGATGAGAGTGGAAAGGCCCTTCTCTTGCCCAAAGCGATCTCTCCCTTGAGTTCCAGATCCTCCCCATTGGGCCCTCCACCTTCCTCAGAGACCTTGCTCTATCACCCCTCCCTCTGCCTTGGCCCCCTGCCCTCTACTTTCAAAGATACTCAATACATTAACAACTTCAAAATGCCTCCCTTCAGTCTCACATCCCCTCCCCCCTTTCATTCAAGCGGGGTGCCCTTGGACTTGGGTTCAGGCTTCCCATCTGTTCCACCCTTCTTCTGGTGAGTCTCACCCACTCCCTGGCCACCAGCACCCCTATCTTTGAAGTGACAGCTTCCAGACTGTTGTCCCTGGTCCAGGCCTCCTTTCTTGGTTCTAGGCTGACAGTTGCAAAATGCTAAGCCACACCCCCAAACACAGACCTGCTTTGGGGGTGGTCTCACCCACTCACCCAGGCCAGCAGTTTGGGGTCACATTCTCTCTATCCTCAATCCCATATCCAATTAGAGCCTGCTGATTTGATCTCCTGAAGTTCACTTGATGGTCTTCCCTCATCCCTCTAGCCCACCTTCCCCAAAGACACACACACACACACACACACACACACACACACACACACACACACACCTGCTTCTCACTCAGGTACTGCATGCCATTGGCAGCATCACTGGCAAAACGCAGCAGCTGCCGAGAGCTGAGGGTGGAGGCTGTTCCATGTTCCCGGGCAAAAGCTGGGTCAGTTTCCAGGACCCGGCTCTTGCGCAGAAAATCCAGCAGATTCCCATAGGGGGCATATTCAATGGCGATATACAAGTAACCTGGGAGGTGAGGAATACAGGGTGGTGATTTATACTCAGACACCTGGGATGGCAGCAGGCACCTTATGGTACTAGATAGAGAACCTGGTGCATGAAGGAGAACCAATAGTGATGTTTTGGTGTTCTGAAGCTTCCTATAAGCTACTAGAGGTATTGGCTGATGATGGGTTTGGAAGAAGGGGTAGGGGATGAGTTGGAGGCTCACCTCGGTTCTCACAGGCCCCCAAGAGGTTGATGATGTTCGGATGATGCCCCAATTTGCACAGAACTTCCAGTTCTCCCGCAAAGTCACGATGATCATTTTCAGAGGCATACTCTGTGTAAAGAATCCAATATCACTTTTGCCAGAAATAATCCTGGAGAAAGGGTGTGGGCTGTTGAGGGCTGGGGCCAGTTGCTGGTGGAAGCTAGGTGGGGCCTAGCGTTGAGGGAGAAAGGAGAGGGTCAGGGCTGGGGCAGGGGTTGCTCTCAGCGGACCTTTCAGCATCTTGATGGCAGCGTTCATCTTGAGTCCATCCTTCTTGATCATGGCCCGGATGACCTGGCCGAAGTTACCCTCTCCAATGAGATCCTCAAAGGTGATGTCCTCCCACTCCAGCACTGGGTAATTTAGGGGCTCGGGCTGAGGTTTTGGCCGCCGGGTCAGCGTCAAGGTGCCTGAGCTGAACTGCAGAATGGTCTCCTCGCCCTTCACAGGATGGGACAAGTAGGCAGACAGTCCACACAAGAGACAGGGGCAGCAAGATGCAGAGACAGGCAGACAAAACAGTGATCAGACAAACAGAGACCCAGACAGAGGGCACCCTGGTGGCCAGCCAGGCATGGACAGACAAAGGATGCATACTGAGACAGAATCATATGGGATGGAGCCACAGGCGGGCCAGTGGGTAGACGGATGTCCAGAGAGAAATGCAGAGACTGCAGGCTGGAGATCTGGTGTGTGGGCTCTGAAGGAACACGGAGTGGGTAAAATCGCTGGAAGCCACGGCATGAGTCAGTGGAAGGTTGATACTCCTAACACTGAAACCAAGAGGCACTGGAGTGAGCTGTGATGGGAGCAATGAGCCTCCCCTTATTCTGCCAATCCCCCGGCCAGGCTGTGTTGTCACCAGGGACGCTCTGGAGTGGATTCTGGCCTTGAGCAGTGGATCAGGGTATGTTTAGTGAGCACCTACTCCATGCTAAGCCTAGAGCAGCGGGCAGCCAGTGGAGTGGTTTTCTTCTCCATAGCAGAGAAGCAGAGATGACCCCTGTCCACCCACTTGGCAGCGCCCATAGCTCTCAAACCGCCCAGGACCTGAAGACAGAAAGAACATAACAGAGAAGACCATCCATTTGTCCTAGCCAAGTAGGACCTGGGCTACCTGGGCAGGGCTGAGAGCAGGGAAAGGAAATAGCTGAATGGGACCGTGGGCAGCACCAATATGAGAATAGAAAGAATGGTTAAGATAGATCTGTTGGGGTGTGGATCCCTATATGAGCTGCAGCCCAGCTTGATGGGAGAGGTCTGAGGACACAGGTCACATGGATTCACAGGAAACATAGACAACTGAGAGCGCACACCTGCATGCACATGCACGTGTTCTAGAGGAGGCCAGTAGGCAGGGCGGCCGTGAGAGGTGCATGTGGACGTGCGCTTGTACAGGAGAGCAAGTGGAGGGACACACGTCAGGGATACAGGTGCATACAGATGGGGGCATTCACAGATGGGCACACTTACGCCCAGCACACGCATTCATGCACACAGATACCCGCACAGAGGTGCCTGGGGCAGGGGTATGTCTTGATATATGTTAGGATGCTACATCCGTTTAAGGCTACTTTCCTGCTCCTTCCCTTCACATTCATACCCCTGACCCTCCCCCACCACAGCCAGGCCGCTTTTTGCACACACTGACCTCAGAGGGAGGCCAACACAGCCTGGAACAAAGAAGCCGATTGAATCTCTGAAGGGAGTATTTTAGAGGCATGGTAGAGACAACAGCCTTGGACACTAGGCTTTCTATCACAAGGATCAGCCCTTGAGAGAGAAGAGGGTTTTTTTTTTTTTTTTTTAACGCCAAAACTTCTCTGTAAATACCGAGTCCAGGCACGGAGGACCCAGGGCAGAGTTCGGATCATAAGTGACAACAGTGGGGAAGATTCCAGAGGAGAGAGAGGTGGAGGGGCGTGACAGATGGGGTGATGCTGGGGTTCCTGAAGGGGAGTTTGCACCCTCCCCCAGTCCTTACCCCCTCAGTCGGGGCCTGGTGCTCAGGTTTACAGGGAAGACAAGAAGAGTAGGGATGCCTGTGCTTCTCGAAAGGAGTGACAGGTGAGGCTGCAGGCTCAGCTCAACTCGAGAGCGGTAGAAACAGTTGTAGGAGCAGCTGCAGCAATGGATCTGAGGGTTGCAGAATATGCTGCTCTCTGCAAGGTCAGGGAAGGCCCTTGGAGTTCTTAAGTCCAAGGAGGCCCTGGGATTTGCAAAGATGGAGATTGGGATGAGGAACTCAAAGTGCAAGTGCCCTTCTGGCCCAAAGGAGGTTACAGAAGGGCTGAGGACATGAGTCACAGATGCATGCAGGAGGGCCTGGCCAGAGAGAGGTCCTCATGAAGCCCAGGCATTCTCCATGTTCTCATCAGGCCTCCCAAGCATCCATCACCCCTCATGGGAAGGGGGAGAACCCTGAACTGACCCTGGTGCAACATGGACATAACTGAATGATTCTGAACTGGGAATACTAAATATTTCATGACTAATATACCTGGGCTCAGGAGCTGAGTTCAATTCTATAGAAATGGAGAAAATTACACATTGCACCCTTGTATGCTATTGGAGAAGGAAATGGCAACCCACTCCAGTGTTCTTGCCTGGAGAATCCCAGGGACGGGGGAGCCTGGTGGGCTGCCATCTATGGGGTCACACAGAGTCGGACATGGCTCAAGTGACTTAGCAGTAGCAGCAGCAGTATGCTGTTGAGTATAGTCTTACACCTAAACATCCATGCGTGCACACATACACACTCACAGTGTACAAATACTTGTGTGTATACAGGTAGACACATATATACGTAGGGTCTGCACACGTGTGCCCAGCGGCGGGTACAGGTGACTGACCGATCCTGACTGGTAGGTGAAGGTGCGTCTGCGATGCAGGCAGCTTTTGCGGATGCACGCCAAGGTGAGGAGGGCAGCCAGGATGGTGAGGCAGGTGGCAGACACAGAGCCCACCACAGCCAGGACCAGCTGTTGATCCAGGCCCTCTTCAGCTGCATGGATCTCTTGGACTGGGCCCTCAATCTGCAGCCCTGGACACCAGAAGAGGGGCAGATCACAGAGATGCCTGGGTCAGGGAACCTGGAGGCCACCACGGGGGCACACAGAGGTGGAGGTCAGAGATCCCAGTACCAGGGAGGGAGCAGGGATGTCAGGCCTAGGACCAGCAGGTTGCTGGAATGTCATGGTTTTCCCAGCACTCAGACAATGGGTCATAAAAGGGAAGGGTCGGGCTCCCCTGGTGGGTGATCCAGTGGTTAAGAATGCGCCTGCCAATGCCGGGGACAGGGGTTCGATCCCTGGTTCTGGAAGATTCCTCACACCTCGGGGCAACTAAGCCTGTGTGCTAGAACTACTGAGCCTGCACATCAGAGCCCTCGAACCACAACTACTAAAGCCTGTGCTCCGCGACAAGAGAGAAGCCATTCCAATAAGGAGTCTGAGCACGGCAACTAGAGAGTCGTCCCCGTCGCCACAACCAGAGAAAGCCTGCACACAGCAAAGACGGCCCAGTGCAGCCAAAAATAAAAAAAAGAAGAGCCACGCCAAAGAAAACGGAAGAAATGAAAGAAGGGAAGGGTCAGGGCCCCCACTGCCCGGTGTCATATCACTCGTTGGGAGGGGCCCAGGAGGCCCTAGATCCAAGGCAGGGGATCATGTGCCAGGGAGAGCACCTGAGACCGACCGCGTGGCCCGGGCAGCCCCTCATCTCACCATTGCCCAAGGTGGACTGTTCGACCACGTTGCTCCAGTCACCGGGGCCCTGGACACTGGCCCGCACGCGGAAGAGGTAGCGCGTGCTGGCGTTAAGGCCGCGGACGATGGTGGTCGTCTCCTCGGGCCTGTCCACGTCCATCCACAGCGGGTCTCCGGAGCCCCCCGCCACCTGCACCTCCACGATGTATTTGGATATAGGCCCGGCTGGAGCTTCGGGGCGCTGCCACATCAACTGGATCTCAGAGTCTGAAAGGGCCTGGGCATGGAGGTGTCGGGGGGCTGGGGGCCCTGGGGAGATTGGGGTGGGAAGTGGGGGCTCAGATGGGACCAGGCTGTGTGACTGCGGGGTCAGACAGAGCCGTTCTAGCTGTGTCCCCAGCTCTACTGACCCCAGAATGGGAGATCCGCTGCCGACTTTCCTGCTTCTTCGTGGGCTGTCTATTCCTCTTGCTGTGGCCTCCTTCACCAATGAGCTTCTGCTTCCCCGGACATCCCAAGTCTTCCTTGTAGTGTCCCCATGTCCCCCAGGCCCCACGTCCTCCTCACGCCCCACCCCCTCCCGTGACCTCCCTGGGCTCTCCTCTGTCCTAGTCACTCTTGGAGGCCCACATCCTCCTGGCATCCTGGATCCTCCCGTGTCCTGTCCTCCCTGTGCTCCTGTCTCCTGACATCCAGATCCTCCCTGCGCCCGTTTCCACGTCCTGTGGTCTCTGCCTGTCCATCCAGGCTCCTGTAACCTCCCATGTCCTTCCCGGCCCCGTGTGTTCCCTGCGTGCCCTGCCCTCCCTCATCACGAGCCCGCCACCCCCTCCCGAGCGTACCGCTGGGGGGCAGAAGCACGCGTGCGGCGGGCGAGGCCGGGCCCAGGAGGGTGCAGTGGTAGAGCCGCACGTCCAGCTGGTAGTGGGTGCCAGGCGTGAGTCCGGTCAGGAGGGCAGTGCGGGCCTGGGGGGACGAGACGTTCTCCCGCCGCTCCTGTCCCCGGGCCCCGTCCCACAGGCGCAGCAGGAAACCATCGCCCACCAGCGGCCCCGGCACCGGGGGTAAGGACCAGCTCACTCGCAGCCGGTCGGGGCCCTCCACATGCCAGCCCTCCAGCCACGGCTTCAACAAGGGCTCTGGGGCCAGAGGTAGAGGTCAGAACTGTCTGGTAGGTCCTGGGGGCCGGACGGGATGGTGAACCCCCAGGGACAACCTCCAGTGGGAAAGGCAGGGAGCCCCAGGGCCGACAGGCCGAGACAACCCCGGAGCGAGAACACGGGACAGTGACCCCTGGGGAGCAGAAAGGGGTGACTCTGGGCCTCTCACCAGGACAGTCTGTAGTCATAAGGGTGGGAGGCCCCCAGGCCCCCTCGCCCCCTTCCCCCGGCCGGCTCAGCTGCACACGGACACTGTATCCCGTCTTTGGCCTCAGGTTCATTAATGTCACGTTCTCACTGGGATCCACTGGGGGCAGGGCACACAGCATTCAGTCCCAACTCGTCCAGAAGCCTCCGCCCTCCCTTCAGCCCCTCTCTTCTCCGCACACTCCCCACTCCCTTCCATCCCTCCATCCCCCTCATTACTGTCTGGCACCCCATCCTGCCCCTAGCTCTTGCCCCCTCACCCACGATGGTCGACCAGGCCATGGTGCTGTCCTGGGGCCTGTAGTGCAGGCGAACGGAGGCGACGGGTCCGTCCCCAGAGAAGGAGACTAGCGGGGAGACCACGAGCTGGCGGCTCTGCTTGGCCAGAAGCCTCGGGGCGGTCAGGGGCACTGGCGGCACTGCCAGGAGACTCAGGGTAAGGCGTGGCCCACACAGCCCACCCAGCCCTCGGACACAGAGGCAGACTCTGCGCTCTGGGCATCAAAGGTAACTCTGGGTCTCAGTTTGGACCTGGGGACCCCCCTGGGCTGGGGAGAGACCAGGTGCAACAGATGATCAAAGTGGCCAGGGCCTAGGGAGGACAACTCGGGGCGTAGGGACTCGGAAACAAGGAGATGAGGGTGTCCCAGAAGATGTTAAGTGAGGAAGAGACATGGCCAGACAGGGGTTTGGGGGAGGGTGCTCTACCATGCAATGTGGGGGAGGACAAAGAGGGCTCGAGTCCCAGGCAGTGTCACCCAGCTCTCTGCCCCTCCCCATCATTCATCACTCTCTTAATTAAAAAAAAAGTAGCAGATGATGAAGCACCTGCTCGACCCAGATACTTCCTGTGCATGGCCTCTAATTCTGACAACTGCCTTTAGGCAGGGCTCATCATCCCTATCTTAAGAATGAAGAAACTGAGGCTCAGAGACATGGAACGACCTGCTTAAGGACATGCAGCCAGGGTTTAAACAAAGTCTGTCTGACCAGGCCATCTAAAATCAGCCCATCTTATCCCAAACAGCTTTTGTGTTCCTGCTTAGCTTCCTCACCCCATGGTCACTGTCTTTCCTGCCTTAGATCTTCTGTCCAGATTATTGCATTAATGTCTCAACTGGTTCCCTTGCCTTGTCCAAACATTTACCAGACGGATTTTCTAAGGAAAAGGGATATATGTATGGATGAGTGCATGCATGGATAAATGGAGGGATGGGGGAAGGGAGGAGGGTCAAGGAGGATGCAGGGGTGTGGTAGAAGGGGTGGGAAGGAACAATGTTGTCGGGCAGGAACACTCATGTAAGGAAGAAGTGCTGGCCTGGAGGGAGAGGAAGGTCCAGTTTGGATCCTATGGAGCCCTGGGCCTGCAGCTCACGCAGAAGATTAGGTGACCTGGAGTAGGGCCCCTGACTCGTGCACCAGGTGACTTCCCCACTGACTTCAGAACCAGACCCCCATTACACAGAGGTCTGGAGCCCAGGAGAGGGGTCCAGGCTGCAAATCGTTATCTGAGAGTTGCCAGGGAATGGTCGAAATCTTAGGACCAGGTGACATTATAACTACTAATAGCAATAAATGTCAACATACATTGACCACATACCCTGCGTCAGGCACTGTGCCAAATGCTTAAACGCATCATCTAATTTAATCTTCACGGCAATCCTCCCTTGGTAGGATTGCTGATATCCTCCTTTTACAGAGAGAGAAACAAGCTATGAGGGGCAAGGTAACTCGCTTAGATGATGGAGCTAGAATAGGTAGTGAAGATTCAAAGCCAAGTGGCCTGGGGAGAGTGAGAAGAGGAAGGCTGGAGGTGGGACCCTGGGGTGGTGGAGGGGGCGACAGAGAAGTAGAGAGAGGATGGGAAGCAGAGTTGGACAGTGAGAAAGAGGGAGAGGGACAAGAGGTCTGGGCTTGGGTCAGGGGAGGTGGTGGTGGGGTCAGGAGCACAGGGAAAGAGGACCAGGGGGTGCGAGGGGGTGTGAACGTCTGATGCTTATGGTGGTGCAGAAGGTGGGGGACACCTAGACTGGGGTGGGGGTGCTTGGCTATCAACAGTCTCGGGCACTGGCAGCTGCCTCCTTATTCACCGGGAAGCACTTCTGGGAAATGAAACAGGTCCACAGCCCCAGGCACTCCCCTGTTGTAGCACTGGGTGCCTGGTGGTGTGACTTGGGGTTGGAGGGAACACAGCCTCGCAGAAGTGGAGAGAAAGGCACTGTGTATCTGTGGGGTGGGGGAGATAGAAAGGAAGCATTGCCCAGGGCAAGGCTGGAGAGTGCCCCATTTCTGGGGCATGGGTTCCCTTTCCAGGTGGGACTGAGCTATGCTCCAGCCTGGAGAGTGCCCGGTCCAGGCCTCAGGCTGACCACAAGCCCTCTTCTCTGCCTGGGGCTGGGCTGTGACCTTACATGCTCTTGCTCTTCCTGCTTCTATCTGAGCAGCCTCGGCTAGCGCCCACTCTATCTGTCATCTATCCTCCATGGACCCAGGACATCACTGACCTTTGACATTGATCCTGAAGCGTCGACTATCCTGGCCACCAGACGTGGACACGCGGCATTCCCAGAGTCCACTGTCCCCAAGAGCCAAGCGGGGCACCTCAAACTCAGCTGTGGTTCTATCTGGCTCCACAATGGCCTTGGTGGACTGAGAGAGGCAGGGGAAAGGGACAGGCCTCAGAGAAAGTGTGCCATGTGGCAGAGGTTTGTGTGTTTGTCCAGGCTGACGAGGAGATAGAAACTGGGAGGTGGTCCCTCAACAATCAGCCTGACCCAATTTGAGCTGTGGTCAGGCCAGTGGGCAGAGCCTGCAGAAAGCCCCGAGGGGTGGAGGAGCCTGGGGGTGGGCAGAGGCCCTGGACCCCCAGAGGCCCAGGGGTCATGGGGCTCACCAGGAGCACCGTGCCATCCGGCTTGCGGAGCTCCATGCTTCCCCGGACTGGGAAGGGGTTCCCCGCTGCGGCACAGTTGATCCGGGGCGTTGTGTCCAAGTTGAACTCCAGTTCTGAGACCATGTCCAAGATCTGGGGGATCCGGTCTGGGGAGAGAGGGGACACTCATCCTGGAGGCCCTATAAGGGCAGACACATGACTGCCACAGAGCCCCCTACCCCCGCCCCCTGAGTCTTTCATCTTAGAGGAGGCACCGCCAGCATCCCAGTCACTCAGGCCTGCAAGCCAGCAAAGTCCGGGCAACACCTCCAGGCCCTCACGCCCACCTCGACTGGCCCCCGAATCTGCCTCTTGTGCCCTCCGCCTCCTCAGACCCTCCCACACCGACAGCAGACCCCTCGCCAGCCTCCAGGTTCAGGCCTCTCTCATTTCTGGGAGAGAAATGTGACAGATCCTCTGGGCGCTCCCGCTCCCTCCCCAGCAGCTGGGGTCCTCTCTCAACCCACACCTGACAGCGCTCCGACCTCGTCAACCCCCCCTGCGGGGCTATCATATTCAGTGCGAACCCTGCAGCCTGTCATTCAAACGCCCCAAGAGCTGACCTCTTCTGACCTCGTCCAGAGCCTCTCCTCATGCCACTGTCCCGGTATTAAAGCTTGAGTCCCCCGGCCTTTGCCCTGCTCTCTCCCTAGCCATCTTTCTCCCGTCCTTCAAACCCCATCTGAGATCACGCCTCTTTCCAGAGGCCCTCCCTGACTCTCTCAGGTTGGTCAGGGCTCCCTCGGGGCTCCCACCCACCCTGGGCTGCTGCCTATCCCCAGGGGAGGAGGGGCTTTGAGCCAGGGGGATGCCTCTGGTGAAGCTGACCTGTTCCTCAGAGCCACACCCGTGCTCCTACCTGACTTCTCACAGTGCATCCCATGCCACCCGGAGGGGCAGACGCAGCCGCTGAAGCGGTCACAAGTACCACCGTTCTGGCACTGGCACTGGAGGCGGCAGTCAGCTCCAAAACGACCTGGGGCGCAGGCTGGGCACAGAGCGGGTGTAGTTAGAGGGGCACAGGTCGGGGGGCAACAAGGGCACAGCTGGGGCCTGGGGGATGCCAGGCTTGGTGGAGAGGGCACTGGTCAAGAGAGCAGGGGACAGTGGAGGGCTTGGTGTGTGAGGCAGGGCCAGAAGGAAGAGTTGGGGCCAGGCTTGCAGCCGGCTGTCTGGTCAGAGACTACAGAGGGTGGATTAGTCAGTACCTTCCTGGCACTGGCTTCCTCTCCATCCAGATCCACAAGAACAGCCGTAGGGGTCTGGGAGGCAGAAGGTGAGGCCCCGGCAGCCTGATGTGCCTGGGCACTGCTCCTGGCAGCTCTGCCCAAAACGGCCTTCTCTGCAGGCTAGAAAGAGGGCATGTGGGTATAGAAGCCTCTGTTGGGTCTCAGCGTTCAAGACCTCCTGGAACATGCTCACCCTCCAAGTCCATCCTCGTGGTTTGAGAGTCTTCTCCCAGCCAGGCATCCTCTCCTGCCCAGGTCCTGGTGCCCCCTCCTCCTTACCCTGCTCACAGCGGGTCCCAGTGAATCCAGGGGGGCACACACACTCGCCGTCCTGGTCATGGCAGACACCTCCATGCAGGCAGCCTGGGCATTCCTTGGTACAGTCTTGTCCCCAGCGCCCCACCTCACAGCCTGCAGGAATGTACTCTCAACAGCTGACCCTCACCCACTGAACCACTGCCTCTGAGGACTGGGGCACCCCTGGGGGCTCAGGGGGATCCACAGGAAGTATGCACAGGGTCCCAACCTCCCATATCACCCACCACCTCTGCCCTCTGCTCCTGACCCCGCACGATGAGTCGAAAGAAGGCGCTGCCCAGTGGGCTGGCTTCCAGGTATGTGGCACTGTAGATGCCGCTCGATGATGGCTGCACGTTTGGGAGCTGCAGCAAAAACTGCCCGTCCTGGGCCTCGTGCCAGTCCAGGGTGTAGAAATAGGATCCTGGGGGCATAAACGGGATAGGGGCCTCAGCATCACACAAGAGCTGGGGTCCCCTCCCTCTGCCCACCTTATCCCGAGTCACATTAGTGTGGGGCAGGCAGAGTGAACAGAGCGGGGGAAGGCACCAGCGAGTGTCTGGACCTGAGCCAGGAATGTAGGAGGCAGCGCCTTTTCCATGCTCCACTAACCACTCAGTAAATCACCAACCCTGTTCAGTCCACGTCCTCCTTGTCTCCTAAAGCTGCCCGCTTTTCTCCACGCTCACTGCCACTACCCTGCTCCCAGCCTCCCACAGCCTTCCAAGCTGTCTTTCTGCCTCCAGTCTCCCTGCTTCCTGTCCATCCTCCACTCAGGGTGACCAGTGAGATTTTCCTCCAATAGACTCCACTGTGGCTGCCCTGCTTAAGCTCTTCAATAGTTCTTCACTGCCCAAGGGACAGCATCGGACTCCTCAACACATCATTTTCACCAGTTTGGCTACCGTGCAGCCCTTTAGCCCCACACCTCTCCACATCTTGACTTCTAGCATTCCTGAACTGCTTTATCTCTTCCAGAAACAATGTGGTATCTCACAGCTTCCTGCCTTTGCTCTTATCAATCCTCCTCCTGGAATGCTTCTCCCCTCTTCTTTGTGCAGTTCATTCCCAGGAGCCTCTCCTTCCAGGATCTGTGGACCCTAATATTAGGGTTCTTGTCCCTGCACCCCTCCCCCTTCCTCTTTGCTCAGGATGGAAGAGAGATTCTAGGGAACACAGGTCTACCTGACTCCACACCTCTTATGAGTTCAGGGACCCTGGAGCTCAGGAGGCAAAACCTTTGGCTCAGGAGTCCAGGGACTCAAGAGGCAGCCAAAGGGCAGCGGGTGTGAGAGCTGAGGCAGGAATCTTTGGGGCCACACAGAAAACTGGCTTCCTCCTCCGCGGTGGCCAGAGGAGCTGACAGGGCCAGGTGGGGGCAGGCCCGGGCTGAGATCCCCAGGCCTGCCCTGGCCCCTGCTCCCATCTGGACAGATCTCTGGAAGAGGCCCTTGCCTGTGCTGGGGCTTTGTTACCCCTTCTCTTCTTCCGCAGGGGGCGGGGGGGTTTCTGCTCCCTGTCAGACATGCTGTGATAGTACTTGCTAACTTCTGGGAGAGCCCAACTGGGAGGGGTTAACACAGCTAACTGGGGGGTGACAGGGAAGGAGGCAGCTGACCATGAGGCCGCTGGTCCTCCAGGCACAGTAGGAGGACATCTCACAGCCAGAGATGAGTTGGATGCAGGTGCTTCCCATAGATCTGGTGCAGGAGAAAGGATGCCCCCACCCCGGAGGCTGGCCAGAGCGGGTAACAGGTGTATGGAGTAACGGCTGTGTCAGGGGCCAGCGTTAGCAGCTTCCAGGGCCACGGAGGTGCCGGGGTGTCAGAACTAAGGGTTTACCTGCCCACCCAGTTCAGACGCCTCCCCCCTTACCGTTGCTCTTCCAGATCACATCTGTCTGTTTCTCCTTGCGCACCCGCGCGGAAAGTACAGCCGTGTCGCCCTTGTTCACTGTGTGTGTGACCTTGTCCGGGAGCAGGTGGGCTGCGAGGCGGATGGAGGGCGGGGTCAGGGGTCAAGGGCAGCCCCTCCTCCCCTCCCCCACCCCCCATCACTGGCGGCGGGACTCACCCCCGGGGCTGTTGTGCACATAGAGGACGCGCGTGCGCCGCGCCCCCGCGCCGCCCACGCAGGAGAAGACGCCCACCAGGTCGGAGGGCTGCGAGAAGCCGCGCACCGTCACTCGGCTCGAGCCGTTGCGGGCGGTGTGCGGGGGCTGCCAGGGCCGCGGCGTGCGCACGATGCGGTCGTCCTTCTCCAGCAGCAGCGGGGGCCCCCAGGCGTCCGAGCCCCTGCCCGCCCCCGCCTCCCCGGACACGCAGGTCAGGAAGAAGCGCTGGGGCTCGGTCAGACGCAGGTCGGCCAGCAGCGTCAGGTCCACCGCCGCCCCTGGGCCGGAACACCGAGCTCCGGTCTGGCAGGGTCCCGGCCCTCCCCCTGCCCCGCCCCCCACCTCTCGCCCCTCTCCTCGAAGCCTCTCCCCTCTCCTCCCCTCCCCCCCAGGCACTGCACTTCATCAGGCACGTCCATCCGCCTCCCTTCCTGTCTCTAGCCCCTTCCCGGTGCACTGGCCCCTTTCCCTCGAGTCTCTTCATCCTAACAGAACAAAAACAAAAACAAAGCCCCTTCCCTAGCCTCCCCATGCCCTCCTTTCTGCAGCCAGATGGCTTCCCTTTACAGCCCAGCCTTCGGAAAGAAAGAATGATCTATGCGCCCCATCACCGTTTCCTCACTCTATTCCTGGCAGTGCCCTTTCCTGACCTGTCTCTACAGCTGCTCCGCAAAGGGGAGCCGCTCTCCCTCCCCCCTCCACTCTGTCCCCCTCAACACCAGATTGCCGGCTAGGAGAGCGCTAAAGATCAGAAGTGTCTTGGAGGGACCCTCCCCTTGCTCTGGTTGCCAGGTCACTCCGGAAGCTGGACCGGTTTGCTGTGCTGGGATTGAAGGCGGGAGAGGCTGCATTCTGCAGCCAGGTGGTTATGGGGCAGAAGGGAAGAAAGCTCTGGTCCCAGCAAAAGGTCAGAAGCAGGGAGGGCAGGCCCTAGGGCCCACTTGGGGCTGAAACATGCATGGACACCAGGTGGGCCTTGGCCTTTGCCTCCTACAGAGCTTCCTCTGGACATACCTATCAAATGCACGAAACTGTGGGAGATAGGGGCTGAAGAGGTGCCTCCTGGAAGATACAGCTGGAGGGTCTTAAAGCTGAGCAGGATACAGGGTGGGGATTGAGGATGAGGACAGGGAGAGGTCATTGGTGGGGAGGACCTTCTAGGCAGAGGACATGCCTTGGTGCATGCTAAGTTGCTTCAGTCGTGTCCGACTCTTTGCAACCCCATAGACTGTAGCCTGCCAGGCTCCTCTGTCCTTGGGGATTCTCCAGCAAGAACACTGGAGTGGGTTGCCGTTTCCTTCTCCAGGGGATCTTCCTGACCCAGGGATCTAACCCATGGTGTATCTTAATGTCTCCAGCATTGGCAGGTGGGTTCTTTATCACTAGTGCCACCTGGGAAGTCCCAGGGCCTGAGTAAACATGTGGAATGAAAAATATCATGGTGTGGACAGGGGGCTGTCCAAGTTCAAAGTGGCTGGGGCATAGGGTGTGAAGCCAGAGCCAGGAGGGACCTCGTAGCGCTGGAGTCTAGGCTCAGCTGAGCCTCCTCAGCCCTGGGACCCCATGCCTTCCCTAGCCCCTCCTACTCTGTCCTTGCCTGTTCACTGCCAAGTGGTTAGTTGGTTTAGATGCTACTTTGCTTGTCAATGGATATTCTTTGAAAGCCTGCCACAAGTAAACGAAGCTGGCTGCCTGTCCTGTGCCAAGCACCTGTTTTCCTTTGGATCCTCACACTCTGCAGAAGTTGGTGTCTTTCCATCCACAGAGGAGGGTCATAAAAATTATTCTCCAGTCTTCCTCTAGCAAGCTCATCCCCTCTCCAGGCTTTCACCATCACTTCTGAATCAGTAACCCTGGGCAGGTCTCTCGGCTCTCCCCAAACTTGCTCTTCTCTGGACTTCCTGCCTCAGCAGACTGCAAAACCCATCTGAGATACAAACTTCGAGACATTTCATACTGCTGCTATCATAATGAGTCTATTGGAGATCAGTTATATGCCACGTCTTTACTTATGTTCTCTTGTTTTATCATCCCAGCTCTCCTGGGAGGTGGGTATTATTACCCCAGTTTTATAGCTGGAAAATTAAGGCTCAGAGAAATAACTTACCCAAGGGCATACAATTAGTAACTGGCAGAGCCTGGTTGTCTGACTCTAAAGTCCACACTTTGAAGCACTGTTCTGACTGGCCCAATCAGTCACAAAATAATTCTGTTTCCTCAGAACCTCTATAGACTTCGTCCCCACCCTCAAGTCTGCCCTTGTTGACTCTCATCCTTGCTTCCATGGACCATCCTGATAGCCACACTCTTCCCTCAGCTTGTCCTCCAAACTGACCCGTTCGAGACCTTGTGACTCTCTGGCCTACAACCTTCCGCGGCTCCCTATTGCCCTCCAGGATGCAGAGCTTGCTGTAGAGCTCCCTTGCAGTTCCCACTGCCCCTCCTGCTGTGCGTTCCCTCCAGAATCCCTCGCTTCCCTGTACTTCCACGCCTCTGAGACTTGTGTCTCTTGTTCTGATTGCCCTGGAGTGAAGACCACTCCTCTGAGTGGAGTTTGTCCTGATCCCTTTCCATCTCCTACCCTGAAGGAGAGTAGGCTGGCTCTTCCGTGCTCCTCTGTGTCTGTTCCGTGCTCACCCAGTGTCCTGGGTCTCCCACTAGACCGCAAGCCTCTCAAGGTGGCCTTTGTGTTCTAATCCTCTTTGGGCAGCACGCTGAAGGAATTGGCTACCACGTATTCAGAAGCTCTTAGCAAGTGCTCTTTGTAAATTACCTCACTGAAACCCAGCTACAGCCATAGGAGGTCAGCATCGTTCAATCTGTTGTATAGCTCTAGAAGTTCTCTGCCTCTTATAGCTCTTGGAATATTGTTGGTACTCAATAAATGTTTGTCGAATGAATAACTGAGTTGAGTCCCACACACCGACTGTATGAGCACCCCTGGAAACTTCAGGGGGCCCAGAGGCTCTGCTGCTCCCCGCTGATGTTCAAATCCGACACAGTCTGTGGCTGCTTCCCTCCCCCCATCCCTAGCTTCTGCCCGGGTTTTCCAGGCCCCGATCCCACTTTCTAGTGAATCAGGGTGTGGAGGAAAGAGATAGCAATGATGATAGGGTTTTCGGGGGTGGGGGTAGTCAAGACCCTGGGCAGGGAGGTTCAGGGGAGACTTACCAACATGAGAAGCCAGGAAGAAGATGGGCAATAGCAAAGGGGGCTCCAGCCAGACCATACTCCGGAGGCTGACTGCGCCAGCCAGCACAAGTGGGGCCCAGGGTCAGTCGCTGGGTCTGGTTGCTCAGGCTGTGCAGTCAGTGTGTTGGTGTTTGGGAGGAAGAGGAAATGAGTTAGCTTGGGTGGGAGGGGTGGCAGGGGAGAGGGGTGGGGAGGACTTATCCTGCTTCTGGGCCTCTAGGCCCCCCTAGTCTGGGGATAGGTGTGGCCTGGAAGGTCCTGGAATGGGGTCACTTAGGGTGGGGGGAGGGTTGTCGTAAGGACAGACCTGGGGACTGTTGGGCCGTTTCCTTTCCCCTCCTCTCCCCGTGGTCCTCAGTCCTGCCAGTGGGCAGGAGGCAGGAGACAGGAAAGGGAGGAAGTCGGTGGCTTCCTCCTATTGAGAAGGGATGGGGAGGATATTGTTCTGGGGTCTCTCCTCCCCCAGCACAAACACACAATTCCTTATGTTTGCACCCCAGGACACAGTTAAATGGGTGTCCTAGAGAGCAGTTCATGTATGTAACACAAGGACCCAGAATGTACACAACGGGACAAAACCACACACTCAGGGCAAAAGCCCTTTGATTCAATCTTGCGTTATTCTCTCAGTTCACAGGTAGCAAAACTGAGGCCTGAGCCTGCAGGGCCTGAGGGCTCTCTGAGGTCGTGGCGAGGCTGGCACCTGAGCTTCTGACTTAGCCGTTCCTCAGGGCTCATGCTAAGCCAACCTACAGAGTGCACAGGGGGTGAATCTCCTGCATTTGCAATCCTTGGCTTAAGCCACTAACAGAGGCTTCAGCACACTCTCTGCCTGATGTCATTATCCTTGGACACTGGGGCAGCAGAAGCCCCGCCCAGAGAGTGCCTGCGCTCTTGAGGGCTGACAGCGGCCTGGAGGCAGTCCTAGCCCTTGACAAAGGCTCTGAAGTCCCATGGATCTGCTGTGCCCCTCATCTCTCCCTCCCCTGGTGCCACCTCTCCACTGGCAGTTGCCAGAGCAGAACATCATCCACGGGCATAGAATGCCCGCCAGCCTGGGGGTGGAGTCTGTCCTTGCAGGGAACAGAGGGAAGCATGTTGGAGCCATTGAATGGCTGGGCATGCTTGTGAAATCTGACTCCTCTGGCCTCGAATGGAGTGGTTGGGGTGGGGTGAGAGCTGGTGCTAGGTTAGGGGACTGGTTTGGAAGTCCACACCCTCCCTCTGGGGCTGGGACATCAACCTTCCCTTTGGGGCTGGGACATCTTCCAGAATCTGTTGCCAGGTGAAAGCTAGACTCTCTTTTGGACCCACTAGGCTCTAATTCACTGTCTGAGGGAAGCTGGGCCACTGCAGTCTAGCTGAGCTGGTTTAGGCATGGGACTCTTCAGAAAATCCCTGAAAACTCCCAGGAGAGACATTGACTCCTGGTGTAGTTTGAAAAATGGATCAGGGAAGACCCCCCACCCTACCCCCACCATGTTGGCCCCCAGATTCCTCATTCCTAGGTATGAGGCTGGGAAGAGCTTTTTGTGGATAAGACTCTGGTGGGAATGGGGGTGGCTGATGCTTTAGTCTTCAGCTTTTAAGACCTTTGACTCTGGCATAAGAAAGGAGCTGGGAAATGCTGGGGCAGTTTTTCTGGCAGGGTTGTAGGCAGAACTTTTCCCTTGTTTCTGGGAAGGCCTAATGTCATTTTGTATGTATACAGAGAGCACTTGGGCAGCATCTGTTGTGGAAAATGACAGCTACTGGCACAGGTGTTTGCTCTGAATGAAGTTTAAGGCTCTGTGACTCTGTCACATGGCAAAGACTACAGGTCCATCTGGCCACCCCACTTTCAACTGGGAGACAGAACTCAGTAGTAATGATCTGTAGATGAACACAAGGTAAGTCTTGCAGAGTTTGTATACAAGAATTTGTATTATAAAACAGTGTCCTATAAAAGTGTATTTTTACATGTGTTGAGATTACGTTGCAAGCAACTTAAATACCATCTGTTTACAAACAGAATGTCACTAATGAACTGTCTGTGCACCAACAAATTTTGAGTGGGTTGTGTGTACATCTGCTCTTGCAATAGTAATACTTAAACCATAATGCATGCTTTAAAGTCTCAGTCACTGGAAAGTCACTGGAAAGTTACAGACCAAGAATAATGTTAATGCAGATACGCAGGTCTACACCTTGTGAGGTCAACTTTCCAATCCAGAACAAAGCTGATAATAATAGAGCTAAAGATAACTTATTTTTTAAAAAGGCAAGAATAGCAGCATGACCAACTCCACACAAGGCTGATGATTCACTGCTACAAAAGCCACCTTCCTGCAAATAGTGGGAATGCCAGCTCTTGTCACATGGTCACATATAGGGGTTTTGGCAGGTCACCAGGGGTTAAGGGCAACCAGGCCTCCTGTGGAACTCTGAAGCAGAGATTTTCAGTAAACAATCCATGCCAATTTACTTTCCCAATGCCATATTTTACTTACCTTCAGTTAGAATGTTGCTAGTAAGAAGCCTGCAGTTGGACCTGAAAAGGTAATGAAAGTAGTTATCCTTTGCCCATAAGAACTGAAGAAGGATGTGAAACTGTGGGACTGTCCAAAGCCCATCGGGCAGCCTCGTATTCCACTGTGGGGCCGTGGAGCTAAAGAGTTCTGTGTTTGCACAATTGTGTCAGCTATTGTTATCAACTGAGTGCTGCTGAAAATGGTCATGTATTTGTTCATAGCTAATCTGAGCTTTGGGGCTGCTACTTTTGGAGAAGTAGTCTGTTGTGGTCCCTTTGGAATGCCATAACAAGATACCATAGACTGGCTAGCTACTAAACAGTAAACATTTATTTCTCACAGTTCCAGAGGCTAGAAGTCCAAGATCAGGATGCCAGCATGGTCCAGTGAGGATCCTCTTCCAGGTCACAGGTCCTCACAGGGTGAAAAGGCAAAGGAGCTCTCTCAGTTCTCTTTTATAAATGTATTACAGGCATCCCTAAGGGATAGTGTGGGCTCTATTCTAACGTCTCCAATAAAGTGAAGAACACAATAAAGCAAGTCACATATTTTTGGGTTTCCCAGTGTATATAAAAGTTAGGCTTACTGTACTATATCTATTAAGTGTACGATACCATCATGTCTAAAAAATATATGTACTTTAGTTAAAAAATACATGGGACTTCCCTGATGGTCCAGTGACTAAGATGCTTCACTCCCAGGGCAGGGGGCCCAGGTTCAATCCCTGGTCAGGGAACTAGATCCTGCATGCAACTAAGACCTGATGCAGCCAAGTAAATAAATAAATATAAATATTAAAAATATTTTATTGCTAAAAAATGCTAACCATTATCCGAAACTTCGGCAAGTTGTAAGTTTTTGCTGGTGGAGGGTCTTGCCTTGATGTTGGTAGTTGCTACAGGAGGGGGTGGCTGTGGCAATTTCTTAAAGTAAGACAACAGTTAAGTCTGTATCAATTAACTCTTTCTTTCCTTTGAACACTTAGAGGCCATTGTAGGGTTATTAACTGACCTAATTTCAATATTATTGTGTCTCAGGGAAACCCAAGGAGATGGGGAGTGACAGGGGACTGACCAATGGGTGGAGTAGTCAGAACACGCATTTATCGTTTAATTTCGCTATCTTATATGGACACCTGCCCCCAAACAAGTACAGTAACATCAAAGATCACTGATCACAGGCCATCATAACAAATGTAATAATAATAAAAAAGTTTGAAGTATGAGAATTACCAAAATGCAACACAGAGGCAGGAAGTGAGCAAATGCTGTTGGAAAAATGGCACTGATAGCTTTGCTTGATGCAAAATTGCCACAAACCTTCAATCTGTAAAGAAAAGTATCGTCTGCAAAGCATGATAAAGCAAAGCACCATAAAATGAAGCATGCCCACAATTTCACCGTCATGATCTAATCACCCAAAGGCCTCCACCTCCTAAGACTGTCACATTGGGCATTAAGATTTAAATGTATGGATTTTGGAGGGGGACAGACATTCAGACCATACTGTCATCCTTTGCTAGGAGCAGATTAATGAGACTAAGGTTTTAGCCCTTGTCTCTGTAACAGCTGGCAGACTCTGGGCCACTGGCCACATTTTGAGTAGCATTAGTCTAATGGGTAACAGACAACGAGGATCAAGGGATAGATGGCTCAGGTCATAAATGTCTGAATTTGAGAGTTACAGGGATCCCCCACTTTTTCTCTTTTATGAGATACCTGCCTTAGTACCTGTTTTGGCTGACCGGAAGAGATCCGAGGAGCACTATCAACTTTATGAAAAAAGCTGAGAAGTGAAAATAGCATTCGTTGTTTGTTTTGCAGGGAGTTCTTACAGAGGCAGCTTGTACCCTGAGCTGCTAGAGAGGTAGACTGCCAAGCTCCTTCTCCAGAAACTGTACTCAGCATCTCAGCGTCAAGCCCCCAGAGCTTTGAACTGTGTCTGTGAGCATCTGTGCTTAACCGTGATTTATTTTGTGCAACCGTTAGTTAACGAGATGTGTCCTAAGGCAATTGCTTCTTTGCTTTATGCCATCTCAGCTTAAAGGTCTCCTGGGAACGCTCTGATGGTGGGGAGACCCATAGAGCATTTCTGGCTTGTGGTGGAGTCTGTGGCACTGTAGGAGTGGCAAGGAGGTGATGGCCACAGGAGACGAAGTCCAAGCTGGGTTTGGAAAGGTCATCTGTAAGGATATGCTCCTTTTCACCCTTGTCTTTCAGAACACACTGTACTTTTACATAGATGCAGGCATGTAAAAACCCTGCACTGAACATTTCCAGTACAGGCCTTCTTGATTTGTGAACCTTCTGCACATTGTTTGTAATGCATCAATTCTGTTTTTCCTACAAGTGGTTCTAAACTCTTTGTTGGTGGTGATGGGAAGGACAGATCTCCTCTAAAATAATGGGACAGGACAGACCAATCACAAACTCTGAAATTGAAACCATGGTTAAAAACCCCCCAACAAGCAAAAGTTCAGGATATGACAGCTTCACAGGCAAATTTTATCAAACATTTAGAGAAGAGTTAACACCTGTCCTGAAACTGTTTCCAAAAAATTGCAGAGGAAAGAATACTTCCAAACTCATTTTATGAGGCTTCCCTGGTGGCTCAGACAGTAAAGAATCTGCCTGCAATGTGAGAGGCTCCAGGTTTGACCCCTGGGTTGGGAAGATACCTTAGAGAAGGGAATGGCAACCCACTCCAGTATTCTTGTCTAAAAAATTCCATGGATAGAGGAACCTGGCAGGCTACAGTCCGTGGGGTTGCAAACAAATAAAAGTTCAGGACCCGATGGCTTCACAGGCTAATTTTATCAAATATTTAGAGAAGTTAACACCTATCCTGAAACTGTTCCAAAACATCACAGAGGAAGGAAAACTTCCAACTTCACTTTATGAGGCAACCATCACCCTGATAACCAAACCAGACAAAGATAGCACAAAAAAATAAAAATACAGTATCAACTGATACTGTATTGTATTTTGCAACATAGATGCAAAAATCCTCAACAAAATACTAGCAATTCATATCCAACAATACATTAAAAAGGTCATACACTGTGACCAAATGGGATTCATCCCAGGGAAGCAAGGATTTTTCAACATCCACAAATCAATCAATGTGATACACCATATCAACAAGTTGAAGAATAAAATTATGGGACAGAATTAGGGTTGGAGAAGGAAACGGCAACCGACTCCAGTATTCTTGCCTGGAGAATCCCATGGACTGTAGCCTGCCAGGCTCCTCTGTCCACGGGGTTGCAAGAGTTGGACACGACTTATCGACTAAACCACAGAATAAGGGTGGTGTGCTGGCCTCCTCTGACCCATGGGTGTCCTACTTGATCCCAGGGTGTTCTGAGGAACCCAAACCGTGGAAGACCTGCTGTATTGCTTATTTGGGTCTGGGGACTGCTTTTCTCCATGTTGAACTATTCCCCCGTCTCCGTCTATCCTGTCATTCTCTTCCATGTGTGGAGGCTCAGGAAGGGGAAGGGGAAGAACTGGGGGACTCAGGAGCAGCGGACCATGTCGGGTAGAGGGCTTGAGGCTAGGTGGGAACTTACTCTTAGGGATGAGCTCTGACTTGCCAAGGCCCCGTTTAGTTTGTGCTTTGGATGGAGGTGGTCTTGGGGGAAATGTCCCTTTCTGTCATCTTAGAGACTGCCTGATTTTTCAGTTTGAGTCTATAGAAAAGTCCGGAATGGGGCTGGAGGTCCCTGGCTGGGTTTCCTCAGTCCCCGGGCATTGGTGGGGGAGAGGGAGGGAGTGGGTAATAGCTGGTACTGCTTATAGTTCCAGCTCATGGGGACCTGTGAATCTTTTCTCCTGAGCTGGAGCGGGGCAGTGTTTTTTGTTTTTGATTTTCATTTTGGGTTTTTTGTTTGTTTTATTTTTTGTGATTTTTATTTCTTAGAACAGTTTTAGATTTATAGGAAAATGAGATGATAGTGCTCAGAGTTCCCATATGCCTCATAGCCAGTTTCCCCTCTTATTAACATCTTACATTAATAGGGTATATTAGCCATAATTAATGAACCTTACTTAGCACATTATTATTAACTAAAGACTATGGTTTATTTAAAAATCTTCAGTTTTTACTTTTCTGCTCCAGCATCCCATCCATGATGCCATATTACATTTAGTTTTGTGTCCCCTTAGGCTCTTCTTGGTATGATAATATCTCAGACTTTTCTTCTTTTTGGTGACCTTGACAATTTTGAGGAGCCTACTGGTCAAGTATTTTGTGGGATGCCCCTCTATTGGAATTTGTCTGATGTTTTCTTACTATTAGACCGAGGTGCTAGGGAGGAAGACCAAAGAGGTCTTAACAAGGATACATACCACCACTATGTTCCATCACTGTTGATATTGAACTTGATCACCTACCTGAGGTGGTATCTGTCACATTTTCCCACTGTAAAGTCACTAATTTTTCCCCCTGTTTTATAGCCACACTGCGTGGCATGTGAGATCTTAGTTCCTTGACCAGAGATTGAACCTGTGTCCCCTGAAGTGGAAGCATGATGTATTAACCTCTGGACTGTCAGGAAAGTCCCAAAAGTTACTACTTTTCCCCTCCCTTTCCAGACACTGCTCTTTGAAGTCACTATATATAGCTCACACTTAAGGAGGACTCTTCCCCTCTGGGAGACTTTATTGACATAAATTAATTAGAATTCTTCTGAAATGGAGATATGTCCCTTTTCTCTTCCGCTCCTTTATCTAGTCAATTATTTGTTTATGACAACATGCCCTCATGGGTATTTATTTCATATTTTGGGTTATTATAATCCAATTCTACTTTATTTATTTTGTTGCTCAGTTGTTCCAGCTTTGACTGTTGGCAGTGCTTCAGTTGGCTCCTATGTCCCTTTGATATATTCCCACCAATGTAAGTCTTTGTATGTTTTTGGTTGTTATTTGCTTGTTCTTTTCCACTTCCTTACTTCCTGGCTCTAATAAGATGCTTCAGGCTCATCTCATATATTTCCTGCTCCAGTTCTGGAATGAGTCATCTCTCTGAGGATCCTTGGGTCTTTTTAATTTTTTTTTAATATTTTATTTGAGAATGACATTAGATAACAAAATCTGAGTGCCAGGTGTGCTTATCACTACTGGTATATCATTGCTTCTAGGCCCTCTCAGCTGGCAGAGCAAGGAAATATATGTGTTTATACCAGTAAATGCACATATACATATCTACAAATATTTCTGTATTTAGCAATTCATATTTATATTAAACTAAGCATCAGGAGAAGACTCTTGAGAGCCCCTTGGACTGCAAGGAGATCCAACCAGTCCGTCCTAAAGGAGACCAGTCCTGGGTGTTCATTGGAAGGACTGATGTTGAAGGTGAAACTCCAATACTTTGGCCACCTGATGCGAAGAGCTGACTCATTGGAAAAGACCCTGATGCTGGGAAATTGAGGGCAGGAGGAGAAGGGGATGCCAGACGATGAGATGGTTGGATGGCATTACCGACTCGATGGACATGAATTTGGGTAAACTCTTGGAGTTGGTGATGGTCAGGGAGGCCTGGTGTGCTGCAGTCCATGGGGCTGCAAAGAGTCAGACACGACTGAACGACTGAACTGAACTGAAGCATCAGTTCATAAGGGTGTCTCCAATTCTCCATTATTACATGAGTCAAGAGCGTGCTTTTTATTTTAGACCCACCCTGTCTCTGACCAAACACAATATTCATCTCTATTATGTAATTTTTAAAAGCGTATTTTCAGAGAACTTATTTATAGTTAGAACTAAATGTATATTATGAAAATGGCAAAACGTTAAGACATGATTATCAGTGTAGTCACCTCCAGTATCAGATTTCTAAAAACGCTCCTTAGGGACGTCCCTGGTGGTCCAGTGGTTAAGATTCCCACACTTCCATTGCAGAGGGCCAGGGTTTGATCCCTGGTAGAGAACTAGGATCCCACAAGTGGCATGGTGGCACAACCTGGTAAGAATAGCCAGAAAAACTCTGAAATAGAAGATTAATGAAGGGTATTCCAGTCCTATCAGAAAGTAAAATGGGGTAGATTGTATTTTCCCCAATTGACTACAGTATTTTCTCCCACTCCATCTGTTTTTCTTACAGTGTGACCTTGACATTTGTCCCACTGAGAGATGGGATCATTTCACCTCTCTTTGGATTTGGATGAGATTGACCCACTTGTAGTAAAAGCATTGCAGAGAATCTGATGCTGCCTGGGTCAGAAAGATGAGGCAGCTTCTAGTTTGTTCTTGGAAGCACTTCACTATAATTCTAGTTGCCATGTTAACAGCCTGTCTTCTCTTCTCTGAAACCACCATGCTGTGAGGAAGATTGAACTACCTCTCATGGAGAGACCACATAAAGAAAGCTTGAATGAAAAAAAACAACCAGAAAATTTGAATGAATGGGTAAGTTCAGTTCAGTTCAGTCACTCAGTCATGTCTGACTCTTTGCGACCCCATGAACCGCAGCAGGCCAGGCCTCCCTGTCCATTACCAACTCCCGGAGTCCACCCAAACCCATGTCCATTGAGTCAGTGATGCCATCCAACCATCTCATCCTCTGTCGTCCCCTTCTCCTCCTGCCCTCAATCTTTCCCAGCATCAGGGTCTTTTCCAATGAATCAGCTCTTTGCATCAGGTGGCCAAAGTATTGGAGTTTCAGCTTCAACATCAGTCCTTCCAATGAACACCCAGGACTGATCTCCTTTAGGATGGACTGGTTGGATCTCCCTGCAGTCCAAGGGACTCTCAAGAGTCTTGTCCAACACCACAGTTCAAAAGCATCAATTTTTCTGTGCTCAGCTTTCTTTATAGTCCAACTCTCACATCCATACATGACCACTGGAAAAACCATAGCCTTGACTAGACGGCCCCTTGCTGGCAAAGTAACGTCTCTGCTTTTTAATATGCTGTCTAGGTTGAATGGGTAAAGAAGCGGTGATACATATATACATGGACTATTACTGAGCTATAAATATGAATGCATTGAGTCAGTTCTAATGAGGTAGACGAACCTAGAGCCTGTTGTACAGAGTGAATGAAGTAAGTCAGAAAGAGAAAAACAAATATCATATATTAACGAAAGATAGTACTGATAATGGAGAAGGCAATGGCAACCCACACCAGTACTCTTGCCTGGAGAATCCCATGGGCAGAGGAGCCTGGTAGGCTATAGTCCATGGGGTTGCTAAAAGTTGGACATGACTGAGCGACTTCACTTTCACTCTTCACTTTCATGCACTGGAGAAGGAAATGGCAATCCACTCCAGTATTCTTGCCTGGAGAATCCCAGGGACAGAGGAGCCTGTTGGGCTGCTGTCTATGGGGTCACACAGAGTCGGACATGACTGACGTGACTTAGCAGCAGCAGCAGCAGCACTGATAAACCTATCTGCAGGGCAGCAATGGAGACAGACATAGAGAATAAACTTGTGGACATGGGCGGGGATAGGAAGGAGACAATGGCATGAATAGAGAGAATAGCATGGGAGCATATACACTACCATGTGTAAAATAGACAACCAATGGAAATTTGCTGTTTGACTCAGGGAACTGCAACTGGGGCTCTGTAACAACCTAGAGCAGGGGGAAGGGGTGGGATGTGGGAGGCAGGTTCAAGACGGAGGGGACATGTATACCTATAACTGATTTCATGTTGAGGTATGGCAGAAACCAATGCAATATTGTAAAGCAATTATCCTTCCATTAAAAATAAATATGTTAATTTTTTTTTATTAAATAAAAGAGAAAGCTTGAAGCTGCATGAGAAAAGGATGGCTGACCAGGTCCCAGTTGCTCCAGCTCCTCCCCTCCGACACTTCCAGTTCTGGCTACTTTCTGATAACTGAATGAGCCAGAACCACCCAGTCAACACTTGCCCAAATTTTTTACTTAAAGACTGTGAGATATAATAAAACAAGTGTTTTAAATGACCAAGTTTAGGGGTGATTTGTTTCACATCAATATTTTCTCATATTTTCTATTTATATATAATATATTGTGTGGTCCGTTCAGTTGCTCAGTCATGTCTGACTCTTTGAGACTGCATGGATTGCAGCACGCCAGGCTTCCCTGTCCTTCACCAACTCCCGGAGCTTGCTCAAATTCATGTCCATCAAGTCGGTGTTGCCATCAAACCATCTTGCCCTCTGTCATCCCCTTCTCCTCCTGCCTTCTATCTTTCCCAGCATCAGGGTCTTTTCCAGTGAGTCGGCTCTTCACCTCAGGTGGCCAAAGTATTGGAGTTTCAGCTTCAGTATCAGTCCTTTCAATGAATATTCAGGATTGATTTCCTTTGGGATTGACTGGTTTGATCTCCTTGCAGTTCAAAGGACCCTCAAGGGTCTTCTCCAAAACCACAGTTCAAAAGCATCAGTTCTTCGGCACTCAGCTGTCTTCACAGTCCAGTGGTCTTTATGGTCTCACATCCGTACATGACTAGTGGAAAAATCATAGCTTTGACTAAACAAACCTTTGTTGTATACATAAGTCTCAGTAATTAAAACAATATGTTGTCAGCACACAAATAGACCAAAAGAAGAGAAAATCCAGAAATGACCCAAATACAAATAGGAAATTAGTATGCATAAAAAGTGGCATTTCAGAAAGAAGTGCTGTTACGGGGAATTCTCTGCTGGCCTAGAGTTTAGGACCCTGCGTACCCACTGCAGGGGGCACAGTTTCGATCCCTGGTCAGAGAACTAAGATTCCCCCATGCTGAGCAGTGCAGCCAAAATAGATAAATTTTAAGAAGTGGAATCTTGAATCAGTGGGAAAACTTGTTTCTTTTTAATAAATGATGTTGCAATAACAGATTAACTGTCTGGAAAAATAAAGTTGGATTTATAATTAATAATCATATATCAAAATAAACTCCAAATGGGCCTAAGATTTAAACAAAAAATCAAGCCCACAAAATAACTGAAAGAAAACATGGGTAAATTCTCTTATAACTTTGGATTGGGTAACCTTTATCAGTTCAGTTCAGTTCAGTCGCTCAGTCGTGTCCGACTCTTTGCGACCCCATGAATTGCAGCACGCCAGGCCTCCTTGTCCATCACCAACTCCCAGAGTTCACTCAGACTCACGTCCATTGAGTCAGTGATGCCGTCCAGCCATCTCATCCTCTGTCGTCCTCTTCTCCTCCTGCCCCCAATCCCTCCCAGCATCAGAGTCTTTTCCAATGAGTTAACTCTTCTCGTGAGGTGGCCAAAGTACTGGAGTTTCAGCTTTAGCATCATTCCTTCCAAAGAAATCCCAGGGCTGATCTTCTTCAGAATGGACTGGTTGGATCTCCTTGCAGTCCAAGGGACTCTCAAGAGTCTTCTCCAATACCACAGTTCAAAAGCATCAATTCTTCGGCACTCAGCCTTCTTCACAGTCCAACTCTCATATCCATACATGACCACTGGAAAAACCATAGCCTTGACTAGACGGACCTTTGTTGGCAAAATAATGTCTCTGCTTTTGAATATGCTATGTAGGTTGGTCTTAACTTTTCTTCCAAGGAGTAAGCATCTTTTAATTTCATGGCTGCAGTCACCATCTGCAGTGATTTTGGAGCCCCCCAAAATAAAGTCTGACACTGTTTCCACTGTTTCCCCATCTATTTCCCATGAAGTGATGGAACCGGATGCCATGATCTTCGTTTTCTGAATGTTGAGCTTTAAGCCAACTTTTTCACTCTCCACTTTCACTTTCATCAAGAGGCTTTTGAGTTCCTCTTCACTTTCTGCCATAAGGGTGGTGTCATCTGCATATCTGAGGTGATTGATATTTCTCCTGACAATCTTGATTCCAGCTTGTGTTTCTTCCAGTCCAGTGTTTCTCATGATGTACTCTGCATACAAGTTAAATAAGCAGGGTGACAATATGCAGCCTTGACGTACTCCTTTTCCTATTTGGAACGAGTCTGTTGTTCCATGTCCAGTTTTAACTGTTAACTAAGCTTTAAAAATCTGCAGACCTTAAAACATTAATCAAATTTACTAAATATAAAAGAACCTGAAAAGCAAAAGTAAGACAAATGTCAAAATATTTTAAACTCATTATTACAGATTAGAAATCAATAAAGACATATAAAATATATAAATGGGCAGAGATTATGAAAAAGATAACATGTTAACACACAATTTCATGATTATGAAAGTTTATAGAGAAGTAAATACAAATGGCTTTTTAACTTATGAGGGCATGCTCAACCTCATTCATAGTAAGAGTAATACAAAATAAAACTCTCCCTAAATACTATTTTCTTCAGCACTCAGCTTTGTTTATGGTCCAACTCTCACATCCATACATAACTACTGGAAAAACCATAGCCTTGACTAGACGGACCTTAGTCGGCAAAGTAATGTCTCTGCTTTCGAATATACTATCTATGTTGGTCGTAACTTTTCTTCCAAGGAGTAAGTATCTTTTAATTTCATGGCTTCAGTCACCATCTGCAGTGATTTTGGAGCCCCCCAAAATAAAGTCAGCCACTGTTTCCCCATCTATTTGGCATGAAGTGATGGGACTGGATGCCATGATCTTCATTTTCTGAATGTTGAGCTTTAAGCCACCTTTTTCACTTTCCTCTTTCACTTTCATCAAGAGGCTCTTTAGTTCCTCTTCGCTTTCTGCCATGAGGGTGGTGTCTTCGGCATATCTGAGGTTATTGATATTTCTCCTGGCAATCTTGATTCCAGCTTGTGCTTCATCCACCCCAGAGTTTCTCAAGATGTACTCTGCATATAAGTTAAATAAGCAGGGTGACAATATACACCCTTGACATACTCCTTTCCCTATTTGGAACCAGTCTGTTGTTCTACGTCCAGTTCTAACTGTTGCTTCCTGACCTGCATACAGGTTTCTCAAGAGGCAGGTCAGGTGGTCTGCTGTTCCCGTCTCTTTCAGAATTTTCCACAGTTTATTGTGATCCACACAGTCAAAGGCTTTGGCATAGTCAATAAAGCACAAACAGATGTTTTTCTGGAACTCTCTTGCTTTTTCCTTGATCCAGCAGATGCTGGCAATTTGATCTCTGGTTCCTCCGCCTTTTCTAAATCCAGCTTGAACATCTGGAAGTTCACGGTTCACGTATTGTTGAAGTCTGGCTTGGAGAATTTTGAGCATTACTTTGTTAGTTTGAGATGAATACAATTGTATGGTAGTTTGAGCATTCTTTGGCATTGCGTTTCTTTGGGATTGGACTAAAAACTGACCTTTTCCAGTCCTGTGGCCACTGCTGAGTTTTCCAAATTTGCTGGCATATTGAGTGCAGCATTTTCACAGCATCATCTTTCAGGATTTGAAATAGCTCAACTGGAATTCCATCACCTCCACTAGCTTTGTTTGTAGTGATGCTTCCTAAGGTCCACTTGACTTCACATTCCAGGATGTCTGGCTCTAGATGAGTGATGACACCACTGTGATTATCTTGGTCATGAAGATTTTTTTTTGTATAGTTCTTCTGAGTATTCTTGCCACGTCTTCTTAATATCTTCTGCTTCTGTTAGGTCCCTACCATTTCTGTCCTTTATTGAGCCTTTTATCTTTGCATGAAATGTTCCCTTGGTGTCTCTAATATTCTTGAAGAGATCTCTAGTCTTTCCCATTCTATTGTTTTCCTCTATTTCTTTGCACTGATCACTGAGGAAGGCTTTCTTATCTCTCTTTGCTATTCTTTGGAACTCTGCATTCAGATGGGTATATCTTTCCTTTTCTCCTTTGCTTTTTGCTTCTCTTCTTTTCACAGCTATTTGTAAGGCCTCCTCAGACAGCCATTTTGCTTTTTTGCTTTTCTTTTTCTTGAGGATGGTCTTGATCCCTGTTTCCTGTACAATGTCCATAATTCATCGGGCACTCTATCAGATCTAATCCTTTAAATCTATTTGTCACTTCCACTGTATAATCATAGGGATTTGATTTAGGTCATACCTGGATGGTCTAGTGGTTTTCCCTACTTTCTTCAATTTAAGTCTGAATTTGGCAATAAGGACTTCATGATGCTTTTGAACTGTGGTGTTGGAGAAGACTCTTGAGAGTCCCTTGGACTGCAAGGAGATCCAACCAGACCATCCTAAAGGAGATCAGTCCTGGGTGTTCATTGGAAAGACTGATGTTGAAGCTGAAACTCCAGTACTTTGGCCACCTGATGCAAAGAGCTGATTCATTGGAAAAGACCCTGATGCTGGGAAAGATTGAAGGCAGGAGGAGAAGGGGATGACAGAGGATGAGATGATTGGAGAGCATCACCGACTCAATGGACATGAGTTTGGGTAAACTCTGGGAGTTGGCGATGGACAGGGAGGCCTGGTGTGCCACAGTCCATGGGGTTGCAGAGTTGGTCATGACTGAGTGACTGAAATGAACTGAACTACTATTTTCACCCATTATTTGGCAAAAAAAATCCACAAATTTTACAACACACATTCTTGATGGAATTGTGGAGAAACAGGTATGCTCACATATAATGCATGTTAGTCTAACTTCCATGAAAGGCAATTTGGGAATATTTTCAAATTCACAAATACATTTATTCTTTGACTCCCATTCTTGGGAATTTATCCTGTAGATATACCTGCACAGCATAAAATGTTTCATTGCAGCGCTGTATCTTATGGTAGAAGATTGGAAATAACCCAAGTATCAATCAACACATGACTGATTACATAAATTTTGATGTAACCGCATAAGGGAATACTGTGCAGCTGTAAAAATGATTGGAGAAAATCTCTAAGTCTATATATTGATTTTAAAAAGCTCTTTAAGACACACTCATTAATAAGTGAAAGAAACATGACGCAAAACAGTACGTTGGCTTTTGCTTAAGAAAGGAGAAAGTAAGAATATATATTGTTAGCACTTGTATTTGTATAAAGAAACTAAAAAGATACAACAGGAATTCGTACACGTATGTTATTACTTGGGGTGAGAAGAATAAGGTAGAAAGGAATGGGGCACTGAGAGTGAGAACTTTCACTGTATATTTTTTTTCTGTTCTCTGACTCATACTATCTCTTTGAGAACAAAATAAAATAAGTTTGAAATAATGGTAATTCAGCTCCTCATAGTTATTTCCTTGGTTTAAAAAAGGCAAGTGAAGACTTCCCTGGTGGCCCCGTGGATAAGAATCCACCTGCCAGTGCAGGGGACATGGGTTCAGTCCCTGGTCCAGGAAGATTCTGCAAGCCACGGAGCAACTAAGGCCGTGGGCCACAACTGCGGAGCCAGCCCGCTAGGGCCCATGTACTGCAACTACAGAAGCCCATTTGCCTGGAGCCTGTACTCCACAACAAGAGAGGCTAGTGCAGTGAGAAGCCTGTGCACTGCAACGAAGCGTAGGACCCCGCTTGCCACAACTAGAGAAAGCCCTCACAAAGCAAGGAAGACCCAGTGCAGCCAAAAATAAAGACAATTATTTTTTAAAGGCAAGGGATTTCCCAGTGGTGAAGAATCTGCCTTCCAACGCAGGGGACGCAGGTTTGTTCCCTGGTTGGGGATCTAAGATCCCACGTGCCAGTGGGAGGTAAGGCCATGCGTGGCAATACTGAGCCTGAGCAATACTGCAACAAGAGAAACACCCCCCAACTTCCGCCCACCCCTGCACTGCAGCAAAGCCCCAGCACAGTCAAAAGGAAAAGAAGGCGAAAAACATCCTACTACCCCTGAGAGAGGGCGTCCCAGGTTGCTCTGTGGGAAAGAATTCACCTGGCAATGCAGGAGATGCAAAGAGACTTGGGGTCAATCCCTGAGTCAGGAAGATCTCTTGGAGTAAGAAATGGCAACCCATCCCAGTACTCTTGACTGGAGAATTCCATGGACGGAGGAGCCAGGCGGGCTACAGTCCATGGGGTCACCAAGAGTCAGACGCGACTGAGCATACACACCTGCGTGAGAGAACTCGGGAGCATGAATGTCTGGTTGTGGTATTAAGTACCGCTTTGGAGGGAGTACTCAGCTGCAAATCAGCCAAAACACCGTTCTCTTGATTGTTCTTTTGTTTTACGAAAGTAAAGTCCCATTGTCTGTGGTCACCCTACTGGGTCTGGGTTCACCTTTATCCAAGCAATCCTCACATTTAGAGGAACAGAAAAACTAGACTGTCCAAGCTGCATCAGTCTTCCTTGACAAGCGGCTCAGACAGTGAACTGAGTTGTACCCCTTCCATGGTCTTCCATGATCTCAGCTTGCAGGTAAATATTTGTGGAAACACTTGACAGGCTCTTTTGAAAATGCCCATGGATTTGATTTAATGTTTTATGTAGACAAGTTCCACTGTCTTCTTGCAGAAATGGTGGCAGAGTTGAGACCCATCTGAGTGAAACTGTTATGTAAATTATGTACACACACACACACACATGCACACACACACACACACAATTGCTTGAGAAATTTAGGGATGGATCAACAGAGAGGGAAGAAAATGAATCTCTTCAGTTTGCCTCTCAAAGTTGATTCTTTGCCATCTAAGCTACCAGGGAAACCCTTGTCAAAATTGATACCAAGGTCATCTAAATAAGGGTGCTAAATTGGTACTTTTTTCTGAGTAACAGAGACAGACTTCTCCCAAGGAAACCTGTCAGACAAGGGAGGATAACCTGAGTGTCCCTGCAATTATTTTTCAAAATAAACAGAGCACTCCATCTTTGCTTCTTGGATTAAAGTCAAACTATTATATATAAACTGTGTCAAGTCAGTATGCGAGGCTGAATGCTGCTTTGTTTTCCTCATTGATTTGAAAGGAAACGGGTAGTTCCAATATGCGCCCCTCCCCACATTCCTATGTTCTCTTAAAGCATGCCCTTGTGTCTTGGCTTCTAGAATATTCTGAAAAATATTTCAGATATTTCTTTGTTGTGTGCAACCCCAAATGCTGGTGTCTATCTATTCCATAAATGCTTTAACTCTCTCTGCTATTCATCACAATTGCTTTTTGAAGCAGCAAGTAAACTGGTGCCCAACCAACATTATGAAATTTCCTTTTTTTGAAATAAGTGACACATTAATCCAATTCCTAAGTCCTATCTTTGCTTGAAAATGACTTACCAGTAAATCATTCTTCATGCTAATCAGTAAAGAAAAAAAAGAAAGTAATTATTGTAAGTTTTTTTTTTTAGGTAAATAATTGGTAACAATGGTAATTTCACTTAGCTTCTGCAGCAACTAAAGCCATACTGTTAATTCAAAACCAGCTTTTGCTATTCTTCCAGGAAATAACTTTAGTGAGCGGGAAGTTTGTCAGCAAATGCTTTTAGGACAGGCTGGGGCTAGGTTCCTGAAGTTACCAAGTAAGGGAGCGTGTGTGTTTGCACTCTGGGCTGAAAAGATGTGCCAGGTGTTTGTGACAAGCTGTGCTGAGGACTGTAGATTACTTGGAATCCATTGTGTTCTTTTCCTTGTTGGAAAAAAGAAACCTTCTGAAAACAAGCCCTTATTTAAAGGAAGCCCCAGTTAATCCAACAGGCTTGAATGAAGCCCCTTTTATACAAACTGCTTGACAAAGGCCATTTGGCCCTGAGGAACCCTGGGAGAACAGAAGCTGGAATCAACACCCCATACAGGGTTCAAATAGTTCAAAGCTCAGGACCTTCTTAAAGCATATCTGACCTTGGTTAGAACAAAATTTATCTAGTACTGCAAGCAGAGGTCTTATGTAGAACAGCAACAAACCTCCATTAGAGTGACAAATGGTTATTGTATTATTTACAAGTGCCAGGAAAATACACTGACACCTCCCCATTAGCTCCTTACCTCTTGCTGCTGCTGCTGCTGCTAAGTCACTTCAGTCGTGTCTGACTCAGTGCAACCCCATAGACGGCAGCCCACCAGGCTCCCCCGTCCCTGGGATTCTCCAGGTGAGAACACTGGAGTGGGTTGCCATTTCCTTCTCCAATGCATGAAAGTGAAAAGTAAAAGTGAAGTCGCTCAGTCGTATCCGACCCTCAGTGACCCCATGGACTGCAGCCTACCAGGATCCTCCGTCCATGGGATTTTCCAGGCAAGAGTACTGGAGTGGGATGCCATTGCCTTCTCCCCTTACCTCTTGAATCAGGTTTAATTATAATTACCCCCATTTAACAGGTGAAGAAACTGAGGCTTCCTAAGAGTGTCATGTGGTGGAGCTCAGCTCTGACCCCAGACAATTTGATCTAGAACCAGAGAGCTTAACTCTGGATCAGGTCTGCTAAATGGTCCATCCAGATGGCAAGCAGGGTAAAAGTAAGTCTCTGCCAGCATTTACAGGGAGGTGGCTATCATCTGCATGCATCATCCCCAAAGTCTTAAAAATGATCTTAAAAGTCAACCCTTATGTACTCAGAAGGGCCTCGTAGGTGGCGCTAGAGGTGAAGAACTTGACTGCACCGCAGGAGACACAAGAGATGCAGGTTCGATCCTCGGTCAGGAAGATCCTCTGGAGGAAGGCATGGCAACCCACTCCAGTATTCTTGCCTGGAGAATCCCATGGAATGAGGAGCCTGGCAGGCTATAGTCCATAGGGTCACAAAGGGTCGGACACAATTGAAATGACTTGGCACTCACACACGCATGTACTCAGAAAGCATTAGAGGTTTTACTCCAGAAAAATAATTTGTCTTCTCTGTGCTGTGTCACGATTGAGTAGGGGCCCTTTAAAAGGCAAGCGTGACCGGCAGAGCTGGGCAGGCACGAATTTTCAGGGCATCTTGCCTTTAAGGTACACCAGGTCCTTACTTCATCTCCACTCTGAAATCCTAGAACCACTGGCTCGGGACACAAATGACTCATTGTCCTTGGCCTCAAACAACAGCAAGGCTACTTAGAATACAGAGCACATTTCATGGGAGAAAGCTGCCACCACCGGCCACAGTCACACTTTCCTGCAGGATCCACAGCCTGGCTGAAGCATTCGGACAGCTTCCTGGCTGTTCAATCTCACTTTGAATGTTATTTGAGAATAAGGAGTAGTGATGACACAGCCCATTCATTCACCATGTCACAGGGACATCCCCTGCTCTTTTAAACCCTTTCCCCCTGAAGACATGTTGGTGCTCCATCCTTGCCCCCACCCTGAGGAAGGGACCTTTGTTCTGCTGTAAGTGCAACAGTAGGCAGGAGTGGGCTTCATGCCATCGTGGGAAGCGTTGCCTTTCCCCAGGCATGAGTGCTGTCGACCACCAGAGGATTTCTCCTTGGGGATGCCCCAACAATCCCGGGGGCTCGGATAGGACCAACTCTCCTCCTTTCCAGCCCCCAGGAGAAAGCGAGAATGTGGAAGAGATGACTATTCCTATTGTGAGGAGCCCACAGAGGCGGGGCTGGGAGGCGCAGCCTGTGGGGTCACTCTGTCCAGCTCTCCTGTCCCCTCTGGCCACTTGCCTGGGTGTATCATCCCTCAGGAGAGGGAATGGTCATCCTCTGGCAGGTCTGCTGAGTTTTCTTCTTCCCAATCCAGTTACTTGAGAGACAGCTGATCACAGGGGACCCCAGACTCCTGCCTCAGTGTTCTGGACACCTGTGATGTCTAATTATAAATCCAGCCTGGCAAGGTGGAGCTGGTGGCTCGGGAAGAAGCTGTCCTGTGAACCTGGATGTTAGCTGTGGCAAACATCTGAGGCAATTACACTGGAGTTTCATGGTGGTGTGGTTGGGATAGAGGAGGTTTAGTAAGCTCTTGCTCTGGGCTTTGCGGAACACCGTGGCCCCAGACAGGCTGGTCCGCCTTGAGGAAGTGGGGAAAGCCAAGAAGCTGTGATCTCCGAGTGTTGCTGGGATGCACCACTGGGGACACATCCTTTGATCTTACTTCACTGATGACCAGAGCAGAGAGCTCAGTCCCTGCTGGGACCACTTCAGGGACGCTCTGAATGCTGGGGCAAGTCCAGGAAGTCAGCCCTGGCTGAGCAGGAATGGGGAGGGGCCAGCCTCCAGGGAAGATGGGGGTTGAATGAAGGAGGAAGGGTGAAGAGAGGGGCCTCCACCCCCTCTGGGATGCTGGGTGTGACTGGGAGCAGGAAATGGGCAGTTACCCTCCAGAGGCTTACAAAGAAGAAGAGGTCCTCTGCCTAGTCAAAGGCGGTACCTGTTTATAATAGAATAGATGTTCCTGCACACTCTGTGTTAATACCAGCCCTTCACCCCAAGAGAGCAAGTGAGCTCCCCGAATTCTGACCATTCAGTCATTTGACAAGTTTCTATTGAGCACTTCTTACCTGTCAGGCCTGTGAGCATATTTGTGACTGGGTGTGCCTATGCATTTTCTTGCTTTCATCATCCTCATCGTCTTTTTATTTGTTAAAGAGACAGCTTCTAGTTTAAGGATTTTTATATTGAGGAATTCAAAAAGTGGTAGGTTTTTGGAACTTATTGATTTGTATTTAAAAGGAACTATTGGTTATTAATTGGCTATACTCCAATGCAAAATAAAAAGTTTAAAATTTGGAAAAAAAATAAAAGGAACTGTTGACAAAGATTCACTGGAAAGAATCTGAACAAGTGGGAAAATGCAGTTAGTACTACTAAAATAATTCCAGGATGTATGGTTTATCTGACATAATGATACCTCTCAGAGCTGTCACTGATCTGAAACTGACTGCTTCTTACTTTTCTAAACACACAGTGGTACAATGGACAATGTTCTATCACTTCTGTTCTTTCCCAGACATGTAGAAGTTAAAATACCAATTCAAAAACTAATAAATTCTTTTCTTTAAATGTTTCTTACAGATACAACTTCAGTATTTTCATTCAGTAGTGGTACAGTTTAAGAGACTTTTTATTCATGAGTCAAACAACAATTTACCCAAAGGGAAAGGATAGTTTACAGGCTCCTAGTGCAAATAAAGAGTTCAGGAATGCAGTAACTAATAGTTCTAAAATACAAAATAGATAAAATTCTTAGAAGATACATGCAATAATAAACTCTACTAAGCAGCTGGTCACAGAACTAGAACATTTGATAATTTTACTGGTGATATCAATGGGACACTAGCTGTTTCCAAATTCAACTTGAACTCTCATCTTAGGCTTTGTATTTTGCTTTTCCAGTTTCACTAATGACACAAACATGATTCAAATCCCTGAAGTGTTCATTGTAGTCAAGGGCATATCCCACAACAAACTTGTCTGGAATTTCAAACCCAACAAAGTCCGGTCTATAGCCAACACTTCGAGGGGTCCTTTTCACAAGCAAGCTGGCAACCTTGACCATCTTTGGATTATGCCGCTTGACCAGGGAAAGCAAGGCTTGCATCGTTTTCCCAGTGTCAATGATATCTTCAACAATCAAGACATTCTTTCCAGTCAAAGCTGAGAGATCATCCCCACCAATCACTTTTATGTCGCCTGTTGACTGGTCATTACAGTAGCTCTTCATTCTGATAAAATCTACAGTCATAGGAATGGACCTGTCACTATTTCTGTTCAGTACTTTGATGTAATCCAGTAGGTCTGCAAAGAACTTATAGCCCCCCTTCAGCACACAGAGCGCCACGATGTGATGGCCTCCCATCACCTGCATCACATCTCGAGCAAGCCGTTCGGTTCTGTCCATAATTAGTCCATGAGGGATAAACACCTTTTCCAGATCCTCTGCATAATGACTAGGTATACAAAATAAATCCAGGTCATAACCTGGTTCATCATCATTAATCACGATGCTGGAGCTGCAGGTCGCCATGATGGAGCTCGTTGGTGTGCGGGCTGACAGCAGTCTAGACTTTCATCGGTTTCTTAAAGGGGATGCAACTATCCCCAGGCTAAGAGTCCTGGGTCTGCCACAGAGAGGAGCTGGGTGAGATGGAGGAGGAAGTAGTTGTGGGCTGGGTACCAGGACACCAGGTTCTTTCACCTGCTCAGCATCCGTTCCCGGTTCTTCTAATAGCAGCACTTTGAGTCACCTTTGGAAAATATAAGTAAATCCTTGAAAAGCAGTGGTTGCTGACTGTCACTCCCAGTGACTATGAGAAATTGAACACTTTGATCGTAAGGGTTACTCACAGGAGCGATTGGGAAACGTGTTTGACCTAGAGGCAAAAGACCTAGGTTCAATCATGCCTCTGCCATTTACTCATTGAACTGTAGCACATAATCATTGGACCTCTGATTCAGGAGTTAATGACTTCCCTGGTGGCTCAGATGGTAAAGCATCTGTCTACAATGTGGGAGACCCAGGTTCGAGCCCTGGGTTGGGACGATCCCCTGGAGAAGGAAATGGCAATCCACTGCAGTACTATTGCCTGGAAAATCCCATGGACAGAGGAGCCTGGTAGGCTACAGTCTATGGGGTCGCAAAGAGTCGGACATGACTGAGCGACGTCACTTTCACTTTTCAGGAGTTAATATGTAGGCAATAGTAAAACCACCATCAGTCTGTAGATCCCACCTCAGGACCACTCCATGCTTCATGTCCTAGAGTTGTCTGTCTCAAGAACGGTAACCTCCACTTCCATATGCTATCATCTGCCCGCTACTTTCCATTTTTTCACCTTACTACTCTAGCCAGTAATGACTGCTAAAATCTATCAGTTCTGCCGCTTTTTCAGAGTCCCTCCCACCTCCTCAACTCTGTCCACACTTCCCTTTTTACCTGGCCCCATCTCAGGCCTTGTCTACAGCTCAGTCCCCTTTATCAGACTTGCCTGGTGTATCTCCCAACCCTGATTAAGTTGCAGGCTCCATCTTCTTTCCACCTGCACTTGGAGGGGCTAGAAAACAAAACACTCAGCCATCCTTACTGATCTCACTATAAATTCATGCTGCTCACTGCTGCCTGGCAAGCCTGCCACATGTAGTTCTCTCTCCAAAGCCCCAGGATGATAAACTCACGTCTTCTCTCCTCAAACCTCAGCACCCCTTCCCAACTCTCAGCTGAGGACACTGCTTCTTATTTCTCTGGAAAAGCAGAAGCCATGGGAAGAAAACCCCCTGACTCCCATCACTCACCTGACACTCCGCCTTCCTTTGCTCCTGCCCAAGGTCAGCCCTTTACCTGCTACTCAAGTCCCACACCCTTTGATTCTAGAAGGATGTCCCCCCATCCACCGACTGTCTCTTCTCTCTTCCTTCTGCATCATCACTTTCCTCCCTCTCCTGGATTATTCTGACCAGCATACGCACATGGTCTAAAAGCTCCTAGCCGTGAAAAAAGTCTTGAAAAAAATCCTTCCACACGTGCTCCCATGTCTGCCCCATTTCTCTGCTCCTTTTATAGAAAATTCCTTGAAGGAGTTGTCCCTACCTCCTCTGTTCCCATGCCCAGGCATGGATCCAGCTGGGCATTTGTCCCTGACCTACCAGTGAAACTGTGCTTGTCAAGGTCACCAGTGCCTCCACACGGCCAAGTTCAATGTCAGTTTTCAGTTCACATTCATCTCGGTGGACCTATTCTCAGCATTTGCTGTAGCTGGTCGAGCTCTTTCTTGCCTTTGAAACACTTTCTTCTCTGACCTCCAGGACACCTCTCTCCCACCATGCTGGGCACTCCCCTGTCCCTTTGCCTGCTTCTCCTCTGCTCCTTCACCTCTGCTCCCTGAGGGCTCCAGGGCTCAGCCCTCAGCCCTCTTTTCTCTCTGAACGTCTCTAAGGGGTCTCACCTAGATGACCAGCTTTTTAAAAAAAGTCTGCTTTTTGCTGGTTCCCCAATTTATATTTCTAGCCCCTACCTTCTGCTGCCTTTAGGCTAGTTTATCTACTGCCTACTTAGTATGTTACTTGGATGAATCATGGGCATCTCACAAGTCACATCTTGAAAACTGAGGTCCAGATTGCCCTCCCAAATCTGTCCCCTCCAGAGTCTCCCCACGACTACAACCGTTGCTCAGGTCAATGGTTTGGAGCTATCCTTGCTCCCTTTCTTTTTCTCAACTCTCATATCCAATCAGCAAATTGTGTTGGCTTCACCCTCAAAATACATCCAGAATCTAGCACTTTTCTCCATTTCTACCTAACTACCTCAATGCCACATTCCCTTCTGGGTGATAGCCACGGCTCTCTAACTGGCCTACCTACCTCTGCCTTGGCCTCCTCTCATCCATTCTTTACATAGAAGCTGAAGAAGGTCAGTCCCTGGGTCCCCAGCTCTAATCACCAACGGCTGCCCATCTCACAGAGGGAAGGACCTGGCGCAGCATCGCGGCTTCTCCCATCTCCCCTTACTTAATGGGCTCCATTAGCCCGCCTTCTATCTGTTTCTTGAACAAGCTAGTCCTGCTTTTGCTTTGTTCTGGCTGTTCCCTTTTTCTGGAATGTTCTTCCCCCAGATATAGGCATGACTGCTCTCTCTCTCTTATACAGATCTCAGCTCAAACACCTCCCCTTCAGTCAACCTCCCTTTTCCGACCATCTGATATAAAATAGGGGCCCCTTCCACAGCTCCATCACTCGAAGCTATCTTACTTTCTTCATAGCACTAACCATTATCTGAAATGATCATATTCATGTTTTTACTTGTGTATTGTCTATCTTCACTACCAGAATGAGTGCTGTATGGCAGCAGGAACCCTCCCCAATAGCTAGCACAGAGCCGACCACACGGCTGCCAGGGCTGCCACGGAAGGTCGTAAAGGTTGTTCCCTGCACCAAAGCTTCTGGCTGAGAGGCTGGTAGGTGCTGATATCCAGCCGGCTCTCTGCTCTCCATGCTGTGGGGGCGTTTAGCAGGTTGCCTTCTGCTACTTTACAGTGCTTGCCTATGGGCTGGCTGTGGCTCTGTGCTGGGCATTTAGGAAATATTCATTGACTAAATGGCTGACTGATGGATGGGCAGACTTTTATTTGTTTTCTTCTGTGGGACTTCATGGAAATTACCTTCTTATGGCCTCATTTTATTCATCTGTTAAGAGGGTAATTAACATCAGTTTCATAGTACAGTCAGGAGGATTAAACAAAGCAGTTCATTAAAAAGCTGGCACTTTTAATGATTGCACCGGTAGGACATATCCAGGAGAGGCAGATCCATAGAGACAGAGAAGATCAGAGGTTGCTGGAAGCTAGGGATCGGGAAACGAAGTGTGATTATTTAACAAGCAGGGGGAATTCTCTTGGTGTGATGAAAAGGTTTTAGAACCACACTGAGTGATGGTTGCCCAACATTCTGAATGTACTAAAAGCCGCTGAATTGTGTGCTGAAATGGATGAATACAGTGATGTTTGTTGTTGTTGTTATGTGAACTAAGTTATGCTATGTGAATACCTCAATGAAAACAACAACATCAAAACCATATGTACCATATGCTGGGGCAGTATCCAGCATGTGGTAGGTGTTCAATGAATATCTTTTGAATCCTATGAAATTTCCCTGCTTCAAAATCAAGCAAAACTTCTGAACCCTCCTTGGATCTTCACTGCCTCATCCAGGATAATATTCACTTTCCTCTCATTTGTTTATTTCAGGGGTACGTACTGTTGTCATTTTAGATATTAGGGATTTGAAGGGGAACAAGACAGACACAGACCCTATCCTCAGAGTTTACAGACTCATAGGGGACTCGGGCAAGTAAAGAGAAAATCACAATACTGTGTGGTCAGGGCCCTGAGGGAGAAGGGTCAGGGTCCTCTAGGGGCACAGAGTGGGGAGGAGGGACCTAGGCTAGGGTACATCTAGATCAAGAGGATCTCACCTAGGACCTACATGATGGGAGGCCTGGGAGGAACAGTCAGCCAGGTGGGAGGTGGATATTTTGGGGGAGAGGATGAAGGTTGGAGGAAAGCGGGGGGTCCCAGGAACAGCACATGCAAAGCCTGGGAGATGAACACATGGTGAGTTATAGGAATGGAAAATAGTTTGGCATGACTGCAGCAGAGAACATGAGGTATGGGTGGGAGGGTGAGGAATGGGCCACTGGCAGTAGGAGTTCAGACTCCGTGCCAAGATCTTCAACGTCCTGCACGAACTGGCCATCCGCTTTCCAGCCGCATTTCTAATCGTGCCCTATTCACAAACCCAGGCCGCAGCCCTTGCTCCCTTTCTGCCCTGTGGGTCCCTTGAACGGCTATGCCCTCATCACTTAGCTCAGGGAACCCTTCCTCCCTTAGTTATTTACTGAGAGCCTGCCCTGTGTCAGGTGCTGGGAACCTAGATACTGTCAAACTTGTTTCCAACCTGGGAGAGCTCCCCAACTAGTCTAGTTGGGGAGGGAGCAGAGGAAGAAATGATTATAAAATAATGACGGAAATGCTCTGATAGGCGGAGCTCTGGGCATAGAGGAGGCGGGGCTTTCCTGGTGGAGGCGGGGCCTGTCAAGGTAGGGGTGGGGCTAGCTAGGGTAGACTGGGGACTCGGGGAAGGTGACTCCCTGAGGGTCAGAAAGGACAAGGAGGTACACTAAGCCTGGGGAGCCTAGATTTGTGGGGGTCACAGAACCCTTGAGATTCAGATAGAGGCTTGTACCCTCTGCCCAGGTAAACACGCAAACACAGGATAAACCCCCAGGGCACATCACATTCCCAAAAGGCCTCTAAACTCACAGTCTCCATCGACTTCCACATCCGCCTCCACACACACACACGCGCGCACGCACACACACACACACACACACACACACACGCACGCACAAACGCTTACATCTACTTTTGCAGGCAGTTTTGATTGTGCTTGGTCCCTCTGGCTTTGCCTGGAGAATGCCCACCCCTCTCCCCTTTGGTTCTGGCTCACCGCCTTCACAGGCCTGCAGAGCACCCTCTTCAACTCTGGACTTTGTACCTGTCACCGGAAATTCATTTGTTTATCAGGGCCGCCAGCTTGAGCGCCGCCGGCTGAAGACTGTCCCGTCTCTGGATCTCAGCTGCACCAACCCCCAACCCGCTCAGCACTGGGGGTAGGGGTGAGACCCGTGCCCGAAGGTTCTCCCCAAAAGCTTGGGAAGATGTAGAATTAGTCCTCCCTGTTGGCGGCGTTGCCCTCCACTCTCACCCGCGCCTCAGGCCCCGCCTGCCCGCAGCGTCCCCAGGTGAGTCATGGGACAGCTTGGGCCCGCCCACCTGGCCTGGTAACCGGAAGCTCCTCTGCGGACTGGGCACAGTTCCTACAGGTGGGGAGCAAATGGGAAGGCACTGGGGGGCCTGGACGGGGAAGTCACAGATCCCTGAAGTTTCCTGGGAGCAGGAGTGTGTGTTTGTCGGTGGAAGAAATGTGACCAGAAGAGGTGGGGTGATAGCCTGAGGGTGTGTGTGTGTGTGTGTGTGTGTGTGTGTGTGTGTGTGTGTGTGTGTGTCCCTGGGGACAGGGCAGGAAGGAAAGGAATAGGAGTAAAATCTTAGAAACATCAGATTGAATTTAACTCATTTCAGTTTTTTTTTAAATTTCTAATTGCAGGCTAATTCCTTTACAGTGTTGTGCTGGTTTCTGCCATAATCAACATGAGTTAGCCATATTTGTGCATATGTTCCCTCCTTCTTGAACAACTCATTTCAACTGAACAAGACATTTTTTTTTGAGAACCCAAGGCTTAGTATGGGGCCCAGATAGGCACGCAGTGGACTTTTGCTGGTGAATGGGTGAGTGAATGATTTACTTCTCCTTTCTAATGACTCCCCCACTCCACCCCCTATATCCACTCATCTCACAAACATGCACTGAACCGCTGACTGCTGAGCTCTCTCTGCCTACGGCAGGGAGCGCATTTGCCAGCCTAGTCCCTGCCTAGGGAGCTGCCGGTGAATTCTGACTGGTGGCTGAGTGGGCAGGGCAGTGAGGGGGTGATGAGGTGGGTCTCAGCACAACCTCACAGGCAGGTATGGTCTGATTTGGCCTTGAGGGATGAGGGACTCGAAAAAGGAGGGAGTGGCTGGGAAACAAGAGTGCAAGGCAGGACGTGTGTGTGTGTGTGTGTGTGTGTGTGTGTGTGTGTGTGTGTAGCATGGGGAGGGCAGGACGTGTGTGTGTGTGTGTGTGTGTGTGTGTAGCATGGGGAGGGAATTGAGGGCCGTGTGCTTGAAGGATCTGCACGAAGCCCTAGAGGCCTAGGGAGCTCGCGCAGGACTTTTAAGGTGGAGGGTAATGGGGTCAGATTTGGTCCATAGGCCCATCACTGACGTGGATGAGAGGTAAGGAGAGATCTCAGTTAGGAGGTTATTGTGAGTTGAGGAACAAAATGAAGGTGGCTCGAACTGGGGCAGAGGAGGGGTGTCAGCATTCTAGGGCTACTGAGAGGAACAACTCATGGGGCCTGGTGGCAGTGCGGTGGTGTTGAGGAGGTAAGGCGTCGTTAAGGTATCGATACTAAAGACGATGGCCGAGTGCTCCCTAAACCAGGTGCTTCTCTCCTAGGTGCTTTTCTGCCTGGACACTCCTCCCAGGGCCTCTTCTGATTCAGATACCTCCAGCCCCAGCTCCTCGTCCTCCAGGTACTTCTCTAACCCAGATGCTCTTCCCCTAACCCCTCCCCTAGCTGCCCCCACACCCCACCGACCCCAGACATTCCTTTGGCCCAGATGCTCTCTCTCCAGGTATCCTTAGCCTAGCTGATCTTGCTCCAGATAGTCCCTTACTTCAGATGCTCTTTCTCCTCTAGACCTTTCCCAGCCCTAGAGAGTCTCAGCCGGGTAATTTCCTGATCCAGTTGATTTACATCTGGCTACTCCTCCAAAACAACTCCCCGCCCCCTGGGGCAGAGGTGACTGAACAAGGAATGTGCCTGAAGGGCTGAGGGTAGAGGCCTGAGTGGGGACACAGGGCTCCTGACTCCAGAGTGGAGGCCAGGGCCGTTCTGGCAGTATCTGGAGCCTCCTATCCTGGATGGGGACCAGCACCATCCTCCGTTGTGGTCTCCGCTTTGCCCATTAGCTTCAAGGAATTGCTGTTGTCCATCCTCTAGAAGGTGAGACTGCTTCTGCCCCACCTCCCACCCTCAGCTTAGAGCAGGGGAGCTGCCTGGGCTCTGGGCCCTGGCATCTGAGACCTGGGTTCAAGTCCTGGGACTTTGGCTGAGTTAGTTCACCTTTCTGGGCTGCAGTGTCCTCACCTGTAGAGTGGGGATAATGTTTATACTCACATTACAGGGTGAATCATAAGTTGTGCTCAGTAAGTTCCATCACTGAGCTATGTTTCCAGCCACTTCCTGGTGTTCCCTTACAAATAGCCCACGTGCATGGCTCAGCTTGTTTTGCTCCTGTGGATAGCTAGTTACGGCCAGTTGTCCAGTCTCCAGAGTCTGCGCAGTGCCCTCCTGTGGCTGTGAGTGTGGCCTGGAATGAGTGCCTGACTGGTGGCTGAGTGGGCAGGGAAGTGGAGAGGGTGATGAGGGGGGTCTTGGGACAACCTCACAGGCAGGTATGGTCTGATTTGGCCTTGAGGGATGAGGGAGTCGAAAAACTGAGGAGGGAGTGGCTGGGAAACAAGAGTGCAAGGCAGGACGTGTGTGTGTGTGTGTGTGTGTGTGTGTGTAGCATGGGGGGGTGGAATTGAGGGCCGTGTGCTGAATTGCAAAGCCTTGAAAGATCTGCACGAAGCCCTAGGGGCCTAGGGAGCTGTCCCTGACCCCCATCTGCGTGTGTATATTCCAGGACTCTGTCCCAGGGCTGCCTGGCGTCAGGGGTCTCCTTAGAACCAGGGCTCTTCTGGCAGAGGCTGAGGCTCACCAGTGTCTTCTGGCCCCTCCATGAGTGAGGCAAACCAAAGTGAGTGACAGTGGGAGGGAGACTGAGGAGGGGGTTGGGTTCTCCTTAGATTGTGGGGAGGACCTTGCGCTCATGTCTCTCAGTTTCCCCTGGGAGCCGATCCTGGGCCCCAGCCATAACATTGTCCCTTTCTCTGCAGCCATCGTGGGGCCCTCCGAGGTCCCCACGGCATCTGCCTCTGGACTGGGCAGCGGGATCCGGGCATGGTTTGTGCTGGTAGGGGTCGTCCTGGGGGCCGTGGTCCTCTCTCTCCTCATCGCGCTTGCTGCCAAATGCCATCTCTGCCGCAAATACCGTGTCAGCTACCAGCACCGCCCACTGCCTGAAACAGGGAAGGGAGCTCACCCTGAGGTGGGCGAAGATGAGGATGATGATGGCTTCATTGAGGACAATTACATTCAGCCTGGGTTTGGTGGGCCGGAGACAGGGGCAAGCAGGGACCACTTCTCCCTCTGAGTCTTCATCTTTGGACTACCCCACCCCCCACCCCTATGCTTGACAGCTTAAGGAGAGCAGATATTTTATGGAAACCACAAGCCTCAGGGACTTGGTAGTTAGGGCTTAAGGGCTGACCAGGGGTGGAGTAATCCTCCCTTACTCGACTCTAGTCACAAAAGTGATCATGACCCTCTTTTACTCAATGACTCTCAATGGCTCCCTCCTGCTCTCAGAATAAAGCTTACCAAGGGTCTGACTTTGAAATCATGCCTCTGTTGGCCTTTGGTTACCCTTCTTGACTGTCCCTTCTTTACTTCCTGCTTAGTTAATTCTTTGTTCTTCCTCCCTCTCCTACCATGCTGTTTCTCCCTGGACCTTTGCTCACAGTCCTCTTTTGCCTCGATGCCTTTCTTTTCTCCCAAGTCCTCTCTGACAGTGATGAAAATCACCGGCCAGTAGACTGCAGGTGGCCTGCCTACCTGCCAGCATTTAAGATGTGACCTGATGATAACATTTTAGCAGGGGAAATTCAATGTGCCAAATTTCTTACCGAGATTTTTTTCCTATCAATAAAATGGAAATCTAAATAGCTCTATTCTGTTTTTCACAGATATTAATACATCTGTTTTCATTTTAATTAAAAATAAAGTCTCTCATTTTTATTTTCCTGAACTGATGCTTGTGCATAAAAATGTCCCTTGTCACTGAAAGCTATTACAGTGCTCAGACATCCCCTCCTTTGGACACCTGAGAGTTGCTACCTCCCATAACACGTGTGAGTTTCTCTAGTGGTCTCTTACCATGTTTAATTTTCATCTTTGTTACAGTGTGCACTTACCCTTACTGGGCCAGACTGTGTATTCTCTGAGGCCATAGTCTGCACCTCGTTCTGTGTACTCAGAGTCTCGTACATAGCAGATGCTCAATAAATATTTATTGACTTTGTTGAGTTATCATGAGCCTAGGGGTGAGTGGATGAGAGATGATGGAGTGGAGTTGAGTGTGGAACCTTGATGGAGAGGAGAAAGACAGGGTCATGATTGCTAGTGGGGAGTCTGGGGAAAGGGAGACAGTTTCAAGATAGCAGAGGCTTGAGTTAAGCGTCTTTTGGTTGCAAGCAACGGAAAGGAGTTTGGGGGGTGAATTAAAGGGGGATAGCTAACTCAGAAGGGCAGGAAGCAGGTGGTCCCAGCTGCCTGAGGTCGGGCATGGGACCTCTAGTGCTCTGTCATTTATGGGCACTTATGAGGTTCTATTGGAGAAGGTGATGGCACCTCACTCCAGTACTCTTGCCTGGAAAACCCCATGGGTAGAGGAGCCTGGTAGGCTGTAGTCCATGCAGTCTCGAAGAGTTGGACACGACTGAGCGACTTCACTTTCACTTTTCACTTTCATGCATTGGAGAAGGAAATGGCAACCCACTCCAGTGTTCTTGCCTGGAGAATCCCAGGGATGGGGGAGCCTGTTGGGCTGCCCTCTATGGGGTTGCACAGAGTCAGATACAACTGAAGCGACTTAGCAGCAGCAGCAGCAGCATGAGGTTCTATGCCTGGGACTCCCAAACTCTTGATTCTGGGTTTCAAGTACCCAGTTGATAGAATTTGATTGGCCCAGCTTGGGGCAAGTATCTACTCCTGGTCTGATCAGCTCCGGTCAGTGGGAGCAGGCTCCTGTAGTCCTCTTGTGATTTGAGAAGCCCACCCATTTGTTCCAGTTCAGCCCCAGCCAAGCAGGGGGAAGTTGGGAACGAGGCAGCTGCCCAGATGTATCCACCACATGCAGTGTTAGCCTTTGAGGAAAGAGCCAGGGGAGAAAGAAGGTGAGGGCTGACTAATGTGTGGGGTGCTCGAGGAAAAGGCCAGATGTCAAGGATGGCTGCGGTGTAGGGTTGAGGGTGCCCATGCCAGGGGTGAAGCTGAAGAGGGGATGCTGTGCAGGGATGGACGGAAGGGGAGAGACCAAGATGTGATTGAAGTGCGGCAGAGGGAACAGAGATCCCAGGGACGTTTTAGAACGGGGGCGAGGTGGGGGGTGGGGACATGGTTGACAGGACTTTTGGCCACTGGACACGCGGAGTAGGGAGTCAGTGAAGCCGCCCTGGTTTCTGACGGACTGGCTGGGCACTTGAGGAAGAGCAGGTTTTCGGGGAGCAAGGATTCAATGCTGGACATGGGATTTCCAGCGGGTAGATGCCCGGGGCAGCTGCATTCACGGAGTGAAGTCCGGTTGGTCTGTAGATGTGGCCTTGGGAATCCTGACAATAGGATCTCTGAGGCCCTCGGGGGTGAATCAGTTCACCAGGGCGGGGCTGGCATAGAGGAGGCCCTGAGGACCGAGCAGGGAAACCCTGACCTCTAAGGGTTTGTCTGCAGAGGAGGAGGAGACAGGAGAGATTGGGGAGGAGCCAGGGAGGAGGGGAGCCCACCCTATTCATTGTTCCTCAGCCCCCAGACCCTCGAAGGTGGGGAAGGCCCTGTGTGGGAGACAGAAACACCGGCTGCCCCAGCCTGAGACCCCGGAGAGGATGCTGAGTAGCAGAGCGTGTCCTGGCCTCCAGGGAAGGAGCCAGTTTGTCTCTCCTCTGCCCCTCATACATCCCCAGGGCCCACTCGGAGGGGCTGCCCTGGCTTGCACTTCTGGGCCAGGAAGCAGCTCAGCTTCTCAGGGCCTTGATTGAACCTCTGAGAAATGTGGGCAGAGGTGAGCACCCAACCCCAGATCAGAAATTTGGAGAAGGAAATGGCAACCCATTCCAGTATTGTTGCCTGGAGAACCCCATGGACAGAGGAGCCTGACTGCTATAGTCCATGGGGTCACAAAGAGTTGGACACGACTGAAGTGACCTAACACACACATTTCTGAGCCTGGCACCAAGAAGGGTTGGTAGGGGAGGCTTCCCCTCAGAACCTGCTGTTCAGTTCAGTTTAGTTCAGTTCAGTCGCTCAGTCATGTCCGACTCTTTGCAACCCCCTGGACTGCAGCACAACAGGCTTCCCTGTCCATCGCCAGCTCCCGGAGTTTACTCAAACTCATGTCCATGGAATTGGTGATGCCATCCAACCATCTCATCCTCTGTTGTCCCCTTCTCCTCCCACCTTCAATCTTTCCCAGCATCAGGGTCTTTTCAAATGAGTCAGTTCTTCCCATCAGGTGGCCAAAGTATTGGAGTTTCAGCTTCAACATCAGTCCTTCCAATGAACACCCAGGACTGCTTTCCTTTAGGATGGACTGGTTGGATCTCCTTGCAGTCCAAGGAACTCTCAAGAGTCTTCTCCAACACCACAGTTCAAAGCATCAATTCTTTGGCGCTCAGCTTTCTTTATAGTCCAACTCTCACACCCCTACATGACCACTGGAAATACCACAAACTATCACACAGTGGCACTCATCTCACACGCTAGTAAAGTAATGCTCAAAAGTCTCCAAGCCAGGCTTCAACAGCACGTGAGCCATGAACTTCCAGATGTTTAAGCTGGATTTAGAAAAGGCAGAGGAACCAGAGATCAAATTGCCAACATTTGTTGAATCATTGAAAAAGCAAAGGAGTTCCAGAACCTGCTGTGGGTGGTGGGAAATCTGGACCTAGAGAGCGGCCCTGCTGGATTTCTCGGAGGGATGGTTCCCAGCAGGCTTGCATGCCTGGCCCTAGGCATGAAGAGGAAACACCATTCTGTTCCACAGATTCAAGGGCACGGGGATGCAGGAACTGCTGGGAGGCCTGGGACTCAGCCAGGCTTCTCTCTGGTCTGCCCTCCTGTGGCTTCAGACCCCGATCCCAGCCCACCTCTGCCCTTCGCGTGCAACCTGTCCTCATCCCTCAGTAGCTGTCACTACCTTCTCACCCCTGCGAGCGCCAACCCAGACCTGACTGCAAAGGATAGCCCAACTTCTTGGCAGCCTCATCCTTCTGTCCCCAGAGCAAGGCCACAACCCTTGTCCTTGTGTGGAGGCCAAAAACAGGGGTCACACAAGCCAGGGATGTGAAGTTGAAGAAGGCTGGCAGAGCAACCAATTGTTGAGAGTACAGAGTGTGTGAGTCACTCAGTTGTGTCGGACTCTTTGCCACCCCAGGTTTGTAGCCCGTCAGGCTTCTCTGTCCATGGAGTTCTCCAGGCAAGAATACTGGAGTGGATTGCCATTCCCTTCTCCAGGGGATCTTCCTGACCCAGGGACTGAACCCTGGTCTCCTACATCGCAGGCAGATTCTTTGCCATCTGAGCCACCAGGAAGACCTGGATTCAAGTCCCAGCTCTGCCATTTACCTGCTGTGTGACCTTGGGCAAGTTACTTACCCCCTCAGTTCTCCAATTTCTTCTCAGTAAAATAACGATCCTAGTAGCACTTGCCTCACACGGTTTTAGAAGGCTTAAATGAGTGACATGTGTAAAGTAGAACAGAGCAAGCATCTGCAAGCATTAGCCGTATATGTAGGGGCACCACCAGGGCAATCTATCCCCAAGACAGATCATCAGTCTTTAATTCTGAAGAAGGAGCTTGCCATGACTCCTTCCTCCTCACTCACTCTAGACTGGGATTTGAACATGTCTGTTTCCCAGGACTCAGGTCAGAAGATTCAGTTCAGAGCAGCGAAAGACTAGAATTAGATGTTCTGATGCTCTCTCTTGGTAAATGTCACATTGCACTTAAAAATACATGGGTTGTTTTCAAACACCTTTTGCTATTGATTTCTAACAAAATTCCACAGTGATAAAGAGAACAGACTCGGTACAATTTCAGTACCTTTAGACCATGAAGTATTTGTGACTTGCTTTACATCCCTGGATATATTCCAGTGTCTCTTGGTTTATAGTCTATGGAAACTTGAAGAGAATCTGTATCCTGCTGTTTTAATTGCGTTGAATTGGTTCAGTGTTTTTCATGTATCCTATATCCTTCTACTTTTCTGTCCATTCATTCTATTAATTTTTGAGAGTTTGATATTGAAACTGCAACTAAACATCTTAATTTATCCATTTAAAAATAATTCTAATATATAGTAGAACTGTATGTAATTTTGTTCTGTATTTTCTGTTTCCTGTAAATGTGTTATCACACTGTCATAATTAAAGGAGAAGGCAATGGCAACCCACTCCAGTACTCTTGCCTGGAAAGTCCCATGGATGGAGGAGCCTGGTGGGCTGCCATCCACGGGGTTGCACAGAGTCGGACACGACTGAAGTGACTTAGCAGCAGTAGCAGCATAATCAAAAGGAAAAAAAGGGGGTGAAAAGTTCTGATGCTGTAGGATATAATGATAGCAACAATAATAACACTGATGTGTAAGCACTTCCTTATAACAGCCCTGCTGGACAGGCAGCCCATTTGGTAGACTGAGAAGCTGAGGCTCAAACAGGTTAACTACAACTTGCCTGCTTCACTGAGCAATAACACTATTATCTCCCCTCTAAGTCATGATCAATCAGACCCAGAGAAAGAATCTCCTGGTAGTTGAATTCGCCCCCGTCCTTCCTGGGTTGGCACCCCTTGCCATGTGAATCAGGGCCAAGAAGTTCCAGGTTTGGGAGAGCAGTCTGGGAGGGTAAGGGGACCAGAGCAGGCTGTTCTCTGCTGTGGCCAGGGCAGGTCCTGCGCAACAGTCCAGGAGGCAGACTGGTCAGTGTGCAAACACTGAGCTTGTGTTGGTCCCCTGGTCCCTTGAGGAAGCTCCTCAAGGGGAGCCTGAGGTCTCCTGTGGGGTGTGACTGGATATGATGGAAGGACCACCTGAACTAGAACAGATTTGGAGTTTTCTGGAACATATTCTTCTAGGATCCAGGCATCCAGGAGACCCAGAAGGAACATGGGGCAAGCCTCTCTCTCTCTTCATCTTGCCTGCTTCCAGTGGGAGTTTTTAGGAGCTGACTACTCTGCTGTCTTTATCAGCTCCCGTTGTCCCTGACACCTGTTTAGATTACAGGGTCTTTGTGTTAACCTCTCTCTTGCCAATACCTGCCCCATCATGTCACCACTGCATACTCCAGGTGACACTCCAACCTGAGGCCTGCATCTTAACCTCTGCAAGCTGTTGAAGAACCTTCCCTCCCACCCCCTCACCGCCATCCGCACTGCCCAGTCCATGCTTCTGTTCCTGCCCGTTCTCCAGCTTCCCATGGGCTCTCAAAGCCTCCATTTTCCAGCCTCCCTCAGGCTTTCAAAGTCTCCATTCTCCAACATTCTCCAGGCTCTCAAAGCCTCTGGCAACCTTGCTGTTTCCTTGTTCATTTTCCCTAAAAGTTCTTTAAAATGGCCTCAATCTGCCTGCAATGCAGGAGACCTGGGTTTGATTCCTGGGTTGGGAAGATCCCCTGGAGAAGGAAATGGCAACCCACTCCAGTATTCTTGCCTGGAGAATCCCATGGGCAGAGGAGCGTGGCAGGCTACAGGCCATGGGGTCACAAGAGTTGGACATGACTTAGCAACTAAACCACCATCATGACTGCCTCACAGAGAGAATGGGTGTTGGTCAGTTTCGAGTTATAAAATTCTCAAACTTACCTGTGTCCACATTCTTCCTTCTCTCCTATCAAAATAGCATCGTGAGCCCAATCACTCCACTGTGGGCTCCAGTCACTCCACTGTGGGCTCTGATCCACTCTCCCCACCTTCCTGCTCAGGGACTTAAAGACCTACTTCTTCTCTATCAATGTGGACCCATCACATCTGTCTGGTCCTAAAGAAGCTCCTCCAGGTAGATAGTCAAAAAGACCTGTGAGTCCTACCTTCTGAGCATCCATAGAACCTATCCTATAAGACTGTCTCAGCAGACACCTCCTTGTCCAAGCCCCATCATCTGGAGATGGCATCAATCTACCATTGGAGTCTCGGCCTCCACCCAGCTGATACCATCCTTCCCATGTTATAGTTGGGTGTATAGATGATGACTTCCACTCCTTTTGGAACAAGTCCTCTGTGAGCAGAGGCAGAGGCTTTCTCTGCCTCCATTTTTGCCTCTTCCAATGAATTCTAAAATACAATTTCAGCCAGGCCATTGTTTTACTTACAGTCCATCACTGATTTCCTCTTGACCTCAAGAAACTGTGCTACCTGCTAAGGAGACTCTAAAGCCAGGGAGGGGCTCAGGACTCCCCTCAGGTATGCCCTTGCCTCTTGCCCGCTAATGCGCCATGTTTCCATCATGCACAATCTCTGTGGTTCCGCAAAGGACCAGTTCTCTCATCTCTGGGTACTTCTGCCCTTTCTTCTTTCTGGGATTCTCTTCCCAACCTCCCTAGCTTGGCCAGCTGCTTCTCATCCCTCAGGAGCTAGCTGAGATGGCACTTCTGGGGCTGTTTAGTCATTTTTTCTTACTCTTTTTATCTTTAGACCAATCTGGGCTTCAGAGGGCAGCCAGGTGAGTCCCCAGTCCCATTCTGGTCAGGGTACCACCCTAATTAAAACCTTCCCAGGTTTCTAAGTGTCCTGAGGACAAAATCCAAATTCCTCAGCTTGGCTGACAAGACCATTTGACAGACAGGAGTTAAGAAGCAGCAGTTTCATGGGAGCAAGGTGGAGGTTTCCTGCCCCATGACTCTCATTTTCTCATGATGAGGGAGGCCAAGTTGTCTGCAGAGAGCAGTGTTGGGGGCTGCAAGGAGAATGATGCTGGGGTGTGAAGGGAGTGGCAGGAACTTGAGGGCCATGTGGGAGCAGGAGCTGGCCTGGGAAACAGGGTAATTTGTTTCAGACCAGGCTGGGATCAGTGATGGGGAATCACGGTGACACCAGGCTGCCTGACTCTTCAGATTTCTCTAGTAGCCACTTGCTGTGAGTGTTTATCCACAGAGGGGATTTTTGCTGGGAGGGAGGGACCAAAGGTCAGGTAGCTAAGTTGTTGAGGAGTCTGTCAAGGAGTGGGTGGGAGGATGAGTCACAGAATCTTAACCAGATGGAATGAGAAGACAGAATGGACTGCTTTAAGAGAGAGGCAGAGAGCAGAGGTGGTCAGTGGATAACTGGTGGTGATGGAGACCAAGATGGGGTTTAGTGAGATGCTTTGAGCACACAAGCTGGAAGTGGGAGGTTGTGGGGTTGGCTTTAGTGAATGAGTAAGGATCAGCATTTTCACCGTGCCTGGGCCTCCGCCCAGCTGTTACCGTCCTTCCCGTGTTATAGTTGGGTGTACAGACGATAACTTCCACTGCCCTTTGAAATAGGTCCTCTGTGGGCAGGAACCATGCTCCTCGTGTAGCGTCCTTCCCAGGAGAGTCTGACGCGGCCTGACCTACAGGAACTGCTCATCCAGACACTTTCATATGTAACTCTCTCCCCTCCCAATTTTCTGTTTCTGTTTCCCTTTAGTTTCTTGGAAGAAATTTTGTAAAAGAATCTAATCTCATCTCAGCTGAAAAAAACCCAGGATGTAACCCCCGTTTTACAGGATGGAGAGGCATTTGGTGGTTCTCTGATGGGCCAGGAGTTGGGTGAGAGTGAGAGCTCCCTCTTGGGAGCCCTGGAAGAATGAGTTACCGGGGCAGATGGTGTGGGGCCTCAGAGGGAAAGATTCAGGGCCAACAGCAGACAGTGGTATAACCTCCCACCCTTCCCAGTTCTAGGAGGGTCTAAGTGAGCTGAGTCTTTTGTCTACACATCCGTACCCTACTACGTGCCGGGCCAGTGTGGGGGGCTAGGAACACATGGGTGAGCAGGACACAGACCCTGCCAGAAGGAGATCACTGTCTGGTTAAGGGGATGGATTCATAGAGAAAGAACTGCAGGCTGGTGTCTACAATGGAAGCTTTGGCCACAGCAAAGGGGTAATTTGCTAGTGAAGGGGGAGAGGGTCAGGAAAGACTCCCCAAGAACATGGCTTCTTAGGGCACAGGGTCTTGAAAAGTGCCACAGCAGGGGAAGGGAGCCATGAAGCCTGGGAAAAGGGAGAGAACATGTTGGGGTCACCCTGATGCTGCACCACGGCTGGCTCATGGGTGCATTGAGGAGAGGGAGGCCAGTCCTGTTGGGGAGTCCGCATGTTAGCCTGCAAAACCAGGGGGGACCTTGGCACCTGAGGTCTTTAACTGGATGCTGGGTGAAGGGTGAGACCGGGAGCTAGTTCAAGGTAGAGAGGAGAGGGGCTCATATTTGAATATGTAGAGTCTGAGATGCCCACGGAATTCCTGGTGCTCCTCAACTTTCCTATTCTCTCTGCTCATGTTGCTCCCTGTCGTGGCTGGCAACACCCTTCCCCTCATCCATCAGCTCAGCGTTTTCTCCAGGAAACTGCCTTGATGTTGGCAGCTGAAAGCGATTTTCCTGTCAGAGCCTCTGTAGCTCCACATTTAACACCTCTTAGGCAGCACATCTGGAAAAGGCAATGGCACCCCACTCCAGTACTCTTGCCTGGCAAATCCCATGGACGGAGGAGCCTGGTAGGCTGCAGTCCATGGGGTCGCTGAGTCAGACACGACTAAGCGACTTCACTCTCGCTTTTTCACTTTCCTGTATTGGAGAAGGAAATGGCAACCCACTCCAGTGTTCTTGCCTGGAGAATCCCAGGGACGGGGGAGCCTGGTGGGCTGCCGTCTATGGGGTCGCACAGAGTCAGACATGACTGAGGCGACTTAGCAGCAGCAGCAGCAGCAGGCAGCATGTCTGCCCGGCTTCCCCGCCGCTCCTGGTTTCCTCGGGGGGGTATCCCACACTCTTCACCTTGTGAAGCAGGAAGCGATGAAACAATAACTCACGCCACGAGTGTCCCTGCACCCACAGAGGGAGAGCCCTTTCAGGGCTGACCTTAAGCAGGAAGAGACTCTTATGCCCCAGCGGGCATCCAACACTCCTCCCATGCCTGGGAACCCAGAGGCAGGCCAGCCGGTGTTGCGATTACACAGACCAGGATGTTCTGGTTTCAGAGGTGGGGTTAGGAGCTGCAGCCTCTGGAGAAACCAGCCAATAAAACCTAAATACTCAGGCTTCATGTGGAACCAGCACCTAAGCAGATGAGGACTCATCAGCCTCCCCACCCACACCGCCTTCTCCCTGGGACCAGAGGCCCACCACCTTCCTGAGGGCGAGCAGCCCCTCACCCGTCCCCACTCCAGCGTCCTAGTACCTATGAGGAGAAGCCACAGGCCCGGCTGAGGACACCTTCAAGGTACCTCTGTTAGCCTGATAGAGGCACACAGTGTTCCTTTTGGGAGGGATGGCTGTGCGGGACGGGGCAGGGCCAGGGGAAGGGACGGTCTCTAAGGGAGATGCTTAAAGACAATACTAGTAATAGCAGCCACCACTTTTATTGCACACCTGCCATGGGCCTGGCCCTTCCACACATCATGTCATTTGATCCTAACAATCGATGACCATGACTGTTTCTCTTAAGAGACTGGGGCTCAGAGAGGTTAAGCCACTTGCCCAAGGCCCTCAGCTGCTGAGTGGTGGAGGGGGCACTGCCACCCCGGCCTGTCATGCCAGAGCCCATGTTCTGTCCACTTTGCTGCCACAGTCTCCTTGATGAAGAGGGCTCACTTGGCAGTCTCTGGGGGTGGGCAGCAGCCTCTCCTGGGCAAACAGGTGATGGGTGTTACAGGCAGAGCTGGCTCTCAGAGGTGTTGGGAACAGGGGCCAAGAATCTTCAGGGATCTCAGACCCTTCTCTGCCGAGAGGCTCGGGACACCGACAGGCAGACCCTGACAACTCCATGAGCTCCAAGGAGAAGCAGCCCTCTCCTCGGGATGTGACGTGTGGGTGTATGCCGGCTCCTCATCACAGGTCAGCCACACAGTCCCTCAGTGGGCTGGGCAGTCCTGGGGATACACCCGCTGTCACTATCCCCTCAGTATGCATGTGCACACACACTTGCACACACACTCACTCACACTCAGGCACGGTTCTGTGGAGGCTGAGGGCAGTTCGGGGGACAGAGGGCCCGGGCTCGGTCAGATGAGGCTGGCGATACTGGACGTGGTCTCGTGACGCTGACCGGCGGATAGCTGTCCTGAGATGCTGAAGACGCTGCCATTGCCCCTGCGGTCACTGCGGGTGGCAGGGGCGGCCGTGCGGGTTGGGGGACAGTGTCCACTCACAGCCACCTGATAGAGCAGCAGGCCCAGCAGCAGGAGCGCCCCAGAGGCAGCCAGGGTGATGCCCACGGACAGCATGGCAGCCAGCGGCCGGGCCGGGGCGGGGCCGGCAGCCAGGCCGGCCAGCGTCAGGCCGGTGACCAGCAGCACCAGGCCGCTGAGCAGTACCACCAGGGCGTCCGCACCTCCTCCGCTGCGCAGCAGGGCCACGTGGTGAGGCTGGCGGATGCAGTTCATGTCCTGCACAGCCGAGCTCATCAGCTGCTTAACCAGGACCAGCAGGGCCAGCAGGCAGAGCGCCGTGCCCACTGCCAGGCGCCACTCCCCCGAGCGGCTGCTGGTGGAGGACAGCAGGGCCACGCCGCCCGCCCCACAGCCCGCCACGAGGCCCACGGCCACGGCGAAGCAGAGCGCCGAGCGCCGCGGCTGCTGGGACCACCACAGCTCCACCTGCTCCGCCAGCACATCAGGGGGCAGCCCCCGGCCCCGTGGGGCCTGAGCCTCTCCTTCAGACATGGCTGATCTGGCACGAGTGAGGGCGGAGGGCAGCGTCAGGGGGCAGAGGTGCAGGTCATGGCCTGGAGCCTCCACCACCTGCGTGGCAGCTAGAGGCCCAGAGTCTCATTCCTCGCATGGTCCAGGGTCTGGTCACCGTCACCTGCCAGGGAAGAATCACACTTGCTATCTCCCCAGCCCACCTTCCCCTCATGGTCTCTCCTGGGAGCCTTGGGGATGCTCCCGTGTTCCCTGGGAATCCTCCCGTGTCCCCTGCAATCCTCCCGGGCACCCAAGTCCCTCCCTAGCACTTTCCCTTGGGAATGCCTCTCCAGAGAGCCTAGGAGAGCTCCTCCACCCAAAGCACCCCCAGCCCTCTAGGGAACCCCCTGCCCAACCCCTGACCTCTCTGGCTCTTGCTGTCTCAGTTGCCTGTCCCATGCCGGCTGGCCGATGGAGCTGGTGTCACGGTGGATGATGGGACTGGATGAAGACTGGCAGATAAAGCCTCATTCAGGATCTGACTCACATGGCCTCAGCTGTCACCGCTGGCTCCTGGGGGGAGGGTTATGGGGAGGGAGGGGGCTTATGATTTAACCCTTCTGGAACCAGCAGCCTGACCCTGCATCTTCTCTCTCGGGGCTGTGGCTCCTTCTCTGTGAGTTAGAATCTGACCCCATAACCTCCTCCTTCCCCTTGAGGTCCCATCCAATCTCATAGCCACAGCTATTGGCTCCCAAATCCCACTCTCTGCCAAACCCAGATCTCCCTCCCAAGCTCCAGACCTGTAAGGTGGTAGTCACTTTGATGTCCCATAGGCACCTCTGACACAGCAGGTCCCAACCCAAGCTCGTCATCTTACCCTGAACCTGCTCCTCCTTTGCGCTCCTCCCTTGGGTACATCCTGGGGACGCCACCTCTGAACTTTTCCATCTCAGCCCTGCCCTCATCCCCCTGCTCCTGCACTTCAGCTTCTGTCCCCCCCACAACACCCTCACTGCTCTTCCTGCCTCCCCCACGCTTCTCCTCTCACCGCCCCCCATGCCACAATTTCTCTAATGTGGTACAAAGGGAATGCGGGCTCTGGCCTGGTCCCCCAACTGCAGTCCCTCCAACATGGGTGTGTGGGCGAGGGATCTTGCAGTGGTTCCTCATCGAACACGTCCTCCAGAGGCCAGTCAGAGTGACTCCCACAGGGCAAAGTACAGCCTTCCAGGCCCTGCCACACGGAGCCCCAGTTTACAGCAGGGGTGCTGCTGTGATGAGTGCCGGGCTGTGGGTTAGTCAGAGAGGGGCCTGCAGGAGGTCAGAGAAGCCCCCATGAGCTCACCTCTTGGAGCTCAGGCTCCTAATCTGAAAAGTGAGGCCAGTAACCTTTATCTGGGGGGAGGGGGCATTAAAAATCTCCAGGTCAGAATTTCAGTGGGAATTCTAGGGCCTGTAAAGATGCCCAGAGTGTGCTTTCTGAATAAAAGAACCCAGCATTCTTTCATCCAATTCAGGATGAAGACTCCTGCTTTATGTGGAGGACGCAGGCCCTAGGTCATTCTGCGAATGTGACTTCATGACTGTACGTGGGTTATACCCCTGTTGAGGTATCCGTTGTCCCAATCCCTCAGCAGGGGCTACCTGGCACATGAGGTAGGAGGGGCAGCTGCAGATGCCCCCAGGGGAGGTGGGGGAGGGGCTGAGGAGGGGCCCTGGAATCAGTCCCAGCTTCCCCAGGTCTGTTTGCACAGGTGTGCTGGGACTGCAGATCTGAGGTTGGAGGTTCTCAAGGGAAGAGCCAGTGGGAGAAGGTGGGCTGGCAGGGGTAGGGGATCATGGGGCACTCACAAGAAGCCTGGAGTTGTTGGATCCGATCCCGAGCGGTCAGGGCGGGCAGGTGGGGCATTCCAGCTCCGTTTCCGGGGAGGCACTTCACCTGCCTAACCTGCACCTAGGTGAGCTGAGGAGGGGGAGGGGGGAGGAGGATCAACAGGTGTTTCCAAGGCAGAGCCTGAGCCGATTGGCTGACGTGGCACTGCTCCTTCTGCTGGGCTGAGGCATTCCAGGGAAGGGAGGGGCTTCTGTTTGCTGCTGTTAGGGCTCAAACACAATTCCTAGACCTGGACAGCAGGAGGAATGCTGTCCATCTGCCCCAGAGCCTGGGCCTGAGCCCATCCCCCAGCTCCACCCTCTGTTTAGCTTTAACTCCAGCCTGCAACCCAACCCCAAAACCCAGCTGCGGTTTTAAACCCTACCTAGAACTCCTAGATCTAACTGAGGCCCCTACCTCACATCTCAGCCCCGACTCTGAATCTCAAATCCAATCCTAACCTCAGCCCCATTTCCAAATCCAATTCCAGTCCCAGCCCCAAATGCCAACCCCAAATCTGACTTGAAACCTCAGCTCCAAATTCTGGAATGAGGTCTTGGACAGCAACCTCATCCTCGGCCCCAAACTTGCCCCATTTCTGAATGTAACCCCCAAATTCTAACTCCAAACTCAAATCCTGCCTCTGCCCCAAATTCCAAAACCAGCTGCGCCACAAACCCAGCCCCACCACTTCCTTGTCACTTTCCCCTAGGCAGGAGCCCCCCAAGACCCTTGCCCACTTTCCTTCTAAGCCTCAAGGGCCTGAGCAAGGTAGGTTTGCCCCACGTCTTGGTCCCACTGAGGAGGCAGGGTTTGAGTGGACAGGGAGACATGGGTAATGGCTCTTCAGGTAGAAAGCAAGGTTTTTCCCTTGCTTAAAACACTTGCAGAATAAACACTTGGGGATAAATGCCTTTCTCCTTCACAGGCTCACAAGACCCATCAACACTGGCCAGTCATTTTCCTCTGGCCCCTGCCTTGCAGCCGGAATGACTTTCTTTCAGTTATGCATGCTCTGCATTGCTCTGCCCTTCTGCTTGGTTTTTGAACTCAGAGTTCCCTCTCCCTGGGATATTTACAACATCCTCAACCTCACTCTGACCAACTTGAATTCTTCAGCTGAGATGTCACCTCCTCCAGGAAGCTCTCCTTGACCTCCAGGCAGGTTCAGGTGCCCCTCTGGGGTGCCCATGGTCCTGGGGCTTCCCCTGCCACTGCTCTTACTAAATGTACTAAGAGTGCCTTTATTTACTAACCTGTCACCCCTCACTAGAAAAGACCCTGATGCTGGGAAAGACAGAAGGCAGGAGGAGAAGGGGATGACAGAGGGTGAGATGGTTGGATGGCATCACTGACTTAATGGACATGAGTTTGAGCAAGCCCTGAGAAATGGTGAAGGACAGGGAAGCCTGGCGTGCTGCAGTCCATGGGGTCACAAAGAGTCGAACACGCTTGAGTGACTGAACAACAGCAATACCCCTCAACAGACGAGAGGTTCCCAGCGCATACAGGTTTAGGGCCTGTTTTGCTAACCATGGTGACCTCAGCAGCCAGCACTGTGCCTGGCACCTGGGAAGAAATCAGTAAACACTTGCTGCGTGAATGAATGTGCGAACTGTCAGATGTGGGGTTTTTACGCAGGGAGCTTGTGAGATGAAGCTGGAAAGACAAGTTTGGTTCAGGTGGCACAGGGCCTTGAATGCCCTGGTGAGGCATTTGGACTTACTTGAGGTACTCAAGGCGGGTTCTGAAGTATAACAAGAACTTTGGCAGGGCTCTGCTTCTGATGGGCGAATCTGGCACCACACACCACACAATGGGTGAGGGGGGCTGGTTGGAAGTGGCTCTAGACTGGATTGAACCCCCTGTAATACCTCTTGCTCTCTCTTGCTTCTGGTGTGTATGAAACACACAAGAAAGACAAAATCAACATTTTCTTTCCATCATCAGCTCACAAAGTCATTATGCCTGACCCGTCCATTGCTTTGTCTGTAGAAATCATTGGGGCCTGGTCATAACTATAGAGCAGAATCGTCCAGTAGAAATATAACACAAGCCACATATGTAACTTAAAAGTATCTAGTAACCACGTGAAAAAAGTAAAAAGAAACAGGTGAAATGAACACATTAAAAATTTTTATTGAGGCCCCAGATATTTTCATTTTACTATACAAGTGATTGAGCTATTTTAATCTTTTATTCTGTCTGTGTATTTTATACTTATAGTGCATCTCAGCTCAGACTAGTCACCTGTCTAAAGCTTTCCAGGTATGGCTTGCAGATATTTTACTGGATGGCTTCCCTTCAAGGAAGAAGGGGAAGAGGCAGGCTGGACCTTGGGACAAACATGTGGTTTTACTACTTCACAAAACATTACGGAGTTTCCTGCCCTGGGGCAGGCATGGAGCAAGGACCTGGCAGGGCTCAGTGGCTGTGTATTCCTCCTGTTCCTCTGACATTCCTTTTCTTCCTGGTTCCAGGGAGGGGCCAGTTCCAGCCAGACCCATGGTCCAGCTGTCCTGAATAGAGCTAGACAGGGTAAGTCATGAGATTCGCCCCCTGCCCAACGCACCCACCCCCCCTCGCCCCCGCCCCCGCTTCCTCTGGGGATTTGAAGGGAAATTTTCTGGGTGGAGGGAGCAAAGCCTAAAAGCTTCTTCAGTTTAAACATTGATCAGGTGACACTCTGTTCTCATTATGGGTCTATCGAATAACTTGGAGTTAAGGTGGATAGGCAGGCTCCTCGCAGGGCTGTTGAACTCTGTCCCCAAAGCAGAGGCCGCTGGGACAGCTCAGATGGGTGGTACTGCAGGCAGGGGGAGGAGGCGACAGTGGGCAGAGAGCGCAAGGTGTAGATCCCAACTGATCCCTTAGCCGGTGGGAGGACCCAGGAGAAGGGAGGGGCCCTGCAGCCCAGCCTCCCTGCTTGGGCCAAGTTCCCACCTCAGACTGTTCTCCACCCAGTAAGCTGCAGTGACACTGTTAGGGTTCCAGCAGATAATGTCACTGGTCCGCCTCCAATGTCACTCCTCCAATGGTCTATCTTACCCAGAGAAATAGCCAGAGTCCTTCCACCATCTCTAACGCCTTCTCTGACTTCATCCCCTGCTGTCTCTCTTCTGCTTGTGCTTGCTCAGAGCCTTTGCACTGACTGTTCCCTCTGCCTGGAACACTTTCTTCCTGTGGGCTCCCTCCCTCACCTTTCTTCAGGAAGGTGCCCAAATGCCCCTTCTCAGGGAGCTTTCCCCCGCTATCCTGTCTAACAGCACAGCCTTCCCACCTGGGGACTGTTGTACTGAGGGAAGTACGACAGAGAAGGAGAAATATTGTATGACACCCTTTAAATGGGGAATCTAACAAGAAGTGATACAAATAACTTATTTACAAAACAGATACAGACTCACAGACTTAGAGGAGGAACTTATGGTTGCCAGGGGAAAACGATGGAGGGAAGGGATAGTGAGAGAGTTGTGAACCTTATGAACAGATACATTTAAAGTGGATGGTCCATAAGGACCTCCTATACAGCACAGGGACCTCTGTTCAGTGTCAGATGGCAGCCAGGATGGGAGGGGAGTTTGGGGGAGGATGGACACATGTACACGTTTGGTTGAGTCCCTTTGCTGTCCACTTGAAACTATCACAACATAGTTAGTTGGCTATATTCCAATACAAAATTAAAAAGTAAAAAAAAACAAACAAAAAAAAACACAGCCTTTCACATACTTCCTATCTCCCTGCCCATAGTTCTCTGATTTCCTTTATTCTCTCATGTTTCTCCTTAGCTTTTTGCTGTCTAATATGCCATATATTCTTCTTATCTGTCTGGAATGTTGTCTGTCTACCCCACTAGAAGATAAGTTTCATGAAGAGAGAGATTTGTGTAGAGAGATCCTGGCCCCTAGAATAGGCCTGGCACATAATAGGTGTTTAGGAAACACATGGACAGTAGAGAAAATTCTGGTTTCGAAATTAGATTGACCTTGAAGGTCCCAGTCCCAGCTCTAGCTGTGGAACCTTAGAAAAACGGCTTAACCTCTGTGTGTCCCAGTCTCTTCATTTGCAAGACTGCAAAACGCGGACAAACGTTTGCTGTTTCCCTTCTCTGGATCAGGGATAGTGCAAGTGCCGGAGCCAGCAGTAAGCAAATTCAGTCCCATCCCTGTGACCCTGAAAGGCGGCGGGGGGACGAAGGGCTTAAAGCACAGGTGCAACAGTAGGCCTTCGATGGCTCCATCCCCTCCGCCCCTACTCCAGATTCCATGCCTGAAAGTTGCCCAGATAGACATTATTGGAGTATCTACCCTGCTCACAATGACCAACTTCACTCTGGGAATGAAGCCCAGTAACCAGGATTCCATTCTGTGACCCAGCACTACGGGCACAGTTGATTGGATAGAAGTGAACTCCAGACTCAAGCTGTGTGTGTGTGCTAAGTTGCTTCGGTTGTGTCCAGTTCTTTGTGACCCTATGGACATTTGCGACCCCATGGACTATATCCTGCCAGGCTCCTCTGTCCATGGGATCCTCCAGGCAAGGACACTGGAGTGGGTTGCCAGTCCTCCTCCAGGGGATCTTCCCGGCCCAGGGACGAAATGCTAGTCTCTTGCGTCTCCTGCACTGGCAGGTGGGTTCTTCACCATTAGTGCCACCTGGGAAACCAAACAGTCTCCTTTGGCAATTTGAGGTCAGACTAGAGACTCCAAGTCAGCCTCATGGCATGTACTCACGGGATGCTAAGGGTTCCCTTCTGCCAGCTGGACTGGCAATAGGAGGCTGGTCTGCAGAGAGCCGAGAATAAGAGAGGAGGTGATTTTAGCCAAGTCCCAGGTCTTAGTTTAAGTCCTTCTCAAGACCTGATTGTATCTCAGCCCTGAGATTCCATGACACACCCCCAGGGCTAGACAATAAACTCTCCTTTTTTGCTTAAACTGGCTAGAGTTGGTTTCTGTTTTTTGTGAACAAAGAAGTGCACCCGTAAGTTCTCTGTTCAGAACTATAATCTCGTGGTCCCAATTTTACTAAGTTTAATAAATTAGGGCATACATTTTAATACATTAGCAATACTAGTCTACACTTGCTACCCCTGCCAAATCCCACCATGTGACGTATACTAGATGAGCAATAAATACAGATTCCTTTACGTGACTGGTCATCATAGGTGATCAAGAATGCGAGCCCTTCCTACTGCCTGGGGCACAGCACATTTCCTTCCTTGAGAATCTGCTCCCCAATTTTGCTCAGCTGTGGGCAGTCTGATGGCATCTCAGACATGCCCTGAGCATAAGCAGGCCCCAGAACCTCCAAGGCCTAGGGAAGCTCACCCCAACAGAGCTCAGGGAGAATGAGCCCCAGAACCCTTGGGGTTCATTCATGTTCAACCCTGACATGCCTCCTCTCTCACCTCTCACTCCAGATCCTGAACAGTGAATGCTGGGGGTCCAAGCTGAACATGCAGATATTCCCAGGCTCCCCAGTCCCCCTTCCACACTTGCTGTGACCTGCTGGTTTGGTAATGGCTTGTTACACTTTGTAAGAAACAGTGGAGAGTCTATGCCTCCTCTCTTTGGATCTGAGTCGGTCTTTGGACACTTTGACCACTTTGATCAACAACATAGAAGAAGTTATAATATTGCCAGTTTCCAAGCCCAGGACTAAAAAGAAATAAAATCTACATTTCTTAGGTGTTGAAACCAGCCTCCATTCTGAGAAGGTCAACACATTTCAGCGTAGAGGTCCTTGAGTTTCCCAAATGAGCGTGGGGCTGATAGACAATATAGCAAGTCCGCTACATGCCAACCATCAAGTTGTAAACTTTCAAAGGTGCAAACGTGCATCTGGTTTCAGCAAGGAACCAGAACCTGTGCCATCAACGTCACACGTGAGTGAAAGTGCAGTTTGCCCTCTGTCTCCTGTTGCTGACCCTCCTTCAGCTTTACTATCACCCGCCTCCTCTCCCTCCTCCAGTCATAACTCTTCTTGCCTATTGACTCAATGCCAGCCTCTGTATGCCAGCTGTTATACTGTACTACTGTACTTGTCAAGGTATTGTATTTTCAGTTCAGTTCAGTCACTCAGTCATGTCTGACTCTTCGCAACCCCACATGCCAGGCCTCCCTGTCCATCACCAACTCCCAGAGTTTACCCAAACTCGTGTCCGCCGAGTCGGTGATGCCATCCAACCATCTCATCCCCTGTCGTTCCCTTCTCTCCCACCTCCAATCTTTCCCAGCATTGGGGTCTTTTCAAATGAGTCAGCTCTTCACATCAGGTGGCCAAAGTATTGGAGTTTCAGCTTCAACATCAGTCCTTCCAATGAACATTCAGGACTGATCTCCTTGCAGTCCAAGGGACTCTCAAGAGTCTTCTCCAACACCACAGTTCAAAACCATCAATTCTTTGGCGCTCAGCTTTCTTCACAGTCCAACTCTCACATCCATACATGACCACTGGAAAAACCATAGCCTTGAAGGAATGTCTCTGCTTTTTAATATGCTGTCTAGGTAGCTCATAGCTTTTCTTCCAAGGATCAAGCGTCTTTTAATTTCATGGCTGCAATCACCATCTGCAGTGATTTTGGAGCCCCCAAAATGAAGTCAGCCACTGTTTCCACTGTTTCCCCATCTATTTGCCATGAAGTGATGGGACTGGATGCCATGATCTTAATTTTCTGAATGTTGAGCTTTAAGCCACCTTTTTCATTCTCCTCTTTCACTTTCATCAAGAGGCTCTTTCTTCTTCCTTTTCTGCCATAAGGGTGGTCTGCATATCTGAGGTTATTGATATTTCAACTGGCAATCTTGATTCCAGCTTGTGCTTCTTCCAGCCTAGCGTTTCTCATGATGTACTCTGCATATAAGTTAAATAAGCAGGGTGACAATATACAGCCTTGACGTACTCCTTTTCCTATTTGGAACCAGTCTGTTGTTCCATGTCCAGTTCTAACTGCTGCTTCCTGACCTGCATACAGATTTCTCAAGAGGCAGGTGAGGTGGTCTGGTATTCCCATCTCTTTCAGAATTTTCCACAGTTTCTTGTGATCCACACAGTCAAAGGCTTTGGCATAGTCAATAAAGCATTAGATGTTTTTCTGGAACTCTCTTGCTTTTTCCATGATCCAGGGGATGTTGGCAATTTGATCTCTGGTTCCTCTGCCTTTTCTAAAACCAGCTTGAACATCTGGAATTTCACAGTTCATGTATTGTTGAAGCCTGGCTTGGAGAATTTTGAGCATTACTTTGCTAGTGTGTGAGATGACTGCAATTGTGGGGTAGTTTGTGCATTCTTTGGCCTTGTCTTTCTTAGGGATTGGAATGAAAACTGAACTTTTCCAGTCCTGTGGCCACTGCTGAGTTTTCCAAATTTGGTGGCATATTGAGTGCAGCACTTTCACAGCATCGTCTTTTAGGATTTGAAATAGTTCAGCTGGAATTCCATCACCTCCACTATTGTAGATTAAGAATGTTTATTTTTAATTTTTTTCTGTATCATTTGTGTGAAAACTATTATAAACTATTAGAGTAGAGTACTAGATAGTTGATTGTGTTAGTTGGACACCTAGGCTAACTTTGTAGGACTTACAAACAAATCGGACTTATGAACCCACTCTCAGAATGGAACTTGTTTATATGTTGGGGACTTATTATACAAACTTGCCAGCCATGTAAGTGAGCCATCATCCAGCCTTAGTCACCTTCCCTAGCTGATACCACTTAGAGCAGAGATAAGATATCAAGGGAAGTCCTTCCTGAACTTCTGACCCATAAAGTGATAAACAAAATAAAGCTGTTGCTTTAAGCAGCAAAGTTTTGGTGTAGCTTTAGATATAACAATAAATAACCAAAACAATTGATGATCCAGAATTTTCTAAATAAGGTGAGGGAATTTCTTTTTCGCAAAGGAAGGGACGGTTGAAAAGAGGAAAAAAAAAATCAGACTAGAAAACTATTTTGGCTTAAAACCAGTCACTACTCTCAAATACCTGCAAATATTTTATAGTACTTGCTATGAAATATTGATATTTATTAATAATTGATAGGCAATAATGATTATAAATATCTAATATAATGCAACTTTTATGATTTTGGGAGTAATAATTTTAGAATATTTAATCCTACATTATAAGAGGCAAATACAAATAATTTAAATCTCATTCTTGTAAATCTGTTAAAAATTAAACATGGCAAGTAATAAACTGAAGCAATAAACTATGACTATTTGCATTGCTAAGATGAATCTTAATAGAAAGGCAAAATAATAAATATTATCTTTGAGGGAAAGTGGGAGGTTAAATTCAGCAAATCCTCATATTTTCCTACAGAAAACCTTTTAGAAAACAGATTTTTAATCACCAAAAATAAATGTATTGCTTGAGTGGGAAATATGTAGGAGGTCAGCTATTCCTTAATCACATTGGTCTTTTAATTTTGAGAATAACAGGGATTCTGAGAAGCCCATCCTTTCCCTTTGTTCTAAAGCAACATTTAGTTTCTTTGATGACTCCATCCTTAATGGCAATCTTCCTCTCTCTGACTCTGGAAGAGTGACCCTCAGGTTTTTCCATTTTTCTCAAATATGTTTTTCTAGCAACTCCATGTTGCTGAAATATTTTCATGCCTCTAGGGTTGCATTTCCATTAATTGTCATGTGTTTGTATGTCTTCTCACAAGACCAGGTTCAATGAATATAGAAGTTCCTATGAATGCTGCCGTGTATCTCTTGCCCCATCCCCATGCTGCCTGAGACTCTAATAAAACCTAATGTTAACTTGTAAAACAAGCAAACAAAGCAGTAGGGAGAGGTAGACCCTGATGTACGCACTCCTACAGGGCAGTGTCTTCAGTGTCGGCAGAACAGCATGGCAGAGGTGTCTCAGCTGAGCAGCTCACCCTGTCTGGCCACCATTGATGCTAAGACTCCAGATGAAGGGGAAGAGAGCCAAAGGATGTCTGGGATCCAGAAGAGGGTAGCCCCCAAAGGCACAGCTGTCACACCAGCTTTGAGTGGATCCCCAGTAGCCTGCAACCAGAAGAACAAAGGCAGAGTCCATATGCTAATGCCTAGGCACTTGGGTGACCAGCAGAGGTGACTGCCAGGCCCATTCCACCAGTGAGAGGTCAACTGGCTCAAGGGAGCCTGTGAAGGAGAAGGTGGCACCAGCGGGGTGGGAACCTCCCCATGGAGTCAGCTTAGGCAAAGTGAAGGGAAGTCTCATCAGCAGCAGCCACTCAGCAATGCCACCTAACCAATGCCACCCAACAGTCTGGTAGAGAAACATGGAGGACAGAACATGGAGACGCTGGAAACAACGTCTGCCAACAGATGAAAGGACAAAGAAGATGTGGTATGTATATACACACAATAGAATATTACTCGGTCATAAAAAAGAATGAAATAATGCAGTCTGCAGCAACACAGATGGAGCTAGAGGTTATCATACTAAGTGAAGTATTTCAGGCAGAGAAAGACAACAATCATATGATATCATTTATAGGTGGAATATAAAATAGGACACAAATGAACTCATTTACCAAATAGAAGTAGACTCACAGGCATAGAAAACAAACTTATGGTTACCAAAGGGGAAAGAGGATGGGGGAGGAATACATTAGGAGTTTGAGACTGGTTGATGTGAGCTGTTATATATAAAACACATAAACAATGAGGTCCTACTGTATAGCACAGGAAACTATATTCAATACCCTGTAATAAACTATAATGGAAAAGAATAAGAAGAATATGTATATATATATATGGCTTCCCAGGTGGTGCTAGTGGTAAAAGAACATACCTGCCAATGCAGGAGACTTAAGAGATGTGGGTTTGACCCCTGGGTTGGGAATATCCCCTGGAGGAGGGCATGGCAACCCACTCCAGTATTCTCGCCTGGAGAATCCCGTGGACAGAGGAGCCTGGTGGGCTATGGTCCATGGGGTCGCAATGAGTCGGACATGACTGAAGTGACTTGGCGTGCACACACACATGTACAACTTAATCATTATGTTATACAGTGGAAACTAACACAACACTTTAAATCAACTATACGTCGATCAGAGAACAACACGGAGACGTAAACAAGATGGTCCCTTTGGTCCCAGATTTGCCAGCAGGAAGCTGTGCTCACCCCTGTGCAGCTGAGAAACTGCCCTGCTGACTTGGTGGCTGAGGTGCCAGGCTCTGCCCGTGTGTGGGGCTCTCCCTCGGCCTGGGATTTCCTCACCTCGTCCTTCCCCAGTGGACCACAGCCAGCCACGGGCTTAGGTGAGTTTAGTGACAGAGTCAACAAGTTTAGCGACTTTTGCGTTAGATGCTGTGGGCCTCAAACTCTGTAACCTCCACCACCTGGCCCAGTGTTCCAGTCCCGGATTAAGAGCACAGGATGTGGATGCCACTGGGCAAACCAGGCTGTAATCCTGACCCTGTGCCAGCTACTTTAGCCATCCTTGGTTTCTTCATCAGTAACATAAGACCCATCTTGTAGGTGAAATGTGACATCTTCATTCTAAGCCATTTTTAAGGTGAAAAATTCCAGTGAATTTCCTTCTGGCCTTCAGAAGAGCCCCAGTTACCCCTGCAGGGCCCTTCTCCCTCCTGCTTTGCTTGGATAACTCCCTCTAGTTCTCAAGTCAAAAGCACTCTCTTCTCTGAATGTCCGTGGTCACGACCTTGGTCCCAGCAGCTGTCCCCTTGTGTGTGGTTGGCCACGGAGCCCTCCTAATGGCCCCTGCCACCGCAGATGGGTCCCTTAGCCAATGCTCTGCTCTGGAGTGAACTCTGAAAACAGACAGCCCCTGCCTCATGAAATGGAGAGCCTGGGAAGAGGCAGCATCACATCGAAGGGATATGTCATCGGGAGGGCCAGGGGGCTTCCCTAGCAGCGCAGATGATCGAGAGTCTGTCCACAATGCAGGAGACTGGGGTTGGATCCCTGGGACAGGAGGACTCCCTGGAGAAGGGCATGGCAACGCACTGCAGTATTCTTGCCTGGAGAATCCCATGGACAGAGGAGCCTGGCGGGCTACAGTCCAAGGGTTCACAAAGATGACACGACTGAGCGACTGACACTTTGCTCACTTTCACTAGCAGGGAGGACGATGAAGCGGGGGAGGAAGGGATCAGGGAAGGTGTTTCGCAGGTGGCGACATTTCAGCTATGACCTGATAGATGAGGAGAGGTTCACTGAGCGAGGGGTGGAGGCGACAGCGTATCGGCAGAACAAACAGTATGTGGAACGACCCAGGGGCAAGAAAGAGTTTGGCAGGAACTGAAAGGAGGCCTATTTGGCAAAGCTTGGGAAGCAGTGGGGACTGACTCTCAGTGGCTCAGTGGTGGCCTCTGGATGGTCCCCTACCTGTAACGTGCCTTCATGATCCCACACCATCTGGCCCTGCTGACCTCCCTAACCTCATTCTGAGTCAGTTTCTTCTGAAGAGGGTAAAGCTAGTTTGGGATGGAGAAGTCTGAGTTCCCAGAAGAGCTCATCTACTTGGCATGATAATGTTCCGGGCCTGGTCTCCCTGTGGGCAGGGGACATTGCTGGGTGAACCCTGGTCTGGAGGGAACAAGCTGGCCCCTGCAAAACGGTGTGGGCTGGGGCTGGGGGTGGGGAGTCGCTCAGGAGAGAGGGATCCACGTAGACTTTGCTTCGAGGCCTCTGCTCTGCACCTCCTTTTGTTGTTCTCAACCTTCGGGAGAGCCTCGGCAAGCTTCACAGCTCTGTCTCAGCTCTTACTTAGAAAACTAACTCAAGAGCAGTGCCCAGAGTTGGGGTAAAGCAGATTGGGAAAGATGGGGAGACGCTTTGGAGATGCCAGGTTTAAGACAACCAGTGGGGCAGCAGAGACTGGGGGCTTAATATTTGTTATTTGGGTATTAGAAGGGTGTCTGACCTCTGCAGGTGGGAGAAGACAGGACACGTGGGTTCTTAGCGCATAAAAACCCACCTTTCCTGGTGCGTGTGGCTGGACCAGCCAGTATAGGGTCGTGGGGAAAAGGCACCCCCTAGAAATGCAGGAGCCGGGCAGGGCCCTGCAGATTGAGGATGACAAGTGTAGAGAGGCATGGGGAGTAAGAGCAGGAAGGCCAGAGCTCTGCGTATAGTCCTACCAACCGGGGTCTGCAGGTGATGGAAGATGTTGGGGAACGCTACCAACGGCGCCGTGTTCCTGAAGCTACTCTCACTTTCACACAGATGTGAAAATCCTCAGAAAAGCTCGCTGGGTTTCATAAGTGAGAAGAAAACGTAGGGTTTGTCTGACCCTGATGCAGCTGGCAGAGGAAAAAGCAGGTTAGAAGAAACAGATAGCCCTGCCCTTGAGGCCTGGTGTGGGGAGGGGCATGGGATCTCTGCAGGGGCGGGCAGCCGGGTGCCTGGACAGGGGTTGGCAGCGGCGGCTTTGGGTGAGCAGAAGCCCCCTGGGCCTCAGGGTCCCTCCTCCCCTTCCCTGCTCCCCGGCTCCGTGGCTAAGTGGAGAGCTGGACGTGGTTGTGGGCCAACACCTTTATTCCGCCTGTGTCCCAGGTTCCCCAGGGCCTGGGGGAGAGGCTCGTGTGGTCTGGGTTGCAGCCCAGAGTCAGTCCAGGACAGGCGCATGGCGCACCTTCTGGAGAGGCCGGAGACGTCTCACCAGAGGGTGTCATTTGGTCTGGGCCTTTAAATCCGCTTCTCTGCTGAGGGACGGCAGCTGCGTCCCGGCCAGGGGGTGGAAGCCGGGGACCTGCTCTTGCTCCTGGATCTGGTCTCTCAGGCGCTGGATCTCCAGGCGCTGCATCTCGATGATTCTCCCAGTTTCTTCCTGCACATTCAGCCTCATGGTGGGAGGGACACTGGGCAAGTCCTCGCTGGACACTGCAGGGGACAGGGCAGGGTTAGGGTTGGGAGGTCTGTTCCCGGACTGCTGCCAAGGTTTTCGGAAGCGGCTTATCCTTCCTTTCCCCACCAGCCCCGACCCCCACCCCTGTACACGTTCATTGAGCACCTACTATGGGGTAGACACTCCATCCCAGACACTAGGAATAAAGAGAGGAGCCATTTCACCGTCTAGCAGTGGAGAAGTAAAGGGGCACGCTTTGGAGTGATACGGCAAATGTAGAGCCTGACCTCAGCCCGGCCCCTCTTCTGACCCCCCCAGTCTGCCTGCCCTGAGGTCCCTCCATGCGCACTGTGCATCCCCCACACTCCCCCCGAGAGAGGGTGCTGCTCTCCTTGTTGACGCAGCTTGGCCTCGAAGCTGCCTGTCCTCACGTAAACCTGCTCCTGGAGATGCCTCCCGCTGTGGTCACTCACGCATGTTCCCTGAGGATGTCCCCGGAGACTCTCAGCCCTCCTCCTGCCTCTGTGCTGCCATCCTCCTGAGCAGTGCGGGTGTCCACGGCTCATCCCACTGACGGCCTCACAAGGCCCAACTCTCGGCATTAACGTGCTTGGCCTGTCCACCAGCTCTGTACCTTCCCTTCCCTCGTCACGTCCAGGGTGTTTCACGCCAGTGCTCCACTCTCCTCTTCTTCGGCTGAATTTAGAGCTCATCTTCTTGGACAGCTCCATGTTTTACCCACCAAATGGCCTCCTCTTAGATTCACTCCCTTTTCTGTCCAGTTAGACCCACGGTGAGTTTCTTCTGTCATGACAGCAACTTCGGTATTCTAGATGCCTTGTTGCTCTGCTCCCAGGTACCCTGCCTAGCCCAACCCTGAGATAACCCGACCATCCAGGGTCTCCAATTTCACACCTGGCCTGCTGCACACTACCAGTAAAAGTAACACGTGAGATTCGAATTCTTGGTTTCCAGAAGACAGACTTTATGCACATCAGCAAACTCTCATACCCCACAGTGGCACTCCGGAACTTCAATCCCTACTCCAGCTCCTTTCTCCCACTTAGAAAGAAAATTGTGATAAAGTCTATGCAACATCACATTTACCCTCTTAACCATTTTTAAGTGTACTGTTTAGTAGTATTAAGTACATCCAAACTGTTGTGCAACCAGTCTCCAAAATTCTTCTCATCTTGAAAACCTCAAACCTCATACCCATTATATAGCTCCGCAACTGCCTAGCCTGCAGCCTCGGCAGCCACCATTCTGCTTTCTGTCTTTCTGAATCTGACGACCCTAGGTACCTCAGATCAGTGGAATCTTATGGTACTTGTTCTTTAGTGTCTGGCTTAGCATAATGTCCTCAGCTTTATCTGTGTTACATGTCAGAATTTCCTTCCTTCTTAAGGCTGAATAATATTTCATTGCATTCTGTACCACATTTTAGGGCGTCCCCAGTGGCTTAGCAGTAAAGAATCTGCCTGCAGTGTAGGAGCCACAGGAGACTCTCGGGTTCGATCCCCGGGTCGGGAAGATCCCCTGGAGGAGGGCATGGCAACCCACTCCAGTATTCTTGCCTGGAGAATCCCATGGACAGAGGAGCCTGGTGGGCTACAGTCCAAAGGGTTGCACTGAGTCGGACACGACTGAAGCGACTTAGCATGCACCCACCACGTTTTATTTATCCATTCATCTATTGATGGAAATTTGGGCTGCTTCCACCTTTTGGCAGTGAATAACACCACTGTGAACATGACCCTGCTTTCACTTCTTTTGGGTATAAACCCAGAAGTGCAATTTCTGCTTCATATGGGAGTTCTATTTTTAATTTTCTGAGGAAAACACCATATTATTTTCCATGCTGGCTGTACTGCTTTATGCTCAGATCAGGAGTACACCAGTGTTTCCATTTCTCTAGATCCTTGTCAATACTTCGTCTTTTCCAGGGTTTTTTGTTTGTTTTGTTCTTTCTCTTTGGTTTGGTTTGGTTGATAATAGCCATCCAAATGAGTGTGAGGCAGTATCTCACCGTGGCTTTGATTTCATTTCCCTAATTGTTAGTGATACTGAGCATTTTTCATGCGCTTGTTGGCCATCTGTGTATCTTGTTTGGGAAAAAAAAAGTGTCTGTTTAAGTCCTTTGCCCATTTTTCAGTCAGGTGGTTTTCTTTTTTTGAGTTGTAGGAGTTCTTTATATATCCTGGACATTGACCCCTTATTAGACTTCTGGTTTGTAAATGTTTTCTCTCATGCCATAGGTTGCCTATTCACTCTGTTGACTGTGTCCTTTGATGCCCAGGAGTTTTAAATTTTGACAGTCTCATTTATTATATTTTTTTCTTTTGTTGCCTGTGCTTTTGGCATCATATCCAAGAAATTATTGTCAAATCCACCCTCTCCTCTGCTCTTAACGAATGACTTTGCCACCTTCTTCACTGAGAAACTATGTCTCCAGCTCCCGTACCAGAGTCAAGCTTCTCTCTCTCAGTGGGAGAGGGGTCTCTTTCCTATCCACTGCCGACCCCTTCCCTGGAGGAAAAGAACAGATGCTGATGGCCAAGGAAGAGAGAGATTGCTGACCAAAGAGGAAGTGGTCAGCAATGGCCAGAAGGCAGCCTTGCCTTGGGCCTCTAAGTGGTCTGATGGGGCCAGCACTCAGCATTCATCCTTTCCAGGTGAAGTCTGGCTTCTTCTCTTTCTGCCTTTGCTCCTTCTGTCTTCTCTTCTGCTGCAGCTCCTAGGTTCTTGATCTTTCTAGGCTCTTGATTTCTTCTAGACTCTTGACCTTTTATCCCCACTGTGTTACTCAGTGTTCCTGGTAACCATTTCCTCAGTCAAGCCCTGGAGCCCTGGGGAGAGCAGCAACCCTGGGAAGGTACTGCACACAAAGGCCTATTAGCCTATCCACCTTCTTGGGCCTGCATCACTTGCCTTTGCCTAGTTTAAAACTATTAATAAATGAACTGGTTAATTTTAAACAACTTGGGAATGTGTATTTGGGGCTAACTTGTTTTGGTGGCCCCGTGTTCAAAATCAGAAGCCAGCCTTCTTCAGTTCAAGGCAGACAATTGGTAGTACCTGTCTTCAACTAGTAGAGATGAAATCTCCCTTGAGTAAAGCTCTATGAAACAAGTGACATGATCTTTGATTAAAGGGCAGAAGTAACTGGGTTGGGGCTGGAGAGAGCCAGGAAGCAAGAGTGATAGGAGTTGACACTTGTTTGAGGTGGGGAATGGATTTATGGAAATTCGTTAGACTTTTCTCTCAATTTCTGTCTATGTCTGACAGTTTCCACTGTATTGGGTTGGCCAAAATTTCGTTAAGACTTTTCTGAAGCGCTGATGGAAAAACCTAAAAAAAACTTTTTGGCCAACCCAGCAGCAATAAGAAGAACCTGGCTGTATCATACAGCATCCTGAGGAGGT